>NC_044318.1:24732991-25332991 GCF_007474595.2 Lynx canadensis | reverse complement strand
ATAAATTTTAAAAATTTGGAAAAAAAAAAAAAAAGAACACAGATTCTAGGGTCAGACTGCTGGCCTTAGTTTGGATTCTGTCTGCACCACCTAGTAACTTTATGAGTTGGGGCAAGTCACTTAATCTTCTAAGCATCTAATCCTCTAAATTTCCCTACCTGTAAAATAGCGATAATTGTGTTTACCTTCTAAGAAGATTAAATGTGATGATAAACATGCAGCGGTTTTAAAGCATGTCTGCAAATTGTTTGGACACTCTTCCTTCATGGGCTGGAGACTAATTCCCCCCACCTTGAATATGGCCTGGACTTGTGCCTCATTTGTAATGAATAGAAAGCAGTGGAAGGGGGGCACCTGGGTGGCTCAATAGTCAAGTATCCAACTCCTGATTTCGGCTCAGGTCCTGATCTCACAGTTCGTGAATTGCAGCCCCACATCAGGCTCTGTGCTGACAGTGCGGAGCCTGCTTGGGATTCTCTCTCCCTCTTTCTCTGCTCCCCTGCTCTCAAGCACATGTGCGCTTTCTCTCCTTCTCTCTCAAAATAAATTAATTAATAAAAAAAAAGGCAGTGAAAGTGACACTACATGACTTTTGAGGCTGGGGCAGAAAAAGCTATGCAGCTCTCATCTGACTCTCTCTCAGGACGTGGGTTTTAAAGTCCTGAGTCACCCCATAAGAAGTGTAGCTACCTTCACACCATTAGGCTGGAGGCACCACATGGAGAGATCATACAATTATACAAACTGTTGCAGTCCCCAGCCATTTGAATCGTCCCATCCCAGGCATCAGACTTGTGACTGATGAAGAAGTTTTTGAAATGACCCCAGGTCCATACAACTGTATGAGAAACCTTTAGCCAGAACCTCTTAGCTAAGCCATTCAAACTCCAGAATGATCAAAAGTAATAACTATCACAGTTGTTGTTTTGTAATTTGGGATGTTTTGTTACACAGTGATAGATAACTGATATGCACATAAAGTACCTTGAACATGAAAAGCACTGAATAAATAGTTGTCCTAATTATTATTATTTCAGACTAGCATCATCCTGGCCCGCTAGGCCTTCCTTTATTAATAATGGCAACTACCATTCACTGAGTACTTAGCATAAATCAGGCATTATATGTATATGATTTCTTCTTCACTCAATGTTCAAGGCATGGGTATCATTATTCCCTTTTTACTGAACCTCCAAGAGGGTAAGTACTTACCTGAGGCTACACTCAAGGAGCATTGTGGCTTAGATTCAGCCCTGGCTCCTCTGACTCTCAGAACCTGTCATAAAGTGTACTCCAGAATAGTTAACTGCCACTTGAGTCCTTCTAAAGTGCTGCCAGGAGTGAGTCCACCGCCCAGGCTGGGCCACCAACAGCTGTCTCCACGAAGAGCTAGTGAGATTGGGCTCTTGTCAAGCCTCGCACCATTCTTTCAGGCAGTCTCCCGCATACTCAACACCAGGTATGTATGGTCGATCTTAATTCAGCAAATGAAGAGTACAGCAACCCACAGGCCTCAAGACTACTTGTGCAACTTTTGTATTCACCAAAGGGACTGGAAAAACAATTGATTGTCATTTAAGATTTAGTGGTGTTCCGGGCCACCTGGGTGGCTCACGGTTGAGTGTCACCCTCTTGGTTTCAGCTCAGATCATGATCTCACGATTTCCTCAGTTCAAGCCCCACGTTGGGCTCTGTGCTGGCAGTGCAGAGTCTCCTTGGGATTCTCATTCTCTCTCTCTCTCTCCCTGCCTCTCCCTGTCTCTTTCAAAATAAATAAATAAATTAAAAAAAAAAAAAAGATTTAGTTGTGCTCCTATTGGTAAGTTCTTGTTAACTTGATCCCTCAGGTAATTAATTTCTGATGAATCAACATCTTGGCATACCAATGCTATTGCTGTCCTGCACATAACATGAGCTTTGCGGCCAGACCGTTGGGGTTCAATTCCCAGCTCGGCCACCTCCTAGCTGGGTATTGTTGGGAAAGTCACCAATCCCTCCCAGACACAGTATCCTCATCAGTAGAATGGGAGTAATTATAGCATAGGCCACAAGGGCTGGTTGTGAAGATTTAAGGAGATAACCAATATGTAAGGTGTTTAGCAAGTGCCTGGCACACAGAGCTATTAGCTCTCATTGTTATTTGCTTATTGCCCTATTTATATAGAGAGAACACCTCAGCCTGCCTTTAAATTGTTTCCTTAACATTTTTTACTTTCCTCAGGCAGGAGTCTGTGCTTGGAATTTCCTAAGATGATGCTCAGGAGGCGTGACGAAGTAAGAACCTCTCCCTTTCCTCCTTGTCTCTCTCTTCTCCTGGGAGTTCAGTTATTGTCAATAATAGCAATGACAACACATGTACTGAATGCTGATTATGTAGCTGTAAGATCCAGTCTTGAACTGTGTATATATCATTAACTCAGATTCTCACAACAAATCATACAAGCTAGATATTTTTACTCATTTATTCATCGTTTTTTTCAATTAACAAATACTTACTGTGTTCCTTCAATGATCTAGGTACTTGGAATACATTAAAGAATAAGACAGATAGAAATCCCTGTTCACATTCTAGTGTGCAGGGACTACTGTAAATAAACAAACAGTAACAAACGTAGCAAGTCAAAGAGTGATTAGTGCTGTGGAGAAAAATAAAGGTGAGAAGGCAGAGAAAGAAGGAGAAGCAAATTTCTCCTTTAAACAAAGCAGTTAAGGGAAGTTCTCACTTTGTGAGAGGGTGACAGGTGGGCAGGGACATGAAGAAGGTGAGGAAGTGAGACATGGGGAGACTTGGGGCAACATTCCAGATAAGGGGAACAGCAGGAAGTATGAAGTATAAGGAAGCATAAAGCACAGAGGAACATGCCTGGATGTTTGAAGAACACAGGAAGCCAGTATGGCTGGAGTAGAGAGTGGCCGAGTGACAGGAGAGTCACAGGAGAGGAGGGTAGAGAGGTATAAGGAAGGAGGGAGCAGGGCAGGTCACTGAGTTCTAGGCCACTGGAAAGACACTGGCTTTCACTCAGTGAAATGCAGAGCCCTCGAAAAATAGCTTTGAGCCGAGAAATGGCATGATCTAGTTTAAATTATAAAAGGATCTCTCTGCCACTTGTGTTGAGAAGAGATCCTAGAAGAGCAAGGGTGGAAGCAAGGACAAGAATGGGAAGGCAAAATATCATGGTGCATGGTGGCTCAGTCCAGGAAGAAGCAGTGGAGTAGGGAGAAACTATCAGATTCTGGATGTAATTCCAAATAGACCCAACAGGATTATATGGCTGGATTTGGGTAGGAGGAAAAACAGGGGTGAAGGATGACACTAGGGCTTTTGGTCTGAGCAATTGGATGGTGTTGCCATTCAACAAAAGGATGACCACATTTGGAAGGAAGATCAGGGATTCAGTTTTGAACATGTTGACTTTTAGATGTCTTTTAGGGGCACCTGGGTGGCTCATTTGGTTAAGCGTCCAACTCTTGACTTCGGCTGAGGTCATGGGTTTGATCCCCACGCTTCATGGGTTTGATCCCCACATCAGGCTCTGCACTGGCAGTGTGGAGCCTGATTGGGATTCTCTCTCTCTCCCTCTCTCTCTGCCCCTCCCCCACTCATGTCTGTCTCTCTCTCAAAATAAATAAACTTAAAAAAAAATCAGAAAGGCATTAGGATATAGAAGTTTTCCCTCCACTTAATAAGTGGATAATAATAATAAGTGCTTATCAATATGCTTATTAATGCTTAATTGATTAATCAATGCATAATTAATTATGCTTATTATAATCAATTAATTATAATAATTAATTAATTACATCCCAGTGGCTGAGCTGGGATTTAAACCAAGACAAGTCTGACTCCACCATCCTTATCTTTTGTGTTAAATATCAGCCACAGGATTTTTGCTTTTGACCAAGATGGAGTCAGTTGGACCTGATTTACCGTCGCACATGAAACAACAACAAAAAAATTAAAAAGACAACATACACGAAACAAAGATTTTCAATGAAGGATGATGATTTCGGAAAGACAGGAAATAAAAGAAGGGAGCCTTATAATCATCCAGGTTACTATTTGGAGAAAGTTCTCTGGACATGATGTGGGGAGGCAGAACTGAGGCAGAGTCTGGCAGGCTCCCTGAGTTGAGAAGGCAACGTGGGGAGCCGAGAGAGACAGAGGCCTCTAGAGCTCATAAAACAGAGTAACGGAGAGAAGAGAACTACACAGAGGACTCCGAAGATACACAGAAGGTCCTCCTCAAGTATTCAGTGGGTTACTGAATCAATGCATGCATGTGAGGAAAGTATCTGAATATGGGGAAAGAACAATCCAAAAGGATTAAAGGAAACAATGCTTATTCATGCCAGTCAGACTGGGAAAACTTATAATTCGTTGAGTATTCAGGGAAGTCTTCTCTCATTAGCGGGGGAAAATTAGCTCTAGACTGAGCATTGCTACTGACCTGTCTAGCAACTAACGAAAGCAAAACCCAAAAGGATCAAACTGTTTCCAAGTTACCTAACTGCATCCCAGAGCAAAATTCAAAAAGATTTATCAGAACACAAAAATATCCACCACCTAACCAGATAAAGATCCAATGTTTAGCATCTGATCAAAGACCACTAGATGTGTAAAGAAGCAAGAAAATGTGACCGATAATGAACAGATTAATAAATCAGAGAAAGACATTAAAACGTGTATTATAACTGTATTCCATATGCTCAAAAAGCTAAGTTGAGGACTTGAATGTGTTGCAGGATTCTTTTGCCACAAAACCCAGGATGCATTGTCTCACCACTTCAAAGAATGAAGAGGTAGACACAAACTGTGCAGCAGGCAAAAGTTCATCAGAGTTTAAGATGAGAAGGGAAGAATAGTAGAAAAGCTCTCTTTACAGAGAGGGGACATTCAAAAGTAAATGCCTGAGGACTATAGTCAAGGGTCCTTGTTTTATAAGGTTCTGGTTGATGTGGGAAACAAAGGCAGAAGGAAATGGCAGCTAAAATTCAATTTCCTTATAACCTGCAGCCTATTGGCAAATACTTAAGGCAGACAGAGGTTTCTCCAGGAACTCCCTGCTATCTTAATGCTAATGCCTTGCTAGAGGAAAAAACAACCTTAGCTGGACAATAGCTAGGCCTCCAGAATCATGAGAGTCTTCTTTAGCATACGAAAATCTCATTGGAGGGGCACCTGGGTGACTCAGTAGGTTAAGCATCAGACTTCAGCTCAGGTCATGATCTGTTGGAGTTCGAACCCTGCATCTGGCTCTGTGCTGACAGCCTGGAGCCTGCTTCGATTCTGTGTCTCCCTCTCTTTGCTCTTCTCCCACTCATGCTCTCTCTCCCTCTCAAAAATAAATAAACAGAAAAAAAATCTCATTGGAAACTTCACCTTGAGTTCCCCACCCCCACCCCCACTAACTCCATAGTAGATAACCAGTCTCTCCTCATGATCCTGGGGCAGCTCTTCCTGCCCATGGGTCCTGTCCCCATACTTTAATAAAATCACCTTTTTGCACCAAAGACATCTTCAAGGATTTTTTCTTGGCTGTTGACTCCATACCCCATGAACCTCACTATCACCCAAAAAAACCTCATCACTGGTCAGCCCTCCCCTGTCCTTTCCCCCTTGTTCCTTCTCAGGTTCTACCCTTATTAGCTTGATAACTCTGGGTCCTGGATTGGCTCGTTTCCATTGCATCAGGGGTGGTCTATGGCCATACTTAGGTCTTTTATCAAATTCCAGAGGGGAAACCTAGGGGGAGTAGGCGGGGTCTGTTACATTCTTAAGAGAAACCTATGCCTGAGGGGGCTTGCTGTGGTCAGACACTCCCAGCATTGTTCCAAAATAGGTGTTTTTCCTCACTCAGGGACCTCAGGCCCTAATCTTTCCCTCTCTGCCTACTGAATCCTATCTTTTCCTATCATAAACAGACATTTCTCCAGAGATGATACAGAAATGGCTAACAAGTAAAGCACCTGGGTGGCTCAGTCGGTTTGTTACAGCAAATACTTGGCGCCCAGGAAGGGGCAAGCGACAGTACTTAGGGAATCAGAAAAGACTGCTGCCTGCCCAGTGAGTCATCTCCAAAGGCTGAGCATCCCACTCAGGTTTTACTGATCTTTTATACATATGTGCTTCTGGGTGGGCGGGACTAGTATAGTCAAGCTTCTGGTTCCTGTCTGCTAGATGATGCAAGAGGCAAGCTAGATTGCAGAAGTCAAAGGCATGCAAAGCGAGTTTCTGGCCTTGGATATCTGGCTGGCCCTTTTTATTTGCATTCACCAGCTTTCCTTTTCAGGTTAAGTGTCCAACTTTGGCTCAGGTAATGTTCTCACGGTTTGTGAGTTCGAGCACCGTGTAGGGATCTGTGCTGACAGCTCAGAGCCTGGAGCCTATCTGGGATACTGTGTTTCCCCCTCTCTCTGCCTCTCCCCCACTCACGCTCTGTCTCTCTCTTTCAAAAAAATACTAAACATTATTTTTAAGAAAAGCCCAAACCAAACTTCTAGAGTTGAAAACTAAAATATTTGAGGGTTTTTTGTTTTGTTTTGTTTTGTTTTTTGTTTTGTTTTTTTTTGCTGCATCCACCATGAGAAGGAAGATCATTCTCAAGCAGACCTTCAGCATTCCAGAAAACATTGACATCACTCTGAAGGGCTATACTATTAGTTACTGTGAAGGCCCCCAGAGGAAACCTGTCAAAGGACTTCAACTACATCAATGTAGAACTCAGTTTCCTTGGAAAGAAAAAGAAGAGGCTCCGAGTTGACAAATGGTGGGGAAATATAAAGGAGTGGCTACTGTTCACGCTATCGTAGTCATGTACAAAAAACATGGTCAAGAGTGTTACACTGTGTTTCCATTACAAGATGAAGTCTGTGTGTTGAGTTTTTCTAGGGGTGATGGTGGGGTGGTGGGGTCCAGAGCCGACAGCCAAGAAAGAATTCTTGAAGATGTCTTTGGTGCAAAAAGGTGATTTTATTAAAGCACAGGACAGGACCCAGGGGCAGGAAGAGCTGCCCCAAGACCATGAAAAGAAACTGGTTATCTAATAGGGAGTTGGGGGAGGTAAAGTCAAGGTGAAGCTTCCAATGAGATTTTCATATGCTAAAGAAGAGGATACTATTGTCAAGCTAAGGTTGGTTTTCCTTCTGACAAAGCATTAGCATTAAGATAGCAGGGAGTTCCCAGTGAAACCTCTGCTTGCCTCAAGTATTTGCCAGCAGGCTGCAGGTTATAAGGAAATTTAATTTTTTTTTTTAATTTTTTTTTCAACGTTTTTTATTTATTTTTGGGACAGAGAGAGACAGAGCACGAACGGGGGAGGGGCAGAGAGAGAGGGAGACACAGAATCGGAAACAGGCTCCAGGCTCGGAGCCATCAGCCCAGAGCCCCACGCGGGGCTCGAACTCACGGACCGCGAGATCGTGACCTGGCTGAAGTCGGACGCTTAACCGACTGCGCCACCCAGGCGCCCCAGGAAATTTAATTTTATTTGCCATTTCCTTCTGTCTTTGTTTCCCACATCATGTGTATGTTCACTTTCCCATCAATGTTGTTATTCAGGAGAATGGTTCTCTTGTTGAAATATGAAATACATCTGTTTGCTGGGTTCAGATGAGGTCAGGCATTGCCTGTTCAGTATCTCCCCAGAAAGATGAGTTAATTCTTGAAGGAAATGACACTGAACTTACATCAAATTCAGCTGCTTTGTTTCAGCAACCCACAAGAGTTAAAAAAAGGATATCAGAAAATTTCTGGATGGTATCTGTTTCTGAGAAAGAAAAAGTTCAGCAGGCTAATGAATAAGACCTAAGTTAGTTCAGCTACAGAAACCACAAGATGCCAGATTTTCAGACTTCTTTGTGATATTTTAAAGATGCACTAACAGCTGTGTGTTAAAAAAAGAAAAGGAAAGAAAACTACAAGATTGGAGATACTGAATTGGATGGACAGGAGATTAGATATTATAGATGGAAAGACTGGTGAATTAAGGACATAAAAATAGGCACCATCCAAAATGAAACACAGAAAGAAATAGAATCACCCAAAATAAAAGAGCATCAATGAGTTGTGGGACACTTCATGCTTATGTACAAATAATTGGAGTCTCTAAAAAAGAGGAGAAAGAAGAGGGTGGAAAGATCTCTTAATATTAAAAATTATAAATCTACAGACCTAAGATGCTCAACAATCTCCAGCACAAGAAAAATGAAGAAAACTGCACCAAGGTGTATCAAAATCAATGATACAGAAAAAAAATCTTAAAAGCAGCTAGAGGGAAGGGCGCCTGGGTGGCTCAGTCGGTTGAGCTTCCCACTTTTGGTTTTGGCTCAGGTCATGATCCCAGAGTTGTGGGATAGAGCCCCATGCAGTGAGCATGGAGCTTGCTTAGGATTCTCTCTCTCTCTCTCTCTCTCTCTCTCTCACCCCCCCAGCCCCTCTCCCTCACTTGCATTCTGTCTCTAAAAATTATATATAAATACATATGTAAATATATATATAATATATTACATATATACATATATGTATATGTATATATGTAATATATATATAAATGTGTGTGTGTGTGTATATATATATATATATATATATATATATAAAACAGATAGAGGAAAAAAAAGACATGTTACATACAGAGGTACAAAAATAAGGCTGACAGATTTGTCATCAGAAACAATGCAAATGAGAAGACAGTGGAGAAACATCTTTAAAATACTGGGGGTAAAAGTCCACTCAGAATTCCATATGTGGGAAAACTATTTCTCAAAACAACAACAGGGTAACATAAAGACATTTGCAGATGTACAAAACCTGAAAGGATTCATCACTGGTACTACAGAAAAATAAAGGAAATGCTTTAGACAAAAGGAAAATGATAGCAGAAATCTGGATCCACACAAAGGAATAAAAAGCACAGGAAATGCTAATTACATAAGTAAATATATAAGATTTTTTTTACTATTTTTTTTAAATTTTTTTAATGTTTATTTATTTTTGAGAGAGAGAGACAGCATGAGTTTGGGAGGAGCAGAGAGAGAGGGAAACACAGAATCCGAAGCAGGCTCCAGGCTCCAAGCCATCAGCCCAGATCCCGATGCAGGGCCCGAACCCACAAACCCGTGAGATTGTGACCTGAGGCAAAGTCAGACGCTTAACTGACTGAACCACCCAGGCATCCCTTTTTTACTATTTAAATCTCTATAAACGTAATTGATGGTGGAGCACCTGGATGGCTCAGTTGGTTAAGCATGGGATTTTGACTCAGGTCATGATTTCATGGTACATGGGTTCGAACCCCATGTCAGGCTCTGGGCTGACAGCTCAGCCCGGAGCCTGTTTCAGATTCTGTGTCTCCCTCTCTCTCTGCTGCTCCCCAACTCGTGCTCTCTCTCTCAAAAATAAATAAACATTTAAAAAAAAATAACCAATGGTTTAAAGAAAAATAACCATGAAGTAGGAATAGGAGGGAACTTTCTGAACCTGAGAAAACGGGATCTATGAAAACCTGACTGTAGTGGATGGAATTATGCCACCACCACCCATCCCCCTGGAAAAATATATTCAAGTCCCAGCCCCCCTAGGACCTGTGAATATGACCTTATTTGGAAATCGGATCTTTGCATTGTACTCAAGTGAAAATGAGGTCATAATGGATTAGGGTGGGCCCTAAATCCAATGACTGGTATTTTTCTAAGAGAAAAGGAGAGGGAGATTTGATACAAAGACGTAGAAGAAACACTGGAAAGAAGGGCATGTAAAGATGGAGGCAGAGATCAGAATGGTCCAACTACAAGTCAAAGAATGCCAAGGACTGGCCGGAATCACTAGAAGCTGGGAAGAGGCAAAGAAGGCTTCTTCCCTAGAGCCTTCAGAAGGAGCATGGCCATGCCGGCACCTTCATTCCAAACTCTGGACTTCGGAACTGTGAGAGAATAAACTTCTGTTATTTCAAGCCATGACAGTTTGTGGTACTTTCTTATGGCCATGCTAGGAAATGAATATACCTACATCTAACACCATACTTAGTGGTAGAAGATTGGATGCTTTTCTCCTAAGATCAGGAACAAAATGAAGATGTCCACTCTCATCACTTCTACTCAAAATTGTACTGGAGGGGGGCACCCTGGTGGCTCAGTCGGTTAAGCTTCTGACTTTGGCTCAGGTCATGAACTCATGGTTCCTGAGTTAGAGCCCCACATCCAGCTCTGTGCTGATAGCTCAGAGCCTGGAGCCTGCTTTGGATTCTGTGTTTCCCTCTCTGTCTCTGCCCCTCCCTGCTCGTGCTCTGTTTCTCTTGTCTCTGTCTCTCTCAAAAGTAAATAAACATTTAAAAAAATTGTACTGGAGGGACTAGTCAGAGCAATTAGGCAAAAAAAAAAAAAAAAATGTATTCAGTTTGGAAAGGAAGAAGCAAAACTATTTATTAGCAGATGACATGACATTGTATGTAGAAAATCATAAGGAATCCACTAAAAAACTGCTGGATAAACAAATTCGACAGATTTCGAGATACAAGATCAATATATAGAAATCAATTGTATTTCTATATATTAACAGTGAACAGTTGGGAAATGAAATTAAGAAAAACAATTCCATTTATAATACATCAAAAAGAATAAAATAGTTGGGAATGAATTTATTAAAAGTAGTGCAAAACTTGTGCCCTGAAAATTACAAAATATTACTGAAGGAAATTAAATAAGATCTTATTAAATTAGAAACATCCCGTGTTCATGACTGGAAGACTTAATATTGTTAAAATATCAGTACTCTCCAAATTGATCTACAGACTCAATACGTCATTATCAAAATCCCTACTGACCTTTTTTTGCAGAAATTGACAAGTTAATTACAATATTCATATGAGGATACAAGGGACCCAGAATGGCCAAAACAATCTTGAAAAGGAAGAAAAAAGTTCGAAAACTCAGTTTCCAATTTCAACACTTGCCACGGTACTACATTAATCAAGATAGTATGGTACTGGCATAAAGTAGACATACAGGTCAATGGGGTAGAATGGAGTATCCAGAAATAAAGCCTTACATTTAGGTCAATTGATTTTTTTTTTTAATTTTTTTTTTCAACGTTTTTTTATTTATTTTTGGGACAGAGAGAGACAGAGCACGAACGGGGGAGGGGCAGAGAGAGAGGGAGACACAGAATCGGAAACAGGCTCCAGGCTCTGAGCCATCAGCCCGGAGCCTGACGCGGGGCTCGAACTCACGGACCGCGAGATCGTGACCTGGCTGAAGTCGGACGCTCAACCGACTGCGCCACCCAGGCGCCCCTAGGTCAATTGATTTTTGACCAGAGCGTCGAGATAATTCAAGGGGAGAAAACAATAGTTTTTTTTCAACAAATGGTACCAAAAAAACTGCATATTCACGTGCAAAATAATAAAATTGGATGCCTAACTCACACCATACAGAAAATTTTAACTGAAAATTAACAGAGTAAATCTTCATGACTGAGTTAGGTAATATTTTCTAAGATATGACACCAAAAGTGCAAGCAACAAAAGAAAAAAATGGATAAATTGAACTTCATCAAGATTAAAAACATTTCTGCTACAAACAATACAAACAAGAAAGTGAAAAGACAATCTAAAGAATAGGAAGAAAATATTTGCAGATCATATATCATACATCTGATAAGGGACTTGTATCATCAAAATTAAAAACTTTTGCTCCAAGAAAAATGCTGTTAAACCAAAGAAAAAACAAGATAGTACCTCACCAAAGAAGATAATACTTGGATGGCAAATAACCACATGAAAAGATGCTCAGCATTAGTCATTAGGGAAATGCAAATTAAAGCATTAATGAAACATACTATGCACCCATAAGAGTGACTAACATTAAAAGACTGACCACTTGAAGTGTTGACAAGGATGTTCAGAACTGAAACTCTCATATACTGCTGGTGGGAAAAGTACACCTGTATGACACTTTTCAAAACTATTTGGTAAGTCCCTAAAAATTAAACATACACCTACCATGTGGTCCAGACATCCCACTCATAGGTATTTATCCAAAGGAAATGAAAGCATATGTGCATAGAAAGACTTGCCATGCGTTTTTTAAAAGTTTTATTTATTTATTTTAAAAGAAAGAGAGACCACACGCTGGGGAAGGGTAGAGAGAGGGAGGGAGGGGATCCCAAGTAGGTTCCTCACTGTCAGTACAGAGCCCTATTCAGAGCTGGAACTCACAAACTTGAGATCATGACCAGAGCTGAAATCAAGAGTCGGGCACTTAACCAACTGAGCCACCCAGGCGCCCCTGTACGTGCATGTTTTATTTGTAATAGCTAAAAATTGGAAGCAACTTAAATGTCCACCAACAGACATCGGATAAACAAACTGGGGCATATCCATACAATGGAATAAAAAGAATTGAGCTATTGATACATGTAATAACATGGATAAATCTCAAAATAATTATGCTGAGTGAGAAAAGCCAGACAAAAACAGATTAGATAGATAGATAGATCGGGAGAATGCTAACTAATATGATTGCAAAAAGCAGATCAGTGGTTTCTCAGTTATGGATGGGGGAGAGGCAAGAGGAAGGGATTATAAAGAGGTATAAGGATCCTTTTGGGTATGATGGATACATTCACTACCTTGATTATGGTTAATTTCATGGGTGTAAGTATATGTCAAAACACATCAAATTGTACACTTTAAATATTTTTGTATTATTGTATATCAGTTACATCTCAATAAAGCTAATATATACACTATATATATGTGTATTATATATAACATATATATAATACACACACATATATATATATACACACATACCTTTGTGTATATCCAGGTCCATTAGGGTTTTAACGGTGGGATTGTGAGCATTTTTTTTAAAACACTTTTAAACATTTTAACAAGTTTTGTTTTGTTTTGGGAGAGAGAGAGGGCGCAGGTGAGTAAGGGGAAGAGAGAGAGAGAGAGAGAGAGAGAGAGAGAGAGAGAGAGCAGGGCTCACCTCAAGTGGGGCTTGAATTTTACCTGAAACAGCCCTGGTGGTCACCCAATTCAGGGCTCAAGCTCACCTGATGTGGGACTTGAACTTATGAACCTGCGAGATCATGAGCTGAGACGAAGTCAGATGTTTAATGACTGAGCCACCCAGGTGCCCAACACCTGGAAATTTTCAAAAATACTCACTTGAACAGCTATTGACATTTTGCAAATCTTATATCTTACCAACTTCACTACTTTTTATTGTTGGAGCATTTTAAAATAAATCCCAGATAAATCATTTCACCTAACAATTCTTCAGTATGTATCTCTAAAAGATTAGAAGTTTTTTTTTAAGTTTTTATTTATTTATCTTGAGAGACAGAGAGAGTGCAAGTGGGGAGGGGCAGAGAGAGAGGAAGAATCCCAAGCAGGATCCACACTGTCAGCTCAGAGCCCCATGTGGAGTTTGAACTCATGACATGTGTCCTGAGGTTATGTTTTAAAAAGTTCTTAGATTTTAGGGGTGCCGAGGTGGCTCAGTCAGTTAAGCATCGGACTCTTGATTTCAGTTCAGGTCATGATTTCACCATTGTGAGATTGAGCCTGACATCAGGCCTGCTTGGGATTCTCTCTCTCCCTCTCTCTGCCCCTCCTCCTGCTCATTCTCTCTCTCTCAAAATAGATAAATAAACATAAAAAAAAAAAAACCACCACACATAACCTCATGTCATTATCTATTGTAGGTATTTTCTAAAGTGAATGTGAATGGATTTTGTAATATATTCTTGCTGAAATTTTTCTTGAGATAATTTTAGATTCATATGCAGTTGTAATAAATGATCAGAAATATCCCTTTACACTCTGCTCAGTTTCCTCTAGTGGTAACATTTTGCAAAACTATAGTATATCACAACTGGGATATTGACATTAATATAATCCAACGATCTTACTCAGATTTCCCTATTTTACTTGTACTCTTTTTATGTGTGTGCCTATATATGTATTAAGTTCTACACAATTTAATCACCTGTGTACGCTCATGTACCCATCACAAAGTTAAGATACTGAAAGTCCCAACACCATAATGATTCCTCATGTTGTCCTTATATAACCACCTCCCCACCATCCCTGACCCCTGGCAACTGCTACTCTGTCCTCCATTTCTAAAATTTCATCATTTCAATAATGTCGTATCAGTAGAATCATACAACGTGTAATCTTTTGGGACAGACTTTTTTTCCCCCTAAGAATAATATCCTGGCAATTCAGCAAAGTCATTGCATGTATCAATAGTTCATTTATTTTTATACCTTGAGTTATATTCCATAGTATATATTTATACTGTAATATATTTTTAAGGTCATTTTTTACATACAAAAATTATCATCATCATTCTGCTGCTTCCAAAGGGCACTGATAATTTATTTTGCCATGGTTGGGTGGCATGTTCTATAAATGTTAATTAGGTCATGTTACTTGATAATTTTGTTTAGATCACTGATATCTTTCCTGATTTTTCTGATACTGGTTCTGTCAATTATAGAGATAGGGATGTTAACATCTCCCATTATAATTTTGGAGTTATTTATTTATCCTTAATCTTTGCTTCATATAATTTGAAGCTGTGTTTTTAGGAACATACTCATTTAGGATTGTTAATACTTAATGATTAATTGATACTTTTATCGTTATATAATGACCCTCTTTATCTCTGGTAATATTTCTTGCCTTAAAGTTTACTTTGTCTTATATGGATACAGCCATTCCAGATTTATTATGATTAGTTCTTAAATGGTATATCTTTTCCATCCCTTTTATGTCTTTATGTCTACGTCTTTATGTTTTAAGTGATTTTTTTGGTATGCAGCATACAGTTGGATCTTACTTTTTTAAATGCATTCTGCCTTTTATCTCTGCCTTTAATTGAAGTGTTTAACCCATTTACACTTAATGTAATTATTAATACAGTTGTTTAAGTCTATTATCTTATTTTTTTCTATCTGTATTTGTTTCCTTTATTCTTGACTTCCTTTGGATCAAGAATATTTTAATATTCCATTTTATCTCATCTTTTAGGTTTTTAGATGTATCTTTTTTTGGTGGTTGCTCTAAGGATTACATTATGAACACTTAACTTACTCCAGTTTGTCCTGAATTGATATTAGTATATCTTTTCATGTATAACATAACCACCTTACAACAGTATAATTCCATTAGTATCCTCTTCCACTTTGCTATAAAACTAACAATACATTTTTAAAGTAATTTTTAAGTAATCTCTACTTAAAAGTAGTGAGTTGGGGATCCAACTCACACCCTGAGATCAAGAGTTGCAGGCTCTACCAACTGAGTGAACCAGGCTCCCCTACTCATTTGTCTTTAAGGAAATTAAGAAGAGTGAATAAAGTCTTCAATACATAGTTGCTCTTTCTGGTGTTTGTTTGTTTGTTTGTTTGTTTGTTTGTTTTCTAAGTAGGCTTCATGCTAAGCATGGAGCCCAATGTGGGGCTATCCTGAGATGAAGACCTGAGCTGAGATCAAGAGTCGGGCACTTAACCCACTGAGCCACCCAGATGCCCCTTCTGGTGCTTTTTATTCCTTCCTGTAGACCCAAGCTTTCATCTTAAGTCATTTTCCTTCAGCATGAAGAACTCCCTTAGCCTTTCTTTTAGTCTGGGTCTTCTGGCAGTGAATTTGTGCGGCTTCATTTATTAAGGCTTGAGAATTTGATCCAATCTCAGTTACCATTTCTGTTGCATTATAGGATTAGGCAACCCTAGCAATTCCCTTGGAATGGACTCACCCGGTCCCCAAACTCTAGCAGCCACACTCTGGAAGTCTGAAGGGAAGCTGAGTCTGCTGGTCATCAAAGAGGCCCCCGAGAATATGGCTCTTGCAACTGATTTCCACCATGACCCAAGGCCCAGTCTTCCTTCTAGCCATGCTCCTACACAAACCTTAGGGTCCCCTAAACAGCCTACTACTTGGGGCAGGAGTGGCTAGACTATTGTATGGACTGAATGTTGTCTCTTGAAAGTCTGAGATAGTCACTCTTCAGATCCCTTGTCTGACCTCTCTATGGACTACAGGTAGCAGATGATGGCCTCCTGGTGGTTAGAGAGGACCTGTCCTTCCTATCCATCTTCTCTGTGCTGATTATAGACTGGTCACTGGCAGGCACATTTCTCTGAACCTCTCTCAGGCTCCCCAAAGTTTTGTTCGGGGATCTCAGCTTTTTCTAAGAGAACTTGGCTGCTCTGCTCTCATGAGTCCTAAGTGCCAAGGACATTTCCTCAATATAAAGGGTCATGCCCACTTTAGTGTCTACCGTCAGGGTCTTAGCTGCAGACTCTTTTGATTCGTCTGGATTTTTTTCTTCACAAGCCTTCATGCTACCTCTTTGTCTTCCTCCTTCTCCTGAGTTCCCTTCCCCAACCCTGCAGGGACCTCCACATAGGACAAGCTTGCTATTTGCTGCAAGCAAACCTGGGGTCACAGTCTCTCTTCTGTCATGTGTGGGCAGCCAGACTGTCTCCTTCTAACTGGTTGCCATGGGGCATGTCCACTAATCCCTAACCCTTTGCAGCTTCAGCCTCTCCATCTATAAACAGGACTGTTGTGAAGGAAGATCGATCGTGTAAAGGCTTTAGCACAGTCTGGCACCAGTTGAGGCGCTGTGTTAGGTGTTATAGTTACAGTACTACCTGTGTTATGCATTGTGTTTATAGCCCTGCTCCCAGACGACTTCCGTGACTCCCTTTCCAGCCTCAATTCATTTGCCAGAGCGTTGGTCCCTGCGTGTTGCCTGATATTCAGGGATGTGAGCTCATGTTTGCAGAGTACTGCTGGCTTTCACACTTGGCCTCCCAGGAAGCTATGTCAGGCCTCAGACCCCAGCAGGTAGATCCCAGGGACTTGCCACAATGCTGTTGCAGTTTAGAGGACCACATGGCTCAGAGCTGGTTTCATGGGCTTCCACATCTCTGTCCACCTGTGGCCTGATGCAGCCCAGTTATGGGACTTCTGTGGGAGAAGACAGGAAATGGCTGGGGGGTCACAGGGATAAAGGGAATGAGGTCTTGCTTCCAAGGAGCTCTCAGTTGGGTAGGGAAGAAGACCCAGAACTCACAACTACAGTGCTCCCAATTTAGGGAAAGACTACTAGATGCATCTATAGGATCCAGTGCGACCACAGAGCTGGATATCTGGGTCATCTGGGAATCTCCCTGACATTGATGACATTGATGATGCTTGGCTAGAATACCAATGAATAAATGGGAAATAGTGAGACAGTGGAGGAAGGGCATTCCAAGCACAAGAAAGAGCATTTAAGAAGGCTTGAAACAGCCTGATACATTCTAGGAACTGCAAGTGATTCCAGTTTGTTGGTTTCTATGATCTACAGGACCAAGACCAAATTGTCTCTCTTGACATTCAAAGCCTTTCGTAATCTTGCCCCAACCTACTTCCCACCGCTCCTGCCCACCCCACTCCTGTCCCTTTGTTATAGCCACTCTGACCGCTTCCTGTTCTGCAAGCAGGCTATTCACATTCTGGCCTCCCAGGCTTTGCCCAGGCTACTCCCATTGCAGGGAAAATTCTAATCCTCTTCTTTGGGGAGCTAACTCTCCTCTTCCAAGACCCAACTCAGGGGACATCACCAGAAGCCATTGCAGGGCAGAAGTTGGATGCTGTGCCACCAGCACCTAGAAGCCAGCTTGTTTCTGTTGAATAGTTGATCAGATCAAGGAAATCTTCCCTGAGAACCCCAAGGAGACACCCTTTCCACGCTGCCTTAAATGCTCCCAGAACACCTGTCCAAGCTTTGTCAGGGCTTCTTGAGGCAGGTATCATTTCTTTTTCTTCAGGGTCTAACTCTACCTGGCCCAAACGAGTTGAGGTGCCAGGCACGTGTTTGTTGAATGAATGAATGATCGGGCAGGCCTTTTCACCTTATGTATCCTGTGAGCCTGCTAGGCCTAGCTCACTGTCTCCAACGCCTGGCACAGTTTGTTGCCCTCAGCGCTGTCGCTCGGGCACCACCCTCACGGCCCCTACCCCGCCCTTGGGGGCCGCTCTACCCTAAGCCACTCCAGGGAAGACTCCGCCCACAGCCGGTGTTGGAGGGTGGAGGCAACGCCCACCTCGCCAGGCCCCCTGGGATTGGTGCGGCCGCCGCCAGGAGGCGGGCAAGGGCCGGGCAGGCGCTGACGCTCCTTGGGCCAGAAAAACCCCGCCAGGTGGCTGGCTAGAGGGTGACCGCGCGGCCAGGAGGTGGTGAGTGCCGGGCAGGCGGGACGGGAGGGACGCGCGCGGCGGGCGGAGCGGAGGACGCCGAGGACCGTGGCGCGCGCCCTGGGCACTGCCCACGTCCGCCTCCCCACGGGCTGCGTTGGGTCCAGCGCCGCGCCGGAGCCCAGAGCCCGCCCCACCCGAGGGACTCCACCCAGGGGTCGGAGGAGGTCGTCAGTCCCGGCTTGTCTTCCAGACCCGGACGACCGAGGCTCCTGAACGACGAGGAACCGCCCAACATGGCATCGGAGGTGAGTGCGACCTCGTGGACCCAGGTCCTCCGAGTCTCCAAACGAGGGGGAGGGGCGCTCTGGGACCCAGCCAGGGCCCGTGACCTGCACACGGGATTTCCCCTTGTCGGACGCGCCGCCGGCCACCCTGCCGGTAATTGTCTCCTCTGGCTCCAGGCGGTGGGTTCCTCCTGGAGCACTTGCTAGAGCCTGGGAAAGATCTTTGCGCGGACTTCTACTCTCCCCCTCCCCGCTCCCCAGGGGCCTGTGTGGCATTCAACAACCCACACTGCTAGGGAAGGTGGCCTTGGCCTGACAGCGCTTCCGGCGAGGGGGCAAGAAAGGAACTGCCCACTGATTCAGCCTCCTCACCTCTTCATTCCTGCTTTCCCGATGTCCTTCTGTCAGTCCCCACCCTGCGCCCCTTCTCCTGTTGTAGCACTTGTCATTACGTGGCAGAGTCCACATGACTCTGGCTTGTGGAAAGAACCAGGAGGTAGGGGACCATGCCCTGTGGCCCCAGTGGCCCCAGTGCCTGGTGGCTTCCTGTCTCACTGGCCTCTCTTCTTTAGAGCCAGAGGACTCCTGGGTTCTCTTCCTGACCACTGAGTGGCAGAAGTCCTAGGTACAGGTTCTTTTCCTTGGGCCTCAGTTGATTTATCTGGCAAATGGGAATAATAATAGATTTCCGCCTCCCTCTGTAAGGTACTGGATCATGAGGTCATTGTTTTGAACCCTTCAGGTGAAAGGGGCTGTTGGCTTGATGCCAATGAAGGAACCTGGAGCCTGGGAAACCAGAGATCTAGGTTCCAGTCCTTTTTGGTCCTCATTAGCTAGCAAGTCACTTCCTCTCTCCAGGCCTCAGTTTGTCCATTTGAATAGACTGGATAAGAATGCCTGCCCTGCTAGTTTCTGGATCAGGGCTTGCACTTTGGAGGCAAACAAATTTGGTTTCTGAAGCAGTCACTTGATCTCCCAGGGTAACAGTGCCCACCTCATAGGAGGGTGTAATAGCATATGTAGAATGCCTAGCACAGGGCCAAGTTGTTGGACTATAGTAGGTGCTCAATAAATGGTGGCTAATGATACAGTAACAACAGGTTATTTCCCTTGTGCATTCTTTTTTTTTTTTAAACGTTTCATTTTATTTTTTGAGAGACAGAGTGCGAGCAGGGGAGGGGCAGAGAGAGACGGAGACAAAAAATCCAAAGCAGGCTCCAGGCTCTGAACTGTCAGCACAGAGCTTGATGCGGGGCTCGAACCCATGAACATGAGATCATGACCTGAACCGAAGCTCAACTGACTGAGCCACCCAGGGGCCCCTCCCTTGTGCATTCTAAATTGGCTGTTGCTCATTCCTTCCAACCTCAAGCAGTCCTGCTCCAAAGGTATCACTCTGGCCCTGATGTGTCCTAGCTTAGAGGAGTGCTCTCTCCCTGCACATTAGCTCCCCCACCCCATCTTCAGAGCCCAAATGATGGCACCTCATTCTGACCTCCATCTGGGGTCTTTAAGCCTACCAGTGGGGTGGGAGCTTGGCCCCAATACAGAGTGGGCCGCCTTCAGGAGACCAGAGCATCAGGTGACTTTTGCTGGCCCCAGGCCGTCCTGTGGGTTGGTACTAATTGGTTTGGCTGCAGCCCCACTTGTTAAGTAGTTGTTATTACTAACAACCCAGGCAGGGAGTCCAGAGGCCTGCTGGAAGAGGCAGTGCCAGGTTCCCGGCTGAGGGGGGTGGGCTGGCTCTCAATCCTGGCTGGTTGGCCCTGGCCTGCTGGCCCCACTACTCAGGACCAGGGACCCACGTGGTGCTTTGTGGAGATCTAGGCTTGGAGGGTAAGGGATGGATCTGGCTCAAAAGGTTGAGGGGGTGGAGGCTGCTGCTGCAGGTCAGAGCCCTCTGGCAGCCAAGGCTGCTGGGCAGTGAGGAGGTCAGCTCACAGTCTGGGGCCAGAGCACAGTGGAGGCCCCCATGGTGCACACAAGACCCAGGAGTGGCTCTAAAGCGCCGCCTGGCTCTAGCGGCCCTCAGCCCCTCCCTTACTAAGAGAGGTTACTGGGTGCCAGGCACTGTGCTATGTATGAGCTTAGTAAATTTAATCTAATGAAATACTCACAAGTCTATCAGGTAGGTACTACTCTTGACTTTATATTATAGAGCGGTAATCCCAAGGCTTAGAGAGGTTGTATAACATGCCCACAATCAGGTGGTTGGGAGAGGTCCTGGACGTTGCAGGGGGACAGAGGAGGACATAGGTCCCCAGAGGCCATTATAAACTCCCCCTCCACAGGAAAGTTGGCAGAGAAGTGACATGCCTACCTGCACCCAGGGAACACTCTCCTAATCCTTGGCATTTTGGGAGCTAAGGCAGCTCCCCATGTGTTCTGTACCCCTCCCCCATCTGTCATATGCTGTGGCCTATGCCCTCTTTCAAAACAGAGGTGTCTCTGTCCCACCCCTCCGCCCTTGGCTCCCGGAGGGACAGAAGGTCAGCTAGTGACCTTCTAGAAAGCCAATGATAACAAATGTGTCAGAGGTGCTCTCCAAGGGAGTGGTGGGGGTTGGGATCTTAGGCCCCACCCCAAGCTGTGGTAAAGAGATGCTGGTCGTTTGAGTCTGATGGGGCCCCTCAGGTGCTTCTTGCCTGTCCCTGCCACAAAAGTTCAGGGTATCAGGGCTATCAGAGCAGTCCTGGTGGAATGTGGGGTTTAGAGCCTGCATTCTGCTGCAGATAGCTGGGCCACAGTCCTGGCCCTACCGCCCCCAGCAAGGGCAAGCCATGTAACTGCTCTGTGCCTTGCTTTTCCCCTTGTTTCCCCAAGGATACACTTGGTACCTGCTTCAGAGAGTTTCCGTCCGTGCATGCCAAGCAATTAAAGTTATGCCTGGAACACAGTGAGAATGCACTACATGTTAGCCAGGATTCTTATCGTTAGCGCTGGAATATCAGCTGGATTCAGACTCTGGACTCCAGAGTGACTTCTCCCCTTGGTCAGTGACAAAAGGTCCCAGAAACTCTGCTGTGGTCTCATGGTGTCTTGTACCCTGCCATCATTTCCTTAGCGAAGTGTCACATGGTAGGAAAGAACCCTAAGTTCAGTGTCCAGCCACATTCCCACACTGACTCCCTGAGTGACTTCAGGCAAGTTCCCGATCCTCTCTGAGCCTCAGTTTCCTTGTCTGTCCAGCGAGAATAACCCTGCCTGCTGGTTCCCACTGCCATCAGACTTCATAACTCTCCTGCAGGCCCTTTGTGAGAGTCACTGTCCTCAAGGGTGGGGAGGACACTAACTGCTCCTGCTCTCCTGCCCAGAGCGGGAAGCTATGGGGTGGCCGGTTTGTGGGAGCAGTGGACCCCATCATGGAGAAGTTCAACTCATCCATTGCCTATGACCGGCACCTGTGGGAGGTGGATGTGCAGGGCAGCAAGGCCTACAGCCGGGGCCTGGAAAAGGCGGGGCTCCTCACCAAGGCTGAGATGGACCAGATACTCCATGGACTTGACAAGGTACTCTCTCCACCCTAAGGGCCACCCTAGAGCTCCTCCCTGTGGTCCCAGGCCCCTACCAAGTCCTGAGCACAGGTTACAGTGCTCTCCATGCACGTCATTTCCTGTGATTAAATGTCAAGGTGCCCTTTAAACTGTCTCTCTTCATTCTTTAATGCCCGTGGCTCATGGGGGAGGGAGGGCTGGGCCTGAGCTGCTCCCTTGGGGGCGGTGACTGCACCCCCTGTGGAGCACTCACTGTTCCTGTGGAGCACTCACTGTTCCTGTGGAGCACCCCCAGGACTCAGCTCCTATACAGAGACAGTCAGTGATCAGAGTGGGAGTGCAACCAGGGATGGGGCCCTTTGACTGTGGATGCCTGGCCCCTGGGATCATTGCCATCTGCTACAGGTGGCTGAGGAGTGGGCTCAGGGCACCTTCAAACTCAGCCCCAATGATGAAGATATTCACACGGCCAATGAGCGGCGTCTGAAGGTACGACCCCCTCAAGTCCCCCTGGCCTCCCCTCTTCACCTGGCCCTTGGTCACTGGGAGCATAAGTGCCGTCATTCTGTTCCTTTCATCACTGGCAGAGTGCAGGCCAGACCCCAGAACAGGCGACCTGGGCAGAGACGGCAGGGACCAGGAGTAGGGAGGGAGGAACCAGGGCGTGCCTGGGCTGACCCCACTGGGTCACGAGCAGGCAGACCCTGACCCCATGCCTCCCTCCACCCCCAGGAGCTCATCGGTGAGACTGCAGGGAAGCTGCACACGGGACGAAGTCGGAATGACCAGGTGCTGCTAGCTCTTCTGCCCCGTGCCCCATGCCTTCCCAATCTTGGGGGACCCAGGAGGCAGATTTGGGGCTCGGCAGTGGTCTGGTTCCCCAGCGAAGCAACACATCTGTCTCCCTGAGTGCTGCCTTCTCCTCCCCTCAGGTGGTCACAGACCTCAGGCTGTGGATGCGACAGAACTGCTCTAAACTTTCCGCCCTCCTCTGGGAGCTCATCAGAACTATGGTGGATCGGGCAGAGGCGTGAGTCTCCCATGGACACCCAGGTGGCAGAGAGGGGCATGAGGGCAGCCGGGGGCTCCTCCCCTAAGACAGGCAGATCTAGGTGGCAGAGGTGAAGAGGGTCGGAGAGCCAGGCTGGGGTTCATGGGCATCCTGGAACTCCTAGACTAAGTGAGGCAAGCAGCCAGGAATGGGGGCATTTCTTGCTCTTTGCTACTCCCATGCCAGCCAAGCTCAGCAGGCAGGGCGAGCTCACCCTTTGCGGCTTCATAAGCAGGAGGCTAAGGCACTAGGCAGGTGCCCTGAAGCCTGAGGAAGGGGGCTGGCTGTGCCTGGGGCAGCCACAGTCACTCTTTAGCCTGCCTATGCCCTACGTCCCCATTCCACCCCCCATCCCCAAAGCTGCTTCCCAATGGCCTCATCCCAAGCTTTGGCTTCTGTGGCCTCATGTCTTTGGCGTTGGCTTTGTTCCTTGCAGACCTGGCTACTTTGCTGCCGAGAAGTCCCTACCTGGTGTCAGAGATAGGGTTAACCCTTCCTCTTTCCCAGCTCCCTGTGACCTCTTTTTCACAGACCTTACCACCTGGGGGAAAACAAGGGCATAAGAACTGTCACCCTGGGGGTGCTGGGAGAAATAGGGAGTGACTGCTAATGACTACAAGGTTTCTTCTTTGGGATGATGAAAATGTTCTAAAGTTGATGTGGTTGATGAGTGTAGCTAAGGTGTACAGTTTAAATGGGTGAATTGTATGTGAATTATATCTCAGTAAAGCTGTTTATTAAAAACAAAAATAAGCCAGAACTGTGTGCCCCTGCCTTACCCACTTTAAAGTGCCCCTGGCTCTTCTAGAGTCCTTGGGAGCTTCTTGAGTGCGCACAAACATGACTCCCCGCCATGTAGTACCCACCATGTGTCTCCTCCTTTGCTTTCACCTCTGCTCAGCGCTGAAGACTTAATCACCTTTGGTCCTAGCCAAAGTCCTACTCCTGGGAGGCCCCATGGCACTGGCCTAGTCCTTGGATCGCCCCACTTCTGGCTGCTTCTTTTATGATGTGTTTGTCCCCAGGAGATCCCTTGCTTTCTTGTGCAGGCAGATCCTTGGTAGGCTTGCCCTGCTTTTCCTTGTAGGGGCCAGGCCTGCAGGGTCCCAGGTGTCACAGGCAGTCCTTGCCTGAACTTCCTGTACCCCTCAGGCCCTGCCCTTATTCTTCCCCCACAGGGAACGTGATGTCCTCTTCCCAGGGTATACACACCTGCAGAGGGCTCAGCCCATTCGCTGGAGCCATTGGATCCTGAGGTGGGTGGGTGGGTGGGTGGGGCATCATGGAGGGACTGTGATGGAAAGGAGGGCCCAGGATGCCCTGACCCTCTTGCCCCCTGGCTTCCTACAGCCATGCCGTGGCACTGACCAGAGACTCTGAGAGGCTGTTGGAGGTACAGAAGCGAGTCAACGTCCTGCCCCTGGGGAGGTGAGTGAGGCCCCAGTGCTCTGAGGGCCTAGTTGGGGGTAGTGGTTGCTATGTCACATGGTCCCTGGGGATCCACAGAATAGGAGGGACCAGGAAAGACAGAGGAGAACAGAGAGGCAAGTAACTGGCTTCCCTGTCCAGGGTTCTTCCACTGTGGAAGGGAGGGAACCGTGCATGGAACCCCCCCCCCCCCAGCTCTCTCTAAGATGAGGACAAGCAGGCTAGTGAGTATGTCAGAGCTTAACCTCCAGAGAGGTTCCAGAGAGCTGTCCAGCTGCCCATAGCCCACCATTTCCCTGCCGTGGGGACAAGTGTTCTGTCACCCGTACTGACTCGGTGGCAGCCCTGACAATCAGGGCTTGGCTCTGGGTGTGCAAGTGTGTATGTGCCAGGGCCTGCCTGCCAGGAGCCCTGGTCACCTGGAATCGCCTATTTTTGCAGTGGGGCCATTGCAGGCAACCCTCTGGGCGTGGACCGTGAGCTGCTCCAAGCAGGTGAGGTGCCCTGCCCCTCCTCCCCAGGGAGATCCCCCTCAGCACCTGCCAGGTCCCACACACAATTGGAGAGGGCAGGAGTCTGGTTGAAAACTGCATTTATTACCTATGGACACTGAGGCTAGAGAGGCCAGAGAAGGCCTGTGGCCAGGGTGCATTGTGCTGGGGAGTCTCAGGGCTCTTGCTTCCTTCTTGGGACCCAATCCCCATATCCTGCCCCTCCCTACTCTCCTCTCTGAAAGGGTCTTAAGGAGGAGGTGGCTGGGCAACCTGGTTTGGGGTAGAGGAGGCCCCTTCTTTCCCTCCAGCCCAGCCCTATTGCCTTCCTCATTTCCCTGTCCTCCAGAACTGAACTTTGGGGCCATCACTCTCAACAGCATGGATGCCACCAGTGAGCGAGACTTTGTGGGTGAGTCCTGGGGGCCAGCCCGCTTGTCCCCTGGGGCCACTCCCCTGCACTGTGCTCTAATTTGTCCTCTAGCCTCCTCCCACCCCAAGTTTGGTCCCACCTGGGGATTCTCCAGACTGAGCGAGGAACAAGAGAGGCCTGGTGACCAGAAGGCCTGCTCTCCCTTTCCTCCCACAAGCTGAGTTCCTGTTCTGGGCTTCACTGTGCATGACCCACCTCAGCAGGATGGCTGAGGATCTCATCCTCTATGGCACCAAGGAATTCAGCTTTGTGCAGCTCTCAGATGCCTATAGGTAAGTCCGGGCCCTGCCCTACCCCAGTTCTGCACCTGGCACACGGCTTCCCTCCTCCCCCTGCCACCCCCTGGGCACACCTGGACTGCATGCTGCTGGACATCCCCTGATCCAGCCAGCACACCAGCCGAGAGGCAGGGGAGCCCTTTCAGCCTCAGCATCTCTGTCCCCAGCACCGGAAGCAGCCTGATGCCCCAGAAGAAAAACCCAGACAGCTTGGAGCTGATCCGGAGCAAGGCGGGGCGCGTGTTTGGGCGGGTGAGCAGGGCAGGGAGTGGGGGCAAGGCTCTGGGCTGACCCGGAGGGTCCTGAGGTCCAGCCTCCTGCTTCTCACTCTTCCTTCAGTGTGCTGGGCTCCTGATGACACTCAAGGGACTTCCAAGCACCTACAACAAGGACCTACAGGTGCGAGGCTGGGGCTGTGGATGAGGGGCCCATCCACATACTGCACCTACACCGTATCCCAGTTCTCAGGGCCCTGGCACATCCAGGCAGGGGTTCACAGAATTGCCACCTTCTGTCCTATGTACCCAGCCCTTGACTGCCCTTGAGAGCTCTCTCCTCCCTGCTGATGTGGGTTGTACGAGGTGCTGAGTGTTCCCAGTGGAAGGCAGTGGGCATGCCTCGGTGGGGGACAAGGCTGCTGGGCTCTCACTTCCTGCCACATGCCTCCCAGGAGGACAAGGAAGCCGTATTTGAAGTGTCAGACACCATGAGTGCCGTCCTCCAAGTGGCCACTGGCGTCATTTCTACACTGCAGGCAAGCCACCCCCCTCTCCCCTTGGCCCCTACACTCTGGGATGGGCATGCCAGGAGGCCATCTTGAGAGGAGATGAGAGTTGATGTGTCCAGAAGATCTGAGGCAGGGGGAGGTGGGTATGTGTTTGTTCCTGCCCCCTGGGAACACTGAAGTGACAAAAGATGCTAGCTACAGTAGAATGGAACTGGGTTAGACTCCAGGGGTCCCATCAACTGGCCTGACCAGATTTCTTTTTTCGTCACTTACTATGGGAAATTTCAGGATGCGCGGTTGAGAGAACGTATCATGAACCCCTATGGACTAACATGCAGCTTCAACAATAATCAACTCATGGCCTGCTTTTGCTTTGGCTATCTTTACCCACTACCCACCACCTCGTTATTTTTAAGCAAATCCCCATCATATCATTTCATTCTTAAATAGTTCAGGATGTGTCTCAAAGCCGTGTTTCTCAAACTGTAGTCCCGGGACCAGCAGCCTCAGCAGCACCTGAGAATGTAATAGAAATGCAATCCTAGGTCCCACCCCAGACCTCCTGGATTCGAGACTCTGGGGGTAGGGCCCAGCGATTTATACATCCCCCTGGTGGTTCTGATGTGTGCTAAAGCTAAGGACTCCAAAAAAGGGCCGGCAACCCCTAGTAACACACTGAAACATTATCAATAGTGATGACAAAATGGCTCGAGCAGAGAGGGCAGAGTAGGCTGGATCAGAGTGGATCTGCCCAAGGCTGGGGACATCCTGGCTAATGGGGGTGGTGGTAGGCCTTGGGCCTGGGGCTGGCAGCTTCGCCACCCAGGGTCCCCAGGACTCACCACCGCCACCACTGGCATCCCCCAGATTCACCGTGAGAACATGGCACGGGCTCTTAGTCCTGACATGCTGGCCACTGACCTCGCCTACTATCTGGTCCGCAAAGGGGTAAGTGTGGAGTGGCAGGGGTGGGGGTGGGGCCAGGAGATGGGGGTGTTGCCCAGGCTGGGGCTGGGGGTCGTGGGGGAGGACATGGACAGAACAGGGAGCAGAGGAAGGCCGAGTCAGTGCCGCCCTCGCCCTGGCTCCCCCAGATGCCATTCCGCCAGGCCCACGAGGCCTCTGGGAAAGCTGTGTTCATGGCAGAGACCAAGGGGGTGGCCCTCAATCAGCTGTCGCTGAAGGAGCTACAGACCATCAGGTACAGCCCCCTTCCCTCTGCTGCCTCCCAGGAGGTGGGCCTGGGCCCCTGAGGCCCCCGGTGGCCCAGCTGGGCCCTGGCCCATCTCCTCCTCCTTCTCCCAGCCCTCTGTTTTCAGATGATGTGAGCCACGTGTGGGACTACGGCCACAGTGTGGAACAGTATGCTGCCCTGGGTGGCACGGCGCGTGCCAGTGTCGACTGGCAGATCGGCCAGGTGCGAGCACTGCTGCGGGCCCAGCAGGCCTAAAGCCCTCCCCACCCTGCTCCCAAATAAAGTGGGCCCAAGAGGAGACTGCTGCTCGTGTCCTGCCTAGCCTGTCTCCCTCAGCAGCGGGCTTCCAGGGGTCTGCTGAGCGAGCAGCGGGGGCCATCAAGATAGTGGAGAAAATAGGCAGGGATGACAGAGTCACGGGTGGGGAAGGAGGAGAGGGGATTGTCCTCATTAGAGCCCCTACCCTGCTTGGGCCCCACACCCTTCACCGCAGGGCAACACAGTGACCTCCCGTCTAGGGTGTCTTGGGAGGCTTGGCCTCCTTGGAACCTTGGTGGCACCTGATGGGCTTGGTTAACTCGGTCTTTGTTCATTGTCCTTCCTTCCAGTGTCCCCCAGGCTCCCCTGCTCACATTCTCCCCATGCTCACCCACCCTTTCCTGAACAATCAGGCATGATTACAGGGTGTCCTGTGTTCTCGCGGGGGGAATGATGTATTTGGTGGTAAAATCAGTCATCCAGGTAGCGTGTGATGCCACGCACTAGGTGAGCTTCATACACAGGTGAAGCTGTCTCCTTCACCCTAGAGAGTAATGTACAGATAAACTCTCAGCACTGACCATGAGGTGAGGGCCACAGATAGGGGGAGCCTGCCCTGTGTTGCAGTCAAAGAGTTACATTTGGTCTGCAAAGGGACTGAGGCCAGGCCTGGCACACAGTAGATGTTCAATAGCAGTGAGTCCCCAGAGCCGGCAGAGACCTGACCAAAATCCTGGTAAGAAATATCTGAAATTTATGTTTTATTAAGAACAAGGCTAAACTGAAGGAAGAATGAATAAGCCCTCCCACGTGTTTCCACGAGCAATGGAAACATGGTAAACTAAAGAACCAAAACTGCAGCAGTGGGGACACAACACCAAATTCCAAAAAAGGCCGAAGCCATGGGTCACAGAATGTTCTAGAATAGTGGCTCTGGAAGTGTGGTTTCTCCTCCCCAACTCATCATCTGGGGATTTGTTTAAAAATGCAGACTTTCAGGGGTGCCTGGGTGGCTCAGTCGGTTGAGTGTCTTGACTTCAGCTTAGGTCATGATCTCGTGGTTTGTTAATTCAAGCCCTGCGGTGGGCTCTGTGCTGTCAGCTCAGAGCCTGGATCCTGCTTCAGATAGTGTCTCCCTCCTCTGCCCCTCCCCTCTCTTCTCTCTCAAAAAAGAAAAAAAAAAAACTAAAAAAAATTTTAAGTGCAGACTTTCAGGCCTTAATGAAACCTATTAAATCGGATTCTGTGTGAGGCCCAGCTGTTTTCATAAGGCCTTCAGGTGATTCTGATGTGCGTTCAACTTTGAAAATCACTGGTCTCTAGAATCTTGTTACCCAGAGTTGCTACAAACCAGCACCCCACCTGGGTCCCAGCCTGACCTGATTCAGAGTCTGCATTTTATTTTATTTAATTTATTTTTTAAATGTTAACTTATTTATTTTGAGAGAGAGAGAGAATCCCAAGCAGGCTCCACACTGTCAGCACAGAGCCTGATGTGGGGCTCGATGTCATGAAGCCTGGGATGATGACCTGGGATGAAATCAAGAGTCAGCCGCTTAACCGAATGAGCCACCCAGGCGCCCCAGAATCTGCATTTTAACAAACTCACCAGATGCTTGTTGCACATGCTAGAGTCAAAGTGCTGATCCAGAGAATGCCTAAAATCTAGTCTCAGAAATGAAGGGGTTTATGTCCATCAAACAGCAGATAGGATTAAAATAGTAATTATAGGGGCGCCTGGGTGGCGCAGTCGGTTAAGCGTCCGACTTCAGCCAGGTCACGATCTCGCGGTCCGTGAGTTCGAGCCCCGCGTCAGGCTCTGGGCTCATGGCTCAGAGCCTGGAGCCTGTTTCCGATTCTGTGTCTCCCTCTCTCTCTGCCCCTCCCCCGTTCATGCTCTGTCTCTCTCTGTCCCAAAAATAAATAAATAAACGTTGAAAAAAAAAATTTTAAAAAAAAATAGTAATTATAATATATACTGTAATACCCATGATGCAAGGAACACTTCCTGCCATACCACCTCCATCAGTGGGGCACACCCCAATCTAAAGTGGGAGCTTTACGTTCAGACACTCCTATTAAAAGTTTCTCCTTAACTGGAACCAGCCTTCCACCTGTGAGCCTAGACACATGCAGTCCAACTTGACCAGAAAGAAGGAGTCTCTCCTGTCCCAGGGAGAGCAAGAATTTGTGTAACTTTCTCCAGACTGTCCATACGTGGTTGAGTTACGCCCTGTGTCTGCCTCTTTCTATTCTGGCACCAACTGGCTATTTACACCAAAGCTCAGTGTGACCTTGTATTGGGTTCCTATTGCTGCTGTAACAGATTACCCCATACAGTGGCATAAAACAACATAAACATTTATCTTACACTTTGTGAGGTCAGAGTCTGAAATGGGTTCTACTGAGACAAAATCAAGGGTCAGCAGGGCTATGCTTTTTTTTTTTCAGAGATTCTAAAGAAGAATCTGTTTTCTTGTAGTTTTCAGTTTCTAAAAACCATCTGTGTTCCTTGGCTTTGTGGCCCTTTCCTTCCATCTTCAAGGCCAGCAGCATAACTGCCATCTCTAACTCTGACCCTCTGCTTCCTTTGTCGCATCTTCTGACTGACCTCTCTGCCTCCCTTTTATAAAGACCCTTGTGATTTTACTGGATCCATCTGGATAAACCAAGATCATTGCTTCATCTCAAGATCCTTAATCACATCTGCAGAGTCCCTTTTACCATGTTAGGTGACATGTTTTGGGGATTATGACACTGGGGATTCATTCAGTCTACTACATTTTGTTGTCTGGCTCTCAAGGATTAATGTCCATCCCACATGCAAAACATTCACTCCATTCTATGTTCCCCCAAAGTCTCAACCCCTTATAGCCTCAATGCAAGTTCTAAATCTTATCAGCTCAGAAGTCTCATATCTCATTACCTAAGTCATCTAAATTAGATACGTGAGACTCTGGGTCTGATCCATCCTGGGGCAAAATTCCTCTCTACCCATGAATCTGTGAATCTCTTATGATTGTGGTTTGGATTAGAGTTCACACATACAAACTCAAGAAACAAATAATCTAATCCCAGAATATAACGCTTGTTTAAGCACAAGATAATACTTAGAGGCATTTCAATTTGAAAAGGAAGAAAATGGAAGGGAAAAAGGAATCACCAGTTCCAAGCAACTTTGAAATCCAACCCAGAACACTCCATTAGGTTTCAAGGCCTGAGAATTTACGTTTTCCCTGGTCTCTGAAAGTACTGTGTTCTTATGAAACTTTCCATAAGCCAAAATGCTATAAAGTGATAAAGCAATTACCATTAATTTATATGGAAAACTTTTGATCATTCCCAGGGCCCCCAAAATAACCTCTCCTAGGCTATTCTGATACCTTACCACATATCTTGCTACTGGATGCCCAAAATAAATCAAGGCAAAGCACAGATGCTCATAGACACAGTTCAAAGCTATGGTGGCTCGATGCTGAGATGCTGAGTGTAGTTCTCGGGGAAGGAGCTTGGTGATGCCACTCTCACTGCTCTGGGTACGTGCTACCTCTGTAATGGCTCACAGCAAAACAAAATGCTAATTTTGCTTTTTTTTTTGTCTTCTTGAAAGCAAAAATCTTTGGATTTCTTTTGGTTAGTGAAACAGGTACTAATGTAGGTCTTCCATAAAAGAGAAGTTGGATACAGGGGTGCCCGGGTGACTCGGTTAAGCTTCTAACTCTTGATCTCAGCTTAGGTCACCATCTCACAGTTCTTGAATTTGAGCCCCGAGTCAGGTTCTGTGCTGACAGCGAGGAGCCTGCTTGGGATTCTCTGTCTCCTTCTCTCCCTGCCCTTCCTTCCCTTAGTCGCTCTCTCCCTCAAAAGAAATAAACTTAAAAGTGAAGTGGCATAAGGCAAACTTCTGAAAAGCAGGGGATCCCTGTAATCCTCTCTGCCCTTAAGCTCTGCGCCCTGGGCCTGTACCACCACCTGCGGAATGACCGTTCCTTTTTCTTGAAGGGTAGTGCATCTTTACCATTGAGTAACATGTAAATATATGACCCTGTTTCCTGTTTGAGGAAAATCGGAAAGCCTTCCTTAATTTCCTTTTCTCTCTTTTCCTTTTAGGCCTCGCTAGCAGTGTTTTTGCTGATGTAACATTCTCAAGAGCTTTGTATATGTCAGGGGAGTTCACTTCATGAGACAAGGGATTTCTCTACAGATCTTTCCTAATCACATCTCTATTCCTGACTTCTGCTGAGATATCTGAGGGGATCTGGGAATCATGTGCCAGATCTCTTCAAAGAGCACTTTTTTTTTTTTCAACGTTTTTTTTTTTTTATTTATTTTTGGGACAGAGCATGAACGGGGGAGGGGCAGAGAGAGAGGGAGACACAGAATCGGAAACAGGCTCCAGGCTCTGGGCCATCAGCCCAGAGCCCGACGCGGGGCTCGAACCCACGGACCGTGAGATCGTGACCTGGCTGAAGTCGGACGCTTAACCGACTGCGCCACCCAGGTGCCCCTTCAAAGAGCACTCTTAACACCAGAGTGCTCTGGTCTTTTGATCTCCAGGCACTAGCAAAAGGTTCAGCCACACTGTAGGTTTTCTCCCTAAAGCATGCTTGCCTGACAGTGAATCTTCTAATTTCAGAATCTTTTGCAATCTAGATAGACTGAGAATTTCCCAAATTATCAAGTTCCTTTTTGCTTAACAGTTCTTTTTTTTTTTTTTAAGTTTGTTTATTTTGAGAAATTGCCTGTGAGCAGGGGAGAGGCAGAGAGAGAAGGAGAGAAAGAATCCCAAATAGACTTTACACTGTCAGGGCAGAGCCCGGTGCAGGCCTTGAACTCACAGACCATGAGATCATGATCTGAGCTGAAGTCAGCTGCTTAACCCACTGAGCCACCCAGGTGCCCCTGCTTAACAGTTCTTACCTCAATTTATCTCTCTTGCATTCTATACTCTTAGCTTCCAGGAATGCTGAGAAAGCAAGTTCCTTGCAAAAGGGAAAGAGGTTGTCTTACTGGCTCTTACGCTAAACTTTAATCATCCCTTGTGGATTGGGGCAGGCCCCACATCACTGAGCCTGTTGTCTTCTGAACAAAATCCAGGTCTACAAGAAAAGAGGGGAGCAATGGCTGTGGGTTTAGCAGCCACTAATGTCCAGAACATATGATTACTGTTCTTTTGAACCAAGATTGCATTGACATCTACCACAAAGCAGGTAGACTCAAAGTCAAAACTCCAGAGTTATGTTCTACATGAGCACTGTGGAAATATGTCTCCTCCTGTATTCTGTAATTATTTGAAAAAGTACAAACTAAAATTGTCCCTTGTAGAATTCATCCAAAGTTGGCTTGGTTCTCTGACTCCTGCAAGTTTGATCAGGATTTTATCTATTTTTCTCCTCTGAAATCACCAATAAAAATGATGAAGAAAGTAATGCAGATGACTGAAGCCCTATGGCATATAATCTGAGAACTTTTTCCAGCTTACTTTTTTTAAATGTTTATTTGTTTTTGAGAGAGAGAGAGAGAGAGAGAGAGAGAGAGAGAGAGAAAGTTCAAGCAGTAGCAGCAGAGACAGAGGGAGATAGAGAGAATCCCAAGCAGGTTCTATGCTGTCAGCACAAAGCCCAACACGGGCCTCTATCCCACAAACTGTGAGATCAGTAATGCTGTCATCCGTTCTAGATTTTTCAAATATCTTACTGAAATCCAGATAGCCTTTGTTAGAGCATTACCTCACCCAGGTCTAAAAGGGATTAAGAACGTTATCAAAAATTCTGATAAAAAACTTTATCAAAAAGGGAGATGAAGTTATTTTTATAGGATTTGTATTTAGGTACAACTATATTGGGTCCCAGTATCTATCAATTCTTTTTCTTTTTTCTTTAAAAAATTATTTAATGTTTATTTTTGAGAGACAGAGCGCAAGTGGGGGAGGGGCAGAGAGAGAGGGAGACATAGAATCTGAAGCAGGCTCCAAGCTCTGGGCTGTCAGCGCAAAGCCCAATGCAGGGCTCGAACTCAAGCTGTGAGATCATGACCTGAGCTGAATGCTTAACCGACTGAGCCATCCAGGTTCCCCTATCAATTCTTTTTCTAAATGCACATTCTCCACTCCTTTTACTCATTCATTCCTTTATTTTTTTAAATAATAGCACTATTGAGATATAATTCACATGCCATGAGACACTTTTAAAGTGTTCGGTTTAATGGCTTTTAGTATGTTGGTAGAGTTGTGCAATAATCACCATAATCAATTTTAGAACATTTCATCACCTCAAAAGGAAGCCCACCAGAAACTTTTGTGCTTCAAAGGAAATGAAAAGACATTCATAAATGGGAGAAAATATTTGTAAATCATATACCTGACAAGGGTCTAGTATCCAGAATATAAAATGAACTTTTACAATTCAACAATAAGTTGAATTTTATTTTAATTTCATCTATTTGAATTAAAAATGGGCAAAGTATCTGAAGAGATATTTCTCCAAAGGAGACACAAAAATGGCCAATAAGCACACTAAGCAATATTGAACATCATTAATCATTAGGGAAATACAAATCAAAACCAAAATGAAAGATCACTTCATGTGCACTAGGATGTGAGTTACTTTTTGTATTTAGTATTAAGGAAAAGGTCCAACTTCATTCTTTCCCATATGGAAATCTATGTGTCTGAGCACCATTTGTTGAAAAGACAATTCATACCCAATCGAATTATCTTGGTACGCTGGTCAAAAAATAGTTGACCAGGGGTGGCTGGGTGGCTCAGTCAGTTAAACGTCTGATGCGGGCTATGATCTCACAGTTTGTGGGACTGAACCCCTTGTCGGGCTCTGTGCTGACAGCATGGAGCCTGCTTGGGATTCTCTCTGCCCTTCCCCCACTCGCATGCACTCTCCCTCTCTACCTCAAAAATAAATAAATAAAAACTTAAAGACAGTTGACCAATACAGGGGATGAATTGTATGATATGTGAATTATACCTCAAAAAAACTGACACCCCTCCAAAATAATCAACTATTATTTCTAATAAATAAGTATTGTATGGAAACCAATTTGACAATAAATTCATATTAAAAAAAATAAGTATTTTCTACATGGACCAGATATTGCACTCAATGCTTTAAGTTTATTTAGAGCTTGTGGAACTCATCTTCTTCCCTTTCTCGAAAATTTTCTGTTTCTTCCAGTCTCACCAACATCCTGCTATCAGCCACCACATCACCCACAGAAATTCTACAAACTCACCTTGTTCTCAGTAACACCAATCTCTTACCAACTCCTGTTGCATCTGAATGTGCAAGATTGGGCCTAAAAGCTTAGCCAAATGTTCAGTTTTTCACTTATTTTTGCTCAACTTTCCCTCCCCTCCCCATGGCACCTAGACCAAAGCTTTCACACCTTCTTCAACCTCCTAACCTGATCTGAGCATCTCCCCCAAGCCCCTGGAAACCATTAGTCTACTTTCTGTCTTTATTGGCTTGTCTACTGAATATTTCATACACATGGAATCATATCATATGTAGCTTTTTGTGCCTGTCTTTTTTCACTTAGCATAATGTTTTCAAGGTTCATCCACATTGTAGCATCTATCAGAATTTCATTCCTTTTGATGGCTGAATAATACTCAATTTTATGATATACAACATTTTGTTTAACCATTAATGATAAACATATGGGTTGTTTCCACCCTTTGGCCATTATGAATAGTGCCACTGAGAACATTCATGTACAGGGGTATCTGGGTGGCTCAGCCAGTAAGCATCCAACTTCAGCTCAGGTCATGATCACATGGTTTGCGGCTTTGAGCCCCACATTGGACTCTGTGTTAACAGCTCAGAGCCTGCTTCAGATTCTGTGTCTTCCTCTCTCTCTCCCTCCCCCACCCCTGCTTAAGTTCTGTCTGTCTCTCAAAAATAAATAAACATTAAAAAAAAATTTTTTAAAAAGAACATTCAGGGGCGCCTGGGTGGCGCAGTCGGTTGAGCGTCCGACTTCAGCCAGGTCACGATCTCGTGGTCCGTGAGTTCGAGCCCCGCGTCGGGCTCTGGGCTGTTGGCTCGGAGCCCGGAGCCTGTTTCCGATTCTGTGTCTCCCTCTCTCTCTGCCCCTCCCCCGTTCATGCTCTGTCTCTCTCTGTCCCAAAAATAAAAAAAAAAAAAAAAAAAAAAAAAAAAAAATAAAAAGAACATTCATGCACAAGTTTAACAAAAGCCTCTTAATAACTAAATCCCTCAGTCCTTATCCTACTTGACCTCTCTGAGATTCTAGACAGTGTTGACCATTCCTTCAAGAAATCCCCCCTTTTAAAATTAAATATAATATGTCACAGTTCTGAAAGTAATATTAACATATTAAAAGGATTATACACTATGACCAAGAGAGATTTCCCCTAGAAGGCAAGGATGGTTCAACATACAAAAATTAATCAGTGTGATATACCACATTAACTGAATGAAGGAAAGAAACCCCATATGATTATTTCAATAGATTCAGAGAAAGCACTTGAAAAAACTCAACAAACTAGAAATAGAAGGAAACTAACTCAACATAATACAAGCCATATATGAAAAACCTACAGCAAACATCATATGCAGAGGTAAAAGGATGGAAAGCTTTCCCTCTAAGATCAGGAGCAAGAAAAGGATGCCCACTTCTTCAACATAATCCTAGAAGTCCTAACTAGAGTCATCAGGCAGGAAAAAGAAATAAAGAGCTTCCAAATTGGAAAAGAAGACATAAAATTATTTCTATTCACAGACAATATTGCCATATACGCAGAAGATCCTAAAGATTTCATTAAAAAACTATTAGAACTTGGGGTGCCTGGGTGGCTTAGTCGGTTAAGTGTCCAACTTCAGCTCAGGTCATGATCTCATGGTTTGTGGGTTCGAGCCCCGCATTGGGCTGTGTGCTGACAGCTCAGAGCCTGGAGCCTGCTTCAGATTGTGTTTCCCTCTCTCTCTGCCCTCCTCTGTTTGCACTCTGTCTCTCTCTCTCTCAAAAATAAATAAACATTAAAAAAAAAAAAAAACACCTCTCAGGTGGGGCGCCTGGGTGGCTCAGTCAGTTGAGTGTTCGACTCTTGATTTCTGGTCATGATCCCAGGTTCTGGGATTGAGCCCGGCATCAGGCTCTGTGCTGAGTGTGGAGCCTGCTTGAGATTCTCTCTCTCTCTCTCTCTCTCTCTCTCTCTCTCTCTCTTTTTCTCTCTTCCTTTGTCTCTATCTCTTCCCCTTGGCTCCTCCCCTGCTCACGTGTGCACACGTGCACACTCCCTCTCTCTCAAATCAAATTATAAATAAATAAATAAATAACTCAAAAGTAGGAATAAAGGGAAATTTCCTAAACATAATAAAAGGCATGTATTTATTTATACAATTACGATAATCTTTTTTATCGGTATCATAATACATTGGCTTATTAATAATTAGGGCGTTCTGCATATACAATATCTCATTATGGACAAGAAAATTTTAATGTTGATTATTTGCTAGATAAAGGGCATTTATGAAAAACCCACAGTAAACATCATATTCACAGACTGAAAGCCTTTCCCTTAAGATAAGGAACAAGACAAGGATGCCTGCTTTTACTGCTGCTATTCAATATTGTAGCCAGTGCAATTAGACAAGAGAAAGAAATAAAAGACCTCCCAACTGGAAAGAGATAAAACTATGTCTGTTCATGGATGGCAGGATTCTGTATTTAGAAAATCCCAAAGAATCCACGAGAAAGTTGCTAGAGTGATAGTGTGTTACACCAACCCTAGAAAACTAATAGTCATATTCTGAAGTTCTGGGTGAATATGAATTTGAAGTGGGGAGAGGCACATTCAACCCACTACACTGGGCTTTCAGATTCCTTTACTGACATTTATTTTTCTATTCCTTTTTTTTTTAAGTTTGTTTGTTTATTTATGTAAAGAGAGTGAGTGGGGGAGGGGCAGAGAGAGAGAGAGAGAGAGAGAGAGAGAGAGAGAGAGAGAGAGAGAATACCAAGCAGGCTCCTCACTGTCAGTGCAGAGCCCAATGTGGGGCTCGATCAAAACAATGAATGAGATCATGATCTGAGCCAAGACCAGAAATCTGATGCTTAATTGACTGAGCCACCCAGGTGCCCCTATTCTTCCATTTCTAATCTGAAGATCACTTTCCCAGACAGCTGAGGTGGAAATAAGACAAGCTGCAGGCAGCCAGTCACTATGTTCTTGTTCCAAACACAACTTCAAAGCCTCTTATGATCACGTTAGCCTGTTTTTGTGTTTCCCCCTCTTGTCTTCTTATTGTAAACCAGGTCTCCACAGGGCACTGGACCTGTTTGCCTTGTTTTCTGTTTCCCATCTGCTCCAGTTCAGCCAGAACGACTCCCCCTCCCCCACTCATTTGACATTACCCAGTAGAATTTGGATTTTGAGGTTTCCAGAGCCACCCTCCTCCTTAGAGCATCTACTGAACTCTGTGAGTTCAGCCACTCACTTCTGGATCATGTCTTAGAGTTGTATGCTTCCTGCCCAATATTCGAGACTAGGGATTGTCATTTTTGCTAAGGAAAGGGACTGCTGTGGGAGCAGGGACCTGGTTGATCTTCCCTAAAGGTGAAATCAGGAGTGGATCAGTGTGACAAGCTCCCTCCTCAGGGTCAGGACCCAAGCAGAGCTTTCATTCGCTGCCTTAGCTGATGCCTGTCCTGCGGCTGACCTTGAAGAATGCCTTCTGCACCCTGAAGTACCCGATGGCTCCCCGAGCCAGGCTTGAGAGCTGGCCTGGGCTGTTGGCAACTGCTTCATCTTCAGTCCTTGCTCTGATAAATCCTCCCTCCTCCAGACAACGGGACATTCATCTCTTTTCTCTACTCTTACCCCTTTGAAAGTCCATCTCTGGGATGTCCTCAAGCATCCTTCCTATCGGCAGAGCAGCTCTGCAGTCTGGAAATGGGAGAGGAGGCAGCCCTGACCCATCTCCCAGACGTTTGCTCCTCAAAGGTGAACTCAGACCCCACAGCAGGCAGAGCCTGGAGATCAAGGGCCTGGATAGCGAGAACTTCAATACAAGTTCAAAACCTCCTGACTCCCGGGGTTGTTATTTTTTCCTCCTCTTCCTTTTGTTTCCCCTGGAGTGAACTCTTAAAGAAAAAACAAAACAAAACAAAAAACGCCTCTGGGCATTTTTTTTAGGGAAGGGAGGAGAAAATGTGATTCCATATTTTCCGTAATGTTCTGCTAATCTTGAAAAAAATGTATAAAGTGACAGACCTAAAAACACTGATTTCGTATTCTCAATTCACAAAGCAGGATTATAATATAGACACATTTATTTTCAAACATTAAGAGGCAAAAGCCCAGGGGTGCCTGGGTGGCTCAGTTGGTTAAGCATCCGACTTTCGCTCAGGTCATGATCTCACAGTTCATGAGTTCAAGCCCCACACTGGGCTCTCTGTTGTCTGAGTACACCTGCTTCAGATCCTCTGTCTTTCTCTCTCTGCCCCTCACCCACTGTCTCTCTCTAAAAAATAAATAAGCATTTTTTCAAAAAGATGCAAAAGACCACATATTATATAATTCAACTTACATAAAAAAACATCTGGAATAGACAAATCTATACAAAATCTAGACAAAAAATAGATTAGCAGTTGCTTAGGACTGGAGGGGAGGGATAGAAGGATAGAAAGCAAAGAGCACAGAGTTTCCTTTTGAGGTGATGAAAATGTTCCAAACTTGATTGCAATGATGGTCACACACATCTGTGAATATACTAAAAATTATTGCATTGTATACTGTAAATGAATGAATTATGTGGTGTTTGAATTCTATTTCAATAAAGCTGTTAAAAAAATAAACATCAGGGGGTGCATGGGTGGTTCAGTTAAGCATCCGACTCTTGATTTCAGCTCAGGTCATGATCTCACGGTTCATGAGATCAATCTCCACGCTGGGCTCTGTGCTGATAGCTCTCTTTGCTGAATCCACTGCAAGAATGGGGACCATTTATCACTAGCCAGACTGTCCACATTCCAGAAATGTTATCACTCTGAAAGACCAGGTATTGTGAAAGCCCAGAGGAATCCTGTGGAGGGACCTCATCACTTTAGAAATCAGCCTCCTTGGAAAGAAAAGCAAGAGATTCTGGGTTGACAAAGAGAAACTGGTGACAGTTCACACAGTCTGTAGTCAAATATAGCACATGATCAAGGGTGTTCCATTGGGTTTCCATTAGGAGGAGGTCTGTGTGTGCTCACTTCCCCCATTTATATCTGTATTCAGGAGGGTGGATCTCTTGTTGAAATCTTATTTTTTGTGAATGAAAAAAATCAATCTGCTGGGTAAGTGAGGCCCGGTATTACTTGTTCAGTATCTCAAGCCCAGAAAGTTACTGGCATTGAACTTGTACCAAACTCAGCTTCTTTGATTCAGCAAGCTACAGCAGTTAATCACAGGCTATCAGAAAAATTTTAGATGTTATCTGTCTCTTAGAAAGGAACTGATTGGTGGGCTGATGAAAAGATCTGAGGTCGTTCAGCTACAGAAGCAAGAAGTTGCCAAATGAGTCCCAGGACCTATTTGAGATAATGTTTAAATGCAATAAAATTTATCTATTGGGAGCAAAATAGGAAGTCTCAGATTGTGCTCTGATCAGCTGAGTATCCTGTGACTTGCTTATTAAATTCAAAGCTGTGACCATACAATCTTTGCAGGGACATTTTGTGTTGCTGCACTCGACCACGAAGGGAAAGCATTAGTATCTTCCGTCTTAGACATCAGAAAGTCCTTTGGATGTAGGGTAATTTGGGAAAAGGAGTGAATGTGCCATCAACAATGGTAAATGTAGTTTTGGGTGTATTACCTTGAGTAAGTCATTTTACCTCTCTGAGCCTTAATTTCCTCATCCGTGATAGAGACAGAATAGTCATTTTATAGTCTTTCAGAGCCATAAGGATCCCTTAGCAGAATGCCTGCTCACAGGATTTCTATCGTTATTGTCATCAAGTGATAGGAATCCAGTGGGCACCCACACACACCTCACCTTTGCCCCAGTGATGCTCTGTAGGCTCTCACTTGGGGGTCAGGGACCATGTGATGGTAGTCATGGGACAAGGAAGAGGGTCAGCTGCCAGAAAGTCACAGTCTGGCAAAAGCCAGACAGCCAGGACTCTGGTGCTGTCCCCTGAGTACAAATGTGCTGACAGCTGCCATCCCAGGAAGAAGGAAAAGGGAGAGGAAACGAAAGAGTTGGCATCTGAACCACGCTTAGAAAGATGACCCGGAGATCAGCCCAAACAGTGCTACAGCCTCCAAGACAAGCCTGGGAAAGTATTTCTGGGCCCAAGAGGCCCATAAGCAGAAGTGTGCTGAGGGATGGGAGAAATGCCCAGAAAAGTAGCTTAAGACAGACCTACAGTCAAATAGCAAAATGACTCCATGTTTCAGATACAAAATACCGGTGAATAAAGCACAAAAAGAAACAGACCCGGAAAGATCTAGTCAAGATTAAAGTAAGCGAGGCCTCTTTGTGAACCAGACACAAGCAGAAGTGGTGAATAGGGAGCCACAGGGATCTGCCCTGGGTCAAGGGAAGAGCTGGTGGCCGAGCACTTCCCTTCTGTGGGGCAGCAGGAAATGAAAGCACCCATGTGTACCAGCCCCATGGAGGGCCCTCAGGATGCCCAGTAAAGGGGAAGATGAGCAGACCCACCAGGCCGCCAGGCCACATCTCTATTCCTAGAACGCAGCTGGGCAGTCTTGCATGTGAGCACAGGATCAAGAACCGCCTGAGGAATGGACGGCGTGGAGTTGGTTGTGAAAGTGCGAAATGGAAACAGCCTAATTGCTGCATAGGAAAAGGGCAGGGGTGCCTGGGTGGCTCAGTGGGTTAAGTGCCTGACTCTTGGTTTCTGCTCAGGTCATGATCTCGAGGTTCGTGGGACCGAACCCCTGGATGGACTCTGCACTGACAATGCAGGGTCCTGCTTAGGAGCCTGCTCTCCTCACTCTGCCCCTCCCCGGCTCATGGTCTCTGTCTCTCTCAAAATAAACAAACCTTGAAAAAAAAAAAAAAAAAAAGGAAAAGGGCAAAATCAGTGGTGGTGTATTCACACAGTGGAATCTTCTCCAGCAATTAAAATGGGTGAACTAGAGCTATGTGTATCAGTGTGGACAGTTCTGGCCAAAGCACGTGATGTGGCTATGCATGGTCCTGGGGGTGGGAAAGTAGACCCATCCCCCCAAGGAAGGATGCTGCTGTCAACGAATGGTTTTTCAGTCTACCACAGGTATTCAGAGAGAGAGGAGCAAGGTCACTTCAGACTACGACCAGTGTCAGGGATAAATCAGGGAGATGTGAGAAGGTGACTTGACAGGGTGCTAATTTATATTAGGTGTGTCAGAGAAGAACCTGCCCCTTATTTCTCTTGTTTAAAATTATCTTCTGGGGGTGACTAACTGGCTCAGTCAGTTAAATGTCTGACTTTTGATTTCGGCTCAGGTCATGATCTCACGGTTCATGGGTTCAAACCCCTAGTCAGGCTTTGCACTAGCAGTGCAGATCCTGCTTGGGATTCTCTCTCCCTCTTTCTCTGCCCCCTCTTCTCTCTCCACCCCCAAAATAAATAAATAAATAAACATTAACTTCGATTTCCAAACTGTTCACTGGCAGTTGAGGGGCTACATCATCTGGTGGCCAATTCAGACAAGTTCTCTGACAAATATTTGGAGGAAAGCCTCAGAAATAAGAGCAGGAACTAGAAACCAGTGCCCAAGAGAGCTGAAACTCAGTAACTTGCCTACATTTGTTAGTTAGGCTAACGTTCTCCTTCTGGCAGATGAGTCCTTAGAGTAGAAAGAGTTTGTGCACCTGTATTTGGGAACATCAAAGAGGGAGCTGGTCTCATTCCCAGATCAGGTTTAGGGGCTGGGGAGAAGAAGATTTCGAGGGTGAGGTGGGTGGGGGCAGCAAGTGAGGAAGACAAATGGGAAGACAAATGGGAAGACATATTTTTGAAAATTCGGTTTTTTTTATTTTAAATGTTTATCTATTGATTTGTTTTATAATTGATTTATTTATTTTGAGAGAGAGAGAGAGAGCTGGGGAGGGACAGAGAATGAGAGAGAATCCCAAGTAGGCTCCGCACTGTCAGCGCAGAGCCTGATGTGGGGCTTGAACCCACTAACTATGAGATCATGACCTGAGCCCAGATGAGGAGTCAACCAATTAACTGACTGAGCCACCCAGGTAGCCCTATTTATTGATTTTTGAGAGAGAGCGAGCACAAACAAGGGAGGGGCAGAGACAGAGAGATACAGAATCTGAAGCAGGCTCCAGGCTCTGAGTGGACAATACAGAGCTCGATGTGGGGCTGGAATGCATGAACCACAAGATCATGACCTGAGCCAAAGTCCCACACTTAACCAACTGAGCCCCCCAGGTGCCCCTATTTATTTATTTTGAGAAAGAGAACATGGAGGAGGGGCAGAGAGAGAGAGAGGGAGAGAGAGAATCCTAAGCAGTCTCCGCACTGGCACTGACACCACTGAGTCTGATGCAGGGCTCAAATTCACCAAATTAGATTATGACCTAAACTGAAGTCTGATGCTTAATTGAGCCACCCAGGCGCCTCTGCCTGTTTGATTTTAAAAAAGCATTTATTGGTTTGATTAAAAGAATAATGTTATGTTCTTGCAGGAAATTTCAAAAAACTCAAAAAAGTATGAGAAACAAAATGGAAATTATCTATAACACCAGTAATGCTTCACATCTATCTGTATTTCTGCGGATACAATATTTTGATCATACTGTATGTACTTTTGCATCCTACTTTTCTTGTTTTTATATTGTGAGAAAAAAAAAAAACCTTTAAATCTTGTCAGCTCCTAAAATACATTTTATTTTTACTATTCTGGGGACTCTGTTGGCAGTATGAAGGCCCATTATTAGGTTGCTTTGTTAAGTATAAAATCAGCAAAAAGTAAAAAAAAAAAATAGTAATTTTAAGAATCAGGTAACTGTACAATTTTATCTAGACCAGGTTACTGGGGCCATAAGCCCCCTCTCCTTGCATCTTTATGATCCCACAACACCAACTGGGAGCCCTGAGCCCCTGGTTAGAGGTTTGGGGCTCAGGTGACGGTAGCTGGAGGCCCACGGTCAAGGCTACGGCCGCGGGGTGCACGCCACTAGGCACCGCAGAGACTTCGCCTGGGCTCACGGGCTGTCCGGCTGTTTCCCTGGGTCCCGCTCTGGCCGCAGCCCCGGACCGACCGCCCCGGGCGGGGGAGCAGTCGGACCGGGGAGGACAAGGCGGCGGGGCGGGCGCAGAGCCGGGGACCTCTGCCTTTCAGGACGGGCGCTGGAGGCACGGGGTCCCTCTCCCCTGAGGGCCTAACCTCGGGCTCCCCGCCGGCCCACCCCCATCCCCGCCGCGGCCCTGTGGCCAGCAGACAGTGGCGTCCCTGCGGCCCCAGAGCTCCTCCGGACCGGGCACTCACCCTCAACCAAAATGGCGCGGGAGGCCTCAGGTGGGGCACGTGACTTCGCGCGCCGCCCCGTCCGCCTCCAGCGCCGCTCCGAGCCCGGCGGTAAGCGGCTGGCTGTGAGCTGCCACGCGCGAAGCATGCTCCGGGGGCCGGCGGCGGTCTGGGCGGCGCTCGGCCCGCTGCTTTGGGCCTGCGGGCTGGCGCTGCGGGGCGGGATGCTCTACCCCCGGGAGAGCCCGTCGCGGGAGCGCAAGGAGCTGAACGGCCTCTGGAGCTTCCGCGCCGACTTCTCCGAGAACCGGCGCCAGGGCTTCGAGCAGCAGTGGTACCGGACGCCGCTGCGCGAGGTGCGGGCCCAGCGGGGGAGGTGGGCAGGGAGCCTTCCTCTGAGGTCTCGGAGCTGTCGGCCAGGAGGAGGTTAAAGCTGGAAGGGTTTGGAGGCGTGGGATCAGACGACGGGGAGAGGGACTGCGAGGGAGGAAACGGGTGGAGGGCCGGCCCGGACGTCCGGGGGGCGGCGGGGCAGGCCTCTGCTCCAGCCCGGTTCGGTAAGACTGGCTGAGCCGGACAGGCTCGCGGCGCTGGCACCGAGCTCGGGGGCGGGAGGACAGGAGGTGTAGGCGTCTTGGCACCAGCCCTGCCCTGGCGCGAAGGACCTGGGGTTCTGAGGTTCAGAGAGAGGACGGGGCTTGGCACCCACCCGGCCAAGGACTCCTCCCCGGCTCTCCCCTCTGACTTGGGTGGTGTCGGCGGGAAGTGGTGCTGGGCCTGTGTGCCCACTGGCCCTCTCTTCTCTCCTAGATCCTCTTTTGTCAGTCTTTGCCATCCGTTCCTCAGGGGAGGAAGAACTGGGTGCCGGGCTTGTGCCCCACTCACAGTTTCCTCAGCAGAGCAGCCCCTGCCCCCACCAGCTTCCTCCCCGGGGCGGTCGGTTGTCTTCCTCTTAGGGTCTGGTCTGAACAGATCCTCTTGCCTCTGCCTGGGTTGTGGGCTGGGCTCGCCCTTGTCCACAGACTGCCCTGAGAAGGAGCTGGCTGCCCCCCAGCCCCAGACACAAACCATGCTAGCAGGAGGATCTCTTACCAAGTTATACATCCATTCAGCCAACGTTTTTTGAGTCTTTTACATGCAGGGCTGTGCCAGACCCTGGGATACAGCTGTGAGGGACAGAGGAAATCCCACAGACAGGACGTCAGGAAGGTCTTCCCCAGGCTGCTTCCAGGCTCACCGAGCTGTCCTGCTGGTGCCTAGCCTTCTACTGGAGATGTTCAGGGGATGCCCTGTCAGGCTCAGGCTCACCCAGTTCTGCCAGGTTGTCAGAAGGCAGTATCCCATGGGCCCCCAAAGGCCTTCCCTGACCATCCCTGCCACCCTCCACACTCTCTTCATAGAGCTGATCACCTGACAGCGGAAGTCTTCCTCACGGTTTTATTCCTAGCACCCAGAACAGCATTGTAGGTATTCACTGCACACCGTTGATCGAGTGACTGAGTGACCGCTGTGTGCTTCGTGGAGTTGTGCGAATTAAATGAGCTCCATAAACGGCATCAGCCAGTTGCTGGCAAAGAATAAGAATGGTGGGGTGGCCTGGAATCTCGGGACCCAGGGGAAGTCATCTTACCCAGCCTTCTTCCTGCAGGCCAGGTGGCTGGGGGACGTGGCCCCTGGGGAAGGGGGTTGCCTGGGTCCTGGTCCTCAATTCCTAGGTGGTCTGGACCTGATCCCAGCCCTTCTTTCCTCAGTCGGGCCCCACCCTGGACATGCCGGTTCCCTCCAGCTTCAATGATGTGGGCCAGGATAGGCAGCTGCGCAGCTTTGTCGGCTGGGTGTGGTACGAGCGGGAGGCGACCCTGCCCCAGCGATGGACTCAGGACCTGGGCACCAGAGTGGTGCTGAGGATTGGCAGCGCCCACTACTATGCCATTGTGGTGAGTACAACAAGCATCGGGCAGGGCGAGTGGTCATGTGCAGTTGCTGAGCAGCCTGGGGTTGCCTTGGGGTGTGTGGTTCCCAGGGGTCACCTGACAGCCTGCCTCCTGGGGTGGACTGGGGGGGGGTACACCCATGTCCCACACTGGGGTTGGTGCCCTGGGTCGGGGGAAGGTTGCCTGATCTGTTCAGGTGGAGCTTCATTCCTCCATTCCTGAGGCAGGGGGTGGCTGGCGGGGCCCTGAGCCCCCACATACGACACTTCTGTGTGAGGGAGTGCCTGCGAAGGCCACCCTGACTTGCTGTTCCCTCCCCGTATCTTTCTTTTTTTTTTTTTTTTCCCTCCCCGTATCTTTCTGTCTGCAGTGGGTGAATGGGGTCCACGTGGCAGAGCATGAGGGGGGCCATCTCCCCTTCGAGGCTGACATCAGCAAGCTGGTACAGAGTGGGCCCCTGGCCTCTTGCCGCATTACCATTGCCATCAACAACACGCTCACCCCCCACACTCTGCCGCCAGGGACCATCCTCTACCAGACGGATACCTCCAAGTGAGCAGCACCCTGCTCCCCCCTCCACCCCACTCCCCACCCTGCCGACTGGTCTTCCCACTGGGGCAGGGTGGCCCTAGCAGAGGTGAGGCCCTGGCTCTGGGAGGCCAGGGAGACATGTGAGCTGAGGTCAGAGTATCAGAGCAAGGTCCAAGTTGGCCATTGTTCTCCCATCCTAGGTACCCCAAGGGTTACTTTGTCCAGAACATAAACTTTGACTTCTTCAACTACGCGGGGCTGCATCGGCCCGTGCTCCTCTACACCACACCTACCACCTACATTGATGACATCACCGTCAGCACCAGCGTGGACCAAGACACTGGTAAGGGCTCCCTGCAGGAACTTCCCTCAGCCAGGCCCCAAGTGGCTCTGCTCCCTGTTTGGAAAGATGCTCCAGGAGAAAGCCTCTGCCGGCATCTCTTCCCCCTCGGGGTTCCCATCCGCCCAAAAAGAGCTGAAATCCAGCCTGTCTGAACTGCACGGGCAGCAGAAATCATTCATCTGGTCTGACCTCCTTTTGTGAGGGAACGAAGCCCAAGGAGAAGTGGGGCTTGTGTAAAATCATAGCTCAGGGTGAATCGCTTAGGATTCATGAGAATCTGTGTCCCTTCCCACTGTGCTGCCCTCGCCTCATCTCCCCTCATTGCAGGTTGGGCTCCAGAAATAAACGGTTGTTGGCTGAGGACTCCTCAGAGTGGTGGCTGCAGGAGGCTCTCTGTGTGACCCAGATCGTGTCCCTCCCTTTTTGGTCTGATCTTCCTTGTCTCTTGCAGGGCTGGTGGATTACCAGATTTTTGTTGAAGGCGGTGAACACTTTCAACTGGAAGTGCGTCTTCTGGATGAGGAAGGCAAAGTCGTGGCCCAGGGGACAGGGGGTCGGGGCCAGCTGCAGGTGCCCAATGCCCACCTCTGGTGGCCATACCTGATGCATGAGCACCCTGCCTACCTGTACTCATTGGAGGTAACGAGGTCTTTTGCCCCCACCCAGCAGCCTTGGCTTCCAAGGGGGTGCAGGACAGGTAGTCAGGTACACGTGGTCCTCTGAGCTTCCGGTCTGATTTTCTCACCGCTTGGTAGGGAGGCCCAGTTTTGAAGAGCAGGCACCAGGGGCAGGGTGAATGTTCTTCCTTGTTAATGGCAGAAGCTGGGAATTTCTGCATCTCTCTGCGTGCAGCCCCAGACGTTGGCCGTTGTGGTTCACAAGGGGCCTTCCCGCTGGAGGGTGGGCTGTGCGGGGCTCAGGCCAGCACGGATGCCTCACACCGGTGCTCGGCTTTCACAGGTGAGGTTGACCGCGCAGACGGCAGCTGGGTCTGTGTCTGACTTCTACACTCTCCCCGTGGGGATTCGCACGGTGGCTGTCACAGAGCACCAGTTCCTCATCAATGGGAAACCTTTCTATTTCCACGGGGTCAACAAGCACGAGGATGCAGATGTGAGTCGTGGCTTCTGGGTTCCTGTGACAGTTGTTGCTCACCACTGCCTTCCGCGTGACCCCTGAAGCAATTGAGGGTGACTCAGAGCAGTGAAGCAAACTGCTTGAAACAGTTGCCGGATGGGGCCTGATGGGGCCTGTCCTTGTGCCAGATTGAGGGCTAATGGGGTGACCCTTCCGGGGCCTGGCTCCAGACGGAAGTGCATCTGGAACAGGGGAGGGAGGATCACTCAACTGTGCTCTCCCCTAGATCCGAGGGAAGGGCTTTGACTGGCCACTGCTGGTGAAGGACTTCAATTTGCTTCGCTGGCTCGGGGCCAACGCCTTCCGCACCAGTCACTACCCCTACGCGGAGGAGGTGATGCAGCTCTGTGACCGCTATGGGATCGTGGTCATCGACGAGAGTCCCGGTGTGGGCATCGTGCTGGTGTGAGTGCCCGCCGCCCTCCCTGCTCAGCCTGCCGGGGGCGCAGGCGCTGACGGCTCCTTTTCCTCCCTCTGCCACAGCGAGAGCTACAGCAACGTGTCTCTGCAGCACCACCTGGAGGTGATGGAGGAGCTGGTGCGCAGGGACAAGAATCACCCGGCTGTTGTGATGTGGTCTGTGGCCAATGAGCCCACTTCCTTCCTGAAACCTGCCGGTTACTACTTCAAGTGAGTGCTCCCTCTGCCCTGGGTGGGGTCAGGGGTGAGACCTCAGCCCTTTGGTCTGGGTCAGCCTTGGGTGGCAGCGCTGAGGTTGGCTCTGGGGCAGGCATGTGCTATGAGAGGCAGCGTCCACTCCCAGCCCAGGTGGGGGTGCCTCCGTACATGGTCACTGCAGGGCACCAAGTACACACCCACCACTTGTGATTTCAACCCACTGAGCCCTGTGTCCCTTTTTCACATCTGAAATGAAATCTAGGGTTAACTTTTTTTTTTTTTTAAGTTTATTTATTTTAAGAGAGCACGTGCAAGTGGGGGAGGGACGGAGAGAGGGAGAGAGAGAGAATCCCAAGCAAGCTCTGCACTGTCACCACGGAGCCTGACAGGGGGCTTGAACTCACAAACCGTGAGATCATGACCTGAGCTGACACCAAGAGTCACATGCTTAACCGACTGAGCCACCCTGGGCACCCCTGGAGTTAACTTCTGCACAGAGTGACTTAGAGACATAACTTCAGGTTATGAAAAGAACAGTGGCCTGGCCCAACTATGATACAGAGGAGGGTCATTTATATAATTACACGTGAGTGCATGAGCCAACTCCCCAGAAGAGCCAGTGAAGGGGTCAGACGCTTGCACTTAGATGTGGAACCGCCTGAGAACGCAGCTACAGATGCTGACAGTGGGGGCATCGTTTTGGTGACTGATGCCACCGGCGGTGTTTCCTTCACTGCTGTGCATTTATGAAGTGGTGACTCACTCTAGGTAAAGTTCCAAGCCAAACCAAGTATAGTCTTCTCTCAATTTTTATGTTATCTCCATTCCTGGGAAATTTAGTGCATGTTACACCTGCAAAAACCACTTGGTGATGCTTTGGGTTCATCTCTGTAAAGTGGCTTTATGAAACTGGATTATGTAGGCACATGATTATAAACAGGTTTTTCAATGACATGCACGTTCTGACTGTTTTAAGTTACATTACTAGACAGGATCAGCCCATCTAAAAGTTCATGGTCCCATTCACTAAATGCCAGTAGGCTCCCCCCACCCTGGCATTGCAGTGGACAGAAACCACACCTACGGGTGGTTTCCAGCGGTGGGAGGGTTTACTACCTCAGGGTGGGGGTGGTCCTTGGTTCCTTGTCTTTCTTACAATCATGCAGTTGTAACTTGGCCCACAGAGGGGGATCACTTCGCTTGGCTCTAGAGGCAGCAGAGGCCATTCAGTGTCGTGGAGTGCTGTGAGCTGAGCCGTGGGTACAAGATGCGGGGCTCTGAGCAGCAGGCCCACTGGGCAAAGCTCTGAACGTGCAGCCTGGTGCCTTGAGGCACAGGCCTGTGTGAGCTGGGGCTGGGGAGACAGAAGTTTGTTGTGGGGCAGAAAGCGCAGGTGTCCGAGAATGGGTGTCTGCAAGCTTTTCTGGGAGGTGGAGAGAAGGTGATGCATGATCGTTGGTGCAGTAGGGAGGTGGCCAGGGAATGGCTGGAGCTGCCTGGGCATCAGGAGCTCAGCGAGGCTTCAAAGCTTCCCAGAGGCACACAGGTTGTTTCAGAGTGTGGCTCTGGTACTCGAGGTGAAGGGTGCTGTTCTGGCTTGAGGAACCGCAGCCCTTGTATGAGGAGAGCAGGGTGGGAAGAGTGTCATGGAGAAGGAAGCCAGCTGTGGGGACGGGGAGCAGAGGAGCAAGCTTGACCAGTGAACGGAGTGAGCTGTGCTGAGGTGGCCTGTGACGGGTCCCCAGGCTGAGCCCTGAGCGCAGGCTGGGCCCTCTGTTGGGAGCCTCTTTCCGCAGCTCCTCCTTGGGGAATGAGACGAAATGCTGTTTTTTCTGAGTATGGGGGTGACTCTCCAGTGTCAGTTAAGTGCCCTGCTATTGTCTCCCAGAGCCCTGTACCGCCCACTTGTAATGGCAGCATAGCGTTTCCCCGTGCAAATGTCTGGTCCCACTGCTCCTGTTCCAGTCTCCAGTGAGCGCCCAGTGCACACACAGCCCGCCTCCTCACACACATCCTCTACTCGTTAAATTAACGTCCACGTTGGCCCACGCCCCACCCATTCCCTGTTTTCAAGAGGTTTTTCCGAGATTCCGGCAGCACCCAGCCCAGCCCAGCCCAAGGACCCCAGCTGTGAGGGTGGCCTTCCCTCTGTGGGGGTGGGATATGGGGAGCGAGAAGGAAAGAGGCCAAGGAACGTGATCTAAGGCTAGAAGACCGTGTTTGCCTACCGAAAGGAGTCTTCAAGGTCGGGAGGGAGGAAGGGTTTTGTCTTTAGTTTTTGGCTTCGAGACAGGGTGGAGAGAGAGAGAGAGAGAAAGACGGCTGTATGAGGGCCCTTCCCAGACTGATGAGCCTGTGTCTTCTGCCCTCTGTGGACAGGACGCTGATTGCTCACACCAAAGCCTTGGATCCCTCCCGGCCCGTGACCTTTGTGACCAACTCCAACTATGAAGCAGACCTGGGGGTGAGCCTGGGGGTCTCTGTGCCACTTCTCTTCCCTGCCTGTCCTCTCGCCTTGCTCTGATCCTTGCTAACACAGGCTGCTGGGAGGAGCCCTGAGCAGCCGGTCCAGACGCGTCCCTGGATGGTCTTCAGGTTAAAGATAACTAGCTGCTTGTTTGCCCAGCAGTATGGCTTCTCAGTCCAAGGAGGCTGGGCACAGGGAGGTTTCGTGCATTCTCAGGTCAGAGTCAGGGTTTGATGCTCTGCGGTTTAGTATGCTTTTAAAGTGGCACAGGTTTAAGGGAGCTTAAAGTTGTCACTGTCCAGTGTTTCTCAAACCCAGCTGGTTGTCAGAACCACTCAGAGAAGCTCTTTGAAAGTACAGATGCCTAGATGCTGATCTAATAAGTCCAGGCTGGCAATCTGAGTTTTTAAGAAGGGAACCCCTGATTGGAATCGAAGGGTCAGACAGGCTCACTTGGCTGGCTGGACCACACGCATCCCTCCCCACCCCCTGGCGCAGCAACCCCTCAGAAACTATGCGCAGGGTTACACTGAGGCTGTAGGTAGAACATGGCAGCAAGAGAATGTGTCTTCACCAGAGAACTGAAGGCCAGCCCTTAAAAGGAAAGCACTACAGAAAGAGAAAACATCTGCAGAAAGAATGGAGGAGAGAACGCAATGTACAAAATGAACTGGGAACACTCCTTTTAACATGAGCGACCAAAGGCTCATAGCCCTGGTGTTTCCCTTGGCATCTTTTGAGAACAGCCCCTTCAAAGAAGCATAAAGACTGTGCCCAAACACCAGCATGGCACAGGCAGGCTCTCATGTCCTCAGAGCCCAAGTGGCATATCCTCGTTCTCGTCTTCTGTGTGGATGGGGCAGCCAGTGCCTGGGCCACAGAGGGTTGCCAGGCTCACCTGGTGGGATGTGTGATCCGTGTGCAAGTGTCCACCCGCGGGCACTTCCCTAGCTCCCTCTTTCTGCCCGCTGCTTTCAGCCACAGTTTGGAAAGGGGCTCGGTCGCTTGGGAAGGTCGGACCACATCAGCCCCAGTACAGGCTTTCGAGACTGGCTTGTGTTCTGGTGATAGGAGAGGCCGGACAGTTGGCTGGCCTAGCCCTTGCCACTCAGTCCTGAGCACCGCACTGTGTAGACATGAGGGGTCCCGCCCATCATTGCCGCTGCCCTCCTAGGAGGGAAGTTTTCGGCCACTCTGTGGCCCCAGCACCAGCTCACGAACGACATGGTTCACCAAGACCTTTGTGGGGAAAAAAACCGCCTCTGTCCTTCAGTTGGGAACATTTCCCAGGTAAGGGAAGCCCAGTGACAGGAGCGCCACCGCCCCGGGCTGGCACCGCGACCGGCTCATGGGGCGTCTGCTCTACCGCTCAGTCTCTCCAGAGCCCAGCTACAGCCAGGTCAAGAGCGTCAGCCCAGGATTATAGACTTGCCTTATTCAGGTCACTTCTATGTCTGCTACACGTGGGAGCACCTAGATCATTTTCTGCAGCCCCCTGTTGCCTCCTGTGCCGGAAGAGCCCCCTGAGTTTGTGAGCCCTAATGCTCTTACAGTCTTTTGGTTCGTGAACAAGCTTAATGCTCTCATCCTAGGTGCCGTATGTGGACGTCATCTGTGTGAATAGTTACTACTCTTGGTATCATGACTATGGTCACATGGAGGTGATTCAGCTGCAGCTGGCAACCCAGTTTGAGAACTGGTATAAGACCTATCAGAAACCAATAATCCAGAGCGAGTACGGAGCAGACACCATTGCAGGGTTTCACCAGGTAAGTGGTGTAGAACATCGTTTATTTTTTCACTCTCGGACATTTCCCCAAGCTGGAAATGTGCTCCTCTCCCACCCCTCACTTGTCCTGATGATCTCCATGCAGTGCTGGCTCACACCAGCCTGTCCTCCACACTCGCGGCTGCCGGACTCGGGCCTCCGCCTCGCTTGCTTGGTCCTCCTTACTGGCCTCGTTTCCAAAGAGCCTCCCCTAGCTGCCCGAGTGGTCTCCTGAGCAAATCCGAATCTTGGGAGCCTTGTCATTGGCTTCCCCTGACCCCCACGCTAAAGCCCCAGTCCCTGGCTGGGGCAGTCAACGTCCTTTGCTCTCTGCCCTCTCCCAGGTCGTCCTCCTCTGCTTTCACTCCTGGGCTGTTTTCACTGTGCTTGTTGGCTCCTGCTCTGGTGTGGGCTGTTCCGTCTGCCTGGAATGCCCACGTTAGCACCACATTCACTGACTACGGGATTCTTACTCTGTTCACATCTCAGCTCAGACGTCCCCTCTTTGGTGAGGTTTACCCCGCCTGCCATAGGCAGAGGAAACTGCTCCTTCTGCCTGGTCTTTGTGTCAGCGTTTCTCACTGGGTGCCATCATTATCTCTTTGGCCCCCTCCCTGACCAGACTGTGGGCTCCAAGAGAGAGACTGAATCCTATGTATCAGTGCTTCCCAAGCCCTCAGCAGTGTCCGGCCCTCAGTGGGTGCTAAATAATAATTGTTAAGGAAATGAATGAAATCTTGGAGCAAGGTTTTTTTTTTTTTTTTCTGTTTATTTTTTATTTTTGAGAGAGAGAGAGAGAGAGAGACAAAGGATCTGAAGCAGGCTCTGCACTGAAAGCAGAGAGCCTGATGCGGGACTTGAACTCACGAACTATGAGATCATGACCTGAGCTGAAGTCAGACGCTCGGCCAACTGAGCCACCCAGGTGTCCCCGAGGAAGATTTAATCACTAGCTTTTCTCTCTCTCTCTCTCTTTTTTATTCATTTCCTTCCCAAAGATATGATGCTTTATCTTGGGGATTTTTTTCATGTGGGTTTTTGAAGCACAGCCAGCCCCTCATCCCTACCCAGCTTCCTTACACTCAACTGTCACAAGTACCACGTTCCTTGTTGACACATTTTTTTAAAAATTTTTTTGTAATGTTTATTTTTGAGAGAGAGACAGAGACAGAGTGTGAGTCGGGGAGGGACAGAGAGAGAGAGAGAGAGAGGAAGACACAGACTGTGAAGCAGGCTCCAGGCTCCGAGCTGTTAGCACAGAGCCCAACACAGGGCTCGAACCCATAAACCATGAGATCATGACCTGAGCTGAAGTTGGACGCTTAACTGAGCCACCCAGGTGCCCAACACACCTTTCTTAATATGCTTATCCTTGGTATGTTGAACAGCTACCTCTATGTGCTATATTATTCTGTTCATACCCTTAAATTCATCTTGCTTACACAGAATGCCACTTTACAAACTGGTAAAGTAAGGGAAAATAGCTTATGAAGACAGTGTATATGTACATCAGCTCTCTGTTTTTGAAAAGGTAACCAACTCTGAATGTTTAAGAAACTCAGTCTAGACCTAGTGCTGATAGGACCCTTTGCAGTGATGGAGTGTTTCTGCATTGTCCAAGAGGGTAGCCACCAGCCACATGTGACTCTTGAGGACTTGAAATATGACTAGTTATGACTGAGTTGACTTAGTTTAATTCGGTTTTAAGAATTAGACAATGCGGTTGTCTAATGGGTTGTTTCCATTAAAACAAAGTAAGAACATCTACATATACAACTTCGGAACTGGAACAAAACCTGGCTCAGTTGTACCGTTACATTACCAGTGTGTCCTCGATAGCATTTCTATCCTTCTCTTTGGAAAAGAAAGCCAAGGCCTACAGGGCTTTGTTCTCTTGTAAAGTGACTGAAGAGCTCTATCCTTGAACGTTTAAGATTTGAGTGCCCCTCAGGTTGCCATGGGATGAAAACTGAGACCGTCCCAAGAACCTCTAAAAGGTCATTATATCTTAGTACACAGCACACAGGCGCTCTTCACCAGGTACTGAACGAGTCCACAGACGTGGCCTCTGCCTTCGTTCATCAGGACCCTTCTCACCTGTCAGGTCCTTGACGTCTCCTCAAGGGAGCTTTGCGTGGCCCTTCTCAGCCCCACCGCTAAACACCCCCTGGCTCTGGCTCTGGCTTTGCACTCTGCCAGTCACCCCCATTTACCCTCATTACGCTAACACCTTGAGTCTTTCTTGTCGGAGTATAAAGCCTGCAGGGGCAGGGACACTCGCCTTTCTTGCTTGTCACTTCATCACCAGAGCCTCCATCCATACTAAGTGATTATTTGTTGAATGGACGGATGTGCTAAGTAGCAGCTGCTCACCCAGACCAGATACAGAGGAATGCGAGTTGAGTTCAAGTGAGTCACACTATTTCTCAAATCGTCAGCTGGCAGCTACTTAAAATGTGAGTTTTAAATTTATTATCTGAAGACTCATTTTTACTTCCAGTGTAGCTCAGCTTTCAGGCTGCACTGGTGAATAGAGATGGAAGATAAAATATCAAACTCTGCTTAGAAATAAAGCAGTTCCTAATTAAGGTTCCCTAAACAATCCCTTTTCTTTACTCTGGGCTACACCACAGCCTGGCTGTATCTCCACCCGCGCCCGAGTCCTGCAGTCACTGCAGCCCACCGTGGAGACGGGTATTTTGGTCACGTCACATGGATCTTTATTTTTATCTACCATTTACAATTCTGCCAGTTCTGCCTCTTAACTTCACTCTCTGCCTTGAATTCCAGGACCCACCTCTGATGTTCAGCGAGGAATACCAGAAAGGTCTGCTGGAGCAGTATCATTTGGTTCTGGATCAAAAACGCAAAGAATACGTGGTCGGAGAGCTCATCTGGAACTTTGCCGATTTTATGACTAACCAGTGTAAGTGGCAGTTGGGTTTGCGGAGTGTACTGTTCCTCATTTTTTCAGGTTGGCCTTTTAGTTCAGGACATTTGTTTGTAAGAGCAGTGGAAACGAGGGGGAAAGCTCTAATCAGTGTAAGCTACGTGAGGATTTCCTAGTTTGGCAAGCAGCAATCACTTGCCCGCTTCCCAGATCATTTCATGGTAAAAAAGCAAACGGAGGATGTATTATCTTGAGGCAAAAATGACCAACTTGCCTCTGTCTGTTTCACAACAGTGTGTGGAAAAAGTGGACCTAACTTTGGATTCACGTGTGGGCTACACTTATTATTCCAGAGTACGGTACAAAGCCTGGGAAACTTAGTATGTTTTGGTGTGTTTTACATCGTTCACTTGTAGGAGGCAGGTTTACCAAATGCAAGTGTCAAAGTGTTTGGAATGTGGGAGGGTCTGAAAGTCTTCGGAGAGAATACCGTCTGCATTCTTTCTCAAGCGGGGAGACGTGAGGGCCACTTCAGTGCCATTCATCGTGGATCCCATTTCTTTCTATACCTGTAGGTGTTACTGGTTTCTTGATATCCCATAAACTTAGCATAGCGATTTGGGGAGGTAAGGAAGGATTTGCTAGTAGTGGGATTTACAACCTGTTATTCACAGGGAAAGACAAGTCTTTGGAAGGCGAAAGTTTAATGAAAAATTAGAATGGAAAGAGGAAGGTAGAGTAAAAGGAACAAGAACTCAAGCCTCTCTCTGGCAAGTGAGATCGACGGCTCCTGAAGTCCGGTTTCGTGAATGGATGCGCTGGCTCTGTGTAGTAAGAAATTAGCTGTGCGACTGTGGACAGATGATCTGACCCTGTCACAAGCCTGTAAGTGGGGATGAGCCCCCTGCGGGTCGATGTAGGAATTCATGTGATAAAGTGCTTGGCCCAGTGCCTGGCATTTGCTTCTCGTGGAAAGACCTTCCCGTTCAGCGGAAGCTGTGGTTTCACCTGAGGTGGAGAGAAGGTGTGCTGGGAGCCTGTGGCCCGCTTCGCCTCCTTCCCAGCTTCAGCTGCTGCAGAGCAGCCGACCTGCCACTGGCAGTTGGAACCCAGCCGGAAGTCTGCCTGAGAGAGCTTTGAAATCTGGTAGATCCCACCGAGGCACCCTTGCCTGGTCAGGACCCCAGCTCCCACTAGGAGAGCCGTCTCTTTAGAAAAGCCCAGGCCTTTCTCAGGGTAACTCTGTCTCAGTCCCCACTCTCATTACCGGGCAGCTGGGTGCTCATGTTTCAAACCTTATTTTGCAGATAAAAGAAAAATAATTTTAGATTTTCCTCTAAGAGACAACAACAACAACAACAACAAAAATATACCAGGGAGCTGAGCTGTTTGGGGGAGCAGCAGGTTAAATCTTTAGCCTTACATTAAGTGGCCACTTCAGACCAAGCAATCCTAAGTTTTATAGAAAAGGACATTTCTGTTTCGTGCCCAGCTTGTCTCTAGGTTGGTTCCCGTTTGGCCCATCAGAAGTCATCTGAAATACCTTTTTGCCTTGTTTTTAGCACCGCAGAGAGTAATGGGGAATAAAAAGGGGATCTTCACGCGCCAGAGACAACCAAAAGGGGCAGCGTTCCTTTTGCGAGAGAGATACTGGAAACTTGCCAATGAAACCAGGTATCCCTGGTCAGCTGTGAAGTCACAGTGTTTGGAAAACAGCCCATTTACTCTCTAAAGCAAGAACTACCTCTGCTGACAAGAGCAGATAGCAGCCCCTCCTCCACAAGTAAGGGGCGACTTCCACAGCAGTCCTGGACTGTGCATGGCCGACTGGGAAGTTTCTGGCCCGGATTTTGTACTAATTTACCAGAAGGGAATGTCAGAGGTGCAAATAAAAGCTTTCGTAGTGTGGGAATAAAGAGTTGTCTTAAAAGTGACCATCCATAAATGCGATGATCTGTATTGCTGGAAAGCGTCTGAAATTCTTATGTGTCAGGCTGTTTTCACAAACTTAGCTGTGTGCGGACTCTTGCGAAACTTGCTTCCACACTCACACCACGGCCGGAGTTGCTGGGTGCAGACGGCACTTCCGTAGGACTAGCCTGGCAGCCCTCAGGCCCCAGGGCCTGTGCAGCGAACCAGGCGCGTGAGGAAAAGACGACTGCTTCTTCAGCTTCCCAGATGAGCTCACGTCCCAGTGAATTTACAGAAAGCGATGTTACTGGAATAATCGACAAGGTCTGTGTACCAATTTCCACCAAGTTAAGCTGACAAATAAGCATAAGAAAGGTAAGAGATGAAGAATGTCTGGATCAGAAGGGAGCTCAGAGCTTACCAGTTCTTCCAGGACATTATTCCAACCCCAGCCATAGTCTAGTCTTGACAGAAATGGACAGAGGAGCATAAAGGCCCACTAGTGCCTTCATATCCGACTCCACTGAATGTGACGGGACCCTCTTAAAGAGGTCAGGCCTACAGACAAGTAGTCTAGGGCTTTGTCCTTTTGGATGATGCCACCTGTCTTGCTCCTAGAGGATGGTCTTATTCCTTATGGAATCACTCCTCCTCCTCTTCCAGAGGCTCTGTTTAGGCAAGTAAGGTACATTATTCCAAGATGGCAGAATCAGTCCTGGTTTAAAGCTCAATGCTGTGGGGGCGCCTGGGTGGCTCAGTCAAGTGTCTGACTTTGGCTCAGGTCATGATCTCATGGTTTGGGAGTTTGAACCCCGCATTGGGCTCTCTGCCGTCAGCACAGGGCCTGCTTCAGTTCCTCTGTTCTCCACCTCTCTTTGTCCCTCTCCTGCTCTCTCTCTCTGAAAGATAAATAAACATTTAAAAAAAGGGGCATCTGGGTGGCTCATGTCCAGTTGAGTGTCCGACTTCAGCTCAGGTCATGATCTCACAGTTCGTGGGTTTGAGCCCCGCGTTGGGCTCTGTGCCGTCAGCATGGTCTCCCTCTCTCTCTGACCCTCCCCCGGTCATGCTCTGTCTCTCTCAAAAATAAATAAACGTTAAAAAATAAATAAAGCTCAATGGTTTGGAAAAAGGCTCCCTTTGGTGTCCAGTCAAATGGAGGACCGTGAACCAAAGCAGTTAATACAGAACTTGATTCACTTCACTTGTGGTTGATTCACATATCTCAACACATACCCATTTGTATCCTTTCTTTCCAAACTCCAGGAAAGACAGTGAAGATAACTGAACCTTCTTTTAGTGGCCATCTTTAGACCACTTTTAAGAAATGCAGGTGTTGTTGGTTCAGATACGAAGTTAGGGGTTCTGGGGGTTATATGTTTGTTTTGTTACCACTGAACTTAAGTTCCTTGAAGGAAATCAAGTTTTGCGTTCCATTTAATGTCAAGGAATAACACAGAACTCTTTAACAACATTAAAAAAAAATTAAACACTTAAATGTTTTACAAGTTAGGAGTGGTAAGGTCCATTTCCTAAATCCTGAGGTTCTAGAGAACGCGTTTGTTGTATTCAATAAAATATGGCTGAACTATATTTTAAATGGATTCATCTTCCTTGCAGGTGTTACCTTTTTAGGGGACTGAGTGGAGCATTCAGGGGGAGCTGAAGTAAAGCCGTGGGCAAGATCTGATCAGCACGTGCATGTGCTTCTAGAACTCTAAGCACTAATTCCTTTCTCATGAATTCTTGACAGCCGTATATATCATGAGCCCACACGCATTCCAGTACTGGAATCGCTTAAGATTTCTGCCTGTGTCTTCTATAAATTACATCTAATTTAAGGGAAAAAGAATCAACTCAGGACACCTGTAGAAATGAAGTTACAGTATCAGCTTCAAGAATAGTTTGTAGGAAGACTGGATTCATTGCAGCTTTTTGCTTGAAATGTAATACTGCAGTGTAAGAAGGATGGCCGTACAGCTTCCACAGGTAACGTCTACATTTATTTTATACCAAAAAAGTTATGTGCAACAAATAAACATTCTTACATATTTACATTTGTTTTTACCAGTTAGCAAAACTGTGTCCTAAATCTCTGGTAAAGAATATTTCTATCTATATTAAAGGGGAAGTCTGCCCAGTGAACTCCACTTTAAATGAATGTTTACTCCAGAGCTGAAAGCACTAGTAATAAATATTTTCGATGGAACATACTATACAGATCATACACCTAATACTTAGGCCATGCTTAATACAGTTTTATAACAAAACATTTCACCTTTTCTGGGCTAATTATTTGTAAAAAACAAACAAACAAAAAAACCAAGTAGCCTGGATTCCCACCCCTGCCCCTTTTGTTTGATTGAAGGGTAGTTCTCACAGATTAGGAATCATTAGTGCTGCCTAAAATGTCTGAATAGAAATGTTCCACCAATGCTTGTATCTCGGGGGAAAACCCATGAGGACAAAGGTTGCAGGTTAGGTATTCCTTCCCAATAGGTTGCCAATAATGATAGTGAATTTCTTGTTGGCATTTGTCCAATACAGATTTTCAAGACAAGGTCTGTCAGCATTCACTCACGTTAAGCAGTGGTTCTAATCTCAGTTACAAAGCAATTGCTGAAGATTACTTTGCACTTTTGCTGATAATCTTAAAGATATAAATGAAATACAAACAAATAAAACCCAACAATTTAGGTTTAATTAGGTTTAATTTCACTGTAGTCTTGGTCCTATATCCTACTTAGTAGGGTCCAAAGATCTCTTGTACCAAATGGCAGATCTCTGTATGAAACAGTCAATGCTTTCAACATCTTTAAAAGTAATAAAGAGAGGTGACATACACAAAGGAAAAGTAATTCCTGGCACACAGCTAGTTAAACCTGAGTTATTTCACCAGTTTACCTTCCTGGAAAGCACCTAGCTGAAATGCAAAACTGAATGAAATCCTCCAAATCACCTAGATTGCCTAGAATTTATCATTTAACCACAGCTTCTCTCATTTCTTCAAATGATATGACTACACAGTAAATAAGAGGCTTCATTTGTTACATACAACTTATTCCCAAAACCAAGAAGCATGGAATAACTGCAAAAAACAGAAATCCAATTCTCCCTCCCCCCCCTGCAGTTTGTTCTTCAATGTCGGTGGCTGGTAATGTCGCAGTGTTTTAAATATTCAGTCTCAAAAAATCATAACGATCCTCAAATTTTATAGCATGGTGTTTTCTCCTTCTTGGAGTGGAAGAGAGGATGTAGAGGGGAGCCTAAATTCTTCCAGGGCAAAAATATCCCAGCACCCACTGGGGTCCTGTTACTGACATACTGGCATTACCCTGCTGTTACTTCAGGCGGCACACCTTCATCACTCAGTGAGAAAACAAAGAGATTAATTCTACTGGGCTCATAGGAATGTGGCAAAAAAATTTTCGTACAACTGAAACAGTGGTGTTTCCCCCAAGGCTTAGGAAAGCAAAGGAAAATCTTGAAGGGTCTGGCTGAACGTTTTTACATTTTATCACATGAGAGTTGACATTTGCAAGAACACAACATCAAGACAAGCTTTAACTATACTCTGCTGATTGATACCAAATATGATGAAAATCCATTTGAAATTGGGACACGAGGAACTTATTTAGCACAACCAGTGTTATATATATACCACAGAAGTCTTCACTGTTAACCTTTTCCATTCTAGCCTAGAAGAAAGAAGCAGTAAACTGCCTGGCAGACCGGGAAGCACTGCGATAAGGTGACCTCATTGTACAAGTTCTCCGACATTACGACTTGTTTCTCCACAAACACCAGACATCCGATCAATGCTTTCTAGAGTTCTTTAACTAGAAACAAGAACAATACACACATAATAAAACAGGCATTGAAATATTCACATTCATGGGAAAACAGCCTTGAAATCTGAATTCAACTTTTACAAAACCTGTTAAAACCCGTTGGAAGTTCATTACAATTCAGATTTTATACCTGCCTTGGGCCAGAAAAATACATTGCATCAATTAGGACAGTTAGTTGGAAACTGCTGAACAGTTGCTGACTCTACACAGTACGGTTTACAGAGCAGAGCCTGTCCCCTCCCTTCAAAAAGAAGGCTTATTAAAGAAAAGTCACCGGTCTATTTTTAACATAATGATTAATCTAACTGGAAGCAAAAACATTGCTACTACTTCTCAATCTAAGGAACAAAATGATTGTACAGAACCTTTTTATAGACTGATGCAGGCTTTCTACTTCATGGTAAGAGGAAGGAAGGACACTTCTGCCCAAGTTCAACACACAAAATATTTGGTTTGAGATTTAAGACAGAAGGCACTTTTAACATTCTGATATAAGGTGTTAACCATAGAAACATACTGTCACACTTTCATTTGGGTTTATTCAAATCACTCTTAAAACCTATGCATTGCGTAGTTACTAGAAGGAGTAGTGACACCATTAGTGTATTTTACCTTCAGATATTTCTACCCGTACTACTCCCGGTTATGCAAACTGAGCAGCGTGTCAGCCCTAAAATTTACAAATCTAGTATGGACTCTAAAACAATTAGAAACTAGACATCCAATTAGTGCAGAATTAAACAGGAAATACTACAGAGCTACCCAAGAGCAATCCTACTCTGGAGCAACTGGGCTTATACTGGTTATTTCAAGGTCCTAATACTGTTTGGTCGACTGGCACCGATGTTAAGGAAGAATATCTGCATGAAAATTCAACTGCTGTAAGAGACTTTACCTAAAAATGCCATGTTAATATTTCCAGCTTTTCTCCAAAGAAATCTACCCATTTCCCCATTTTTAGTGTCCTGAAGGCCTTGGATGTGAAGGTCTGGTCACATGACTCATTTGGTAAGGTTATAATCAATCCAGTTTTATGACTAGACACAGGCTTGACTTGAATGTCCAAATTTAGTTTCTTCCTTTCTGAGGAAGGAGATGAAAGGGAACCAACTACCCTATTATTTTTGCTGTCAGTGCTGGACCCACAGCTGTCAGTACTTTTCACAAGATGCTCTGTATGGACTTACTATTTTCATTATTTCTTCGGTCAACGTTGAGCTGACAATTCTTCATCGCTACACTTCAACTAAACTGTACAGTAAGTTCTGCAGGGATGGATCCAATATTTCTACCTTTATTTACAAATATCACATAAATGGATTCTAGTTGAATCTACATGTTTAAATCCATCGGCTAAAAACATATTACATATTGTAAACATGGCAATATTTAATACAGTATCTATTCTAAAATATTTTCATGTCATGATCACATTTGTTATACCTGAAATTGAATTTATACACATTAGAGAATTACTAGCAATGGTTGCTCACTTTACAATCAAGGGCAGGGGGCTAGGGCTACATTTTATTATTTCAGAAACATTTTCAAAGTAAAGTTAAAGCTTGTCTTTGATTGGCTCGGCATATCCTTTTTTTTTTTTTGTATCCATATTTAAAATGAAGATTGACACAAAATAGCTAGGGCCCCTTCTAATTTATAGGATTTTATAAAATCAGTTTAAGATTCTCAGGGAAAGTGTCTGTTGTGAAGAATTAAAAAACAAAAAACAAAAAACAAAACCGCTGCAAAATAAACTTAATGGAAAAGGGAACTTCAGGCCGTCAGTCCGGAGCTGGTCAGGCTGTCAGTCTTGCTTAGGCTGCAGCTGCCGTTTCCAGGCCTCATTCAAATAAACTAGTCGTTTGTAGTTGATGATAAGAAGAATGAAGTTCAGCACATATGTGATGACACAGATGATGCAAAACTCCTTCAGCACAAAGTACAGAATGTAGGCCAGGTACAATGACCCCACCACAGACACGATGGAGGACGTCATGAGGATTAAAGCTGCGACTGCACTTGCTGTCATGCCTGCAAGAGAAAGAGACGTGTGGCTCCGTCAGTCCTTGACAATGGCGAGAAAGTTTCTGAGTTAAAAGCTAGCACTCCATGATTTGCTGCAGCATTGCAATACTGATTTTACTGCAAAATGCTATGGAATTTGAGAACAAAACTTACTCATCTATTTTATTAAGATTATGCAGGGTGACTTTTGCACACAGAATACCAGTTTTATAGCTGCAGTGTTTTTGATTTGTCAGTATTCTAGGTGAAGTATCACTTCTATCATAAACTAGCTTTAGTTAAGTCATGCAAAGAAAATATGCAGTCTTGTAATCACATTATGCAATAAGCCAGTCTGTAAAATTGACAGTCTCACCCCCTCCTAATGGATAAAGGAATGTGAGGACCCCAACCTTCTCTCCCAAGCAGGACACGCTTCCCCTGGCCTTTGCACTGGAGGCTCCCCATGTGTGGGAAGTAAAATTTGCTTTCCATGTTTAGATCAAATTTATCAAAAATCCGAAATGGGAGATGATTATACCAATATGCTGCTGAAGAAGGGGAAAAAAAATTGTAGTAAACATTTCAGAAAGGGCTCACCCTGGAAGATAACGGAAACCACGTTTGGCCAGTTGGCCACATGTGGGTCAAAGCAGATCAAGAAAAAAGGCAGTTATGTGCACTAAACCAGGGCTCTCTCGGTGCTGACATCCTCACGTGTATTGTTTTGTAATTTCCCACAGCTAACAGAAATGAGAACGTGTGTGCTTATTCTCAAGGACAGAGGAGTTAGAGCATTTTACACTACCCTCCTACCCAACAACTAACGGACAAGGAAAACACAAAGAGGAAAAAATAATTGGTGGTAGGAGGTTTGAAGAAGTTAATTAAGGAGCTGAAATCCCCACCTCTTGTTGAATGAGAAGCTGCCTGGAGGCTATAGTCTCACCATAAAGGCCTGACTTGCCCACAGGACTGGTCAGTACTAAAGTATGACCTCTCATAAGACTCTTGAAGACTAAGATACTATTGGATTACTTACAGTGAGGGGCTGGCCAACCTGGCCACCTGCTTTTGTAAATAAAGACTGACTGGAACCCAGTCACACTCACTCATTTAGGTAACATCTGTGGTAGAGCTGAGTAGCTGCGACAGCCAGCAAAGCCTAGATGGTTTTCTGTCTGGCCCTTTACTTAAACAGTTTGCTAACGTCATCGATGCTAAATGTCTAAAACTTCAAAAATTAATGCTGCCACATTAATTTTAAAAAGAAAGTGAGTTTCAGAATGATACGAGCTGTTATTTACTTCCTCCATGTCACTCTCTTCCTTGAGATAATAATCGTTTTTACCTCCTAATACTGATGTGTGGATTAAAAGAGCTGATAGGTGGGGCGCCTGGCTGGCAGAGAGTGCAACTCTTGATCTCAGGGTTGTGAGTTCAAGCCCCATGTTGAGCTTAGAGCTTAGTTAAACAAACAAACAAACAAAAAAAAGATAAATAAAGGAGCTAATAGGTACAAAGCACTTTGAATGCTCCATAAATACTGGCTGTTGGTTAAGTACTATTGTATCAAACCTGTCCTAATGTAACGTAATGTAGGCTGGTGGCTTGGGATACAATTCCCGGTGGAATTTACAATGTGCTGTAACTCTAAATAAATGACAGTACTATCAAACAATGGAATATTTTGCAGCTGTAAGGAAGGATGAAGACACTTAGTGAACGGCTATGGATATCAATGTATTAGTCAAGCAAAAAAGAAAGAGTATATAGAACAATATGTATAGCATCTGCCTTTTATATTTTAAAAGCAGGAAAATTAAGATGATATATTTGTATTTTCTTGGATATGCCTTGCGAAACTCTACAGCAACAACAAGCAGATACCAGTTGGGCATGAAAGGCAGTAGGAAGTGGGCAGAGGGGGACGAGGGGTGAGGTAGGCGTTTCACTGGACAGCATTTTAATTTTTTTTTTTTTACTTTTGAACTCATGAATGTATTACCTATGGAAAAACTAAAAATGCTGTCTCTCAAACACCTTAGAAGGGAGTGAAGATGATGTGCTCTGGAAAACTGTTAAATGAGCTCACATATATATGCCTTCAATGTGCCTCCAGATATTAAAAATGCATGTGAATGCACAAAATTGTGAACAGAAAAGATACAAAGGATACATATGATTTAAAAATATATATATAAGGAAATTCACAAATCAAATATTATATATAGAAATTTGTTCCATCTCTATCTCCAAAAATTAACATAGTCAAAAGCATGTTTTGGGCTATTTTAATTTTGGCTTATATGTTTGGATTTATAGATTCTTCTTTAGAAATCCAAACAGAAAAAATAAATGGAATAAAAAATAAAAATCTCACTCCTGGCCTCCAACCACCAGACCCTTTCCTATGCATTCACATGCATATATGTAACATAAACTTGTATCTATTATACTATAATTTACTTTTTTCACTAACCTATGTCTTGATCCTTCCAGAATATACATGTAGACCTACTTTTTCCTTAAATGGCTACATAGTATTTTCTAGTATGGAGGTAACCTAATTTATTCAGCCATTACGTTTGAACGCTTCCAATTTTTTTGCTATTTTAAACTGTACTGCTGTGCATATCCTTGTGTATATTTTTGTATTTCTATAGGATATAGAACAGGTCAAACTTGATAAGGAATATTTAGAAAACTTAGATTCACAATTTGCCTCATAACAAATCAACTTCAGCTAGACAGAAGAGCAGAAAAGAGCTGGCAGATAATAGGGCAGAATATTAACAATTGAAGCCCAAAGATAAAAATGGATAGATTTAACTCTAAAAACATAAAAAATTTTCGTATGATCAAAATTCACCAAACTAACATAAAAAAAGGAAAAAGAAGGGGTAAAATGTTTCTAACAAATATGGAAATGGACTATTATCAGGATCCCATCAACAAAAGTGACAATGTAAGGAAATTAAAATGTAATAATGGCTATACTTTGTAACTACTGAATTAGAAATTTAAACATTAAAAAAAAATCTATGTGTTTTGACTCATCCATCTCATGTTTGGAAATTTATTTTGCAGAACTAATTCAAGGAGGGAGGTGTGTGTGAAGGGGTCTTTAAACGATGTTGATTACCACAGTGTTAATGAGCATAAAAAAATTGAAACCTTGTTATCAACAACAAAACTGAAAAGGAGAAACAAAATAAGGATTCACATAAAATTAAGTAAAAAGAACAGAAAGCAATAGGAATAGTGGAGGTGTAAAGGTGATGAAATTATGCACATGGTTCACTGTTAGTGTTTTCTCAGTATGTAATAGTTTTAAGTAACCACACAGTATATAAAGTAATAAGAAAAAAAGTTTCCAGGGAAGACTGGAGTAATAAGTTCTCTGATTGGGACTGTTTTTTCTGGACACTATGGGATGTTGCCATCCTTGATCAAACACCAACAGATACCAAGTTCAGCATTAGCATCATCAAAATCTTAGGGAGCCAAATTTTCACAACAGAAAAATGTACTGCAAACTAGTGGTTCTATCATTAACATGCTTTTATTTAATATAAAGACATTTCAGGGAAAAGACACAAAGTACTAAATGGAATACAACAAAACAAACTTATTTTTGTATTGCTGTATACTTACCAAGTAATAATTGTAGTATATAAAATATAAGTCCAAAGACACTGTTTGGCTGGTTTAATACACCATCCTTTCCAAAAATGGAACCCAAAAGACCAAATCCTCGACCCCATCTGTAAAATAAGGAAAACCAATAACCCTATTTTGAGTCCTCCTATTTTTAAAAATATAAAATTACTTGAGAATGCCATGCCAATACACCCATCTGAATCTCTAAGTTGCCTATTTCTATATATTCTCTTATGCAAAAGGTAGGATAAAGTACTCTTTTTCTTTTTAAATGTTTATTTATCTTGAGAGAGAGAGTGCACACACACACTAGCAGGGAAGGACAGAGAGAGAGGGAATCCCAAGCAGGCTCCGCGCTGTCAGCACAGAGCCCAACGAGGGGCTCAAACTCACAAACTGCAAGATCATGACCTGAGCCAAAGTTGGACGCTTAACTGACTGAGCCACCTAGGCACCCTCAAAGTACTCTTTCTCTGATGGCATTAGTATCTGCAGAGAAAGGGCTCTCTCAATTTATGCCAGAGCCTCCTAGCAGCAGCACCACTCACATTTTGGGCTAAAGAATTCTTTACAGTTGGGGGCGGTTCAGTGCATGACAGGGTGTTTAGCAGTATCCCTGGGCGCTGCCCACTAGATGCTAGTAGTACAACCCGCCAGTTGTGACAACCAAAAATGTCTTAAGCCATTGCCAAATGTTCCTGGAGGGGGACAAAACCACCCCTATTGAAAGCCACTGACTTAAGCTGCCCTATTTCTTCATTCAAAGTCTGTAGATTGCAGTGTTGCTTCCTGACAAATTTCACCAGGATATGCAATAGGAAATGTATCTTGGGAACACATCTTTAAATGTAGAACAAGAGCAGAAACTATAGGCCCTTCCTACAATCATACATACCTCAAGAGTAAAAAACTGACACACTATTTGTTCCATTGTTTTTATTTGCAGTTTAACCTCAAGTTTTGCATTTCACTTCGCATTTTCAGAACCATATTTTCCTATTTTTTAAAAAGATTACTTCTGATCTAATAAAATTTGATTCAAATATCAAACTAACATTTACTTCAGATGAAAACTTTTGAAGATAACTTTAACTACGAGCATGCTTTTTAAAATACCAGAAAGAAAACACTAATGGTTTTAAGTCCATAGCAAAGCACTCAATAAAACCTAAACTTTGGTTTGGAAAACAAACTACCTGAAGACAAGGATAAATAAGTGATTCTTTATTTGTCACACTATTTTAAAATTTTTTTAATGTTTATTTTTGAGAGAAAGAGAGAAAGAGCGTGAGTGGGGAATGGCAGAAAGAGAGGGAGACACAGAATCTGAAGCAGCCTCCAGGCACTGAGCTGTCAGCACACGACATGAACTCATGAACCGCAAAATCATGATCTGAGCCGAAGTTGGACGCTTAACTGACTGAGCCACCCAGGAGCCCCCATCACCCTATTTTAAAAATATATATATTTTTTACAAGCAAGTGAGAGCCCTGAAGATTTTCACTGTACAGAGTTACACACTTTGAGGAATACAAAATAATCTCCACGTTTTTGTATTCTTTCACACATCAAATACTCATTGTGCATGTTCTAGGTGCAGATAATGGGTCAGGCATTGGAATCCAGGAGAGTACCAGTCAGAAGAGGTGGTGCCCTTGTGGAACGCTTATTCCATTTAGGGAGGAGAAGTAGTGAACAGGTGAACAAATGACAAAGTTATCTTCAGAAATGGATGAAACCATTAACAGATATGTGGGAAAAGTGAGGTGGGAGATTATTCGAGACCAGAGCTTCTGAAAATTTAAAAGTGCATATGATCACTTTGGGGTCTCATTAACATGCAGGTTTTCCTTTAGCAGGTCTGTGTTAGGGCCTAGGACTCTGTGTTTCCAAACAAAACAAAACAACTCCCAGCTCAAGCTTCTAGTCTGAGGACCACACTCAGTACCACTCAGCTCTAGACGGAGAAGGGGTGGAGGGAGCTATTCTAGCTAGATGGTCAGAGATGGCCTTTTCCAGGAACTAAAATCCTGAATGAATTAAATCCTGAATGATGAAAAGCAGCCAATCTCAAGAGCAAGCACAAAGGCCTTGAGGCAGGAATGAGCGATGAGTGTCCTAAGGCCATCAAGGCTGACACAGCGATGAGGGAAGAATGGCAAGAGAATGAGGCACCCAGTCATTTACATCATTTATGGCCTTGTTTGTAGGCCATGATGAAGAGTTTGAATTTTATTCTAATTGCAATGGGAGGGCATTCAGTGGCTTTAAAATAGGAGAGTAATATAAGCTTATTTATGATCACTCTTGACTATTGTGTAAAAAACAAACTGCAGGAGAGCAAGAGCAGACGGAAGAAACTATATGCAATCAACTTCTTAGCCCCACTCATCTGAAGTAGGAATTCAAATGTAAATCACCACCTTTGGCAATGGAAATAACTGGGCAGACTGCCAAAATTATAACCGGCAAACAGAATTTTTATATATTCCAAACACTGATCTCTAATTATTCACATAGGATCATGTCGATCTTTTTCCTGAAAACAATGCAGAAATCCATAGAATGAATATATTGGCTTATCACAGTAATACGTATATAAGGTTTAAAAATCAAATAACACTGAAAGTCTTACAGAATAGACACCCCATACTCCAGCCCTCTCCACACACAGTTCTGACCCCAAGAGGCAACGATTTTGATATCTTTTAACCTTTTTTCCCCTATTTAATTCCACATTTCTAAATAATATGCTTACATGGCTATTTCTTGACTTCTGGATTCTAAATATCTTCTGATTTTCTAATACGGTAGACCAGAATGTTGCTTTAAAGAAACATTTTATTGTGGAAAGCGTTAAATGTACAGACGCAAAGTTAACAGAACAATCCATGTAATAATCTCATCACCCGGCTTCAAAATTAAACCTCTTTTGTTTCATTTCCACCTCTACCCACACACCACTCATGATGATTTTTAGTTACTTTTTAAATTTTAATGCACAAATCTTAACTTTTCTGTATTTTTTTAATTTTTTTTTAATGTTTATTTATTTTTGAGACAGAGAGAGACAGAGCATGAACGGGGGAGGGTCAGAAAGAGGGAGACACAGAATCTGAAACAGGCTCCAGGCTCTGAGCTGTCAGCACAGAGCCCGACGCGGGGCTTGAACTCACAGACCGCGAGATCATGACCTGAGCCGAAGTCGGCCGCTTAACCGATTGAGCCATGCAGGTGCCCCAACTTTTCTGTAATTTTGATGAATGGAACACCTGACTACTCCTGGATACATCTGAGTAGTCCTGGTATACTAATTCTGGTATACTTACTAATAGTGTGAAAGGAGAATTTAAGTACCTTTCCTAAACAAACAAACAAAACCCAAACATTCCAACACCAGAGTCTTCCCATCTCCCCAATTAAGTTGTTAGTTCCTTCCTGTTGATCCACACTCCTCTTTACCACAAGCAGTAAGTACCTGGCTATCTAGGTAGGAATCCAACCTCAAAACCAAAATTAGATCTCTGGTCTTCCTGATCACACTGCTACGCCGTTTCCCTCACGTCACATTAAGTTATAAAGTACAATTACCATTCTAGCATTTTCAACCAAACAGAACGATCACTTAATTACTTGATGAATATAATAAAGTTTAATAAACTTTGATGAACGATGGAATAAGTGTTAGCAAGTCAACTCACAAAGTAGACTGACATTATGTAAGATTATTTTCCTTGGAAAGGTCAATGAGAACAGATTTTCATAAATGACACTTAAAACTGCTAAGGGTGGTTGTAATTTAAAAACTTCTTAGTGAATTTTTTTCAAGTTGGGACATTTGAAAATACTGAGTTTTCCCCCACTTCTAAAAGCTATATGGAACTATATGAGATACATTTTATGTGCTAACTTTATTCCTGGCTTTATCTTAGTTTCTAACCATTTTCTCCTTGTCCCATCTATAATCACAATTCTATTATTTTACTTATCCCAGACCTGCCCCAAGTAATTTATGGAAGGAGGTGGGATATTAACCAATTGAGAAAAAAAAAATGTTCTCATTTTTTTTAAATGATGATCTTTTTGGTCATTAAAAAAAATTATTTTAATGTTTATTTATTTTTGAGAGAGAGAGAGAGACCAGAGCACAAGCAGGGGAGCGGCAGAGACAGAGGAAGACAGAATCCGAAGCAGGCTCCAGGTTCTGAGCGGTCAGCACAGAGCCTGACGTGGGGCTCAAACTCACAGACCGCGAGATCATGACCTAAGCTGAAGTCGAATGCTTAACCGACTGAGCCACCCAGGCACCCCTTGTTGGTCATTTTTTATTAAGTTTTTAATTTTAATTCCAGTGTAGTTAACATACAGTGTTATATTAGTTTCAAGTGTACGATATAGTGATACAACACTTCCATACATTACCCAGTGCTCATCACAACTGTACTCTTTAATCCCTATCACCTATTTTGCCCAATCCCCCCCACCCCCTGCCTTCCCTCTGACAATCAGTTTGTTCTCTATAGTTAAGAGTCTGTTTCTTGGTTTGTCTTTTTCCCTTTGCTCATTTTTTTTGTTTCTTAAATTCTACATGAGTGAAATCATATAGTATTTGTCTTTCTCTGGTCTATTTCGCTTAGCATTATACTCTCTAGCCCCGTTCATGTTGTTGCAAATGGCAAGATTTCATTCTTTTTTTATGGCTGAGTAATATTCCATTTTACACACACACACACACACTCACACACACACCACATCTTCCTTATCCACTCATCTGTCGATGGACACTTTGGCTGCTTCCATATCTTGGCTATTGTAAGTAATGCTGCTATAAACATAGGGGTACGTGTATCCCTTTGAATTATTATTTTTGTATTCTTTGGGTAAATACCCAGTAGGGCAGTTGCTGGATCTTAGGGCAGTTCTATTTTTAACTTTTTGAGGAACCTCCATACTGTTTTCCACAGTGGCTGCACCAGTTTGCATTCCCACCAACTGTGCAAGAGGGTTCCTTTTTCCCCACATCCTGGCCAAAAGCTGGTTCTTGTGTTTTTTATTTTAGCCATTCTGACAGTGATATCTCACTGTAGTTTTGATTTGCACTTCCCTGATGACTGATGTTAAGCATCTTTTCATGTGTCTGTTGGCCATCTGTATTCCTTCTTTGGAGAAATGTCTGTTCATGTCTTCTGCTCATTTTTTAAATTGGATTATTTATTTCTTGGGTGTTGAGTTGTATAAATCCTTTATTTATTTTGGATACTAACCTTTTATTGATGTCATTTGCAGATATTTTCTCCCATTCATTAGGTTGCCTTTTAGTTTTGTTGGCTGTTTCCTTTGCTGCGCAGAAGATTTTTATTTTTTTTATTTTTAGAAGATTTTTATTTTGATGAAATTTATTTTTGCTTTTATTTACCTTGCCTCAGAAGACCTATCTAGAAAAATGTTGCCACAGCTGATATCAGAGACATCACTGCCTGTGCTCTCTTCTACAATTTTATAGTTTCAGGTCTCACATGTAGCTCTTTGATCCATTTTGAGTTGACTTTTGTGTATGGTGTAAGAAAGTGGTCCAGTTTCATTCTTTTGCATGTAGCTATCCAGTTTTCCCAACACCATTTGTTGAAGAACCTGTCTTTTCCCCATTGTATATTTTTTCCTCCTTTGTCAAAAACTGACCATGTAATTTGTGGGTTTATTTCTGGGTCTTCTGTTCTATGGATCTATGTGTCTATCTTAATCCAGTACCATACTGTTTTGATCACTACAGCTTTGTAATGTACCTTAAAGTCTTGAATTGTGATACCTTCAGTTTTTTCTTTTTCAAGGTTCCTTTGGCTATTTGGGGTCTTTTTTTTAAATTATTTTTTTAATGTTTATTTATTTTGGGGGACAGAAAGAGAGGGAGACAGAGGATCTGAGGTGGGCTCTGTGCTGACAGCAGAGAGCCCAATGTGGGGCTCAAACTCATGAATAGCAAGATCATGACCTGAGCTGAACTCAAGTGCTTAACCAACTGAGCCACCTGGGTGCCCTGGGGTCTTCTATGGTCCCATACAAATTTTAGGATTACATTCACAAGTTTTAAACTTCTGATGACTTTTATTTATTTGCTTATTTACATATTGGAAATCATTTGCTTTTTTCTTTGGTATTTAAATTTTGTAATGTGTGATGATTTTGCTTTTACCATTATATTTTAACAATACAATTTAATAATAGCAATTGAAAAATTCTCTTTATACAACAAATACATAGATATTTGAGTTCTAAGTATGTGTAGTAAATTTAATCACCAAATTTCCACATGGAGAGACCTCCATTTCAGCAATACTTCCTGCCTCTTGACCCATCCCCTCACTTATCTCTTGCTAGGCTGGTAGCAAAAACTTGCTTGATTGATCAGTTTACAAGAAGGAACTGGGCATCTGTAGATCAGACCCTTCTGGATTCCTTCTTTGGGATCTATCTGAACAAAGCTGCATCTAAGACTAAACTTTTTTTTTTTTAATGTTTATTTATTTTTGAGAGAGAGAGAGAGAGAGAGCACGAGCAGGGGAGGGGCAGAGAGAGAGGGAGACACAGAATCCAAAGCAGGCTCCAGGCTCTGAGCTGTCAGCACAGAGCCTGATGTGGGACTTGAACCCATGGACTGCGAGATCATGACCCAAGCCGAAGTTGGATGTTTAACCAACTGAGCCACCCAGGCGCTCCTATTTTTTTTAATTGTGGTAAAACACACACACACACACACACACACACACACACACACACACACACGCACACACATTAAATTTACCACCTTAACCATCTTTAAGTGCACAGTTCAGCAATGTTAAATATGCTTACATTGTTGTGAAACATCTCCAGAACCTTTTTATCTTGCAAAACTGAAGCAACTCTGCTTTTCTCTCTCCTCCCAGTCCCTGGCAACCACCTTTTCATTTTGTTTCTATGAATCTGACTACCTTACTTTAGATACCTCATATAAGTGAAATCCCACAGTACCTGGCTTTATGTGACTGCTTATTTCATTTAGTACAGTTCCTTCAAGGTTCATACATGTAGCATGTGACACGATTTCTTTGCTTTTTAAATAAAAGGCTGACTAATATGCCATTTTCTGTGTATACCATACTTTGTTTATCCATTCGTCCATTCAGGGACACTGGGTTGCTTCCACCTCTTGCCATATAAAGCTTGTTTGCTATTTTTTTTTTCTGGTACCCCAAACAATTACAACTGCTCTGGTAATTTTTCACCCATTCCTCTGACAGAAACAAGCCCTCTTGATAGTAAAGTTTCAGGTAAAGCCCAATGTCCAAGCAAATCAAAGATGAGGCCCTTCAACAAGAGCTAGGACATCCTCTCCTACCATTTTGTTGTGAGAGTTAACAGCATGGTTCATGGGAGGAAGATGGCCCTGGGTGAAGATTAAAAAAAAAAAAAAAAAAAAAGATATTTCTCTCATTCTAAAATCATGGGTTATGATACATCATCAACTTAGTAACAATTTTTCAGAGGAAAAGGTACCATATAAATATCTACATTCATCCAGATGTTAAAGCTAAATAACAATGGAACACAAAAATCAGAGAAACAAAGAAGTTAATGTCTGGGTTTAGAAAATCTTTGTCAAAGTTTCTTTTGAGGAAATGACCAGCTTGTACCAGGAAAGGGCCTCATTCCCAACCCACTGTGGACACGAGGTGTGGAACAAAACTTAAAATTTTTTCAGGATGAAAGGTCTGTTTTTTCACATTATCTCAAGAACCCAAAAGGGTCAAAAACCACTAAAAAGGAAAAATGGATCCTGGAAAACGCACAACAGTGGGATAATCCTTGTATTGGCCTAGCATGGTATCTGGTAATACCATATGTGAAAAAAATACTTGTGATTACTACTATAAAAATTTCTGAGGAACTTGATGGAAGACTTGTATTCTCATTTGGTAAGATTTTTTAAATTTGTTTTCATGATATTAGTTCTCTGATCTTGGAGTCACCCTTCTCAGAGGCAAGCACTTTCAACTCATTTTAGTGGTTTCTTTGGTATTTACCCAGAAATTTCTTTGTATACACATTCAAATGATCTTTTCAGATAATCTATTCAATGATGCAGCAAGCCACAGAGAAATACAGTCCATACCACGGTCTGGCCTTTGGCTTTCATGACACTGCTTAGTGTGTGGTTCTCCACAATCTTTGTTTTACTGTTGTCTCCGTAATTCAGCTGCTGCGGCGCTTCCTTACATTCTCAGCCAGCAAGCTTCCTTCACATTTCTTCCCTCCACCCCCAAGGTGAAGTCTTACGGTGACCATATTATTTATTTATGTAAAATTTAACAACTCTTTGAACTCTGTCAGTATTTTAATTAGGATTATTGTTGCTTTCTCTTCGTCATCTGGTTACATTTACACAGGTTTTGAATGGTCCACCCCATCCCTTGTTTTCCCATAAGCCCTGGGAAATGTACTTTTTAAATGTACTTTTGATCAAAGTATCATTTACATATAGAAAACTACCCACAAGTGTATTAAACTTAATTTCCAGGAGTCTCCACTCCCATTTTCTTTTATTTGATGTTAAGTCACTTTTAAGCAATAAATTCCTAGTCCTGGTATTTTTAAGGTTCAATTCCATAGGAAATGCATTTTTTTCAGTAACATATTATATCAGAAATTCTATTAAAACTATAATTACATTTCTTTTTGTGCACAAATTGCTTTTCCTGGAGTTAATAATTCATTCTTATTTTTTCTTTTTCTATGCCACCATCATTAATTTTCCAAAATCCTTCTGAGCAATATTATCCTTTTTTTTGACACCCTAACATGTTTTTTATTTTTTAAGTTTTAAAAAACTTATTTGGAAATATTTTCAAACTTATAAGAAGTCACAAAAATAAAAATAGAACAAAGAACACCCATATATTCTTTAGAAAGACTCACCTACTGTTATTTTACCCCGTTTGCTTTTTTATTCCATCTCCCTCTCCTTCTCTCTACACATACACACACATACTGACTGTCATCCTAACTTCCAATCTCTTCCCTACCTCAAACCTTCTTAGATCTTCCTTTTGCCCTTGGTTAATCACTTGTTTTGGTGAAACAATCTTTTAGTAGCTTCCCTGAGAAAATATTACACTGGAGGTAACATTTCTGAGATGTGGAGTCTTAAAATATCTTTCTTCTACCATCAGAGTGGATTGGTAGTTTTGGGGGTATATAATTATAAATTAAAAATAATTTTCCCTCAGGAGTTTTAAAGCCATTGTCCTTGAAAAACCTGCTGCCGTTCTGACCCTTGAATATGTCCTGTTTTTCTTCCTTTATGAGACTTTTAAGAAACTTTTTAATCCTACTGATCTAAAAAAAATTTTTTTTTTTTAAATTTTTTTTTTTCAACATTTATTTATTTTTGGGACAGAGAGAGAGAGACAGAGCATGAACGGGGGAGGGGCAGAGAGAGGGAGACACAGAATCGGAAACAGGCTCCAGGCTCCGAGCCATCAGCCCAGAGCCTGACGCGGGGCTCGAACTCACGGACCGCGAGATCGTGACCTGGCTGAAGTCGGACGCTTAACCGACTGCGCCACCCAGGCGCCCCTAAAAAATTTTTTTAAAGTTTATTTATTTTTGATAGAGAGAGACAGAGCACGAATGCGGGAGGAGCAGAGAGAGAAGGAGACACAGAATCCTAAGCAGGCTCCAGGCTCTGAGCTGTCAGCACAGAGCCTGCCTGATGTGGGGCTCGAACTCACCAACTGTGAGATCATGACCTGAGCCGAAGTTGGACGCTTAGCCAACTGAGCCATCCAGGTGCCCCTAATCCTGATGTTCTAAAATTTCACAGGGGCACCTGGGTGGCTCAGTCAGTTGAGCATCTGACTTCAGCTCAGGTCATGATCTCACAGTTGGTGAGCTCAAGCCCCGTATCGGGCTCTGTGCTGACAGCTCCGAGCCTGCAGTCTGCTTCGGATTCTGTGTCTTCTCCTGTCTCTGCCCCTTCCCATGCTCATACTCTGTCTCTCTCTCAATAATAAATATACATTAAAACATTTTTTTTAATTTCACAAAGGATGTGCCTTGATATAGGTCTTAAGTTGTTCATTGTGAAGGGTCCTTGGTAGGCCCTTTGAATGTACAAATTCATGTTTTTCAATGCCAGAAATTTTGCACATATTACCACTTAGCCAAATGTTGGACTTCTTAAACTGAACCTCTAGGGGTTTTTTTTTTTTACCCCTTTCTTTTATTTTCCATCTCTTTTTCCTTTTACTCCATTTTCTTGGAGATTAACATGATGTAACTCTTCCAAGTCTTCTATTAAATTCACTTATTAAACTTACTGCTACCATATGTTTAATTTCTAAGTGTTCTCTCCTATCCTATGATTATTCGTTTACATAAATAGAATCTTCTTTGTTTAAAGATACCACTTATTTCTTAGATCTAATGAGATAAAACCATCCATTTTTATTTTAGGTTTACTTCTTGGCAGCTTCATTTAGTTTCTTCTGAGTTCCTTGGTGTCATCTCTCATATTGGAGACTTTTCTCAAATGTATGAGGATCCTTAAGTGTCAATTCACTTGTAAGACCAAGGCATTAAAAATATGAATGTCAATTCTAGCCCTGGACAGAATACAATATGGCTATTCCAGCCTCTCTCTCTCTTCCCTACTGATTACAACTAAAAAATGAACAGAATACAGAAAGCAACTACCTGAGGATCCTAAAAAGTAAAAATAGCCAGTGGATAGAGAAGAAAGGTCAAAACTTGAATAAAAACCAGAACGGTGGAATTTTCTGAGGGTTTTTCCTCCTTTACCTTCTTCTTTTGAACCGAGGGTGGTATAAGTTGTGGAACTGTCCATGGGAAGAGATAATAAAAAAGCCCCACTTTCTGGCCAAAGGATGAGTAAAAGGGACCCATGTGAGTTGGAGAATGTGGGAGCTACCAAGTTTGTTTTCACATTTAATTTTTCCCTCCTGGTCTTGCCTAAAGGGAAGCAAGAGAACTGTACCTCAGGCATGGTTTGAGATACCTTGAATTCTGAGAGAAAAGCCTCTCTCTGTCTGGAAAAAATAAGAAAAGGGGCCCCTGTGGTCGTAAGTATGTGGGAGGAATCCTGTAATTTTTCTCTTTTCTCTCATGGCTTTACCCCAAGGGTGAAGTCAGTCACGTGGAACCGTATAACAGTAAGAAGGGCTAAAGCTCTCTGTGAGAAACCTGTCTTTTTAGCAGGAGGAATTGTGAAAGGGGCCACTGGGAGTCAGAGATTAGGAAGAGAATCCCAGCAAAGAGCAAGCCAAATAAGGGACCCTTAATTCTGAAGAGGAATTAACAGAAGTCCCAGAATCATCCTTGAGATGCAGCATGGAACAGAGCCAAAGAAGCATAGCAAAGTCTTTGAGAACTAAACTACTGTATAAACCACCACTCAAGGTGCAGACTAACTGACTACTGAGTGTGGCATGTGAAGGGGAACTCAACCAGGAGAACACGGAAAGCATCGTCTATAGTGTGAGAGACAGAACCTGTAGTCTTAATCTGATTGAGTTAATTGCCAAAACAAACATCAACATCTCAGAAGATCTTTAACAGGACCCAAAGTCTAACAAAATAATATTCAAAATACACTTAAAATAACATGCCAAAATGACATAAAGTACAAAGAATTAAAAAAAAGTGACTACTCTCAAGGAGAAAAAATAATTAATAGATGTCAAGCCTAAAATAACACAGGTATTACCAGTATAAGATTTAAAACACTTACATCTATATTCCACAAGGTGAAAGTAACCAGAAATGACTGGAAAGGTAAAAGTTCTCAGCAGAGAAGGAATCACTAGAAAAGGTCTAACAGTCATGTCATGGAAATCTAGAAGAGACTGAGGTGCACACACACACAAAGAAATACTGGTAAAAACTCCACAAATTTAGCCAAATATAAACATTTATAGACTTGACAAACTAGGTAAACATGAAAAAGTTGATAAATTCAAAGAACATCACACCCAGACACATCATAAACTGCTAAAAACCAAAGATTGAGGGGAGAAAACTCCTGAAAGCATCCAGAGAAAAATAATACATTACCTTAAAGGAACAATAATTCAGGAGACACTGAAGGCATCTTTTTTTTTTTTTTAATTTTTTTTAACGTTTTATTTATTTTTGAGACAGAGAGAGAGAGAGCATGAACGGGGGAGGGGCAGAGAGAGAGGGAGACACAGAATCGGAAGCAGGCTCCAGGCTCTGAGCCATCAGCCCAGAGCCCGACGCGGGGCTCGAACTCACGGACCGCGAGATCGTGACCTGAGCTGAAGTCGGACGCTTAACCGACTGAGCCACCCAGGCGCCCCTGAAGGCATCTTTTTTTTTATTAAGATTTTATTTTTAAGTAATCTCTACACCCAATGTGGGACTCAAACTGACAACCCCGAGATCAAGGGTCACAAGTGCCACCCACTGAGGCAGCCAGAAGCCCATGACACCAAAGCATCTTTAAAGTACTGAAACAAAAAGAACTATCAACCAAAAATTCTATATCCAGCAAGAGCATCTTTCAGGGATCGAGGATAATTGAAGACATTTCAGAAGCAGGAAGCTAAAAGAATTTATTAACCACACACTTGTACTAAGAAAAATGCTAAAAGCAGTTCTTTACATTGAGGGACAAGGATACGAAAGGGAAACACGGGAACTTCAGAAATTAAAGAGGGGAGAACAGAAATGGTATATATTTGGGTAAACATAATAGATTATTAGTCTCCTTATGAGTTCCTTAAAATATGTAAGACTATTGTAAACAAATGTTATAACATTGTTGGGGTGGGGGGTTCAATATATGTAGATGAAACACACATGACAACTATAACAAATGGGACAATAAAGGTCCCTTTATAGATGTAAAATTTCCATATTCTCCTTGGTTATTAAATACTAAATCTAAACAGAATATGAAAGATTATGTATATCATAATCTCTACAACTACCACTAAAAAATAATTCAACTAAAAAATAATTCAGAGATATAAACAAAAAGCCTATTGTGAAGTTAAAATGAAATATAAAAACATCCAGATATCCAAAAAAAAGATAAGAAATCGGGAATGGATGAGCAAAACAAGAGAGGGTACAAAGGGGGAAAAAAAAAGGTAGACCTAAATCTAAACATATCAAATATTAAATTAAAACTAAACAGTCTGGGGGCGCCTGGGTGGCTCAGTCGGTTAAGCATCCGACTTCAGCTCAGGTCACGATCTCATGGTCCGTGAGTTCGAGCCCTGCGTCAGGCTCTGGGCTGATGGCTCAAAGCCTGGAGCCTGCTTCCGATTCTGTGTCTCCCTCTCTCTCTGCCCCTCCCCAGTTCATGCTCTGTTTCTCTCTGTCCCAAAAATAAATAAACATTAAAAAAAAAATTTTTTTTTTAAAAACTAAACAGTCTGAACACATCAATTATTATGTTGTACACCTGAAACTAATATAATGTTATATATGTCAATTATACCTCAATAAAAAAAAAATCATCCCCCCACCAAATCAAAAGACAGGCATTGTCAAAGTGAACTCAAGAACAAAAAAGGACTGAGTATATGCTGCCAATAAGAAAATCACTTAAATATAACACAGGTTAAAACTAAAAAGATAAAAAAGATATGTCATACAAACAGGAATCTAGAAAAATCTAGAAAGCTAGATTAACAAGGTTAAAAATGGTAAAGTTTGTGTTATGTATATTTTACCATGAAGGGGGGAAAAAAACCCTAGAGTGGCTATATTAACATAAAAAAAAGTAGTCTTCAGAACAAGGGAACTTATCAGGGTATAAAAAGAGTATATAATGTTAAAAGTGTCAATTTAACCAAGATGACAAAACAATCCTAAATGTGTAAGCATCTAATAAGAGAACTCCAAAATACAGCAGTGATAGAACTGTAATAATAAATAAATAAATTCATAATTATACTTAGAGACTTCAACAAATCTCTCAGTAAGTGATTGAACAAACAGAAAATCAGAAAGGATATAGAAGACCTGAATAGAAAATCAACCAACCTGATTTGACTTTTATAGAACATTCCACCCAACAGTAGAATACATGTTCTTTTCAAATACACATAGAACATTCACCAAGGTAAACCATACTGTAAACAAAACATAAATAAACATTGTAAACAAACTTGAATAAATTTAAAATAACTGAATCCATAGAAAGTATATCCTCTGACCATAGTGGGAATTAAACTAGAAATCAGTACAGAAATATACCTGAAAAATGTCACCAATTATTTGGAAATTAACACACTTCTAAAAACAAAAATCCACAGATCAAAAAGTCTTAAGGAAATTAGAAAATATTTTGAACCCAATGAAAACATAACATATCAAAAGCACTGGTATGCAGCTAAAGTAGTGCTTAGAGAGAAATTTGTAGGATTAAAAGAAGGAAGGAAAAAAAAACTAGGGCAAAAATCAATGAAATTAAAGACAGAAAAACAGGAAGACTGGGGCGCCTGGGTGGCTCAGTCAGTTGAGCGTCTGACTCAGGTCATGATCTCACGGTCTGTGAGGTCGAGCCCTGCGTCGGGCTCTGTGCTAACAGCTCAAAGCCTGGAGCCTGTTTCAGATTCTGTGTCTCCCTCTCTCTCTACCCACTCCCCAGCTCATGCTCTCTTTCTCTGTCAAAAATAAGTAAACATTAAAAAAAAAAATTAAAAAAAAACCAGGAAGACTAAATGAAATCAAAAGCTGATTCTCTGATAGAAAAAAAAAAACTAAAAAACAAACAAAAAACTGATAAACCACTAGCTACAGTTCATAAAAGGAAAAAGAGAGAGACAAGGAAAGAGAGAGATATATACACAGACACAAAATATCAGATATGAAAGAGAGGATATCATTACAGACAGGTATAGACATTAAAAGGATAAGGGAATACTACTCTATGCCCATAAATTTGACAATTTACAAATAGAGCAATACTTTGAAATTCACAAATCCTAAAACTCACTCAAGAAAAAACAGAATCTGAATGGTTCTACTAATAGTTTAAAATCTTTCCTCGAAACAAAAACTCCAGGTCTAAATGGTTTCATTGGCAAATTCTAGATAATATAGAAGGAAGGAATAATACTAAATTCGATACAATCTCTTCCAGAAAACAGAAGAGAATGGGACACTTCTCAACTTCATTAATTTGAGGCAAGCATTACCTTGACATCAAAACCAGACAAAAACATTACAAGAAATATTAAAAGAAACAAAACTGCCATAGATCTGAATCACTCATGAAAACAGACACAAAAATCCTCAACAAAATATTATAAATCAAATCCAGCAATACACAGAAGGGATAATGGGAGCACCTGGCTGGCTCAGTTGGTAGAGCATGCAACTCTTGACCTCAGGGTTGTGAGTTCAAGCCCCACGTTGGATGTGGAGCCTATTAAAAAAAATAATAATGATGAATCATGGAATCTACCCCCAAAACCAAGAGCACACTGTATACGCTGTATGTTAGCCAACTTGACAATAAATTATATATATAAAAAAATAAATAAATAAAAAGAAGGGATAATGTATCACGACCAAATGGGATTAATTCTGAAAATGCAAGGCTGGTTCAACATTGAAAAACCTATCAATGTGTTTCATCATATTAACAGACTAAAGAAGAAAAATCACATGAGGATTTCAATAGATGCAGATAATGCATTTGCTAAACTACAACATCCATTCATGATTTAAAAAAATGTTCAGCAACTGAGAAGGGATTTTCTTTGACCTGATAAAGGTTATTTAAATATATTTAAGGGGCGCCTGGGTGGCGCAGTCGGTTAAGCGTCCGACTTCAGCCAGGTCACGATCTCTCGGTCCGTGAGTTTGAGCCCCGCGTCAGGCTCTGGGATGGCTCAGAGCCTGGAGCCTGTTTCCGATTCTGTGTCTCCCTCTCTCTCTGCCCCTCCCCCATTCATGCTCTGTCTCTCTCTGTCCCAAAAATAAATAAAAAACGTTGGAAAAAAAAAAATCCCTACAGCTAATATCACATTCAACAGGGATAGACTAAATTCTTTCTAAGATCAGGAACAAAAGCAAGTCTGCTCTCACCACTCCTTTTCAACATTGTGCAGAAGTCCTAGTCAGTACAATTATGGAAGAAAATAAAAGTCACACAGATTAGAAAGTTAGAAATAAAATTCTACCTGCAGGCCACATGACTGTCTACATGGAATCCTAAGCGAGAGGATAAATATACAAAAAGATGATAGACCAAATACAAAAATAGAACTCTGACCTACAAACTCTGCAGCAACTAGTTGAGGAAGCCAAACCACAACTTCTAGAGCTATTGACTGATTCCAAACATCCAGGACTTGATCAATAATTGTCAGCTTCTCTAATTTTTGCCTCCACTTCCAATTTAGGACCAACCAGAGAAAACCAAATACGCTCCCTTAACCAATCACATAGGATGCCCCACTGCTAGTCAGGCAAGCTTCCAGCTTCCCCATACCAACAACTTCCAACAAGGACAACCTGAAGCTTTCTTTTTCATTAAAAAGCTTTTATATTTTCCTTTTAGATTCCCTTTTGAGTCTGTACCAAATGGAAGTAAGGTGGCTGACACCTTACTTGTTCTCATTTGGGTGATCTTCATGGATAGTATGTTAATTCTCCTCAGACTGATCTATAGAATCAATGCAATTCTAATCAAAATGCCAGTGAGATTTTTTTCTGTAGATAGTGACAAAAATTTATACAGAGAGGTAAAGGAACCAGAAGAGCCAAAGCATTTTTGAAAAAAAGTGTAGGGGCGCCTGGGTGGCTCAGTTGGTTGAGTGCCCAACTTCGGCTCAGGGCATGATGTCATGATTTGTGGGTTCGAGCCCCACATCGGGCTCTGTGCTGACAGTGCAGAGCCTGGAGCATGCTTCAGATTCTGTCTCCCTCTCTCTCTGCCCCTCCCCCACTCGTGCTGACCTTCTCTCTCTCTCTCTCTCTCTCTCTCTCTCTTAAAAATAAACATTTTAAAAAATTGTTTAAGAAAAAAATATAGCTGGAGAATACATATTAATTTCAAGATATTCTAAAGCTATAGTAATTAAGACAGTACTGGCAAACAGGTAGATACAGATCAGCAGAGCAGAATACAGAGCTCAGAAACAGACACAATTGATGTTTTTTTTCACAATTGAGGTTTTTAACTAAAGTACAAAAACAACTTAATGAAGAAAAAAATCTTCAACAAATGGTGCTGGGATTATTAAACGTGGATATGCGAAGGAAGGAAGGAAGGAAGGAAGGAAGGAAGGAAGGAAGGAAAAGAATGAAAAGAAAAGAAAAGAAAGAAAAGAAAAGAAAAGAAAAGAAAAGAAAAGAAGGGAAAGGAAAGGAAAGAAAAGGAAAGAAAAGAGAGGAAGAAAGAACTTTAACCCATTATCTCATACCTCAAGCATAATTCACAACAGAGAAAATTACCAAAGTGGACTTCGAAACTTAAAACAGTTGGTCTTGAAGATAGTGTCAAGAAAATGAAAAAATAAACTAGAGACTGGGAGAAGATACTTGAAAATTACATATCAGGTAAAGAACTTTTATCCAGAATATATAAAGATCACTAAAATCTCAACCATGAGAAAACAAACAACTCAATCAAAAAAGAAAAAGCAAAAGATTTAAATAAAAACATCACCAGATATATAGAGATGGCACACAAACATATGGAAAGATGTTCAGCATCTTCAGTCATTAAAGAAATGCAAATTAAAAATCTAATGACACACTACTACATACATAGCTACCAGAATGGCAAATAAACAAAATATAACAAAACTAAGCATACACATCTAAGTGCCGATGAGGATGTGAAGCAACTGGAACTCATACATTTGTTGACGGTCATGTAAAATGGTACAGCTGTTTTGGAAAAGAAATGATTCGTTTCTTATGAAGTTAAACATACATGTGTCCTATGACCCAGCAATCCTGCCTGTTCATCCATGAGAAATGAACACTTATGCTCACTCAAAAATTTGTTTGCAAATGTTTATGGTAACTTTATTTATAATTGCCAAAATTTGGAAACAACGCAATTGTCCTTCAACAGATAAATGGTTGAACAAACCAATCACTCAATATCACTCAATAATAAAATGAAAGGATATATGCAACATATATCCATGTTGTATATGCAACAACCTGGATGAAACTGCAAATACATTATAATAAGTTAACAAAATGAGACTCAAAGACTGGGTACTGTAAAATTCACTTAAATGATATTCTGGAAAAGGTAAAACTATAAAGACAGAGAATAGATAAATGTCTGCCAGGGATTAGGGATGGAGAAGTGTGGACCTCAATAGGGAACTGTTCTGATGCGATGGGACTGGTGGGCACCTGGCTGTGTGCATCTGTTTAAACTCAACAAAGTGTAAGCAAAATAGGGAATTTCACTGTATGTAAGTTTAAATTAATTCAGTTCGAAACGCAGAATGGAATTTCTATTATTGGATGTGGTTTTGTCAACATTATATGTTATCATAAGTAGATAATTAGGCAAAGAGCTATCAATTGTATCAGTAAGGGTCCCTGAATGTCAGTATCTGTACATATTTTACCTAGAAAATAAATTTCTGTACAAAATAAAAATTCCACCAGTCTCCTACTGCTAGAGGTAGGGATGTTCTTACAGCTGTGTCTACTTTCCTATTCTTTCTGTCCTTGTAGTTTTATACAATTTCTTTTATTCCTTTATTCTCATTTTCTTGGGGGTTCCTGAGGGTTCAGAGATAAACACATGCATAAAAGCTATTATGTTTACCTGGAAATTACTCATATTTTATCAAATACATATGTGCCAAGCAGGTGGTATCTGAAGCAGTAGGTAGGAACTGTGAAGTTGGACGGAGAACACATGAATCAGAGTATCTACCCCCAAGAAGCTTAGTCTTTAAAGAATAGGGAAAAGTCATATTCAGAAACACAGAAATACTGTAAAGTACCTATGTATCTAAGTGAAGAGAGCTTAATTCTGCTTAAGAGGGTTAATAGGTAATTGGTACACAGCAGAGATTGATTGGGGTGGGTGGGTGTCAGAACTGAAAGATAAGACCAGTTAGGAGACTGCTGTGTCCATGAAATGTGAAGGTCTGAACTAGGACAAAGAGCACAAAAGATGAACTCAAAAGAAATTCAGAAAGAAAAATGGACAGATTTGACAACAGAATTGTGAGGGAGTAATGACTGGATAGATGGTGAGGCCACTCATGAGACAACACAGGAGGAAGAACAGTGGATGACTGAGTTAGGTTTTTGTTTTTGTTTGTTTGTTTGTTTTTTTTAATTTTAATGTTTATTTCTGAGACAGAGAGAGACAGAGCACGAGTGGGGGAGGGGCAGAGAGAAAGGGAGACACAGAATCGGAAACAGGCTCCAGGCTCCGAGCCATCAGCCCAGAGCCCGACGCGGGGCTCGAACTCACGGACCGCGAGATCGTGACCTGGCTGAAGTCGGACGCTTAACCGACTGCGCCACCCAGGCGCCCCTGTTTTTGTTTTTTAATGTTTATTTATTTATGTTGAGAGAAAGAGGAGAGAGACAGAGAGAGAAAGAGAGAGAGAGAATCCCAAGCAGGCTCCTCACCGTCAGTGCAGAGCCCAACACAGGGCTCAAACTCATGAACCGTGAGATAATAACCTGAGCCAATATCAAGAGCTGGTCGCTTAACTGACTGAGGCACCCAGGTGCCCTGGAGTTATTTTTAACATGTTGAGTTTACACATATCTCTGAGCCACACAGATAGTTGTGTTTAATAAGAGGCCCAAAATAAAAATCTAAATATTTATAAATGGGTTTAAACTGTGGATTTAGCAGTGTGGTTCTAAAAACAATAGCCATGAAAAAGATAGCTCAGGGAGAGTAGTTTTTTAAATGTTTATTTATTTTCGAGAGAGAGAGAGGGAGACAGAGTGTGAGTAGGGGAGGGACAGAGAGAGGGAGACACAGAATCCAAGCAGGCTCCAGGCTCTGACCTGTCAGCACAGAGCCCGACGCCCAGCTTGAACTCACAAACCTCAAAATCACTACTTTGGCCAGGTAAGACACTCAACCGAGCCACCCAGTCGCCCCAAATGTTTATTTATTTTTGAGAGAGAGACAGTGCGAGGGAGCGAGAGCGAGCACAAGCAGAGGAGGGGCAGACACAGAATCTGAAGCAGGCTCCAGGCTGAGCTGTCAGAGCAGAGCCCAACACAGGACTTGAACCCATGAACTGTGAGATTGTGACCTGAGCCAAAGTCAGATGCTTAACCAACTGAGCCACCCAGGTACCCTGGGAGAGTATTTAGAAAAAAATTATATAGCGAAGGAGTCCATGAGGGTGACTGAAAACTGGCTAGCGCAATAGAACCAGGAGAGAGTAAAAGGAGTGAATGAAAGAGAATTTAAGGAAGAAAACAGTCTTCAATATCAAATCCCAAGGAAAAGATTAGTAAGATACAAAGTGAAAAGTACCTCCTAGATTTGGCAATTAAGCTAGTGATTAACCATGACTTAAAAGAATGGGCAGGTCTTAGGGGTGCCTGGAGGGCCAACTCTTGATTTTGGCTCGGGTCAGGATCTCATGATCATGAGATCAAGCCCCACATCTGGCTCTGTGCTGGGTATGGAGCCTGCCTAAGATTCTTTCTCTCTTTCTCTCCCCCTCTGCCCTCTCCCCACCCCCCAAAAAAAAGAATGGCTAGGTCTTTTTTTTTTTTAATACTTATTTTTGAGAGAGAGAGAGTGAGCGAGTACGAGCGGGGGGGGGGGGGCAAGGGAGGGGTAGGGAGGGGAGGGCAGAGAGAGAGGGAGACACAGAATCTGAAGCAGGCTTCATGCTCTGAGCTGTCAGCACAGAGCTCGATCGATGCAGGGTTCAAACTCACGAACCCGAGATCATACCTGAGCCGAATTCGGATGCTTAACTGACCAAGCCACCCAGGTGCAACATCACTTTAATGTTGGTATGCCCAATTCCAATGTGGGGCAGGGGGCTTCTTATCCCCCACAAAACCAAGCAATTCTTGAACACAAGCAAGCAAGCTGTCTGAGAATTCAACTCAATTCCATCACTACGAGGAGATTCCAGATTCCATAGATTAAGGGCTAAGTCCTACAAGACCACCTCCAACCTCAACTTCAGAGGCCAGCTGCCAGCCCCAGCAGCTCTCTGAACCCAGTCCTTCTTGATTTTTAATGGAGGCTTCATTACATAGACTAGCCCAAAAAAACTCCAAAACCAAACACCAGAATTGATTAATCTAAGAGGAGAAAGAAATCAGTGGGAGAAAAAGAAATCGTGAGATATTATTTTTAAATCCAAATATACCAGTAATTAGATTAACCATGTGAAAGGTCTATTAAAATATCTGCTAAAACCACTATTATCAACACTTGTGGGATTTAGCTAACAGTACGTATAGAGAGAATTTTTAACCATAAATGCATGCATTAGTGATCTAAATATGAATCTCAACCAATTAGAAAAATAAAAGCAAATTAAACCTCCCCAAAGTAAAAGAAACTAATATAAACAGTCAATGAAATAGAAATAAGTATAATGGCACAAATCAAAGATTAATAAAAGGGATCAATGCCTAGAAAGACCCATCTTTAATTAAAAAAAGAGAAAAACAATTTCAAGAATGAGAAAAAGCACACCATTTACAGAAGCTACTTAATGTTCATTTTTCAGATCCCAGCTTTTGACCCTTGACGGGGGAAAAGCCTCCCCACCCCTCCTGTCAGCTTCCTAGGGTTTTTACTCTCATACAACCAAGCTCCTTCCTTGAGAGCTTTTCTTGGATTCTGCACATACATTTATGTGCTACTACTGTGTCTCCCATGAGTCTATGCTCCATGAGAGGGATCCCTCACTGTGACTACCCACAGTCTAGCACAGTGTACAGTCATTTATTTAACAAATACTGAGTGCCCACCATGTGCCTGGTACTATTTTAGGGGCTCAGAATACAACAAACAAAACAGACAAAATTCCATGCCTTACATTCTCATGGAAGGAGTGGCAAGCAAACAAATAAAATATATATGTCGGATGGGGAGAAACAGAAACAAGGCAGGGAAAGGGGAGTGTGGGGCTGAAAAAATTACGTTTAAAATTTAAATAGTCAGTGAGGTGAGAAAGCAAACTATGCCCACCTGGCAAGTTTGAAGAACAGTCAAGAAAGCATGGATGGAACAAACTGGAGGGGAGAGCAACAGGAGACCAGGAAAGACAAGGAAGAAGAAAGCAATAGGAGACAAAGTCAAAAAACATCAGGGCAAGGGTAGCAGCAGATCATACAGGATGTTTAGGCCATTATTATGACTTTAGCTTTTACTCTCAATGAAATTTGTGGGTGTGGCCACTGTTTATATTAATTTTTTTTTTTTACTGTTTATTTATTTTTGAGAGAGAGAAAGAGAGAGAGAGTGTGAGTAGGGGAGGGGCAGCGAGAGAGAGACACAGAATCCGAAGCAGGCTCCAGGCTCTGAGCTGTGATCACAGATCCCCGTATGGGACTTGAATTCATGAGCCGAAGTCAGACACTTAACAGACTGAGCGGCCCAGGTGCCCTGCCACTGTTTATAATTTAAAAGGATCACTCTGGCTGCAGTGTTGAAAACAGTCTGAGGGACAAAGGTGGAAATCAGGAGTCCAGTTATGAGGCTACTACAATAATCCCCCAAAAAGACCATGGTGAGAAATGGTTAGGCCTCACATAAATTTTGAAGGTACAGAGAGCCACACAAGACTTGCTCACAAATTGCATGTGCAGTGTGAGATAAGGAAAATGGTCTAAGATGATACCAAGGGTTCAACTTGAGCAGTTGAAAACAGAAGTTGGTATTTTCTGAGCTGGTAAAGAGCAGGCTTTGGAGTGACAGAGAATTGAGGGAGAATTCAGTTTTGGACACATTAAGTTTAAACTGCCCTTTATGTATCCAAGTGATGAGATGTCAGATAGGCAATTAGAGGAGTCTGCAGTTTAAACTAGAGATAAAAATTTGAGAGTTGTCAGCACATGGGTGGTATTTAAAGTCATGACACTGAATGACATCACCAAGTACCCTTTGACAAATGACTCAATTCATCAATCAATGACTAATAAACAAATGACGTGGCCCTCTGAGCTGTCAAGGATCAAACAGTTTTGTTGAACTTTGGGGACTTGAACTTCAGTTGGAGTGAAACCACAACTATGGGGCTTGTTGTGTTTTTGTTTTTTTTTTTTTTAAAGAAGAATCTTCTCAAATATCACCTCCAAGGGGAAAAAATGTATAGCCAACATCAGGGCAAGGCAAGTTTCCTCAGTTTCCTCTTACTTGTTCTCCAAAGTTGGTAGATTTCCTATTTGACACCATGTTACCTGCATTCTAACATGCATTCTATATATACCTTGAAATGGATGCTGTACCTATCTTATCAAATCCTAGGGGTAAAAGTAACCTTTGTTGAGTGCTTGAAGATTATCCCAACCATTCATTTTGATGGGTATTAATTGGAAATAAACCTGGGCCATCAGAAACCTATGGCCTGGGCTCAATCAGGTTAAGTGTCCAACTTCGGCTCAGGTCGTGATCTCACAGTTCGTGGGTTCGGGCCCTGCATCGGGCTCTGTGCTGACAGCTCAGAGCCTGGAGCCAGCTTCAGATTCTGTGTCTCCCTCTCTCTCTGCCCCTCCCCTGCTTGTGATCTCTCTCTCTCTCTCTCTCAAAAATAAATTAAAAAAAAAAAAGAAATCTATGCCTTTGGACAACATTGTCCATCCTGTGTAAAACTGCTTGCATTGAGTTTCAGTTGGCATTACATCTGGTAATTTCTAAAGGGAACAGTCATATGATAACTGCTTTACTTTGTTTGCTATAGGAATATTGCTGAAAATACTGTCTATATCTGTGTCTTTTATGCGTAATCCTACAAGAAATTTCTTTTATAATTATAACGTATAGTAATATAGTAGTTTATAATTAACTGTAAGAAGCAGGATAAAACTTCCTAGGGTTATAGTTATGTTTCACATCAGCATTTCTTAAAAGTGGCACTACTGACAGCTGTGACCAGACTCTACCCACTAGATGTCAGTACTTCCCTACCCTTCCCATGCCCAGTTGGAACAGCTAAAAATATCTCCACATGGTCAAATGTCCCCTGGGAGGCAACATCGCCACTCATTGAGTACCACTGCCCTATATCTTAACAAAATTTTGGCCTACAAAGGTGTATGTATTTATGTCAAAACTCAGAGAACATATACTATCAGTGTGTTGCACCGTGTGGATTTTAGCTCAAAAGAAAACAAACTACAAACACACAGTGAACTCTGGTTAATGATATACATGCTAAAGTATTTAGGGTTTTTTCAGTGATGGTTGGATAGAGAGATGGATATTTGTATAGTCATGTATAATGTATAATGCAGGCATAGTAAAATGTTAGTGGTAGAATCTAATTGGTGAATATACAGGCACTGTAAAAAACTCTTTAAACTTTTCTGTATGTTTGAAATTTTTCGTACGATGTTGTGCTATTGTCATTGATCCATTACATAAATCAGGTACCCAGTGGAGCCAGTTCAGAAGCATGGGGATACTTGTGCGTGGGAAAGGATCAGCTGTAAGCACCGTGATCTTGGAAAGTCACAAGTTATACCACATGGTATGTTGTCTCTGATGGCTCCTTGAAGAAGAAACAATGCTCTACAGCTCCGCTATCATTAATAACTTATATCAGCAAGTTCACACTTCATAAGTATTTAAGAACACTTTAAATAATCTGAAATTTCAGTTAAAACTATAAATGCCGGGGTGCCTGAGTGGCTCAGTTGGTTAAGCGTCAGACTCTTGATTTTGGCTTAGGTCATGATCTGCACTAAGTGTGGAGCTTGCTTGGGATTCTCTCTCCTCTCTCTGCTCTCCTGCTCGTGTTCTCTCTCAAAATAAATAAATAAACATTAAAAAACCCCACAAAACCCTGTAAATGCCTGCACACTGTTTCGTAAATGCATTGTAAAATACTTGAAAATTAAAATGTAATAATGACTAAATACGTTATATTTCTTGTTTCTAACAAGGCATTTTTACTGTAGTATTATCTTATTATGTAATTATATTCCAATACTGTGTAATGTGCTCTGTTGTGTCATATAATAAGTATCAAATCCTTTTAAATTTTTTTTTTTTTTCAACGTTTATTTATTTTTGGGACAGAGAGAGACAGAGCATGAACAGGGGAGGGGCAGAGAGAGAGGGAGACACAGAATCGGAAACAGGCTCCAGGCTCCGAGCCATCAGCCCAGAGCCCGACGCGGGGCTCGAACTCACGGACCGCGAGATCGTGACCTGGCTGAAGTCGGACGCTTAACCGACTGCGCCACCCAGGCGCCCCTCAAATCCTTTTAAAAGATACAGTGAAACCGGTTATTTCCTATAGACTTAAGTACTAGTGCATATAAAGCCTACAGCTTTACTGCAGGCAATACAATCATCTAGTCCACTGACTTTCAAAGCATGGAACACAAACCAGTGGTGGTCTATGAACTCTTATGGATTCATGTTGAGATCAATTCAGAAACTGAAAGTAAGCACTTAGAAACTTTTACAGAAGTGTAACATTACCATGACATCAAAGTGCATTAGTGGATTGTCTTGTTGAACAGAATACAGACAGATCCAAGTGTGGACAAACTCATGTGGTGAGTTGTATATGGCATTACATGTGCTAGTCAAGCATAGAATCAAGTTACATGTGAGATTTTAAGGTAATCTTGCCAGCTACCTGAAGGTGTATAAAATTCTGAGAAAATGCACAGGCTTATTCATTTTCATAACTAGTTAATTTTATGAACATTTTCATCTTAATCAAGCCGGCTTTTTATTTTATTATTTAACATAATTAGCTAAATTAGAGAAGTGAAATTTAGATTACTGTAACCTAATTTACTGAACAAGCTTCAGTGGATTTTTCAGCATCTTTTTAGTGGAAAAGACATATCTTTTCTGAATGCACCAGTGGCAGTAAATGAAATGAGAATGAAGGAAGTGAGAATGAAGGAAATGAGAATAGATGAAGACTAGCAGAGGCCTACTTTCAATCAGGAGTATGATCCCTTGTAGAATGAGTTCAGTTTTATAGCCATAATTGATGGTGAAGTGCTAACATCACAGTATGTTAACTGCAGAAATATACTGGTTAATGGAACAACAAAACCATGTAAATTTAAGGAGTGTTCATATATAAAATGTGCACAAAAATGAGTTCAAAACCAAAAGAATTACTTGAAAGAAAGAGCACTGAATTTAAAAGGCTAACAGAAGCAGATATTCAGTATTTCATCCATAAATGTTTGTTTTACAGGCTTCCTATCCTAGCACTTTGGACTGTTAAAACTAAAATGGTAAATACGATTGTTAAGAAACAAGAGAATAACTTAATCAAAAGTATTTGCTTGGAAATATTGGGTAAATCTGTATTTTTCGAAGCTAGCACAGCTTACCACATTTAGAAACTAATGATCTGGAAGAACCAATTTACAAAACAATACTTGCAAAGTATTTTTCATTGTACCTGGACAAGTGCACAGATATTGCTAATATGTTGTTTAAATATGAAGGAAGAACTCTTGCTCTCAGTGGAACAGCCAGCAAACACAATCAGAGCTTTGAACTGGATAAAACTATGAAGAATTACACTGCCAACAAAAGTGATCTGGAGTTTTGCAGAGAACAATGTTCTGATGGCACAACTGATATGACAAGAAAACATTCTGGAGTAATTTTCCAGATGAAGAAGCATCAGAAAGTAAATCAACACACTGGTTCTTTTGTTGACAAAATCTTGTTACACAAAAAGTCAGTTTAACTCAACAGCGGGTTTAGTGTTCTAATAAAAATCATGAAAATGTAAAGCATCAAAGATTATTTTATTATGTAATAATAAAGATGTATCTTATAAATGATTACTAATGGATTAATGTTAAAACAGTGTTAATGTTAAAACAATGGCTACTGTGGGGAAGTTGAAATTACAAACTCAGTGTTTTCTGTGAGATAAAAAACAAGTTTCATTCCACTTTTCAAAGATGACACTGGATAACCAAGTTGTATAATATCTTCAGTACTTTTAATGATCTTAAGCCTTCCTTACAAGGAAGAAATGCAACGTGCTTTTCAATGGCAGTTGAGATAAAGCGAAAAACAAAAGTTTCCTTGGAAGAAGTTTCTATAGATTATCACCATATGATTTATGAATGTAACACAACACTTTGAAGTTTAACTTTCCATCCAAATGAGATCCACAGATAGGAAATGTAATAGAACCGAATCTATTTCTTTCATTTAAAGATAATTTAACCACTGACAGCATAAACTGCTGGAATTCACTACTGTTGAAAGATAAAGCATCACTTGTTTTTGGTTAAATTCTAAATGAATATTCTGAGCTTGATGAAACTGTTTTTAAGATCACTTCTTCTAATCCCACCAACATAATTAACATGTTCTCTCCTTTATTTTTTAATAGAATACACATTTTATTTTTTATTTTTATTTAAATTTAACATTTTATTTTATTTTTGAGAGAGAGAGACAGAACATGAGTGAGAGAGGGGCAGAGAGAGAGAGGGAGACATAGAATCTGGGACAGGCTCCGGGCTCCAAGCTGTTAGCACACAGCCTGATGCAGGGCCTGAACGCATGAACCGCAAGATCACAACCTGAACCAAAATTGGACACTCAATTGACTGAAAAACCCAGGCACCCCTTATTTTTATTTTTGAGAGAGATACACAGAGAGAGAGCCAGAGGGAGAGACAGTGAGAATCATACGCAGGCTCCACACTTACCGTGAAGCCTGATGTGGGGCTTGATCCCACAACCCTGGGATCATAACCTGAGCTGAAATGAAGAGTCAGATGCTCAACCGACTGAGCCACCCATGCACCCCACAAATCCCTACTTTAGAGTACTATTAAATAAAAGCATAGCAACAGTTTAACCCTATGTCATCATCTGAAAGTACTGCCAACTTCAATCCAACCTAGATAACAAGCAAGACATAAGCTCATTTGTCACATTTAAACTTTAAGTACTGATAAGACAATGCTTGTTCAAGGTATATGTTAGGTGTCTAAAATACCCAACTGCTGGGGTGTCTGGGTGGCTCAGTCAGTTAAGTGTCTGACTCTTGATTTCAGCTCAGGTCAAGATCTCACAGTCATGAGATCAAGCCCCACATTGGGCTTTGTGCTGACAGCGCAAAGTCTTCTTGGGATTCTCTCTCCCTCTACTTCTGTCCCTCCCCTGCTCGTGCTCTCTTTTTCTCAAAATAAGTAAATAAACTTTAAAATAAATAAAATACCCAACTGCTATTTATCATAACTTTATTTTTATTATTTTTTTAGGTAATCTCTACACCCAACATGGGGCTCAAACTCACAAGAGTTGCATGCTCCACTGACTGAGTCAACCAGGCACACTTCTATTTCATAACTTTAGATACAATTACCAAATAACATAAAGTTAAGAGTGTAATAGAGAAATTTACCATAGTAATTGACTATACATGCACAGTTTTTATAATTCTTCACATTATTTTACTGATTATACTATTAAAATGCAATTTTGTCAGTTGAATAAACTACTTGACCTTTTATTTAGCATGTGCTGTTTGCATTTATTTTTTGATAAATGTTTTTTGTAAACTATCAGTCCATAATAGATGGGAAATTTTAAAAACTCATCTTCTACTAGTTTGAAAAACACTGGGCTAGCCTAAGTAGCTACTTGTATCTTGAGTTTCTGTCAAGAGTAAATCCACATAAATCCTGAATGAATCTCTATTAACTGAAATTTTACAAACACTTGAAGTAAACTTAAATTATTAAATATTTGGAAACTTTCAAGTTTCCAAATATAGAAAAATGTCTTAACTGGTTGTTGGTATTCATATGCAGAGTAGTTGTGGCCTCCCTTTATCAGAGGAGTTCACAGGTCTGGCACATTGCTTTCTTTTTTCACGGTAAATAAAGAGAACCTGGACTATAGCATATTTTCATATTTAATCCAGCATTTCAGCCACTGAAACTACTGTCTCCAATGGAAAAAAGAAACTGATGAGGATTCTCTTAAAAGAAAAACCTCCCCAGCTGAGATTAACAAACTGAACAAAATTGTCTTTGTAAATATCAACATGTTCTGATTGTAACCTTAGACTCCCTGAAGTGTAAGTAAATTTGAACTTGAAAAATAATTAAACACCTGGTTCAGAGATCTGTAGGTCATTAGGCTAGCTAATATCAATGAAAATATTAGACCTTGCCCCCCATGATTTAAAAATAATAGTGGTATTCACAGTGGCATATATTGCCAGTAATTAAAACTGGACACTGGGAGATGTACTGTGGGTTATTCAGGAATATGAAAGCAAATCTAAGCCACTCTTTTTTTTTTTAATGTTTTATTTATTTGGAGAGAGAGAAAATACAAGCAGGGGAGGGTTAGAGAAAGAGGGAGAGAGAGAGAATCCCAAGCAAGCTCTGCACTGCCAGTACATAGCCCGATGCAGGGCTCAAACTCATGAACTGTGAGATCATGACCTGAGGCAAAATCAAGAGTTGGACACTTAACCAACTGAGCCACCCAGGTACCCCTAAGCCACTCTTTCAAGACATAAGTCAGTGTTGGGAAGAGGATACCTGAGGCCATCAGAATTATTGCTACCATAAATAGTTTTCAAGTATGAAGGGAAAAAATTTTAAACCTCCATTTTAACTTAAAGTTTTAATGATTAATTTCACATTAATGTGAAAAGAAATAGAATTCTAGCAGCTACATGCACAAAACTGAGGTTCAGTCCCATTCCCTTCAAATCACCTATCTTGAGTCAATACATTAAGATTTGTTTTCCATCCCTATACGAGGATTCTTACAACTAGAAAAAAAAGAACTTAAGCATTGCTTTGTAGATTTTTTATTCATCACAGGTTAAATGGTATCACTCCAAAATGCAATCTCAAATCTCTTTCATTCTGCAAAAGTCTCTGCTGACCTCTCAGGAGAAAATGTAAACCGCAAATTATGGATCTCCTTCACTTTCTGGTACACCACTACCACTACTGTTTTACTTATTTTGTTTATATCGTCTGTGTCTGGCATTAAATTGGACTTCAGGAGAAAAGGAACTCTCATTCATCTTTGGGTTCCCAGGTCAAAATTCTAAAGTATAAATAATTAAAGAAAGGAATAACCAATTCTTTCAAGTTCCCAACTGCCGTCCTCTAAAGAATAGGTATTTTGTATTCAAACTTTCATTACTTTTTCTTTGACCAGTTCTCTACCTTCTGGGGTCTCAAAAAGTAGTTGAAGAAGTAGATGCTGTCTAGGGGCGCCTGCCTGGGTGGTTCAGTTGGTTAACCGTCTGACTTGTGATTTCAGCTGAGGTCATGGTCTCACAGTTTGAGAGTTCAAGCCCCCCATTAGGCTCTGCACTGACAGTGTGGAGACTGCTTGGGATTCTCTCTTTCTCCTTCTCTCTCTGCCCTCCCCTGCTCTTGCTCTCTCTCTCTCTCTCTCTCTCAAAAAAAGTAGATGCTGTCCAGAATCCTCCCACATAACAATCTTTGCAAATAAAAACTCCTGAGCCCTAACTTTGTACTACTAAAAGCCTGTGATTCCACATTTTAATTGTGTCAAAGTGAAGTAAGGGAACAAATAATAATACTAATACTAATACACCATTTTCTTTTCTTTCCCAGCCCTAAAGTATTTTAAAATGTACTACACAGTGAAGTTTAAATACCCTAGAGCTGAAAACAGATATAAAATCTGAGTCTCAAATAGTTGATATGAATTGAGAGGAAAGTAATAAAATGCATAGAGCTTAATATTTTTAAAGAATCTCAGAAAATTCTGCATATGGGGAAAGGATTAATAGAGATGAAAAGATTTTCAGAGATGAATAACATGACTTGCCAAATTTAAAACAGCAACAGAAGTAGTGAGTAGCAGATAAACTACTACCAAACAAAAAGTGACATAAAACAATAAATGGATAAATTATCCCACAATAATAGAACAACAAAAAGGACAAAACAGACTAGTAAGATGAAAGAAAAAAATGTTAGAAATATTATACAGATCAACCTTACCAATAATAGTTGTAGAAAGAAAAAAAACAGTATTTATTCTTTTAACAAATTTATTGAGCATACAGTAAACTATTGCAGGCACCAAGGAGTCAATAGTGAACAAGAGTGATATGGAAAAGTTCACATTCTAGAACAAATAAAGCTGAAGTAATAACCAAAGAAATGAAAACTAAACTATTAAAGTAGGAAGAAGGAAGGAGGGAGAGAGGGAAGGAGGGAAGGAAAAAGGGAAAAAAAGTGAGAGAACGAAGGAGAGAAGGTAGTTGAAGGAAAAATAAATGTACACATTTTGTGTTCTAGCTAAATTTAATGCAGAGATTGGCAGAATTTTCAAACTTCAAAGATAAAGAAGTATCCCATAAGCATCAAGTTACAGTTTAGAAAACAATCTGATTGGCAATGTTTAATACTAGGCATGTAACAAGGAAAAGGTTAAATTGGCACTCCTATACACCATAGGGGGAGTGTAAATAGGCACAATTTTCTAAAGATTAATTTAACAATCCCACTTCTAGGAATCTAGCTTAAGAAAATAATCAATGATGTAAAGATTTACATAAATGTGTACAAGGGTGTTCAACACAGTATTATTTAAAATGGCAAATTGAAAAACAACCTAAATGGCAAATTATCTAGGATGAAGCAAATTACATTTTGGATATTCAGTGGAATACTATACAGACATTAAAAGCTCTTTTTCAAATATTTTATTATATGTCAAAATGCTTGTGATCCAAACTTAAATGGAAATGAAGAGCATGGCCTCAATTTTTTTTCTTAAAAAAAAAACAACCCAGCACATATTTATGTATAGACATTTGGATGAATATGCATGTGTACACATACATATTTATACACAAAAATCAACTGGGAGTGCACTAAAATATTAATAGAGGTAATTTTTATCTCTTTTACTTTGCAAAGCTTTTCAAGACCATTTACATTTAATGTAATGACAGGTTGATATGACTATGTTTAAGTCTAGCATCTTGCTGTTCCCTGTTTGTCCAAACTGTATTTTGTTCTCTTTCCCCTCATTACCTGCCTTCTTTTGGATTAACGGAGAATTTTTTTAGGATTCCATCTCCACAATTACTTGACTAGCTATAATTCTATTTAATTTTCCTAGTGGTTACTCTAGGTTTTACATTGTATCTTTATATTACCTTTAACTTAGGCTGCTTTCCCATAGCAGATAAAGAGCACCTCATGTATTATTTAAGAACTTTCTAATCATGTATTTCCATTTTCCTCCCATCTTTTTGCTGTTGTCATGCATTTTAATTTTACTTCTATATGTTATAAAATCCACAATACATTATTACTTTTGATTTCAAAACCAAGTATCTTTTTTTCCCCCCAAAATATTTATTTTGAGAGAGAGCACAAGCAGGGGAGGGACAGAGAGAGAATCCCAACCAGGCTCCGCACCACCAGCGCACAGCCCATGCAGGGCTCAAACCCACAAACCATGAGCCAAAATCGAGTTGGACACTTAACCGACTAAACCACCCAGGTGCCCCCCAAGTATCTTTTTAAAGCTACTAATTCCAGAACATTTCCATCACTCCGAACGTACACAACCATACCTGTTAGTCACTCAATTCAATTATCATTTAAAGGAATTAATAATAAATATCTTTATATTTACCCCACATTTACCACTTCCGGTACTTTTCAATCCTTTGTAAAGATCCATATTTCTACCATAAATAATTTATCTTTTGCCTGAATAACTTCCTTTAACATTTCTTGTTGTACAGGTCTGCTGGCAACAAATACTCTCAGCATGAGTTTGTTCAAAAGTCTTTATTTCACTACTATTTCTGACAAGTATTTTCCAAGATAAGGAATACTAGGCTAACAGTTCTGTTTGTTTGTTTTTAAGCACTTTAACGATGTCTCTCCACCGTCTTTTGATTTGCTAAATTTCTGATAAGAAATCTGCTGACATTCTTGTTACCCTACATAATGTGTCTTTTTTCTCTGCCTGCTTTTGAGATTTTGCCCTATCACTGGTGGTCAGCAATTTGATTATGATGTATCTTGATGTGGTTTCCTTTATACATATTCTCCTTGAGATTTGTTGTGCTTCTTGAATCTGTGGGTTTGCAATTTTCATCAAATTTGGAAATTTTCTGGTCATTATTAAAAATGTCTTCCGTTCTCCTCCCTCCCTCTTTTCTGGGCTCCAATACACATATGTTAGACTGTTCTTGTTCCTGACTACTGTTCCTGTTCTAGACATTGATGATCTGCTAATTTTTCCTCACATTTTTTCTCTGTCGCATTTGGAACAGTTCCTACTGTTACATCTTCACGTTCACTGATCTGCTGGTGCCTCGTGTGCTGCTAATCCCTTGAGTATATTTTTCACTCCATTTCTATCTCTGGGAGTTATATTGAGGTCTTTTTAATATCTCTCCATTATGTTAACCATTTCCTCTACCTACCTGAACATATAAAGCATATTTAAAAGAGCTGTTTTAGGGGTGCCTGGGTGGCACAGTCGGTTAAGCCTCTGACTTTGGCTCAGGTCATAATCTTGCAGTTGGTGGGTTCGAGCCACACATCAGGCTCTGTTCTGACAGCTCAGAGCCTAGAACCTGCTTCAGATTCTCTGTCTCCCTCTCTCTCTGCCCCTCCCCTGCTCACACTCTCTCTCTCAAAAAATAAACATTAAAAAAAAAATAGAGCTATTAAAAGAGCTGCTTTAATGAACTTTTTTATTCCATCATCTCTGGGTTTATTTCCATTTTTTTATTTTTCTGATTATTTTCTAATTATAGGTCCTATTTTTCTGGTTCTTTGCTTGCCTGGTAATTTTTTAATTGGATGGCAGGGACACTGTGAATTTTATGTTTGGGGTACTAGATTCTGCTATATTCCCTTAAAAAGTGCTTGTTTTTGTTCCAGAACACAATTAAGTTTCTTGGAATCATTGGATCCTCCAAGGCTTGCTTTTATGCTTTGGTAGGGCAGGTCCAGAGCAGCCTTTATTTTAGGGCTAATTTAGCCCTATAACCAAGGCAATATCTTTTTGATGCCCTACATATACTTTGGCTAGTGAGAACATACACTATTTCCAACCTTGTGTGAGTTTCAGCCTACTATTTTTCAGTGGAGTTCTTTTTTTGGCTTCAGGTAGTTTCTTCTTATGCATGTGAAGATCAGTACTCAACCAGACTCAAGGGTACACACCCGCATATCTCTGGGGTTCTCTGGGCAACTTCTCCTCTCTTACATTGTGCCCCACAAATGAGAGCTGCCTTTGCCCCATCAAACTCCCATCTCTGTCTTCTCAACTCAAGGAAACCACTGGGCTCTATTTGGGTTCCCCTCTCCACTCTGCAGCCTGAAAAACACCTCCCAACAAGAAACTGGGGCAACCACAGAGCTCGGTAAATTCGTTTCTCTTCTTTCAGTGATCACAGCCGTGTTGCCTCTCATCCAATGTCTCTAAATTGTTATTTCATATGCTGACTTTCCAGTTGTTTAAAATAGCAAGGTAAATTCAGTCCCTGACATTCCATCGTTGCTGGACAGAATCAATTTTATGATCAACTAGTGATTTCACAATTTCTTATCTAAAGTATTCATCCAGAACTCTCTTTTTTAGTACCTAACAATGCTAACTACTCCTTTTTTTCTTGGAATTTGTTCCACTCTTAGTTTGACACTAAACTCTTAATTCTCCTGCTTCTCTATGATTTCTTATTCTTGAATCCCCAAATATAGGCAAATTTCCAAAGTTCTGTCCTTGCCACATTATCTTCTCCATCTGTGCAGGATTCTCACCATGTGTGATTTCAACAAGCCCTACAATTTCATTTATGACCTCTTTCTTTTGCTGCTGACTTTTCTTTTTTCTTTTTTAATTTTTTTTTTTAACGTTTATTTATTTTTGAGACAGAGAGAGACAGAGCATGAATGGGGGAGGGGCAGAGAGAGGGAGACACAGAATCTGAAACAGGCTCCAGGCCTCGAGCTGTCAGCCCAGAGCCCGACGGAGCCCGACGCGGGGCTCGAACTCACGGACCGAGAGATCTTGACCTGAGCTGAAGTCGGACGCTTAACCGACTGAGCCACCCAGGCGCCCCCGCTGCTGACTTTTAACACAAGAGAAGCATCACATGTAACTGGTTCTGGACTTTTTCATTCATGAACAGAATACAAAGAAAAAAAGCAGAACACAAAATGTAAAATCTCAACTCCATTTTAAAACGTGAGAGTTCATACATATACTTTCATAACACGTAACCAAAACAAATAAACAAACACACCCAGAAGTTAATTCAGTTAAAATGTTAAGAATGATAATCTATTCTATGGATAATTTTTTCTTCTATATACTTTTCTGCATTTTCTACACAGGCACACATAAACACACACACATTGGCATACACTAAATTTATAATGAAAACTTATTTTCTAAATCCCCACTTCCAGCTCACAGCTTCAGCATCTCAAACCAATATAGGCCAGCATCTCAAACCAATACATATTCAAAGACTAGTCACATATCTTCCACCTAGAGCCTGCCTGTCCTTCTCTGTTCTGTTTAATAGTACAAAGTCCTCTCATAAACTTCAGTCATTTCAACTTGTTCCTCTGTCCCCACACTCAGTCAACAATCCTGATAGAAATGAGTCTCAATTCATGGGAAACAATATTACTGCAGAAAGCTCTAGAATAATGATCTTAAGCAGCACTGAATAGCTAGAAAACGAGACCCCCCCCCCTTTTTTTTCCAGGTCAAAGATACAGGAGAAATCTGCAAAGAGGAAGCAATGCCCTTGGCATAGAACCAGGTTGTGCCAGGGGTAAAGAGGTAGACTTTGAGGAAAGGGCCAAAGTTGGACAATAAGCCCAGGGGAAAAACTACTGTACTGAGCAGACTGAGAGTCAAGAGGCTGGGGACTTAATGACCCTCTATTCTGGTGATACCTATACATGAAAACAAGGAGAAATATGTAGTAAAATAAAACTTTAAATGGCACTATGGTATAAATCTGTTTTGCTGACAAAACTGGCATTAAATGATGGTTGATGTGAATAATACACACTACCAACTTTTACATATAATTAACCAGCTCTGAATGATAAAGTCTTACCTTTTTATTCTAATGCTCCTTTAAAAATAGGTAATAGGGGAGCCGGGCACTTCAGTCGGCTGAGCATTGGACTTCGGCTCAGGTCACAATCTCATGGTTCACAAGTTTGAGTCCTGCATCAGGCTTTCTGCTATCAATGTGGAGCTCTCTTCAGATCCTCTGCCCACCCCACCTCCCTCTCTCTCAAAAGTAAACATTAAAAAAATAATAAAAATCGGTAATAAATGAACAAGGTACAGAATTCAAAGATCACAAAATACGATGTCTGAGCCTTGAGGACATTATGTTAAGTGAAATAAGCCAGTCACAAAAATACATACGAATATTTTATGACTCCACTTTTATGGGGTATCTAGAGTAGTCAAATTCATAGAAACACAACGTAGAATGGGTGATTGCCAGAGGTAAAGGGGAGGAGGAAACGAGGAGCTGTTTAATGGGTTTGAAAAGTTCTGGGGGCACCTGGGTGGCTCAGTTGGTTAAGCATCAGCCTTTTGGTTTTGGCTCAGGTCATGATCTCATGGTTTGTGAGTTTGAGCCCCACTTCGGGCTCTGCTGACAGTGTGGAGCCTGCTTGGGATTCTCTCTTTCTCAAAATAAATTAAAAAAAAATTTTTTAAGTCCTGGATACTGGTTATACAATGATGTGAATAAAATTAAATTAAGAGTACTGAATTGTACACCTGAAATGCTTAATACAGTACATTTTATATTATGTGCACTTTGCCATTATGAAAATTTTTAAAATTTAAAAGTATATGAGTATTCAGGGAAAGTATCTCCCATTTTGTTCCCCAGCCACCAACTTCTCCCCAGAGAGCCAGCATTAATATACTTTTCTATACTTCCAGAAATATTCTATTTATATACTTTTTATGTAAATGACTTAAAAAATATACCCACACAAAATACAGTTGGTCCTTAAACAACACAGGTTTGAACTTTGCAGATTTAGTCATAATAAAATTTTTTTTGATGAATACAGTACAGTACTGTAAATGTATTTTCTCTTCCTCTTAAACATTTTTTCTCTAGCTTATATATTTGTATAATATACAAAATATGTGTTAATTCACTGTTTATGTTCACAGCAAGCCTTCCAATTAACAGTAGGCTACTAGCAGCTAAGTTTTGGGGGAGTCAAAAGTTACACACTGGAAATGCAAACCAAAACTACAATGACTTCATACTAGTCAGAATGGCTAGTATTAAAAACACAAGAAATAACAAGTACTGGCAAGGATGCGGAGAAAAGGGAACCCTCACCCAGTTGGTGGGAACGTAAGTTGGTGCAGCTGCTATGGAAAACAGTAGTTTTCCTCAAAAAATTATAAATTCTGTACGATCCACTAATTCCACTGCCCATTTACCCAAATGAAAACACTAGTTTCAAGATATATGCACTCTTATTTACTGCAGTATTATTTATAATAGCTAAGAGCTGAAGGCAATTTAAGTGCCGATGGATGGATGGATGGATGGATGGATGGATGGATGGATGGATAAAAAAGATGTGGTATATATGCACACTGAAGTATGACTCAGCCATAAAACAGAACGAAATCTTGCTATTAGTGACGACATGGATGGACCTAGAGGGTATCATGCTAAGTGAAATCAGAGACAAATACCACAAGATTTCATTTATATGTGGAAAAATCTAAACAACAAAACAAATGAACAAACAAAAACAGAAAAATTCTCACAGAGAATTTTGCCAGAGGGAAGGGGGGTTGAGGGGACAGGCGAAACAGGTGAAGGAAGTTAAGAGGTACAAACTTTCAGTAATAAAAAAAGTCACAAACAGGGATGAAAAGTATAGCAAAAGGAATGCAGTCCATAATATTACAACAATGTTGTATGGTGACAGAGTGTAACTGCATGTATAGAATTGTGGATTATTTTGAATACCTGAAATGTAACACTGCATGTCAACTATACTTCAATTTTAAAAAATGCAAATTGTACTACACAGGTGGTCAGTGCCCCTAACCCCCATGTTTTTCAAGGGTCAACTGTATTAGCATACTACATATATCATTCATGCACCTTGCTTGGTCTTTTAAAAACATCTTAAGAGATGTTTCTAAATTAGTTCACAAAGAACTCCCTTCCACTTTTTAAGAGCTGCTATTCATTCACTCTATTATATTACCATTAATTATTTCACCAGTTCCCCACTGACTGGTAACTAGAATTTGTCCCAACTTTTGTTATGATAAGCATGGCAATGAATGTCTTCATACTACTTAACTGCCACATACAAGAGTGTATATGTATGTATTCGTGTTTACAAGCACAGAAAAGAACTGCTAAAAAAAAAAAAAGGGGGTATGTGCATTATGACTGTGTATATACATGCTATTATCTATTTAGAATTTGTTATTGAATTATAGCATACATTCAGAAAAGTACACAAAAGCTTGATGAATTTTCCCAATGTAAGCACAACTGTGTAACCAGGACCCACATTAAGATATAGAACACTACAAGCCTCCAAAAGCTTGTCTTGTGTTCCTTTTCAGTGAGGTAACACTACTCTGACTTCTAACAACATAGCTTTAATTTTGTGTTTTGGAACTTGTATTTTTGTCTGGCTCTTTCACTCACCATTATGGTTGTAAGAACCATCTATTTTTGTGTGTAAATTGTAACTCATTCATTCTTGTTCTCTAATGTTCTATTGTATAAACACATCATAATTTATTTATCCTTACTACTCTTGAAGTACATACATTTTTAATTTTAATGGATATTATCAAACTGCTCTTCAGAGTTTAGAATCCTACCATTACTATATGGAACTTGATACTTCTCTACATCTCAGCCAAGTTAATCAAAATTTTTGATCTCTGCCAATCTAATACATTAAAAACGTTTTCAATATAGTTTCAATTTGCTCTTATTATGGCTGAAATTTCCTGTTTAAGAACTATTTGTGTTTATTTTCAACTGTCTTTTTTTAAGTTTGTTTGTTTGTTTTGAGAGAGAGAGAAGAGGAGAGAATTCCAAGCAGGTTCCACACTGTCAGCGCAGAGCCCAATGCAGGGCTCGAACTCAAGAACCATGAGATCATGGTCTGAGCCGAAATCAAGACTTGGATGCTTAACTGACTGAGCCACCCAGGTGCCCCTATTTTCAACTGTCTTTGAGTGTACTGTGCCCACTCGTCTGTTGAGATGTTGGTCCTTCCTGTATTTATTTAAAAGGATTCCTGTCTTTTCCTTTTCTTTAAAGGAAATTAGCTCCTTGAAAATGATGCACGGCAAATATTTTTTCCCAGTTTATCTTTGGCATTCCAACTTCATTTATGCTAGTTTTTGCCATGCACAGGTTTTGTCTGCCTTTATGCAAATTAATCAACTTTTTCTCTTTATGGTTTCTGAGATTTTATAAAACTTAGAGCAACTGGAACTCTCATATGTTGCTGGTGGGAATGTAACCTGGTATACTCACTGTGGAAAACAGTTTGGCAATATACACTAAAATTAAACATATATGTAGCCTATGACCCACCACTTCCACTCAATTCCAAGAACAAATGAGTACTTAACACCCAACAAACACATACAAGAGTGTTCTAAGCAGTTTTATTCATTTTAGCAAAAAAAAAAAAGTAAACAACAAAAATTTCTATCAATGATAGTGTGGCATATTAACACAATACTACACAATAAAAAAGAACTGCTACATGCAACATAAATAAATCTCATATAGTGTTAAGCGAAAGAAATGAGACACAAAAGAAGACTTAATATATTGATTTATTTGAAGATCAAAAACAGGCAAAACTAATTGATGGCCAGAGGCCCAAAAAGCGATTACCACCAAGGGGGTTGGTACTGACTAGGAGGCAAATATAAGGGAAACTTTGGGGGTGCTAGAGAGTCTATTTCCTGATCTAGGTGACAGATCCTGTTACACGTGTACAGATACATAAAAAATATTGGCCCTTTAAAATATGTGTACTTTCCTTTTTTTTTAATTTTTTTTAAATTTTTTAAATTTACATCCAAATTAGTATATAGTGCAACAATGATTTCAGGAGTAGATTCCTTAGTGCCCCTTCCCCATTTAGCCCATCCCCCCTCCCACAACCCCTCCAGTAACCCTCAGTTTGTTCTCCATATTTATGAGTCTCTTCTGTTTTGTCCACCTCCCTGTTTTTATATTATTTTTGTTTCCCTTCCCTTATGTTCATCTGTTTTGTCTCTTAAAGTCCTCATATGAGTGAAGTCATACGATTTTTGTCTTTCTCTGACTAATTTCACTTAGCATAATACCCTCCAGTTCCATCCACGTAGTTGCAAATGGCAAGATTGCATTCTTTTTGGTTGCTGAGTAATACTCCATTGTGTGTGTGTGTGTGTATGTATATATATGTGTGTATATATATATATACCACATCTATATACCACATATATATACCACATCTTCTTTATCCATTCATCCATCCATGGACATTTGGGCTCTTTCCATACTTTGGCTGTTGATAGTGCTGCTATAAACATGGGAGTGCATGTGTCCCTTCGAAACAGCACACCTGTATCCCTTGGATAAATGCCTAGTGTGCAATTGCTGGGTCGTAGGGTAGTTCTATTTTTAGTTTTTGAGGAACCTCCATATTGTTTTCGAGAGTGGCTGCACCAGCTTGCATTCCCAAAATATGTGTACTTTCCTATCTGTGAATTGTATCTCAATAAAAGCTTTTCTTTTTTTTTAAGTGAGATGGCAAGCTAGCTTTCTTTTTCCTCAAATGGCTAACACAATACTACTTACTTATTGAAGAATTCACTGTTTTCACCTTCATTACCTGTGACATTTCTATAAATGAGGTCACAGCACTACTCTCAGCTCTGTTCTGGGGATAACCTACCTGCTCCGGCATGCTTAATCACTTCAGCTTGAACCCTGACTTTCACAGTACTAATTCTCCTTCGTGAATTATTGATTTTCATATTTTATAAAAAATTCCATTTGTGTTCTTTCATATAAACTTTAGAATCATGTTTTTAAAAGCCTGTGGAAATATTAACTGGGATTACACTGAATTTACAAATTATGTTTGATCAACTCCAAAATACCTTCAATGTAAGATGTACAATTTTATGTAGCCCTAAAAAAAGGACATTGCCACCCTGACATAATGCTGCCTTGTGACTGAGGATTTTTCTTTTAGGCTTATTAAAATAGCTCTTTTAGCATATGCATATGAATTGTGCTTATAATGAAAGGAAAATAAGTAAAATAAACTGGTTAAGATGTTCATAAATAAAACTTCTTCACCACTACCACATGGCCAGAAGTGACTAGAAGGTATCCTCAATTTTAAGGCATATCTCAATTAAAAAAATATAACAAGAAATCCATTATATATTAACAGAAATAAATTCTTTATGAAAAATCACTATTTTCCAAAACAAAAACTTAGTGAAGAGTCACATCTGGCTTAAAAGGAGACAGTTTTTGTCTAGAGACAATTAAAAAAAATTCCACATAGATTGTTGACCTAAATGTGAAAGACAAAATGTAAGAGAAAATATCTTTATCGAGAATATCTTCAATACCAAGATACAAAAAGCTGATTATAAAGGAGAAGGTTAACTGTGTTAAAACTAATAATTTCTGTTAATCAAAACATACCTTTAAGAAAATGAAAAGGCAAAGCAAGCCACAGAGTGGAAGAGAATATACACAACACAGATTATCTGAAAAAAGACATATATAGACACATGTATATACATACACACATATATACATATAAATATGTATATATATATGTATCTTAAAATGAATAAGACAAAGAACGAACACCAGGTAGAAAAATGGGCAAAAGACTTTAATGAGCCTTTCAAAGAGAAGATATCTAAATGGCCAACAAAAAAACAGAGGAAAGGCTGCTCAACCCCTTTAGTAATTAGGGAAATGCAAATTAAAACCAAATAGGAATGTTAAATAGAACAACCACTTTGGGAAACTGTTCTATAGTTTCTAACAAAATTAAATACCTACCCTATGACCCAAAAATACACTGAGTGTGTGTGTGTGTGTGTGTGTATAAAATCATACAATGGCACTAAGCAATAAAAAAATAACTGATAAAACCAACAACTTGGATGAACTGCTATTATGCTGGGCAAAAGAAGCCAGACACAAGAGAGTGCATACTGTTAGGAGTCCTTTTACATGAAGTTCAAGAATAGGAAAAGCAAATTTACAGTGATAGAAGTCAAAACAGTATTGTCAGGGGGCACCTGGGTAGCTCAGTGGGTTGAGCGACCGACTTTGGCTCAGGTCATGATCTCACGTTTGTGAGTTTGAGCCCCGCGTCGGGCTCTGTGCTGACAGCTCAGAGCCTGGAGCCTGCTTCTGATTCTGTGTCCCCCTTTCTCTCTGCCCCTCCCCCACTCATGCTCTGTCTCTCTCTGTCTGAGAAATAAATAAACATAAAAAAATTTTTTAAAAAACAGTATTGTCAGAATAACAGCTTCTGACTGAAAAGTTGCATAAGAGTACTTTCTGAGGTGATAGGAATGTTCTTCTGAGTAGTGGCACACGCATATATAAAAAAATTTTCAAGTTGTACATTTAGAATTTTTGCATTTTACTGAAATACACCTCAATAACCCACAAAAATCCATTACATATATACCAGAATGGCTAATAAAATTTAATAGACTGACAATTCCAACACCCGACAAACAGGTAGAACAACAGGAAATCTCATACATTGTTGGTAGGAATCTAAATTATTGCAATCACTTTGGAAAACAGTCTGGCATTACCAACTAAAATCGAAGACACACAAAAATGTTCATAGCAGCATTATTCATAATTGCTGCAAAGTGAAAACAACTTAAATGTCCATCCAAAAAAAGAGTGAATAAGTTAATTGTGATGTATCTGTATAACAGAATAGTCAGCAATGACACATAAACTCTAGCTCCGTAAAACATGGATGAATTTCACAAAATACTGTTGAGTGAAAGCAGCCAGAATAAAGAATACAAACTAAATGGTTCCATTTAAATGGAACCGTTTACAAAGTTCAAAAAGCAGGAAAAACTAAACCAAGTTTAGATGCAACCTCAGGTAGAAAAGTAAGAAAGTGAGTATCATAAAAGTCAGGACAGAAGTTAGTTACTCTTGAGAAGGAGGAAGAGTATATTTGATAAGGAGGGGGTTAAGGGAGGGCTTTCTGAAGACAATAGTCTATTTGATGACCTGGATGTTGGTTACAAGGGTTATGCTTTGTCATTACTACGTCAAAAAAGATGCACAGCTCAATGTCTCTTCCATATGTATGTTACAAATCAGAACAAAAAAGGTTAAAAAAAAAAAAATCAATGGGACCTGGTGATTGATTGGATTTGGTGGGGGAGGGGAGGGTGGAGAAACAACCAAGGACAACTCCCAGGTTTCTGACTTGCACAACTGCTGGGGCAGTGATGCCTTTCACTGGGATCAGAAAAAGCCTTTTCAGGGTAAGAATATTAATTAAATCTTGGACACATTAAACTTATAGCACTTTGGAGACATCTAACTAGAGATGTCCAGCAGGCAATTAGATATGCAGATCTAGAGTTCAAAAGAGAGATATAAATTTTGAGGCTATAGACATAAATTTCCAGGCTAGAGATATAAATTTTAGGTTCATCTGTGAGTGATGCCATGAACACGGACATGACTGTTTAGAGAAAGAAGACTAACAAGAGGGTAGGGCTGATTCCTGGTAAACCAACATAATGGGTAATTGCAGGAGGATAAGCCAGTAAAGAAAGCTGAGAAGGAACCAAGTGGTAGGAGGAAAATCAAGAACATGTCATGAACCATTAAGCAAGGGAAGAGAACGTCTCATGAGTAATAAGTCACCCACTGCAGGTTGATGCATACTTAAGAGAGAATATGGCTTATGTGCAATACTCAACAAGCCAGTTTTTATTCCACCTCTTTCTGGTTGATTTGAGACAACAACCCAAGAGAAAAACCAATGCTTCTGAGAATGGCTGAAAGTTTCTATGTTATCTTTAGAAGTGAGCAATCAAGGCCCTTCTCACTGTTCTTTCTCCCTGATTCTCACAAAGGAAGAGGACAGATTTGAGAGCACTGATTGGGTCTGTGTGATACTGGGTAGAATCGCCATTAAAAGTTCAGCACACGAGTACAGGCTCACTTTTCTGCTTCTTCTACATGACTAGAGTGGTATGAGAAGCCCTCAAGAGGGTTTCTCTTCTCTAAGTGAGAGCCAGGGCCAAACCTACTACTTGGGCAGAAAAGGCCTGAGGCATGTGGCCAAGGCCAGATCAGCAGTCAGCCAAAGCAAATGTGCGCTTTGGTTACACAGCCCTGGGCACTGATAGGAATGAGTTAGAGCAGGCTTTGCTCACATCACAAAGGAAAAATCTAGCCATGTTTGAGAATTGGGGAGATGAAAGGGGTCCATATCACAGCCTGTTTTAGTTTGAAACAATTTAAGACTAACTGGATTAAAAAAAAAAAATTTCCACATGAACCCAGCTGGGCTCATTACATTCTTTTGTCTTGGGAGTTTGGTACCCAAGTCCTAGTTAAGAATAAATGCAAAGTATTTTAGTTTTTCATTTGTAAGTACAAATATTTAACATAAATTTCTTCCTTGGGGAGCCTATAGAGTTGAAAATAGTGGTTGCAGACTAGAGAAAATTGTTCCTGGGATCCATGATCAGGAATACCATCATAAAATTTCTCAATTTACAGCACCACATAAATCACATACAAAACAAGACCACAATGGGCATCTAGGTTAAAATGATAACAGATTAGTAACTCCAGAAATAGATACAATATGTTACTTGATGGGAAGTTTTGAGTAAAGGTTGACTCCCAAATTCATCTAAACATTAAGTACAATTCTAATCAAAATCTCATTGGGATGTTTTTTAGAACTCATCAAAATAAATTCTAAAATTCATCTGAGATGGAATAGCCAAAACATTTTTTAAAATGAGCATATTTGCCCTATCAGATGTCAAATTACTATTTAAAACCACAGGGCAGATGGGGACTATAGTAATGGAAATGTGTGGAAACACAGACAACATGTCACTAGAACAGAGCTGAGAATCCAGAAAGAGGCCCTATAGAATACAAGGAAATTCTTGTGGTACTTCAAATATGGTCAAGTCAATAAATTGGGAGTTAGGCAAAAGTCTATCAATTTAGAAAAAAGTTAGATCCCTACCTCACACCACACACAAAAGTATATTCCATTCAAACTAAAGGAGCTAAATATGAAAAAAAATTCAAACAAAATATATGAAAGTTAAAAAAAAAACAACCACCTTGGGATGCTACAGATTTTGCTGAACAAGATTAATGAAAGAAAAAAAAAAACCATGTTTTAAAACAATAGCTACATTTTATGAGCATTTACTTTTGTGTCAGGTGCTATACTGTTTACAGAAACTGGTGCATTGGTACACTTCATATTCACAATAATCCTGAGTTAGACACTACTGTCACCCTCATTTTATGAAGAGGAAACTGAGACAAAAGAGAGATCAAGTTATACAGCCAAGATTTCAATCCAGGTACTCTTGCTCTATAGAAGTCTGTGATATTAATTTTTAACACAATGCACAAGCAGAAATAAATCAAACTTATAAAACACAGTGTAGTTGAGTATACTCCACCTTAATTCATATTTTGTCATGGATCTTCCACTATTTTACTTCTCAAATACAATGATTATTTATTTTTTTTATTTTTGAGAGAGAGAGCATGCACAAGCAGAGGAGGGACACATACAGAGAGAGAGAGAGAGAGAGAGACAGAGAGACAGAGAGACAGAGAGAGAGAGAGACAGAGAGAGATGTACAGAATCTGATACAGGCTCCAGGCTCTGAGCTGTCAGTGCAAAGCCCAATGCAGGGGCTCGAACTCTGAAGTTTGAGATCATGACCTGAGCCAAAGTCGGACGCTTAACCGACTGAGCCACCCAGACACTCCTCAATGACTATTTTTAAAATGGTCAATAATCACACAACAGTGAAAATAGCATCCTTGAAATTCCTCTAAGTTATAGATGCTCATAATGAAAGCAACTTTATAGCTTATAATCTAATGGTTTTAAAAATTCTTAGTAAAAGAATTTTTTCCAAATGAAATTTTATGTGGATCTATAATGAGAAACAGATTAAAGTAGTATTTCATTCTATCACTGTATTTTATTTAAGTATTTACAGCTTTTTAAGTGTTTTATTTTATTTATTTTAAATAGGCTCCACGCCCAACGTGGGGCTTGAACCCACAACCCTGAGATCAAGAGTCTGATGCTCTACTGACTGAGCCAGCCAGGCACCCCCTTATCAGTACATTTTAAAAGCTCAAGTTTATAACATTTACAATGAAGGTGTTCTGATTAACACAAACTAAATTATGGATGATTGGGGCAGTCAGACTTGTTATGTTTTGATTGCACAGTATCAAGAAAAGCCCGATCCAAAGAGATTAGCAGTTGCAAATGATAAAGACTTTTTTTGTCATTTTTTTAATAGTACATTAATGCTATCTAAGGATTTTATTATACCTGTCCAGAAGTCTAAGTAGAAGAACATTCCTAAGTTAAATCTCTAATAATAAATCTTAAAATATGTAATAATAATGACATGACATATTATGCATAAAGCAGTCACATGTAATAGTATAAGACAGTAAGAGTTCCATAATAGTGAATTTGCTGATATAATTTTACACGAGCAAACAAGCACCGGCCTGAATTTTTAAAATACCAATATATAGCTGTAATTCTTCTAATCAATAGCATTTTTTAGAATTCAAGTATATACACAAAGAAAGCAAGAAACTCTATTATAAGGATTGTTATCCTGAATGGTGGTATTATGGATAATTTTAATTTTTTTTTTTTATCTTAAGAGAGAGAGAGTGCGTGAGCAGGGGAGAGGCAGAGAGAGAGGGAGAGAGAGAAAATCCCAAGCAGGCTCTGTACCCGCAGCATGGAGCCCAACACAGGGCTGATCCCCCAAACCGTGAGATCATGACCTGAGCCAAAATCAAGAGTAAGACACTTAACCGACTGAGCCACCCAACTGCCCTAGGATAATTTTAATTTTGTCCTTTTGCTTATTTTCCCTCAAATATTCTAAACATGTTACTTTCCCCCTCTTCTTTTTTACTTTTTATCTCAAAATAACTATAAATCACAGGGATTTGCAAAAAATGCACAGAATGGTCCCCAGGTCACTTTTCCAAACTTTATATCTTGGTTAGTATCTTGCATAACTATAATACAATATCACAATGAGGAAACTAATCTTGTTTTTTTTTTTTTTTTTTTTGAAAGAGAGAAAGAGGAAAGAGCAGGGAACAGGCAGAAAGGGAAGGATCAGAGGATCCAAAGTGGGCTCCATGCTGACAGCAGAGAGCCCAACACAGAACCCGTACCCACAAACCTCAAGATCATGACCTGAGCCAAAGTTGGACATTCAACCTACTGACCCACCCAGGTACCCCCAGGAAACTAATCTGGGTACAATCTAGAGTTTACCGAGATTTCACTACCTGCATGTTTGTGTATGTGTGTGTTTCTATGCAATTTTATCACATTTGTAGCTTCGTGTAACCACAACTGAAATACTGAACTGTTCCTTCCCGACAAGGCTCCCCTCAAGCTACCTGCCTTAACCAAGCCATCCCTTCCCCCATTCTGAACTCCCTGGCAATTACTAATCTGTTCTCCATTGCTATAATTTTGTTATTTCAATAATGCTATATAAATGCAATCATACAGTATGCAACTATTTAAGATTGGTACTTTTTCTCACCTAGCATAACTATCCTGTGAGATAACCTGGCAGTATAAATCAGTGGTCTCTACTGTGTTAAAAAATTTAGCATGTTATGCAATTGAGTATACATAAATGTTTATAATGTTTTAAAGTTTAACACGTTAAAATGTGAATCAAATGCTTATGAAATCCCTGTTGTACCACCACACAACTAGGAGTTTGGGGAATGAATTTTGAAAACGGATAATCTAATACCAATCTAGTGCAACTGAATACAAATACTATATAGAAGAGAAACCCAAGGCTCAGTGCTTTTAAGTTTTATCCAAGTTTACAAGAACACATGGTTTATAAGAATGCCTGGTTTTGCATTTTTTGGGACAAGCGCTAGATTCCAGTCCTTTCCCAACCCAGGTGGGTCTATGTTACATCCAAATATGGCCACTTGCTAGTCCCCCCAAAGGGCCACCATTTTCTGCCTTTCCCAATACCGTTCCCTAGAGTCTTCCAAATTGTCAAGGAAATGAATCCCTGTTAAATTCCTACTTCTGTATGGTGATTTAGCCAGCACCACACCCCAGGCCCAATTCTCCTGACTCCATGTACAGTAGGTCCATGACTCAACATCTCTCTCAGAAAGGGCTACCCCACCCTAGTACGAATTCAAACTAACTTTCTCCCCTCCCCGCCTCTGGTGCCTAGATGCCCTTTATCTTCCTTTCCTTGACAATTATGTTAAGTCTTCCTGATAGCTCACCCCACTGCATACCTGTTCACTAAGTGTGACAAACTCCTTATCTTCACAAGTTGAGGATTAGAAGGCAACCACTCCAGAAACAACTTCTTATATACCATACCTTCATAGTAATGTCCTTACTTTTCTAAAAAAATTGCTCTAAAAAAGTAAAAGCTATAATACAAACACTAGGCATTTTGGCATACAGATGTTAAAAAAAAAATGGCACCAAGGTTGGCATAGTTTAAAAAATTTGGCTGATATGGGCATCACTGTGTCAATATTAGATCACTCAATCTAATATTGAGACAGATTGCCTGGGTTAGAATCAGGCCTCTGCCATCGTATTATCTAAATCAAGTTTCATTTGTATTTTGTGCGCCTGTTTTCTCATCTGTAAAACAGTGATAAAAGCACCTCATAGGACTGTTATGAGAACTAAATAATACAAGTAAAGCATTTAGAACACTGCTTAGCACACAGTAAGTATTATCTTAAGTTTTCACAGTTATCTCTAATGCATGGCAGTCTGGTCACCCTTTGTGGATAGGCCTCCTTTCCTCTTGCACTCTAAGTTTGTACTGCTTCTGAAATTTCCATACCAAGAAACAATAGTAACATAAGAACCTATATTTTATTTATTAGGTTCATATCAGTCAAAACAAACTACTAGAACAAATTTTCTTTTACATATCAGCAATTATTAACAACATTACAAATGTGAATATAAGCACTTAAAATATGTGATGGAAAGAATGCTAACAAAAAGTAAGGTACACACAGAATATATAATATGATAATTTATGTTTAAAAATGGGGGTGGCACCTGGGTGGCTCAGTCGGTTAAGCATCCGACTTTGGCTCAGGTCATGATCTCACAGAGCATGAGCTTGAGCCTCACATCAGGCTCTGTGCTGACACCTCAGAGCCTGGAGCCTTCTTCGGATTCTGTCTCCCTCTCTCTCTGCATCCCCACCCCACTTGTGCTCTCTCTCTTTAAAATAAATAAATAAAATAAAAATGGGAAGAATAATATGGTCATATTTATGCTTGTATGTGCACAAAAAGCTCTGGAAAGTTTCACGGTTGCTGATGGAGGACAACTGCATGTTTGGGTGGCGGGGTTATGAAGGAGATTATTCACCATATATGCTTTAGTATCTTTGAATTTGAAGCAGCAAATGCATTATCTATACAAGAATTTAACTGAAAAAAAATGTAGGCGGGGTCTCTAAACAAGTACTCTGGAAGCCAGGCTTCTAGTCCCAATCTGCTGTAACTGTGTTACCCTGGGCAAATCGTTTAACCTCTGAGTCTAGGCGGACAAAGCGAGGAGCACCAAAAACTTCAAGGTTCTATTCTAAAAATGTAAGATCTCAGGGTGCCTGGCTGAGCATGTGAGTCTTGATCTCAGGCTCATGAGTTCAAACCCCACGTTGAGCAGTAGAGCCTACTTTAAAAAAAAAAAAAAAAAAAAAAAAAAAGGAAGATTTCAACAAAGGGGTAGTAAGTAGATGGCACTACTACTTTTTTTTTCTGTCATGAGAGAGGTACTAAACCAACATTTTGCAAAGGAAGGCAACTTTTTGAGGAGTTGATGGCTTTCAAATACTATTTTACAGCTTTTAAAAATGTAGAATTGCCAAGCCTATTAATCTTTAAAGATAACTTGTATTATTCTTAACAAAAAAAAAACCTTTCTTAGAAGGGGGTCTAATGTAACTTGCAGAAAATACCTATAAAGAATATTCTGCATATCATATTGTTTCTCTTGCCATGCTTCTGAAATTGTTTTAAATGGACTTTAAGTCTTTATACTATGGCATGGAGGGAACAATAAAGTATAATAATTTACATTTAAAAAATACACAACTGACTGGGGCACCTGGGTGGCTCGGTCGTCCGACTTCAGCTCAGGTCATGATCTCACGGCTCGTGAGTTCGAGCCCTGCTTCGGGCTCTGTGCTGAGCCTACTTCATATTCTGGGTCTCCCTCTCTCTCTCTGCCCTCTCCCGCTCATGCTGTCTCTGTCTCTCAAAAATAAACATTAAAAAAAATTTTTTTTAAATACACAAATGACTATACCTTAAACAAACAACTTACGTTACTTAAAGGCATTTATTATCAGATACTGCAAAAAAAGTAACATCTCCAATCAATGGCAACAGCCATAATTGAGTATATAATTTATTCCAGGTACTATCCAGGTATTCATTCCTCCTATCATTGTTAATCCCACCATTCTCTGGCAAAGCAGGTTTTAACAGCCCCACTTACCATATGTAGCAATGGAGGCTCCCTGAAGGTAAGTGACCAGCTTGAGGTCACAGTCTAACAAGCAGCAGAACTAGGAGCCCACCAAGAATCTTTGGATCTGAGCTCTGCACAAAACAGGGGCTACTTAATGTTGGCTGGAAGGCTGGTGCAGGTTTGCAACAGACTTTTTACTGATTTATATAAAAATGAGGAAAAATAATAAGAAAGGAAACTTTTTAATAAAGCTAAATGATTCAATTCTATTTCATTTTACTTTACAGAGAGATGGTACGGGAGGGGGCAGAGGGAGAGAGAGAATCTGAAGCAGGCTCAGCAGGGCCTGATGCAAGGTTTGATCCCATGACCCTGGGTTCATGACCTGAGTTGAAAGCAAGAGTGGATACTCAACCAACAGAGCCACCCAGGTGCCCCTAAATGATTCAATTTAGAGGTCTTTTATTCTGAAATTCTGTCCTCTCAAATTATTTGAGTTAAAATATCCTTTTTTAAAATAAAATGATAGTGAATGTAGCTAGTGATATGTTACTGTTTTTATTGGCTACACCTGACAAAACAAAACAAAACAAAAAAAACAAAACAAAACAAAACAAAAATTGGTAACTCCTCTGCACCCAATTTGGGGTGGTGGTGGATAATTTCTTCTTTAAAAACAATTTTTTTAAGTTTATTTATTTATTTTGTGAGAGAGAGAGAGACAGCGCGGGTGGGTGGGGGAGGGGGGGTTGGGTAGCAGAGAAAGGCAGAGAGAAAGATTCCCAAGCAGGCTCCTTCCTGCCAGTGCAGAGCCCCACGTGGGGCTTGAATCCATGAAACCTTGAGATCATGACCAGAGCCAAAACCAAGAGTCGGACGCCCGACAAACTGGGCCACCAGGTGCCTTCTTCTTTTTTTTTTTTTGCTTAATTTTTATTTGAGAAAGAGAGCACACTCAGGGATGAGGGGAAGAGGGAGAGTGGGAGGGAGGGGGGGAGGGAGGGAGGGCGGAAGGAGGGGGAGGGGAAGTAGGAGAGGGGGAGGGAGGGAGAGGGAGAGAGACAGAGAGAGAATGAATTTTAAGCACAGGCTTAAGGCTGTGCTCCATGCTCAGCACAGAGCCCAACGCAGGGCTGGATCCCATGACCCTGGGATCATGACCCAAGATGAAAACAAGAGTCAGATGCTCAACCAACTGAACTATCCAGGTGTCCCAATAATTTCCTTTGAAATCCAAAGTCTGGAAACTATTCCCTTAAGACAATGATGCCTTCCTAAATACTAGAGGACTTTACAAACACACATACATCCCCACCTAAAATTCTCTCTTTAGTCTCTATTCTGTTTGGATTAAGACACTGAAGGACTGAAAAATGAGAATAAAGTGGGATTTAGCAATCCAAAGTCACATGAGTTAACACTGGGGGGGGGGGGCTTACTTTAGGATTCATCAGGTAACTTTCCTTATCTTTTATCTGCAATTCTACTCATTCTAACTTGGGCTCAGACTTCCTTTTCCTAAAATAGTCACATTTTTAATACCTCTACTAAGTGGCAATCAACAATTAAGTCAAAGAAAAAGAATTACTTGAGGTCTCCAATAATCTGATTTTATTTAAAGTCTCTCTGAAAAAATAAAAATTTATAACAATGTTTATTCTAACTGTATACAAAAAAAAATTGGTCTATAAATCAGACTCAAGCCACTTTAATTTCCAAATTTCTGTGCCTCCATTAAATACACACACACACACACACACACACACACACACACACGGTATACACATATACATACATATATATATATATTTTTTTTTTGTAAGCAGTTTATAAACAGGCTGATCAAACTGGATAAATTTCTTAAAAATAATTTTATTGTGTATAAGGCAAATAAGTTATTTACTCCTTTTGTTAGCCACGTTTTATTTCTTACCTATCCTCCTTTAGCAAGGATCAAACTTATTTTATGTAACTAAAAGTTAGTTGCAATCACAACGTATTAAATTCACATTTAAAACTACGGTTTTTAGGATCCAGTTATTTTTAGTCTTACTTTTATATTACTTTATGGTGCTTTATTAAAAATTTTAAAAAGAGCACAAAAACATGGACCTTAAATGACATATAACTGAAAATACTTAGAGTCTGCACTTATTACATGGTTCAAAACATGCCTTCTCAAAGGAAAATCAATTTTAAGAACTTAACCACACAGTTTGGGTAACATAAAGCAGTCTTTCCATGCCCACATGTTAAAAGGCCCAGTTAAATTTATTATAGACTACAGTGTTTGCAAAATCTAAAACTGGTAATAATTCTGCCTAAACTCCATACTCACCTAATATCAAAAGTTATTTTTATTTCTTCTTTTTAAAAATTACTTAAAATATACTGCTGGATAGTCTTTTCACTATATATTTATTCAACTAACTCTGGGTGCAAGCTACTTTTAAGTGTAAAAGTCCTTTCCAATGGAAGTGAAAATAACATAAAAATGTTTGTATAAAATACACTCAGTGGCTCTCAAAGAGTCGCTGAGTCTATTAAGTCTATTAACTTGGTTCAAAATACCCAATCAAAAATGTTAGCTTTTGTCACATTGATATATTTTAACTGTTAACTAATATCTACATTTTAAACGCACTGTGTTTAATGTAGCAATAATGATGACTATTTTCTCACTAACGCAACAGGATTTTAAGGGCAAATGAGATAGAGCTGTCTAACTGGAAAAGACTGGCAGCCTGCAGTTTGTAAATAGTAACAAGACAAACTCCCATGCTTGCTTCTTCATGTAATCACCAATATGTAGGTCAAAATAAACTAGTGAGCTATACATTACCATCTACCTAGCAATTACGGATCAACAGGAGGGGAAGAAACTGTTCAAATATGACTACTGTTAAGAAATGCAAATACTAAGCAACGTATGTCTTTATAAAAATTGTAACCTATCAATTCTGAAATCATTTTCACTTTTGCTACTTTTAATGAACCCTCCTCACTAATTAAAAAAAAAAAAAAAAGCCGCCACTTTAAGATGTAAATTCCTCTTTTTTTCCAAAGTAACTTGCCTTGGAAAATCTAACGCAGAAAATAAAATATAACAGATAAATCACTACAACATTTTAAAAAACCTAAAGTTATCAGTAAAAAAAAACAAACAAAAACAATCCCTCCACTTAGGCAAGGCGTGTATTTTTAATCTTCTGTGGGTATCCCATTATACTAATCAGCAACGTTTAAAAGTCACCAAATGCTCCAAACACTACCACTACACATGACATACTCCCTTTTACTCAAATGAAGCTTAAACTAGACCCAAACTCAGGCCAATTCCCCCTCTCAGGCACACTGAAATATACGAGGGGGAATCCAAGAAATCAGATATGTTAAGTGCCGGTATCTTCTTCCAGAGTAGGGTAAAATTCGTGTTTGCCTGCAAATGTCACCGTCTCAAGAAGTCTGCAAATTCTCATTAGCCCTATAGAGTACAAAGAGGCCTGACCACAGAAACACCTGTCCTAGCACTGAGAAGACAGTGGGAAATGCAACCCAAGCCCACGCCGGCCGCACAGCCTCCGGCTGCAGCGAGCCGGGACGAGGGATGGACACTGACCTCACCGCTCCCACGGCAGGGTCCCACACGCTCGACCTGCCTTCCCCGGCGAGAACCAGGAAATCTGTCAAGCCGGCCGGGACCCACCCTCCGCGAACCCCTCTCGCTCCTTCCCAGCCCGGCCCCAGCCGGCCCAACTGCTCCCGGTCCGCTCCGGCCTCCCGGCTGCACTCTGCCACCTCATCCCTCCTCGCCGGTCTCGCGGCCCCGCCGCCTCCACCCCGGGAGCCTGAACTCGGGCCGTCCCCCGGGCCGGAGCCCCCGGCCGCCGCCCCCGGCCCCGGCCAGGCTCGCAGCGCCGTCGGTCCCTCCGCGGCCCGGTCCCCGCCGCCCCCCAGGCCCGAGCTCCCGCCGCGCGCTCCCCACCCCCAGCCTCCGCCCTCACCCCGCTCGGCCGCTCCCGGCCCGCTCCCCCCAACCGGGCTACCTGGAGGCAAGGGCGGCGGAGCACTTCACCCAGGGCCCTAGGTCGCAGAGGGCCCGGTGCTCGGGGTCCCGCTCCTTCTCCCGCTCCACGTGGTAGGCGTAGATGGAGAGCAGGATCCCGGCGGCGCACACTGCATACCGGGCCACCCGCTCCCACCGCGGCACCGACACTCTCAGCAGGACGGGCGCCGCCATCTTCCCCCCTCCGCCGCCGCCGCCGCCGCCTCCTTCGCCGCCGCCGCCGCCTCCCTCCGCCTCCACCTCAGCCGCCGCCGCCCGTCGGGGCCCGACCCAGCCGCCGCCGCTACCGCCACCGCCTCCGCTGCCGCCGCCACCACCGCCGCCGCCGCCGCGCCCCATTGGCTCGACCGCCTCCTCTGGGCCCCGCCCCCACAGGCGCGCGGCCCAACCGCCCCGAAAGGAGAGAGCCCGGCGGGGCGGGGAAGGCGCGCGCGGGCGCGGCGGGAGGGGGCGGAGCGCGCAACCGTCGGAGGCCGGGCCGGCAGGCGGAGACAGAGGCGGCGCGGCGCGCGCGGCGGGCGGGGCAGAGTGGAGGGGCGTGGCCAGAGGAAAGAGGGGCGGGGCTCCGGGAGGGGAGGGGAGGGGTCATGAGGGGACGGGAGGGGTCATGAGGGCGGTGAGGTGCCTGAGGGCTTTAGGGGACTGGGTGCAGCGAATAATAAATTTCACGTGTGACTGAGTAAGCCCTTGGCCCCTCCCCCTGGGGGGTGGCGATCATTGCCATCCCTTTTTCCTTTTTTGTCATCATTTGATATTTTTGGACCCAATCCAGATTAACCCTGGCCAATGCCTGGAGTTCCAGAGCCATGCTTCCATTACCTGATATTCCCCACAACCTCCAAGCACCTCCGTGTTCAACAGGTGCAAACTTAAATATTTTTTAAATTATTTATGAAAAAAACAACAAAGTTATTTATGAATGCCTTGCTTCTCTGTAAGTTGAACTTGAGATGGGTTAACATAATTAATGTAATATAGAAAAATATAAAAACGAACTAAAAAAACAGGAAAAAGAAAAAGACAAATCAGAATAAAAAGAAAGACCAGGAGTAAGAACACAGGTAAGCAGGCCATAGAGTCTTGCATAATTATTAAGATTGAACCATAAATTTGGCTCTGAGCTTCCTGGTGATCACAACTAAAAGGAGAACATGTGTGATTCTCACAGTCTCTAAGAAGAAAGAAACACACCATTCTTGGGGATGGCCAGCTTTTCCCTGGTTTCAGTTCTCAGAGATTTCAGAAGCTTTATATAGTGATTTTGAGTAACAAGCAATGTCCTTGTTGGTAACAGATTACCCCAACGTTAGCAGCTTAAAACAAAAATCCCTTATTTTCTCACAATTTCTGTGGGTCAGGGATGTGGGTACCACTTTGCTAGGTCCTCTGGCTCAAGGTCTCTCACATTCAACTTGTGAGTCAGAGCTGCAGGCATCTCAAAGTTGGAGAATCCTCTTTCAGGCTCACTCAAATGCCATTTACAGGCCTCTGATTCTTTATTAGTTCCTGGCTACATGTACCCCTCCATAAAAAGCTGCTATCTTCCCCTAAGACAAGGGATAAGAGAGGGAGATGGAAGTCACAGTCTTTGTTGTAATATAATCTCAGAAGAGACAGCCCATCACTTTTACTTACTCTATTACTTAGAAGCTAGTCCACAACCCCAGTGTCCGTCAGGGATGAATGGATAAAGAAAATGTCGTATTATATATACCATGAAATAATTATCCGGCCATAAAAAAGAAGGAAATTCTATCATTTGAGACAACACTGATGAATCTTGCGGACATTGTGGTAAATGAAATAAGTCAGACAGAGAAAGACAAATATTATATGATCTCCCATGTATGTAGAATCTTAAAAGGCCAAACTCAGAAACAGATAGATTGGTGATTGGCAGGGGCTAGAGGTTAGGGGAAATCGGGAGATGTTGATCAAAGGGTACAAACTTCCAATTATAAGATGAATAAGTTCTGGGGATCGAAGGTGCCACATGGTGAATGTGGCTAATAATACTGTATTATATACCTGAAAGTTGCTAAGAGAGTAAATCTTAAATGTTCTCACCACATAATACTCACAAATTATGTGAGGTGATGGATGCATTAACTAACCTCATTGCGGTGGACATCTCACAATCAATTTGATCACGAAATGATCAAATCATGTACACTTTAAACTTACACAATGTTATATTTCAACTATATCATAATAAAGCTAGGAGGCAAAAAAAAAAAAAAAAAAAAAAAAAAAGAAGCTAGTCCCTAGGTCCAGTCTGCAATGAAAGGGAGGGGATTACACAAAAACATGGAAACCAGGAGAGGGAATCACTGGGAGTTTATCTTACAGGCTGTCTACCACAGTCCTCAAAAAATCACTACTCTCTCTAGTGGTTTCCATAAATCTGAGTGAACTCATTCTGCTGCAACCTCTCTCCTTCTGTATCCCTTTCCTGACTTGATGAGATCTGTTGATTATCTGGCTTCTTTCACTCATCATCATGTCTATGAGGTTTATTATTAATAATTGCGCATAGCTATTATTATTTTTCATTGTTGTGTTATAGTCCATTATATGAATAACCACAGTTTTATTTGTCCATTCTCTCCCCACTATTGATAGACATTTATCCTGTTTTAGCTGTTATGAATGAAGTTGCCATGAACATTCTATAAACGTCTTTTGGTGGACATAAACACTCATTTCTATTGGTAATAACCCCATGAGTGGGATTAGAGTCAGACAAAATTAGTAATTACTGCCTCTGTCAATTCAGGTCTTCCATAAAGAAGATACCAGCGTAGAATTAGATATGCAAGACATTTCCAGGGGGCCTTGCCCGTGAAGGCTAAAGGAGAGAGGGAGGAAGAGTAGACATGGGGAACCTCCAGACCACAGTGCAGATCTGACCGCTGTGAAAACTCCACAGTCTCAGCCAGGCTGACAGGGAGCCCAGTGTACAAACTGTCCATCATAGGAGCTGTGTGCAGTGTAGGATGGCCTGGAACTAGGACCTCTGCCATGCACAGTCACGGGCCGGGAGCAGCCTGGAAAAAGCATGGCCTCAGCATGAACACTGAGGTGGGTCTAAAAGTGTGGCAGCTGGAGCTATTGGCCAACTAGCCTCCTTGCAGCAGGCTCTCTTGAAGGGAGATCTGAACGGTGTGTCACCAGGGCCACCAAGCTACCAAACGTTTTTCCAAAGTGGTTATACCAATTAAAACTCCCACTAGCAATGTCTGAGATTTCTTTATACTCTACGTTCTCACCAACCTTTGGAAGTGCCAATGCTGTTAGTTTTACACATTTTGGTGGTTCTCTGGAGGGATCTCATTGTGGTTTTTTTTTAAGTTTATTTATTTTGAGAGAGAGAGAGTGTGTGTGAGAGAGAGAATGCAAGTGGGGGAGGAGCAGAGAGAGAGGGAGAGATAGAATCCCAAGCAGGCTCTGTGCTGTCAGTGAGGAGCCCAATGTGGGGCCCAACCCCACAAACGGTGAGATCATGACCTGAGCTGAAATCAAGAATTGGACACTCAACCAACTGAGCCACCGAGTGCCCTTTATTATGGCTTTAAAATAGGCTTTGCTGATGACTAATGAATTGGGGCACCTTTCATATGCTTATTGAGTACATAAATGTTCTCTTTTGTGAAGTGCCTACCCAGGTCTTTTTCCCACTTAAAAAAAAAAAAATATGTTGTCTGTCTTTTTCTTATTGGATTATAGAAGTTCTTTATATATTGTGGATACGAGTCCATATGTGTATTGGAGATATCTTCTGCCACACTGTGTCTTTTTTTTTAAATGTTTATTTATTTTTGAGAGAGAGAGAGAGAAAGAAATTACATGCATATGAGCAGAACAGGGACAGGTAGAGAGGGGGACAGAGGATCCAAAGGCTCCATGCTGACAGTAGACAGCCCAATGTGTGGCTTGAACCCACAAACTGTGAGATCATGACCTGAGCTGAAACCAAGAGTCAAAAGCTCAACCAACTGAACCACCCAGGGGCCCCATCTTGTCTTTTTTTAATTGTGTTTGTTGCTGAACAATAGAAGAGACTGTGAATTCCTCACATACATTCCACTACCTCTCACCTTGGAAATGTCAAACTCCTACTTATTCACAGCTTAGATATCTCTTTCTCCTGGAAGGCTTTCCCACCTCTATTGTAATAGTGAGGATTCTGGTAACACAAACTCAGTTCACCAGGCCAGGGACTCAAACCCCATCAGGACTCTCTCTGCCCATCTTCCCACCTCTGTGTGTTGATTTTGTTCTCTCAGGCCAGCTGTGTGCATTCGGAAGGAAAAGTGGCTACTGGTTCCTCCATCTTGCATCTTTGTTTTCTCCTACCAGAAGGGAACTGCCTGCCATCCCTTAAATCCAATTTTAAAAATCCTGATGAAGAATTCCAGGTTGACCAGCCTTAGGTCACTCATGGGCCCTGTAGCTAGAAAGAGTGCTGGCTATGACAAACCCACACACCCACAGGAGATTCTGTAAAGGAGCAGTCCTCCCAAAGAACAAAAAAGTGATATTCTCAAATGCAGGAAGAGGGAACTAGGCAGACAAAGTAGGAGGCTAATCCATTCACTTATTTCACAAATGTTTATTGAGTACCTACAACGCGCCAGGAACAATTGCAAGTGTTGGAGCCATAGAGAAGATGAGCAACAGCCGTTGCCTCACAGAGCTCATGTTGTGTGGGAAGCTAGGTGAGGCTGTTGTGTGGGAAGCTAGGTGCTCCTGTTGAGGGCTCACAGAGAAGAGCCCCTGTTGTTGTACAGAGGAAAGTCCTCTGCTCCCAGGCAGGTAGAGCTGTTCACCAGCCTTTCCGCAGTACCAGCAGACAGCCAGGGTCTTCACTGGCTGGTGGGCAAAACTCTGGGAGATTGATTTCCAATTCAAGAATGTAAACTTCAAAATTTATACACAGATGGAAACGTCATACATTGCTGGTAGGGAATGTAAAATGGTGTAGCCACTTGGAAAACGTGTCTCAAAATGTTAAACATAGAATCACCATGTGACCCAGCAATTCCATTCCTAGGCACATATCCAAGAGAATTGAAAACATGTGTGCACAGAAAAACTTATCCATAAGTGTTCATAGGAGTATAATTCCTAATGGCCAAAAATGTCCATCAACTGATAAATGGATAAACAAAATGTAGTATGTACATACAGTGGAATATTACTATTCAGCCATAAAGAGGAATGAAATAGGGGTGCCTGGGTGGCTCAGTCGGTTGAGTGTCCAACTCTTGATTTCGGCTCAGGTCATGATCTTGCCGTTTGTGGGACTGAGCTCCACATTGGGGTCTGCGCTGACAGCAAGGAGCCTGCTTGGGATTCTCTCTCTTTCTCTCTCTCTCTCTCCCCCTCCCCAACTTGTGCGTGCATGTCTCTCTCTCTCTCTCTCAAAATAAATAAATTAATTTAAAAAAAAGGAAAGAAGTACTGATACATGCTTCCACATGGACGAACCTTGAAAACATGCTAAATGAAAGAAGACAGACCCAGACACAAAAGGCTATGTATTGTATGATTCCTTCTATTTTTAAAAAATTTTTTAATGTTTGTTTATTTTTGAGAGAGAGAGAGAGAGAGAACGAGCAGGGGAGGGGCAGAGAGAGAGGGAGACACAGAATCCAAAGTAGGCTCCAGGCTCTGAGCTGTCAGTACAGAGCCTGACTCGAGGCTCAAACTCACAAACCCGCAAGATCATGACCTGAGCTGAAATCAAGAGTCAGAGGCTTAACCGACTGAGTTCCCCAGGCACCCCTCCCCATTCCCTTTCATGGAGGCTTGGCAGGGATCTGTGCTCTAGCTCGTCACCTTGGTTTCTGGGGCCTCTGCATCCATGGCCACATCCCCTTGGGCCACTGCAGTTCCATCCCTGGACTGGTTTGAAGGCCTATCTTTCATCAACACCTGAAGATGTTCCTTTCTTCCTGCCAAGTATGGCTATGTGGTTAAGCTTTTTTTCCCGGCATGTTTTATCCAATATTTCTGCATTTTCTGTGTTGGCTCAATCTACCATGCCAGAACCGGAAATCCAAAAAGGTTTTCATAAGCTTGTTCATGACCCCAAACTTGCTTTGCTGAGTTAGAACGCTAGACTCTATGTTTTCTGTTTGGGAAAAGGTCACAGCAAGGATATAGCAGGACAGTACTGGAAGTAGCTGACCAGCAATCTTTCTATAGCAGGATCTGTGAAAGCCCAAGCCTCCCAGGACCCTTCAGGAAAACACCACTGAAAGTAAGTGTCCTACTGAGAGGGGATGGATGTGTCATTTTCTCATTCAAGGGATAGTAGAGTCTGATATCATTTCATAACTGCCAGTACAGAGGAAATGCTCATTTTTACATGATGAGGAGTGGACCAGTAAACATCCTATGTACATGGATGACCCACTGTCTCACTAGGCGATGAAGCCATCCACTGAGCACACATCTAACAGCTAGACACTGTCAGCCTCTTGATATTTAAACTTCATACGATCTGTATAAGGTAGGTATCATTATCCCCAGTTTTCAGGAGAAAAGTAAGTCTGAGAGGATTAAGTAACTCGCCCTATTACTTAAGAGGTAGAACTTCGTATCAGGAGTGTTGAATCGCTATATTGTACACCTGAAACTAACATTACACTGTATGTTAACTAACTGGAATTTTTTTTTAAAAAGGTGGGGGGAGGGCTTCAATTAAAACCTAGGCCTGTCTGATTCAGGTGTCTCCCACTTTCCACCTATGTAGCTCCCCTGTGGGAAACCACCTCTCAATTTCACTTGGATGCTCTGTTTGTTACTAGGATGCAATGAATGGCTTATTCACTACCTCTCCCCTTCCATTCTACTCTATCAGTATAACTAAGTTCCAAGGTCTTGTTTCTGCATCCAGGTGAAAACAGATATTTCCCTGTGGTCTGAAGTAGGCTGAACCCAGGGTTAAATCCTGAAGTCTGCTGAGATTTCATCTGCACGCTGCCATCCCACATACTACCCTGGGGCAGCCTGAGGCCCCTGTGACATGTCTTCATTGAGATCTGTTCCTCCCCAGATCTATGAACCCCAGCACAGGTACCCTGACTGATAGGATAAGCTTGGTCCCTGAGCTTCAGGAGGAACTCTGAAGCCTGTGACTTCCCCCTCCGGGCCTCCTGTCCCTGTCATCCTGTTCTAAGTTCTTTTCCTTTATTAGCTCATTTAATCCTGACAACAACTGTTGATGCAAAAACTACTGTTTTCAGTGGTGTACAGATAAGGAAACTGAGGTTCAGAAAAGCTAAGTAACCTGCCAAAAATCACACAGCTACTAAGTTGCAGAACTGGGATTCAAACTCCAGCAGTCTGGTTCCCAGATCCATGCTCTTAACTCCTGTGCTATGATCTAAGATGCACAGAGAATTTGGACTTTTTCCTTTAGTATTTATCACTATATAATATAATGTGCATTATTCTTCAAAAAAAAAAAAGAAGAAAAGAAAAGAAACTATTTTAGGGGCCCCTGAGTGGTTCAGTCAGTTAGGCAACCAACTTTTGGTTTTGGCTCGGGTCATGATCTCATGGTTTGTGGGGTCGAGTGCCACGTCGGGCTCCATACTGATGGTGTGGAGCCTGCTGGAGATCCTCACTCTCCCTCTCTCTCTCTCTCTCTCTTTCTGCCCCTCCCCTGCTTGCTCTCTGTCTCTCTCTCAAGATAAAGAACTAAGCATTAAAAAAAAAAAACCTCTTTTATGTTTGTCTCTATCACTAAAATATAAGCCTCACAAGGGTAGAGATCTTTGTCTATTTTGTTCACCACTATATCAGCAACTATGTCAGCATCTAAAACAGACCTGACCAGAGTAGGTACTTAGGAAGTACATTTTGAATGAATGAATGAGTACTGTAAAAATGTTAACCATTAGTGTCTTTGCACAAAAAAATAGGCCCACAGCAAATATGTTTCCCCACATAAAAGAGAAGTCCTCCCCACAGAGATTACTTTCTTTACCATCTCAGACCCAAAGGCAAAACTCAGAAGATTTTGTTTGCCCTCTCTGCTTTTATCACACTCTCTCAAGCCCTTAGCTTTCCTGAGGATGTCAGTGTCCATCCAATGGCCATGCAATTACCCTGACTCATCGTCCCAGATCTCCCTCAACTCTGATGACCTTTGCTTCCATTCCACCTAAATTGCCTATAGGAGTGGCCTTTGCGATCCTTTCAAATGTCCAGATTTCTGAATTCTTGAGCTCTAATATCCTGCTCTTTGTACACACCCTCTGTGGCAGATTGTATTTTCCAAGATGGTTGCAATGAGATTCCCCCATGCAACACACTTTTCTCTGTGATGTTGACCCTGCTCCTGTCAAGGTTGAGTCTGTGTTCCTTTGAAGCCAAGAGGGTCTGTAACTATGGCAGAAGTGACCCTCTGTATTTCCAAGTCTAGATCATAAAAGGTGATACTTCTTCATGGTCTTCTTGGAATGTTTGCTCTTTGAGCCCAGTCACCACGCTGGGAGGAAGTCCAGGCCACACAGGGAGGCTGCACTTAGATCTCCCAGCCAACAGCCCCAGGTCTCAGCTGACAGCCAATATTAGTCACCCAACATGGGACTGAAGATGGCTTTGAGATAACTCCAGTCCCAACCATACTAACAGCATGAGGAACCCAAGTGAAAACCACCTAGCCGAATCCGGTCAACTATACCAGAACCATTAAAAAAAAAAAAAAAAAAAAAAAAAGGATTGTGTTTTAAGCCTCTAAATCTTTGGGGTTATACATTATGCAGAAAGAGTAACTGAAACACATTCTTTTCCTTCTAGCTCTCCAGTTCTCTTATGCACCAAACCTAGTCTCTCACTGGAAACCTGCTGTGACCTAATCAATGTTTTCCCCATAGACCCAGCAGGAGATGGGTTGGGGCATCTTTGTCCTTTTCATGGCCATTTCCAGACCATTTTTCATCCTGCTTGGCTAACCTAAATGTCTCTGCATTCTCCCGCATTCTATCACCAAGAATATTCAATCTGTGCGAGTGCAGCAAGTCTTGGTTTTATAGGGTTCCCTCCCTAAGGATTTCTGAGATTCTCTGAGGAAGCTAAAATGCCACCCCTAAAGAGGTGAGTTAATTTGCTCACAGTCCATATCACAGCCAGCAGTGAAGCCACATGCCAGCAGTACCTGGCTGTCCCTGCACACCACACTTTCTTTTCTTGTATACACTCTCCTTGCTATATGAGAGCAAGAATACTTTTGATCTAATCAATGTGCATGCTTTCTGTTTAAAGCAAAATACATAATAAATTAACCCTGCCAAGGTATCGAATTCTTAGTGGAACCATGTGTTAAAAGCAGCTGTCTTCAAACACAACTCTTATGAATGTTTATAATTTTGTTTCCTGATTAGAGATTTCCCATGATACTCTGAATTCAACAATTCACAGGAAGCCCAAGAATAAATTATCAAAAAATCATTAACAAAAATCTTTATTTAATAATTGTGTTGGTGATCTTTTCTTGCTGGTATAGAAAATATTTTTTAGAAGATGCCTCGGTGTTTAGGAACAAGGAGACTTCTAGCAACTTTTTGGCCATGAGTTGGATACAACACAAGGTAAACCTCTTTTATATAAGAAATACATTTCACAAAAGTGTTGAATAAAGGCACACTTTGAGCATCAAAGGAATTGGTCTGGAATAAGAGTAGAGGAGCAGGATTGTGTAGGTTAAGAGCATAGGTTGGAATTGAAGCTTTAATCACCCTTCGCCTCAGTATCTTCATCTATAAAATGGGAGTGGCAGTAATACCTGCCTCAGAGGGTTTGAGGAAGGGTAAATACATGGTGACTGACCCACGCCAGGTGCTCAATGAATGTTAACTCTTGTTATCTTAATCTTTGTCTCTATGTATAAAAGGAAAATGCAGCATTCAGTGAAAGTTTTTCCAAAAGCAATGGCTTAAAATAAACTGCTATTTGTAGACTAAGATTATCATTTGGGTAAATGCTATCCCAAATTTAACTGATCTGTATTCCAATAACTACATGAAACACATCAAATTGTGTAGTTACTTAGAAGAACATTTAACAACTAATGCAAAATGCAGATTCCTGGGCTTTGCTTCATATCTGATTCCCATCAGAGAAGATGCCTAGAAATGTGCATTTTTGTGAAACCTCCCTCCAGGTGATCCTTATGATCAGGCAAATTCAGGCAGTAACATTGATTGAAGGGTTGGGGAGTGTATGATTTTCCTGAGGAGGGCATTTTAGTAAGCCTCACCTTGAATAGTCTCCAGGTTACATGATATTGTTGAGCAGCTGTTTTCAAATTCTAATGTACTTAAGAATCACCTGGAGAGGTGGTAAAAATTCAGATTCCTAGTCCTACCTTTAAGAGATTCAGATTCAGAGATTCAGGTGGCACTTGGGAATCAGCATTTTTTAACCAGCCCCTCCCCTCTAGGGTGAGTCTTTGAGAAGCATTTTTGACTCTTGTCATTCACATGCTAGAGAGGAAACAGACATAGATATTTTTTAAATCTGACTTTCCTATGTAATTTGAACATCTCAGACCTCCTCAACTTGTAGGTACAAACAACTTCACAATAAAATGATAAATGGATCTTGTGAAATTCGAATACTAGATGATTATCCAAGAATCAGTTCTCCTCTCCAGGTATATATCCGGAGATCTCAAAAAAGTGCCTTCATGTGTATGTGTGTTTTTTGTTCACCAGACTGATGGCTCAAATTTCAGCCTCACCACTTACATGCTGTGGGCAAGTTGTTATTTATCTATTGCTGCATTACAAATTATCCCAAAACTTAGTGGTTTAAAACAGCAGCAATCATTTTATTATTTCTCATGGTTTCTGTGGTTGGGAGTTTCAGCAGGGTTTGAGTTGGCTCAGTGTCTTTCATGTGGTTACAATCAGACAGTGGTTGGAACTGGAATAGCAGGGGGTGGAGGAGCTGGGGTTTGCTGGATGGATATCTCTCCCTCTTCACGTAGTTTCGGGACCTCTCTATGTGGTCACTCCTTGTGGGTAAGTTTGAGCTTCCTCACAGCATGGTGGCCTCACAGCAGTCAGACTGCTTCCATGGTAGCTCAGGGTTCGAGGATAAGTATTTCTTTCTTAAAAAAATGTTTGGGGCACCTGGGTGGCTCAGTCAGTTAAGCGTCCGATTTCGGCTCAGGTCATGATCTCATGGTTTGTGGGTTCGAGCCGTGCATCAGGCTCTGTGCCGACAGCTCAGAGCCTGGAGCCTGCGTTGGATTCTGTCTCCACTTTCTCTGCCCCTCCCCCGCTCATGCTCGCTCGCTCTCTCTCTCTCTCTCTCTCAGAAATGAATAAACATTATTGCCACATTATGTTTATTCATTTTTGAGAGAGAGAGAGAGAGAGAGAGAGAGAGAGAGAGAGAGCATGAACAAGGAAGGGGAAGAGAGAGAGGGGGACAGAAGATCTGAAGTGGGCAGCAAACCCTTTATGGGACTCAAACCCATGAACCATGAGATCATGACCTGAGCCGAAGTCAGATGCTTCACTGACTGAGCCACTCAGGCACCCCCAGCATAAGTATTTCTGTAAAGAAGGTGGAAAGTGCATCTCCTTTGTGACCTAGGCTTTGAGGTCACATTGCCTCATTTCTGCTGCATTCCATAGGTTACAAGAGATCCAGAAGCCTGATCAAGATTCACGTGGAGGAGAATAGACCCCATCTTTCAATGGTAGGAGGATCAAAGTCACATTGCAAAATAACACGTGGGTTAGGACATATTGTGGCAGCCATCTTTGGAAAATGCAATCTGCCATATAACCTGTCCAAGCCTGACTTGTACAAGGACGATGATAATAATATCTACTCACTAGGGTTGTAGTGAGGACTAAGAGAAGAAATACATGGAAAGCACTTGGAATAGTAGCCACCATGCTCCATAAATACTACCTATTATTATCACCATTATCATCATCACTCTTTCTATTGCTTACTGAATGGGCACTGTGCAGTCATCGCCCCCACAGGTCCTCAGAACTGCCTCTCTGAGACCAAATACACCACTGCCTCTGGCCTCTATTTCCCTGAAACACCCTCACTGTCTGTAAATCTTCCACCATTGCTAGTGTCATGCTGGCTGAGCCAAGACCCTGCAGCCGCCGGTCCCCACACATTCTCAGATATTCCAGTGCATAGACCCCACACCAACTGGCTGCAATCCATTGCTGCCACTGCCTCAGCAGCATTATCGCCACCAATCCCAAACTCTAGCAGGCAGCCCAACATTTCCAGAAAGGAGTCACCTCTGAGTGACCTGCCCCCCCCCCGCCTCTTTCTGTCACCCCATGCCTGAGGGGCAAATACCTGCTGATTCCCCCCACCACAAACGTCCATTGAGAAGCAAGTAACAGAATCAAACAAGTAAACAAAACAACTCCCTCCCTCAGTACTATGCTGAGTTGTGGAGGCTGGAACACTGTTGTCTGGGCCCTAAACTGGCCGATTGTAGTAAAACCTTTTCTCAAGTGACAGACATGGTTGTTCTCCCTGGAGCAAAACACACTCCTAGGATGGGTTCTGACATCAGACCCAGGGCTGTTTCCTGCATACACCTCCTCTTTCCTCCTCACCCTGGCCCTGTTTAAACATGTGGCTATCACACCAGGTGCCATGAGGAATATGGTAGTTTCCATAGTCTCCTTCCACTGGTCCCAACAAGTGTAGTTGTAAACTGTAAACCAGACTGAAGTTGATTTCCCCCCAGGGTCTCCCCATACAAGTCAGTAGATGCAGATAGATATTTGGGAGGAAGGGAACCACTTAGGCCCAGACACGGAACACATTTAAATCCCAGCTCTGCCTGCCGGGATACTCTGTCATACCTACCAGGACCCCCTCAACCACTTGCTTGTTTAGAAAATAGGCAAAATGTTCCATGTATTTAGCAAAGAGTTTTCATGATTTCCTTGACTTAGGCTGTGGTGGGGGGACTGTTACCCTGGATGGGCGACATAGCCCTTCAAGGAACAGATTTCAGCAGGTGTTTTAGAGGAGATGAGATGGGGCATAAAGAGATCACCAGGAGTCAGACTTCACAGCTCAGGCTGAAGAAGCAGTTCTCACAAGTGATTCTATGGGCACTGGGGTCCACACCATGCACTTTGGTACACAAATGTCAGTGTGGCTCAGAGGAGGCTGGGGGACTCAAGTGTCAAGTGGATGTAAGCCCCACTGCGGTGGACATCTGTTCTCACCCAGGGGTACCCAGGATCTAAACTGCTCTTACACTTGGCAATCTCCACCTAAGGAGACAGAGCCCAACTCCCACTGAAAGAGCTGAAAACACTAGACACTTGCTTTTCTCAGCTTTGCTGGAGGTAATGTATGAGGGAGACCCACTGGCCTTGTGTCAGGAAGTAGATGCAGTGGCAGCATCTCCATCTCATTTCTTCTGGAGGTGACAGTGACAGAGTTCTGGTGTCAGTGGGGACAGTCTGGGTGTACAGCCAGGGCATCTTGGAGAGGAATCTCCTCACTGAAATAGCCCCCAGATAGGATCTGGACGTTTGTTTCTGTCTATGGACATCCTCATCATGTTTTCTCTGGTTATCCAGAGAAATTTTGAAAACTATCCAATATCATTTTAACAAGAAGTTCCTTTTTTTTTTCTTTTCTTTTTTTTTTTTTTTTTTAAGTTTCTGTCTTTATTTGTTTTGAGCGAGGAGAGGGTGGAGAGAGAGAATCCCAAGCAGGCTCTGCACTGTCAGCACAGAGCCCAGTTCAGGGCTTGAACCCATGAACCATGAGATCATGACCTGAGCCTAAGTCAGGCACTTGACCAACTGAGCCACCCAGGCACTCCTCGTTCCTTTTTGTTTTTTTTTTTTTAATTAGCCTGAATTGATATGATGCTTGCCCGTAAGACTTTGACCAATACCGGCACTTTTAAACATTTTTTAACTCTAGAGACTTCAGAGCACAGTACTCTCCACAAGGATACCAATGTCTACAAGGGTGCCACTGGCCCAGCACGGGTAAGGCCTGTCAAGGGGCTGTGGATATCAACCAAGAAGACCAAGGCTGGGAGGTGGGGGCTGGGGAAGAATGCATTGGATGCCCTGGGGTAGCAAAGTTGCCAGTTTTCACCTGTAAAACATTCTTAGGAGACTGGCCTTAATGGTGGAAGGACGATCCTACCACAGCAGGTGAGAGTAAGACCCAGAGAGACATTTAGCGTATTCATGACTGTCGATGTGACCTTCCATTTATCTCCAGGCCCGTGTAGCCCCAGGAAATCTGTTATTCCACAACAACCTCCACTGTACCCTAGGGAACCTGTCAACCAGGCCCTGGCCACAGACTGTAACCTCAAAATGGGGATCATGAAAGCTTGTTAGAATGCCTGGGGCTGAGAGAGAAAGAATTCTGGAATTTGTTGTTTGTCTCTCTCTATATATATGTTGTCTCTCTCTCTCTACATATATATATATATATATGTATGTATATATTCATACAATATTCATGAATCATTCTGAATCATACAATATTCAGAGCCCAACATGGGGCTTGAACTCATCACCCCGAGATCAAGACCCGAGCTGAGATCAAGAGTCGGATGTTCAACCAAATGAGTCACCCAGGCCCCCCTGTTTGTTTATGTTTTTAATTGAGGTATATCAGTATGGTTTTTGTAAAAAACAAAACAAGAAAAAATAAAAAACAAAACCAAAACCCTCTTTTTTAAGTTAAAAAAAAATCTTTACATTTATTTATTTTTGAGAGACAGAGCACAAGCGGAGGAGGGGAGAGAGAGAAGGAGACACAGAATCCTAAGCTGGTTCCAGGCTTTGAGCAAGCTGTCAGCACAGAGCCCTACATGGGGCTCGAACCCACCAACTGGGGGATCATGACCTGAGCCAAAGTCGGATGCTCAATCGAATGAGCCACCCAGGCTCGCCTCCCCCCACAAAAAACCCTCTTTTAATGCCTTTGCCTATAGCAGGTGATATAGGAAGGTGGTATGAAGAGAGGGAGAAGGGCACAGAAAAGAAGAAAAATAAGAGAAAAGGAAATAGGGAAGAATTTCAAGCCAGCAGTATCACTTTCACACATCTCTGCAGGGTTTAGGCGGCAGCATGAGATGTCAGGCCATCCAGGGTGTGCCCGTATCATTGTCACCATTCTAAGGGAGGCTTAAAGTTCATTTCCCAGTGAGGTACTTCAGGGTTAACAATGCCCTACCATTTGAAGGAAGGAGTCCAGGGCTTGGCTGCCACTTAAACTGTCTCTGTCTCGGTACCCTCAAAGGAAGAAGAGAAGGGAGAATTCAGGCACTTTTTTTTTTTTTTACTATAAGTTCAAATGTTCTTTCAAAAGAAACAAAAAAGAAATCACAGAAATATCTATAATGCTACAAGACAGGAACCACAATAAGAACAAACAGTAAGCTTTTGAGTGAGAGCCCTCCCAGTGGGGAGGTGGTGGCTGGCAGTGAGGACCAGAGCTTCTCCAGAGGGTGGAAGTGAGAGGAGCTTGCAGGGGCCATGACGGCTCACCCTGCTCCTGAACCCACTCACACCAGCAGCCCTCTTACAGCCAGCCAGTTAGTCTTGTGCCAGCAACTGTGGCCAATTAACCCGTCTTATTTTGTGAGGATGAAAAGTGAGTGATTATTTTTTTGGAGCAAAGAAGTTGACTCTGAACTTTATAGGTGAGGGGATCTTTTGAGATGACTGAGTCCAACCCCTTTGATAGCAAATTTCAGTAAAATTAAATCTGTAAATGAAACACTTGACACACTGAAAGGAGTCTTGGTAGATGAAGCAAGGTTAAGACAGTGAGGGTTCTTGGGGTGCCTGGGTGGCTCAGTTGGTTGAGCATCCAACCTCGGTTCAGATCATGATCTCACGGTTCATAAGTTTGCGCCCCACGTTGGGCTCTCTGCTGTCAGCAGAGCCCGCTTCAGATCAGCTGTCCCTTCTCTTTCTGCCCCTACCCTGCTTGTTCTCTCTCTCTCTCTCTCAAAAATAAATACACATTAAAAAGAAAGAAAAAGAGAGAGCGAGAGAGAGACTGAGGGTTCTTGATAGTCCTGGATGAAGTGTTGGTTATTTACTGCTGCACAACAGATGACCCCCAACTGTAAAATCTTTAGTGGCCTAAATGACAATACCTGTCATCTCAGAGTTTCTGTCAGACAGGAGTCCAGGCTTCCAGGAACCCACAGCCTAGCTGTGTCCTGTCTCTCTGGGTTCTTACAAGGTTTCATCAAGTTGTCAGCCAGGGCTGCAGTCTTATCTGAAGGCATGACTGCAGAAGGATCTGCCTCAAAGCTCCCTTACATTGTTCTGATTGTTGGATTCACTTCCTCACTGGTTGTTGCACTGAGGGCCTCCATTCTCTGAAGCTGTCGTCCACGGGCTACCCTCAGTTCCTCTCCATATGGCAGCTCGCTTTATCAGAGTGAGCAAGCAGAAAGAGCAAGAGAGGGTGCCAGCAAGAAAGAATGTGCTAATGAGATGGAAGTCCCAATCTTTTGTAACTTAGTCCTAGAAGTGACATCGCATCACCTTTGTGTATTCTGTTCCTTAGAAGCAAGTCACCAGGTCCAGCCTATACTTAAGAGGAAGGCATTATACAAGGGAGTGAATGCCAGGAGGCTAGATTATTGGGAGGCACATCAGAAGCTGCCTGCGAAAACAGGGGTATATAGAAGGTTGGAAAAGGGTCAGAACCACAGAAGTATAGAATTTTCTGATTGAAATGAAAGGGGCCCAATAAATCCAGCCATCTGCATGTTGCCTGAATTCCTAATATAGCTCCCTGTCAAGTAGCTTTTCACTCTACATCTGCACAATGGTGTAGTTAGAAATGGTAATCCTGGTTATACTGGGCTAGAAACCACCTGCCTATAACATTCATCCATGCCCAAGAGGCACGCTATAACCCATGAAAATGGTGGAAAGGTCAGAAGATTCTATTCTCTTGAATGGTTAACTGCTTTGATGAAAGCTAAAAAGTAAATTGTAAATAAAGATTTGGTCTAATTTTAAAGTAACCTGGAACATGTAGAATGTTTCTCCAGTTATTAGTTTATATGTGTTGACATATAAAACACAAAAGATCTTCCTAAGAAGCTGGACAAGTCAGTAAGTTTTAAAGAAAAAAGTAGTGGGAGTATCGAATATTACCAAAACAGACATCAAAGTCAGCAGCTAAAAATTTCAGAACTAAGACAATAAACAGATTAAAAGGAAGAGAAGGCCCTAGTGCTTTACTCCTTTGACATTAAGGATATTTTTCATATGGAATTTTGAATTTGGCAAGAAGTGTGAACTGTGGCTTCATGACTGGCAGACAGCATTTCAGAGTTCACAGACTACTCTCTGGGAAACTGTTGTAGCCAAGGTTGTGGCATCATGCTTGACCACTCACTTCTTCAAAGAGCTAGCTCAAATGGCTATTTGTGAATGTCAACTCTAGTCTCAAAAGAGAAAAGATTGTAGAAAGTAATTATAAACTATCAGAAAACAATAAAGCTAGGAGGGAGGGAGGGAGGAGGGAGGGAGGGAGGGAAGGAAGGATCTTTTCCCTTGAATACTCCTCCCTTATTTTGGGTGATTACAAGATTATAGGAACTCACATAAGGCCTACCTTGAGAACCACAGCACTATTTTGGGTGTGTGCTTATTGGAAAACAAAACTCACTAATTAACTCATAGAATAGCCAAGATGCAAGGATCTTAGGGAACATGTGGTGTCATCCCTAATTTTGAAGAAATGGGGTTCCAGAGAGACTTAAGTAACTCACCAAGTAATTAGAGCAGAGTGACACTTAGGTCAGCTATTCTCACAGGGGGTCCAATATGAAACAACCAAAGCCAGCTTGGTAATGTCTCCATCTCAGGGGGCAACCAGTTTGTCCTTTGCCTTTTGCACCGACTCCACAAGAGGTATTTCTCAACATTGTGTTTATGCAAACTCTTGAGCAGCACAGACTCCTGAGCTAAGAGACTCTCCACTCTGTGTGCAATTGAGGGCAAAGGCTGGGATAGCTTGGCCCTGCTCCAAACTCTTTCCTCGGAGGCCTGAGGGGACAGAAAAAACACATGTACTTTTCCTAGTTGGGTGAATAGAGACCAGGCTCATCAAGTAGAGGTGAAAGTGACTTTATTCTTGAAGTAAATGAAAAACACTCAAACCTGAGGAGAACATTGACTGTTCCTACTCAGTATAAAACTTTACAACTGGCCAACTCTCATGGAACAGGTGGGATAGGGGAGAAACCTGAAAAGATAGTTGATGTTAACTCTAGTGGAGACAGAAATAATTCGTCTGCTTTTCTTTATGCTTTCTCTCAGCCCAAATGAAACAGCTTTTAATTCCAAATGCAAAATAAACAACATGGAAATATAAGACAGCACATTGAAAAGACCCAAGAGTCAAAGGAGGAAATTTGTATCCAGAGGTGTTCCATGAAATTGGATGCTGAGAGATAAGAAAAGGAAAAAAAATGGAGAGTGAAGAAAGCAACATTTTGAGAGCTGAGCAGGTTTTTTTTTTTTTTAATCAGAAATAGTGTTTATTGGACTCCCCTCCATAAAAAAAAATTGCTTATGGAAATAAGGTTAGTATCTTTTCCCTTTGGTTCCCAGAACTCCTAAAAAAGGAGATGAGAGGGAAACAGGGGAGGAAGGAGAGAAAGAAGGACTTGGTGAGAACTGGGGAAATCTTCAAGAAAGTTGGGGGGCAGGTCCATGCTTTTGCTTCTCTGCTCTCCCTTCCAATTCTATAATTGGCACAAGAAAGGATTCCAGCCCTACTTTGGCTTATCTCTCATATTCTTAAGTCCATGCCTGTTCCTCAAGTATTTAGTTAGGGAGGAAAGCTGTGAGCTGGTAAAGTCTGCTCCCCCACCACCTCTGGAATTTTCCCCACGGAAATAGGACACAATAAAGTCAGACAATGCGAGCATTCACACCAGGGCAGCCAGGGATGCCTTTGTTCTGGTGAACCAGAATGAAGCTTAACTAAATATGCTGTGAAGCAACTTAAGCAAAGTGGAAAGAGAAAATGATTTTCCACTTCTAGATATAGCAAAATACATTAGCAATAGCACTTGGGTCTAAGCAGATCCGATGAGTTACAAATGATCATTTTCATTATGGCCTAATGAGATCACGGTTGAAGTAAGTTAATAACGATTAAAGTTAATGAAAAAGGGTGCCTATATAGTTTGTTTTCTCTAAAGTTGTGTCTTTTTTTAGCCCCACTTTATTGAGGCATGATTGACATACAAAAAGCTGTACATATTTAGTGCATACCACTCAGTGAATTTAGGAGTCAAATTGTGTCTTCTTGGGGTTATACGGTAATTAGATTGCTTAAACATTTTAAACATTCAGAAATGCTACCTGGATCACTTAAAAGGCAGTGTGTGATGATACTAAGTGTCTAAATTTAGCTGTTTTGATAACAGCTCTCTTTGATTAAAAGAAGGAGTTTAAAAGACACTACCTAGGAGTTCTCTGGGACAGAAATGATGATAGCAAGATTGAAACAGTGGTTGTGGGATGAAGGAGAGGGAGGCACACAGAAGAGGTGGTCCAGAGGTACAATCAAATAGGACTGGGAGAGCAAGCATATCAGGTGGGGAGCATGAAAGGAGAATCAAAAGAGGGCTCCCAGGTCCCTGGGATAGATGGCCAGGTTTGGCATGCGGCTTCAGTCACTGAGCTGGCAGATGAAAGAGGGGCAGTGCCACCACGCAGCCAGTCAACACACTCTGACCAAGTGACTGCCGAGGGCTGTGTGTTCTCCAGATTGCTGCCAGATTATGGACAACTCACTTGCCCTGGCTGCCTGTCTTCACATTTACAAAATGAAGCTTGTTTTAAGACTCTGCTAACATCGTGTTTAACAGTTGGTGTAGATATTCAGAAGCCCCCAGATAATGTACACATTTAATGAACTTTATGGGTAAACAAATTAAATAAAATGAATTCCATGAAGACAAGAATTATGCCTTTTGGATATCCCATTTGGTAATCCCTCATTATGCACAATATGCCATTTAACAAGCATGCTGGGAGAATGGTCCTTGTGGTGGGGGACAGGGGACCAAGAAGGTGGCAAGGAACAGAGGGACACAGCCCTAGTGACACCCTCCTCTACCTTGCCTCACTCTTGTCCATTCCTTTCTATAATCCAATAATTTAAAAATAGTTTCCCAAATATAAAATGCATGCTTCATTCAATGACAGAATAGACAATGTTCAAATTTACTGAGAGGGAAAACCCCCCATTTGGAGGGGCGCTTGGGTGGCTTAGTCCATTAAGCGCCCTACTTTGGCTCAGGTCATGATCTCACAGTTCGTGGGTTCGAGCCCTGCATTGGCTCTGTGCTGACAGCTCAGAGCCTGGAGCCTGCTTCAAATTCTGTCTCTTTCTCTCTCTCTGCTCTTCCCCCATTCATGCCTGTCTGTCTGTCTGTCTGTCTCTCTCACACACAAATAAACATTTAAAAAAATTAAAAATTTTGGAAATATAAAAAAACATACATAGGTCAAAGGAACTGAAAAAGAAAAAAAAGCTCAATTAAATGTTATTAGAGAAAGCAGAAACAATTTTAAGGAACTTGGTGTTTATACAGACCGGTATGGTTGGTTTCTTGTCCTCTCTTTTCCATTTCTTGTCCCTCTCAAAGTGTGGGTTTCATTGACAAACTTGGGGAAAGAGGTGTTGAAGGAACATTCATTATTTAGAAATCCACTGCTGCCCAAGGGCTACGTTGAGTCATAACTAATACACTTCAACTGGGAGCCTGTAACAATGATTTCTCTTTGTGTGAACTCTTGAGCAACACACACTCCTGAGCTAAAGACACTCCACTCTTTTTGCAACTGGATGGAGCAGATGTAGTAGGAGAGACAGGCATTGTCTCCAACATCAAAGGAGTGAATGAAGATATTGGTTTGAGAAGCCAGTGATTTCCCAAGAAGCCTCCACAGCCTGACCCCACTGGGCCTTCCCAGGCACAGAATGTGAAGGTGAAGGAATCTGGGGCTGGGTCATATTTTCTCAGAGTCCCTGCTCAAAACTTGGCCTGGAGTGATCAAAGGAAGTTGATGTAGCTCCTCCTCACTGTCCTGCTCCCTCTCTTGTCCCTCCATGTTCAATTTCTCAACAAGCAGCTAGAATGTTCTTTAAAACAAAGACAAGTTACTCAACCATCCAACAACCTCCAAAATTCTTAGAATAAAAACCAAAGACCTTACTAGGGGCTCAGAAACTCTTTCTGACAGACCCCCATGATCCTCTGACGTCATCTTCTGCCTCTCTCTCCTGTTCTGGCCACACTGGTCTCTCCGTGGTTTCTCAAACACACCAGGCACATTCCTTTCTCAGGGACCCTGTACTTGCTGATCTCTGTGTTGGAAGACTCTCAGATCTTCATGTGACTCCATTTCTCACTTCATTCAAGTCTTTGCTCAATTCATCTTGCAGAGAGGCCTTTCTTAACCCTTCCTCTAAACAGTACCCCCTCATTCTCTATCCCCTTGCCCTGCTTTTTCTTCATAGACTTATCATATCCTAACCTTACATTATATATTTAATGCTTATTGTTTGCTTACCCTCACCTTCTGGGAGAAGGAATCTTGTACTTGATGAATGAATGAATGAATGAATGAGAAAAGAGTGATTGATGATAACCAGTGAAAGGTTATTCCCTTTAAATTAGTTCAGATTCAATAATAGGAAATGCCATCAGATGAAATGTTTCAATGGTAGGTAGGATCTCCATATAAAAGTGGCAAATCCCAATATCTCCCTCCATTGATAATCATTCATTCTCAAGACATTTATTGTATGCTTAGTATGTGCCAACTACATTCTGAGAATGAACAAGATGAGACTCCTGCCATATGGTGCTTAGGTCCTAATTTGGGGAGGAGGACATACAATTTAAAAAATAAATAACAAGCTAATTTTTTAATGTGATATATGCTCTGAGGGAACTAAGCAGGGTGATATTATGGGAAGGAGAATGAATTCCTTCTTTAGACAAGATGAGAGAGAAATCCTCTGTAGAGCTGATGCTTGAGCTGAGGCCTGAGAGACAAGAAAGATCTAACCATAGCATGGAAGTCTATTTCATGCAGGGAAGAGCATGTGCCAGGGTCCTATGGAAGAAAAATACTTGGTATTTATAGGAGCAGAAAAGAAACCCTTTTGCTGGAGCACAATGAACAAGAGGCAAGGGTTAGAAGAGGACAGGCCCAACCAGATCTAGGATTTGGTCTTGTTTTTATTTTACTTTTTTATTTTATTTTATTTTATTATTTTATTTTATTTTATTTTATTTAACTGAATTCTAAACCATTAAATGCTGTCAAGTGTAGGACTGACATAATATCATTTATATTTGAAAGTCACTCTGTATATCAGTTATCTATTGCTGTATAACAAACCATCCTAAGCTTAGTGGTGTAAAGTAACAACAACATTCATGATTAGTCTCACAATTCTGGAGGCTGATTAGACTCAACTAGGTGGTTTTGCTCAAGGTCTCTTGTGTAGTTGTCTTTAAATATTGACTGTGACTGGAGTCATCTGAAGGTTTCTTGGCTCAAATACCTGGTGGTTAACGTGAGCTATCAACTGGGACCTTAGCTGGGGCTCTGATGGAACACCTACATGTAACTTGCCCATGTGGCCTGGGCTTTCTTTTTTTTTTTTTTTAACGTTTATTTATTTTTGAGACAGAGAGAGACAGAGCATGAACAGGGGAGGGGCAGAGAGAGAGGGAGACACAGAATCTGAAACAGGCTCCAGGCTCTGAGCGGTCAGCACAGAGCCCGACGCGGGGCTCAAACTCACGGACCGTGAGATCATGACCTGAGCCGAAGTCGGAGGCCCAACCGACCGAGCCACCCAGGCGCCCCTGGCCTGGGCTTTCTTAAGGAATGGAAAATGAGTTGCTAGAGAAACAATGCCGAGAGAGAGCCAGGTGGAAGTCATATCATCTTTTATGACCTGGACTTGGAAGTCATAGGCATGTGACTAAGTCCATGTTCAAGGGAAAAAGAAATGGATTCCACCTCTTGATGACAGAGTGTCAAAGAATTTTCAGACATGATTTCAATAAACCACTACATCCTGGTTCCTGAGTGGAAAATAAATTATATGGGGACAACAGTGGAGGAAGGGAGAACAGCTAGGCATCAATGCACTATTCAGGAAAAAATGACAATGGATTGGAGATGAAAGACATGCAGAATACTAGGCCACATTTGGGAGGTACAAATAACAGGACTTGGTAGTGGATTGGATGTGGAGCATAAGAAGGATGACTCAGGCCTTTGGTTTGAACAACAGGATGAGTATTGGTGCCATTTACTCCTATGGAGAACACTGAGGGAGGAACAAGTGACTGGGAGGCAGGAGATGAAAACCAAGAGTTCTCTATAAGACATTTGGCTTTTGGGATGCATACTAGATATGCAAGTGGAAATAGCAAGGAATCAATTGAAACTTAATTTAAGTTCAAGAGATGGGTGTACTCTTAAGGTATAAATATGCCAGTTATTAACATATACATAGCATCCAAAGTCAAGGATAGAAGAAATCACCTATCCAAAGGATGTAGTCAGACAAGATGACTAATCCTAGAGATGCTACAACATTTAGGACCCTATTTGGAAGAAAACATAACCTCATTTTAGAAGAAAATGCCCCTAAAAGTGCTTTGCACTACAGATTAATTAGGAAATAAGAGCACAAGGATAAGAAAACAATACCACAGAATGAGATAAAAAGGAAGATTATAGACCTAAGCAAGGAAGTAAGAGAGACCAAAATACCACTATTAAAATCTAATCAATTAGAAACAAGGAAGAGACTCAATATGATCAAAAATAAAAATTAATCCTGAGATAACCATAGTGAATTTAGAGGATAAAAGAAACAGATTAAAGCACTCCTCCCAAATTATTGATTATGAAAATTACAAAGAGACAATCCAGGTTGTTAACCGGTGGCCCCGAGGTAGAGAACATAAAACATGAAACAGGAAAAGTGTGCAGAGATACAAAAGAATGTAATCAGCAGTCAAAGGGCACACCATATACCTGGAAAAATTAATATAGAATGACTGGCCCAGAGCCAATCCTGGCTAAGCTATTGGGCAGGAAAGCATGACCTACACATGAGAAGAATCTTCAGGTAGGCTCAGAGCTATCCATATCCACAGCCAGTGCCAGGTGATACTAAAGTCATAACTTGAAAGGAAATCTAGAGTCATAGCTCAAAGGAAGAGAAGAAGAAACAGTGAATCTAGAATATTCCACTCATAAAGATGTCATCCAAGTATAAAATCATTAAGCACAAACTCTCAAACACCAACTCAGGAAATAAAGCACATATGAGCTAAAATGGAAGCTGAATATTAAAAAGAATAATCATATTTTCATTATCTTTTTTATAACCTTAAATGATTCTTGAAGAAACAAATATCACTTGTGCATAAGCATTTATCTGAAGTTCAGAAAATCCCCTATCTTTAGTTTCATTAGCTTCTGCTATATCAAGTAAAATTAAAGTTAAGACATATATTTAAAATACACGTAAAATATGTAAAATTGTTTTTATCTATTTGTCTATCTATCTATTAAACTACATATTTTCACAGAAAGAGGTATGAAATGATTATCACCTAATGCTAAAGACAGATTTGGCGGGTGGGGTGGTTGGTGGTAGGAGATTTCATGATTTGTTACTTTCTCCTTTGAACTTTTGTATATGACTTGAATTTTATATAATTACAAATTATTTTTATAAAAACAATAGTCATTCTAAAAATTGTTTAATGAAAGCAGATATTAAGAGTTATAAGCAATAATATTTGTTCAGCACCTATTACACACTAGATATTTTGCACATATTGGATAATCTAAGCCACATATAACTCATCAAGGTAGGAATTATAAATTCATTTTCCAGAAGAGGAAACTGAGGTCCATGGGTATTTGTTAATTTTCTAGAGTCACACAGCTAGTAAAGGCAGAGTCAGAACTTGGCCTGATGCCAAAGCCAATGTCCCTCCCACTGGCCTGCCTCCTGGTGGTTTTATCAAACTCAACTCCCCACCCCCACTGTGTGCACATGAATGTTCACATACACACATTTCCATCTGCCCAGATCAGGAACTTGTTATGACAAGCCAAATGCAATAACCCATTTCCTGACCAAAGCTATTATTCATTATCTTTATGATTTGGGAAATAGCTGCTGATTTCACCCTGAAAAGGGTCATACTTAGGTCTTAAGAGAAGTAGTAATTACAGACCTTCTGTTCTGTGTGGAAAGATATGATATTCAGATATACCCAGCCCTTTGAGATGCTCTGCTGGCAAGTGGTTGAAGTGCAAAGTACTATTGACTCATGGTCCTCTCTGTCCACTTTCATTAGTGATGTTATTTTGTTCTTTAGTGTTTGTTCTAAGATGGTTTCAAAAGCCCAAGGGAGCTTATCAATTTCTAGGTATTCAAATATCTCTTCCACAATGAATGTTTGTGTGATATATATACACAAATCAAAAAGTAAATTCTTAATGACAGATGAAAGCAAATGGCAACAAAAGCATAACCCATGCTCCCAGGCCATGCTAACTCTAGGCTGGAGATGAAAACTGAGGCTACCACCATGGCCCTAGGAGAATGCCATTGGTTTTGCTCCTACCCACCTGTTTTCTGGGAACTCCATCTGCTATAAAATCCTGAGTTGCCCTGGGCATGTATCACACGTGTTCTTGGCTACTCCATTGGATCTTCCTCTGATGCACGTTCTTAATTATGTCTTCTGGCATTGTGGGGCCCAGTGTAGCAATGGTTGCCAGGGTCATGGCCCACCTGAGACCCCATTGCTGCCACAGTATCCACACAAAGCTAACCCTACTTCCACCTGTCCCTCCAACAATCTAGTTTCCACAGAGTGGTATATGTAAAACATGAATTCCCTGGTTCCAGAGGCATTCCATTACACATCCCAAATGGCTCGCCATGGCCTGTAAGACTTTGCAAGGTCTGATCCCATCTGCCTGTCTAGCAAGTTTAATATGACTGTGTGCTGGAGGAAAATGGATGATTAAAGGAACATACTGAGCAGACCTCTCAGACTTACTTTTCCTTGACCCTGGCCCATCACTTTTGAACCAGACATTTGTGCCTTTGTGCTCTTTCCTCCTGATGAGCCCTTTGTTAACAGACCCTGACAGTTCTGCACCAATCTCCCAGATTTGCCAGGAGGTGGGTGCTGAGAAGTTTCGATACCCTCATCACCTTTATTTAACAGCCCTCACTAAAGTCAGGTCGAATAAACCTAAGTCACTATAATCTAAGTGAAAGGGGTGTGTCATAACTTCAAGACAAGTCAGGTAGCTGCAACCCCCTCCAAACCCAACCACCCCCACCCAATTTCTGCCTCTAAGTTTTCTGAGGTGGAGATTCTGAAGCTGCCACTGATGAAAACTGGTATGGAAAAAAATATGAAAAAAGGACTATGGGATCTTGGACAGAAGTCTCCAACTTCAACTGGAAACGTAAAGAAGGTGGCACAAGTTTTAAGCCCAGTTTTAATGTCAAATAAGAGTCATCATGAGGGCTTTGTATGTCAAGCTAAGGAATTCTTTTGTCCAATTAATTAGTGGTATCTGGAGTAGGCAAATGCTCCCCCAGGAGATTCCAAAAATGACTACTGAGGGATAGAAAGAAAATGCTAGAACTTCTATTTATATTTATTTTTACCTTGGCCATTTACATTCTTCTTTTTGTATATATTTTATATTCATATATTGTGGTTGCATGATCAAAAACATTTTACTTATGGGATGCAGGAACAAAGTATAGAGACCACTGCTGTAAAAAATATGAGCCCATTTGAAGAATTTAAGCCAGGGGATGACAAGATCAGGTTTTATTTCAGTAAAATCACTCTGAAGTGTGGAGAATGAATTAATTTGAGGTGAAAACACAGGCAGAGGGGTCACCTAGGTGGCTCAGTCGGTTAAGCATCCAACTTTAGCTCAGGTCATGATCTCACGGTTTGTGCTTTGGAGCCCCTCATCCAGCTCTGTGCTGTCAGATCCTCTGTCTCCCCCTCTCTCTGCCCCTCCCCCACTCATGCTTACTTGCATGCATGCTCTCTCTCTCTCTCAAAAATAAATAAACATTAAACAAAAAGAATAAACGGGGAGGCTGGGTGGCTCAGTTGGTTGAGCCTCCAACTCTTGGTTTCGGCTCAGGTCATGATCTCACGTTTCATGAGATCTCTCCTGACCATGCAGAGCTTGCGTGGGATTCTCTCTCTCTCCCTCTCTCTCTCCACCAACTTGCACTTTCTCTTTCTCTCAAAAATAAATAAATAACCTTAAAAATAAAATAAAATAAAGAAAAACAAGAAAATACAGGAAGAGGCTCAAGGTTAAGAGATATCTGAATCCTTCAACTGAAGCAATGGGAAAAGGAATTGACTGGGGAGTGAGGACAGAGACAGAGGGAAGAGAGGATGAGAAATATTTAGCAGACAGAATCAACCTGATGGCCAATATATAGGACAGCAAGGGAAACAGACAAGTTTCATATGGCTTTTAGGTTCCTAGCCTATGTGACTGAGTGGAACCAGCATCCAGGATAAGGAAGCCAACCATGAGGCAGGAGCTGGATATTGGAGAAACTGCCTATGTCATAGAAGTCTGCCAACAGGAACAGGTCAGAAGCAAGAAGGAAAACTTCCTGCAATGTCTTCTCTGTTACCCTCTACTGACAATGCTGGACATCATAACAGCTGGCCAGGAAAACATATTTAAAGGGCCCATCTTTATTTCTGCAGAGCAGACAATGAAGAAAGCACTAAAGCTGAGAGGCAATAAATTAATAATAACTGATATAATTCCCTTTTGGCTTCTCAGCTTCCACAAAAGATTTTCAGTTTCATCTGAGTCCAACTATATGTTCCTAATCCAAGTTTTAGTATACCATTCTTTACCAAATGATGCCCCAACTTTACATAATGCCCTAGTTTCACATGGGAAACTTTTACTTTCACTTGGTGAGACTGTAAGTTCTTGTAATTCAGGAACTCACACTTAAATTTGTATTCAATTTTCAAAATTAGCCCCATGGATAGGAGAAATAAGAGATTCTTTTAAGGCTGTTATGGCAACGCTTCTGTTCGCAGACCATGACTTAAGCTGAGTATTAAAGACTTAAGCTTGTTGGTTTTCTTTCTGTAAGTGCTCAAGTGCACTCTCAAAAATCCACCCCGCACCATAGTCTTCATAGTCCTCTTTATGTCATGAAGGTCAAGTGCAGCATCCACTTAACCCCCAAGGCATGTGTTTCAGTTGACATTTCATCACAGTAAGCATAAGTGATAGCTTGATTAATTGTGATGTCACTGATGTCATAAATTACCCACATCTCATTTTCCACTGACAAGGAGCTCAGCACTGCACTCAAGGACAAAGGCATGACCAAACTCATCACCAAACCCCATCTTTGTGGGTCTATATCCTGGTACTACTGATACCAATTCTGTGTCTGTCAGGGTCTAATCAGGAGACATACACCACACAGAAGTTGAGCAGGTAAAGTTTAACATAAAGAATTATTAAAACAGAGGATCAGAGTAATGAGAGATTGGCCAGTAAAAAGTAAAAAGATCTTTAAAGAATACGAGAATAGCAGATATAAGATGTAGCTACTATCCTTAGGTTGAGATAGAGTGCCCAAGGAAGGGATCCCCTGCCCTCAGGGCTGATATCCAGAACTTTCTGGCGGAGAGACAGTTGTGGGGTATTGAATGGAAGAAAGTTGTTGTGGTGCAGCCCTGGTGGAGCTGCTAGAAATCTGCCCTCCAGAACTTGTTAGAAATCTATCCTCCAGAGTCCTAGATTAAACTGTTAAGAGATATCTCACTGGAGGCACTCTACTGTATGCCACTCCAGTGGAGTGCTGGGGAAAGCTGCTGGCCATTAGGTGCTACTAACCATGAAACACTACAGGAGCCTGGTGCTGGGAAGCTCTGTGTCTGTGGAATAAGTGCACCAGAACCAGGGCGGGGGGGGGGGGGGGGGGAAGCCCCTTCCTCTTCCTCCCGCAGTGTTTATCTAGCCTCCTCTACTGACAGTGTTTCATATTGTGTCAGCTGGCAAAGGACACATTTAAAGGACCCACTTCCATGTTCACAGAGCAGGCCTTGAAGGGTGAATTTGGAACAGTTATCAATTGATAATTGGTACATGATACATTTCCACCTGCCAAGGAAAGAAGAGAAGAAAGAAGAAGGGGAGGGTGGAAGGAAGAGAAGGGAAACTGGATCTTCCACATTTGCAGACTCAGTCTGAGAGGGACAGAAGAAAGACTGTCACAACCACACAGGTTGGAGCCACTGTAACTTCAAGACTGCCACCCTCCCCTGGACCCTTGATGCTTCCAAGAAGCTGTCTGCATGTCTTGAGTCAGTTTTTTCCCCCATGTTCCTCAGATGCTTCTCTGTGCTCTTCATGTCCCTAACCCCAGGAGTCTGTCCCTCCCTTGCAGACAATGACTCCATCTCCTATTTCACAAAAACTTGGAAATCATTGACAGAAACCTCCTCAACTTTTTGCCCCTAAATCTATGTGCTATCCTTTACTTCATCATTTTCACTCAGGCTAGAAAGAAAATGCTAATCCCCCATCCAGTGAATTCCCTCTTGCCTTCTCTAGAACCTCACTTATCAATTTTTTTCCCACTGTCCTGTATCTTTAGTCCATTTCTCCTTTTCAGTTCCTTCCCATTAGCATATAAATTACTCATGTTTCTGGGGCGCCTGGGTGGCTCAGTCGGTTAGGCATCTGACTTCAGCTCAGGTCATGATCCCACGGTTTGTGTGTTTGAGCCCTGCATCGGGCTCTTTGCTGACAGCTCAGAGCCTGGAACCTGCTTCAGATTCTGTGTCTCCCTCCCTCTATCTCTCTCAAAAATAAATAAACATTAAAAAAATTATGAATAAATAAATAAATAAATAAATAAATAAATAAATAACTCATGTTTCTTCCATTTTGAAAAGCCTTCCCTAAACTCAGTGTGTTCCCCTGTTGCTATCCCCCTCTTTCCTCCACTTCACAGCCAGATTTCTTCATTGACTTGTCTGTGCTTGCTGTCTCTGATTTCTCACTTCCCATTCCCCCTGCAACCCACTCCGTCAATTCTTGCCAGTGACTTTCACAGGTCTCACTCCACCAGACCCTTTCTAGAATTTACCTTTCTTGTGCAGTCAGAAATAGTCAATGCCGTTGACCCCTCCTGCCTTCCCAATACATTTCTTTCTTTTGGTTTCCACTATACTTCTTTTACTCTCTCCTATCTCCAGCCCTTCTTGTTTTTCTCTGAGTTTGGTAATGTACATTCTACTACATGAAAGGGAATTATTTATTCATTATTTAAATCATGACTGTCTATATTTTTAATTGGTTTTTAACGAATTATTATTATTTATTTTGATGGTCAAATTGTCCCAGATTTGGCAAGTGTGAGTTCCTTCTGTGTCTTTCGACATGTTCCCATCATGACTTGAACATTTTCTTTGCAATAAAACTTTCCAGGTCCATCTTATACATTCTCTGCCCAAACCTTGCCTGAAACCAGTCATTTCTCAAGGATCTCTGGTTTACTTTTAGTGGGGAGTAGTATTTGGAAGCTAAGATTGGGGCACTAGGCATGCTCATTGCTCGTAGGTGACACCGGTCCCAGGACCTCTCAGGATGGCACGGGGAATAACTGTATGTATACCACTGTGCCCCAACACACATTTTTGTAACCTACACTTAGATCTCTCTCTACATCGTAAAGCATGAATTTGCGCCAATAGTTCCAATTCCAAGCCAACACCACAGGGCTCATTCTAGTTCCCCCTTTCCATATCTGTATCTATCTTCAACAGTGAGAAACCTGGCTCCCAGTGTCCCTAATATATACATGTCTCTATGAGGTGAATCCCTTCATGGAGCTAGTCACTTGACCCCACTGGGCTGCCCCTGTCACCCCACACTCATGCTGTCCTCATACAGGCCACCATTACCACCTTATTTGGGCTTGTCAAGCCTAAACTGAATTAGAATGCAGGAAAGGAAAGGTAGAAGGGGAAGGAAGCAAGGTAGGGGAAAAGAAAGAAGCCAATAAAGGAGTAAAGGAAAGAAAGGGAAGAAGAAGGAAGGAAGGGAAAGTATGCTGGCCTCTCCGGTTGCCAGAGGCCTACCCTGACTTTCCAGCCCCTCCAATGTTTGTGCTCCTTACCCTATGATCTCTTATATTTTCTCTCCCTGAGTGAAATCATCCTTTCACTAGGCTTTCATCTATTTGATGATCACAGCAAAATTGTGCATCTCCATTCTATACTTCTCTTCTGAGACTCTAACTTAATGTATTTATCCATTAGAATTGACTCTAGGATGGATGGCCACAAGCATCTCAAATTTAACACGTCCAAAAAGCATCTTATTACAGCTCCCCCAAAACATGACCTATTTCTGCACTTTTGTCTCATTAAAAAACACAAACAGAAGCACCTGATGCCCAAACACAGACCCAAGCATTACCCTTAGCTCCGTTCACCAACCCTCATGATTCCGTTTTCTTAGACATACATCCACTCATTCTCTCCATCTCCACTGCCCCCTCCCCTTTTTGGGGTCTCCATCACTCCCATCCAGAGTCATCTGTTCCTATTAGTGCCTCCTCTGCACAGCTGCCTGAATAAGGGCTCTACTCCATGAATCTGATCATGTCACTCCCTCATTTAAATAACATTCCCCTTGCCTTCTGCATGAAGTCCAAACTCCTTAACAGTCCTTGCTCTGTCCTACCTTGTAAAGTAGCATCACTGACTTCCCCTCTCTATTTTGTCTATTGTTGACAGAATCTCTTCTCTACCACCCAGATGACCTGTAATCTCTCTTCAAGGAACCTCTGGAGTATTTTATCCTCTCTGCTTGGAACACTCTTCTTAAACCACCTACCCTCAACTGGGCTAGCTTCTGCTCATCTGACTCTTGTCAGCTTTGACATCACCTTCTCCTGAAAGTCATAGTCACTGTGGTAGACAGAATAACGTTACCCCAAAAGAGATATCTACATCCTAATCCTATGTTACATAACACATAAGGAGGCATTAAGGGTACAGATGAAATTAAGGGTGTTAATCAGCTGGCTCAAACTTACATGAGCATGGTCTCATGCTCATCCTTGAACCAATCATTGTGGCCACAGGGATAGGATGAGTTCATTGAAAAATGCTCACTGCAGAAGGACTCAAGAGGAGTGGAGGCCTTTCAAGATAGGCCATGTGAGTAAGATAGGTCAGAGAGATATCTGATCAGGGTCCCAGGGAAAGGTCTCTGAAAAGGCCAAAGAAGCACAAAGGCTAGAAGGTAGGCTGATGCTCATCTGTGGCTTTTTTCAGCCACAGTCAGGTTGCCCAAGGAAGGCATGTGGGTGATGTGATCCACAGTTGGGCCCCACAGTTGAGCTGGGGCTCAGGAGGACCAAAGAAGAGAGAAGTGGGGTCTCAGAGAGGAGGTGAGGTTTAGTTAGGAAAGGGAGTGAAACCAGGAGGGGACTAATGGTCCAGGCACTAAAGATGTCAAGGAGGTTGAAGAGCGAGTGGGTTGAAGGAGTCAGGGAAGAAGGAATAGGCAGAAAATAAGATATTAGAGTTCAAGGCTAGAGTGAAGAGAAGGTCCACTCAAAGGTATGACTCTAGGAATGACCATGGAAATAGGTGGTATAGGTGGAAGCTGTTGAGATCATAGCTGTCATCATGATGTAATAAATACCTACTAGGAATTTTTTATTTGCTTATGCCCATTTTGAAACAGGATTTAAGATGGTTCACAAAGATACACACAACATGTCAACAGGCTAAGGCTGGGTGAGATGATGTGAAAAGGAGAAAATAAAGGTAGGCAAATAATAAGGAGACTAGGAGTAAAGCTAGTACATGAAATCCATGCCATGAATTCCTAGACACTTGATATTCAGGGCCACAGTTTTGACTCAAAGCTTTCCATTAGCCACTGTAAATAAGGGAATAAAATAAGCAGTTTCCTGAATGTCCTAAAGATAAAAATAAACTGGGGTGCCTGGGTGGCTCAGCCAGTTCAGTATCCAACTTTGGCTCAGGTCATCCTTTCCCCTCTCATGGCTCATGAGTTCAAGCAATGCTACAGGTTCTGTGCTGACAGTTCAGAGCCTGGAGCCTGCTTTGGATTCTGTGACTCCATCTCTCTCTCTCTCTGCCTCTCTCTCTCTAAAAAATAAACATGAAAAAAAAAGATCAAAAAAAAGATAAAAACAAACCAGTGAGCAATAAGAAATATAACCAGTGCTGGTACTGACTTCAGAAAAGGTTTCCTGTGTAGGTCTCAGAAGAGAAAGCCCTCATGACATCACAAGAGGCTTGGGATTCCAACAGAACTTACTCCATCACAACCTGGTTCTAGCACTGACACAACTTCATTAAGCTCTGCAAGCCCCAGTTTTGTTATCTCTTGAGTGTAATAATCCTCACTTTCCTTGGGTTGCTGTAAGGATAAAATAAGTGACCATGTAAAGCACATTTTATGTGAACAATTTCGAGTAGTTATTGTGTGTCCCCAAATCAACAAACTCTTCAGTTCTTAAGTCTGTGTCTTACAGCCAGAAGCTTACAAGTCATTTACACTAGCCCTTATTGCTATTTTGAAAAATAGCAACCTTAATGAAATATAAGCACAATGGTCCAAAATCTCTGGGATGCAGCAAAAGAGGGTCTAAGAGGGATGTTTATAGCAATACAGGTCTACCTTAATAAGCAAGAAAAATCTCAAACAACCTAATCTTGGGTCTAAAGGAGCTAGAAAGAGAACAACAAACAAAACCTAAAACAAACAGAAGGAAGGAAATAATAAATATTAGAGCAGAAATAAGCGATATATAAACTAAAAAAAATAATATGGCATAAATATGTTAAATTGCTATATACCAATAATGAAGCAGCAGAAAGAGAGGTCACCCAAAATAGTAAGATACCTAGGAATAACCCTAATGAAAGAGGTGAAAAGACTTGTCCTCTGAAAACTATAAAACACTGATGAAAGAAATTGAAAATGACACAAAGAAAGGGAAAGACATTCCATGCTCGTGGATTGGAAGAATATTGTTAAAATGTCTATACTACCCAAAGCAATCTACACATTTAATGCAATCTCTATCAAAATGCCAACAGCATTTTTCATAGAACTAGAACAAACAATCCTAAAACCTGTATGGAACCACAAAAGACCCTAAATAGCCAAAACAACCTTGGGAAAAAAACAAACAAACAAACAAAGCTGGAGGCATCACAATTTCAGACCTCAAGTTATATTACCAAGCTGTTGTAATCAAAACAGTATAATACTGGCACAAAAACTGACACATAGGGGCGCCTGGGTGGCGCAGTCGGTTAAGCGTCCGACTTCAGCCAGGTCACGATCTCGCGGTCCGTGAGTTCGAGCCCCGCGTCAGGCTCTGGGCTGATGGCTCGGAGCCTGGAGCCTGTTTCCGATTCTGTGTCTCCCTCTCTCTCTGCCCCTCCCCCGTTCATGCTCTGTCTCTCTCTGTCCCAAAAATAAATAAACGTTGAAAAAAAAAATTAAAAAAAAAAAAAAACTGACACATAGGTCAATAGAACAGAACAGAAAATACAAATATATCCCCACAATTATATGGCCAATTAATCTTCAACAAAGCAGGAAAGAATATCCAATGGAAAAAGATAGTTTCCTCAACAAATGATGTTGGGGAAACTGGATGACAACATGCAAAAGAATGAAACTGGACCACTTTCTTACACCATACACAAAAATAAATTCAAAATGGATTAAAGACCTAAATGTGAGACAGAAACACATTAAAATTCTAGAGGAGAACACAGGCAGTACCCTCTTAGACATTGGCCATAGCAACATTTTTCTAGATATGTCTCCTGAGGCAAGGGAAATAAAAGCAAAAGTAAACTATTGGAACTTCATCAAAATAAAAAGCTTCCGCACAGTGAAGAAACAATCAACAAAACTACAAGGCAACCTACAGAATGGGAGAAAATGTTTGCAAATGACATATCTGATAAAGGGTTAGCATCCAAAATATATAAAGAACTTACACACCTCAACACCCAAAAAATGAACAATCCAAATAAAAAATGGGCAAAAGATGAAAAGACATGAAAAGAAACAGACATTTCTCTAATGAAAACATACAGATGGCCAACAGACACAAGAAAAGATGTTGAACATCACTCATCATCAGGGAAATGAAAATCAAACCTACAATGAAATATCACCTCACACCTGTTAGAATGGCTAAAATAAAAAATCAAGAAACAATAGGTGTTGGTGAGGATGTGGAGAAAGGGGAACCCTCTTGCACTGTTGGTGGCAATGCAAACTGGTGCAGCCACTCTGGCGAACAGTATGGAGTTTCCTCAGAAAGTTAAAAATAGAACTACCCTATGATTCAGGAACTGCACTAAGTATTTACCCAAAGAATACAAGAATACTAATTTGAAGGAATATATGCACCCCTATGTTTATAGCAGCATTATCTACAACAGCCAAATTATGGAAACAGCCCAAATGTCCATCAACTAATGAATGGATAAAGAAGAAATGGTGTATATGCAATGGAATAGTACTCAGCCATACAAAAGAATGAAATCTTGCCATTCTCAACAGCATGGATGGAGCTACAGAGTATTATGCTAAGCGAAATCAGTCAGAGAAAGTCAAATACCATGGATTTCATTCATATGTGGAATTTAAGAAACAAAACAAACAAGCAAAGGGGAAAAAAGAAGAGAGAGACAAAGCAAGAAACAGATTCTTAATTATACAGAACAAACTGATGGTTGCCAGAGGGAAGGAGACTGGGGGGATGGGTTAAGTAAGACTTGAGGGTTAAGAAGCTCACTTGTGATGAGCACAGGGTAACATATGGAAGTACTGAATTACTATATTGTACACCTGCAACTAATATAACACTGTATGGAATTAAAATAAAACTAACTGGAATTAAAATAAAATCTTAGAAAAATATCAGGCTTTGTTCATTTTGGGCTTTGAAAGAAAATGTCTAGCTACATTGGATAGGCTTCCCTGGACCAGAGTGTGCACCTATGGTGGGTCTTCTATATTGGATGGTAAGTCATCTCCTATCTAATTGAGTCTTCCAATCATGGGTCTTCCTTTGGAAGGTGACTAATGGATTAAATCAAAACCCAGAGATGGCTGATGAGGGAAATCAGAGAGGGAGAGAGAGAGAGAGAGAGGGAGAGAGAGAGAGAGAGAGGTAAAGACCCCCAGAATAACAGAGTAGCTGACAGGCTATTAGAATTCCTTACAAGAAGTCTCCCAGTTTTCAGGTTGCCCAGCTCTTCCTTGTAAACTGAAAAAGCCATACGAAATCAGTCAGTCAAAAAGAAGGCATGGCCTTTCCCATTGCCAAGCCACTCTCCATGTAGGGGTGGGGAGAACACAAGGATACATCAGGAGCCAGGCTCTATGCAAACAACTATGCACATACTGTAAGGGCGGTGTTATTACTCCCATTTCACAGATGAGGAAACCAGGATTCAGAAAGAATAAACAGAAGTGGCAGAATCCAGATGTATGCAGTTAACACCTTGAGTTATAAATACAGTATCTGTTTTTATATCATTCTCCTCCACCACTCTGTGAGCTAGTTGATGTGAAGACCAGTCCTACTTAACTTTGTGTTTCCAGCTCCTGACACAAAGCCTAGCACACAGTAGGCTTCTACTAAAGTCTGCATCTATTAGTCAGTAACTAATAACCCCATCACTAATTGACTAACTGACATTAGCTAATTATCATATATCCCAAACAGATATATAATCAAACCGAATACATACATCCAATTTCTAATAACCCATGGGAATTTTCCCTTGGCCCTGCTGCAACTTCTAATGAATCCTGGGATCCCATGGAGCAGTCTAGAGACTCTCAGTAGAAGAAAATGCATTACCAAGAATGTCAGTCCACTGTGCTAGGACTTCCAACTTCATTTCAATGCATTGTATGCCTAAATTATTCAGGTCATGGAATAGTTAAGCAGATTTCTTTTTACCTAAAATTATCCCTCCTTCCACTCCCCACACACCACAGAGCCCATCAAAATTGTTGTATACAATTTGATTCTTTAGGGATTGTCCCCAGTGAGAAGTATGATTTTTTTAGGTCCCAAGAAGCAAAATGTTTCATGGCCATCTGATAGGTTGTGTTTTGTGCCTTGCTGGAAACCAATTGCCCAGCTGTTCCTTAGTGTTGGCTCATTGCTCCTCTATATCAGAGCTGATAGCTCTATTCCTTCACCATGGCCAAGAATTCCCAGAGTGCACCATTTTGTGTACTATAAATCATTAATATTTTAAACTAAATGCCTGTTGCTATAAAGGTCCAGTAAGTACGTTTATAATTTTTCTGGTTTTGTGACTTTTAAAGAAACCCAAAACCACAAATAAAAACTACTTTATTTTGTTTTGCTTTATGATCAGCTACTCTTAAAAGTAGAGATTGATGCCTCTGCATTAATTTATTACTTTGTGACTTATTAGAAAGTATTATCCCGTATATTGGTTTATTTGGCCCTTGGAACAACCTGGGAAGTATTATTATCTCCATTTTACAAGTGAGAAGTCAGAGGTTGAAAGAGGTTTTATAATTTGCCCAAGGTCACACAGCTAATAACTGGCAAAGCCAGGACTAAATCTAGGTCTTTGAATAGCAAATAGCATTCTCTTTGCATTGGAAAGAACCTTAGTGATATTTAATTCTGAGCCCAAATGAGAAACTGTAGCTCAGAGAGGCTGAATGACCTTCTGGAGCTCATCTGTCTGGCAGATTTGCTCACAGCAGATGAGGAGCATTCAGTCTCCGCTCTTCACGTGCTACCTTAAGGATCCACCATGTTCAAAATCACACATATACCTCAAGGTATAGAAGTAATTTTATTATTAATCATTTAGTAATTAGGCTGAGTAAACTGAAAAATACTGGTCACATTCCTTTTTCACAAACCTCCAAGAGACTCTCCAAATAGCTGTGCTAAAATACTGTACTGAAGAATGCTTAAAAACAGGCTGAGAACATTTTTAGATGGTGCTGTGATATTCTTATGGTGCTCAAATAGTATGTATTTTTCTGTATTTGGCCAGTGAAATTGATGCTATAGGGATTCTGTGACTGCTATGCCTGGTGCCAAAGTAGATATGCCCTACGAGAGCAAAATTCATGGACATTCAGAAAAGGAGGGACCGAAAGAAACTTCTCTGATAGAAGTACAGTGAGTATTATTTTGGTGTATGCTATGGAAATTCAAGAAACATCATATTACTCCATTTGTCCTAAATGTTCACTAAAGCACTTACTTTGTGCCAAGCACTGACCTAAGAACTTTAAATGTATCAGATAAATCCTATTTGCCCCTGTTGCTCCCTCTCTTGAGTCATACAACAATGTTGGATTATTTGGCAGGGGTTTGGGCAGTGTGGCTCCCCAGCCACTAAACTCTTTAGCTTCCACAACACCCATGCCCACTGCCAGCTCTCTGGGCAGGCTGGACTCTCTCTGGAATCACGTGGCAGTAAAGCACAGGTCCCAGACTTAGGCCCCAACCCTAGAGGCCATCCCCAATACTCCAAATCTTGAGTTTACCATTCCACTTCCTGCACCCTCAATGCAGTCTCTTGAACTGATTTGTACTCCCCTAGACAAAAGCCTTATGGCTCCTGGGTAAGGGCTCCTGGAGCTATAAATTTTATTCTCCACTTGGGTTGTCAAATTGAGCAAACATAAATATAGAATGTGCAGCTAAATTTGTATGTCAGATAAACAACAAATAATTGGGGGGGGTGTACTTAGACTAAAGAATTATTACTAGTTTATCTGAAATACAAATTTAACTGAGCATCCCATATGTTATCTGGCAACCCTACCTGCACTCTCTCTTTCCCCAGCTTTGCAACATAAAAGCCATCAGGAACTCTCTAAGGATGGGGAGCCCAAACTCAGGACACAGAGGCTACTTGGATAGAGAAGCAAAGAATGTAAAAATATCTCACCTTTGTTTGAGGCTCCTATGGCAGTGAGACTAAAGCACAAATGAGTAGCTCAAGGATTACCCTGCGACTGAAGCAAGGTGATAGTTAACAGCAAGATTTTTAGAATACTGCCTCTGTGACAAGGCAAATTTGGGATTCAAACCTAGAGTAGATTCTTGGCATTCACAGGGTCCAGTCCTGAGGCCTTCACACGCACCCCCACCCCCAGGTTCATGAATATCATGTTAGTGTAGTTCAGTTGAAAATTTTAAGTCATCCTTCAGGCTCTTAATGATCCCTATATATTCAGGATTCGAAAGTCAATTATAAAATGGTCTTCTGGCTAAAGAATGATGAGATGCCTCTTAGCTTTTCCTAGATTTCAGTCACCAGATCTACCACTGACTTTCATTTCAGGCCATTTTTCATTAAGAAATACGTTCTGATATCGTACGGCTCGTACATGAGTCTGGGTCTGGCCACAGCCAGCGAGTCCAGGGCTGAGGCAGGAGCCGAGACCTCTCAGGCTGTGCAGACAAACGGAATTCAACCAGTAAGCAAAATGGGAACTCAGCTTATAGGAATTACAACCAACACCTCAGGAGGCAATAACGGATGACTTGGACATTGTGGTTTCACTTCCAAGTCTACACAAAGAACTAATGTGCCCAATTTGTTTGGATATGTTGAAGAACACCATGAAGAGCAAAGGAGTGTTTACATAGGTTTTGTGCAGACTGCATTACCACAGCCCACGGAAGTGGCAATAAAGAACGTCCTACCTGTAGGAAAAGGCTAGTTTCTAAAAAATCACTAAGACCAGACTCAAACTTTGATGCACTCATCAGCAAAAGTTATCCAAGTTGTGATGAGTGTGAAGTTCATCAAGAGGGAGTATTAGCCGGGATCAACAAGCAATAATCAGCAGGCACTCAGTCACAACACTGAGGAAGGACGGAAGATACAGGCCAGGAACAGACTACAGAGAGGCAAGAAACAACAGATTGAAGATAGTAGTGGAGCAGAAGACACTGGTGACAGTTCTCACTGTAGCAATGCTTCTGCACACAGTAATCAGGAAGCAGGACCTAGTACCAAACAGACCAAAACATCTGATGATTCCCAGCTTGAGCTTGATAAGAGCAGTGCAACAGTGGCAATTGATCCAGTAATGGATGGTGCCAGTGAAACTGAGTAAGTATTCAGGACTCCCCCCACACTAATGGAGAAAGATAATAGTGCACAGAGAAGATACCTAAAAACTTCAGGTGATGCCACTGTTGATCACTTAATCCAAGTCTCTGGCTGAGAGGTTAGATTTGGAAGAACTTCAAAACAAAGGAGAATCAAAGCAGGTGACCCTTGATACAGCCAGTGAGAAGCAGTAGACCATTTACATAGCAACAGCCAGCGGGCAGTTCACTGTATCAAATGGCTCTTTTTCTTTGGAATTGGTCAATGAATAATACTGGAAAGAGAACAAACACATGGGACTTTATTATGCACCCACAAAGGAGCTTTTACAAGTTGTATGTTTTCACAAACTGTGATTTCATCTGGAACACCCTTCTGACCCAGAAATTTTTCATAGTTCTGTATTCTTTTCTTTTTAAAAATATTTTAAGTAATCTCTACACCCAACGTGGGGCTTGAACTCACAACCCTGAGATCAAGAGTAACATGCTCTATTGACTGAGCCAGCCAGGTGCCCCCACAGTTCTGTGCCTTAAGTGATGATTCAGTTGGCTATCCTTTTCCCTTCCCTCAAGATTTTTCTTAGGCTTACAGAATGTTAAGTAATACGTATTTTGACTTTTTTCCCTAGAGTCTTATATATTTATAGTTTCCTATATAAGCTGTAGTGTCTTCATGAAGACCAAGGCTCAAATTCACTGTGCCTAGGGGTGCCTGGGTGGCTGTCGGTTGAGCGTTCAACTTCCGCTCAGGTCATGATCTCACGGTGGCTTGTGAGTTTGAGCCCGGCGTCGGGCTCTGTGCTGACAGCTCAGAACCTGGAACCTGCTTCATATTCTGGGTCTCCCTCTCTCTCTCTGCCCCTCTCCTGCTCATGCTGTCTCTCTCTGTCTCTCAAATATAAACATTAAATGTTTTTAATTCACTGTGCCTAAAAAACAATTTTCATAAGATTATTATTTTCATGGTATTTTCTTTCATAATATCTCATTTTTTAAAAAGGTTCTTTATGAACTTAGTGTCCATTTGCCATGCAGTGTTATTTTTTTCCATTTTTTCTTTCTAATTTTGGAATTTCTGATCTTGGGGAAGAGAAACAAACAAAATGTCAAGTTCTATGACAACTTGGCTCATTTACAGATTTCACGGAAGAAAGGAAAATTAAATTGGTCTTATATAGTCTTCAAGTGTAGATTTAAAGAGGACTTTTTTTGTATTAGCTTTTTTGTTACTTCAGTCCCTTTATTATATGTATTTGATGCTTTTTCCTATTAAATACCAGAGATATGGAGATATTTTGCACTTCATCCCTTTTTTTTTTAATGTTTATTATTTGAGAGAGAGAGAGAGAGACAGCAAGCAGGGGAGAGGCAGAGAGAGAGGGAGACTCTAGGCTCTAGACTCTAGGCTCTAGACTCTAGGCTCTAGACCCTAGGCTCTAGGCTCCAAGCTGCCAGCAGAGCCTGACGCAGGGCTCGAACCCACAGACCATGAGATCATGACCTGAGCCGAAGTTGGCTGCCCAACTGACTGAGCCACCCAGGTGCCCTGCACTTTATTCTTTAATGAGAAGATATGTTCAAAGTTTCCCTTATTCTTTTCTTATTGGTAACCATGTAAGTTTCAAGAATAATGTGGCACATGGAACTAACAATTGGAAAAAAAAAATAGTTTGTTTCTGTTTGAAAAGCGTATTCAGCATTTTGGGTGGTCCTGTCAGTTTATAAATTTGGTGCTGTGCTAATCACACTCCAGAGAAGCAAGTTAATGGGGCTTGAGATTTGCCCTAGTGAAAGATAATTCTGTGGAAGAATGTCAGCAAGTTGGGTAAAGTCATTCTCCTTTTCTTAATTTAGTTTTATATTGAAGCACAGTGTTGGGCATTTGGCTTTATGAAGACAGATCAGAAATAAGATTGCCTGTGTGTTATTTTTTCATCATTGTCCTGATTCCAGGTATGTTTCCAAGTTTATATTATCACAGTATTTATGAAGACTTGTTTGCATTGAGAAATTAACCCCAAAGGGTTTTTTTTGTTTTGTTTTTGTTTTTTTGCCAGAAGTGAGTAGTCCTCCAGTATCATTGTATTTAAATAACATATTTAGTCATTGTAAATATTTATTTGTCATTTTTGACAGATTGGGGCCAGCTTCATGTTTTAAGTCTTCAGCCCAATATGAAAACTTACTGGCTCATTAATTTTTTTAACATATTATTGAAAATATTTAAAATCTGTTTTTACAGTTTTATTGGTAACCTGTGCCATGAAATTTGGTGACCACCAAAAATCAAGGGGAATTTTTGTATTCAATTCCTTTTCTGGTGTAATGTTAAATTATATGGATTATTATTTTTTAATTTTTTTAATACTTATTTACTTTTTTGAGAGAGAGCCTGAGGTGGGGAGGGTCAGAGAGAGAGGGAGACAGGGAGACACAGAATCCCAAGCAGTCTCCAGGCCCTGAGACTGTCCACACAGATCCCGACACGGAGCTTAAACTCACAACCCATGAGATCATGACCTGAGCTGAAGTTGACGCTTAACTGACTGAGCCACCCAGGCGCCCCTTAAGTTGTACAGATTATTAATGCATGTCCACTGAATATAACCCAGTTTTGTGATACAGCTGCTTAGATTTTATTGGTGACATTAGATTAGTGGATGCATTAAATAACTAAATTCCCATTGTGATCAACTGAGAAAAAAAAAAAAGAAATACCACTTGACACCACTAGGATTACTATGACAAAAAAGACAATAACAAATGTTGGTGAAGAAGTGGAGGAATTGGAACCCTGATACATTGCTGGTGGGGATATAGAATGGTGCAACCATTCTGGAAAACAGTCTGACATTTTTTTCCTAAGGTTAAATATACGGTCGCCACATGATGCAACAGTTTCATTCCTAGGTTATACCCAAGAGAAATAAAAACATATGTCCACACAAAAATTTGCACATGAATGTTCATAGCAGTGTTTTGCATAGTAGACCAAAGGTGGAAATAAATCAAATGTCCATCAATGATAAGTGAATAAACAAAATGTGGTCTATCCATACAATGGACTATTATTCAGCCATAAAAGAAAAGAAATACTGGTATATGGCGCAACATGGATGAACCCTGAAAATGCTATGCCTAGGGAAGGAAGCCGATCACAAAAGACCACATATTGTACAATTTCATTCATTTGAAATGTCCAGATTAGGCAGATCTATAGAGACAGAAAGTAAGTTAGTTAGAAAGTAAGTTAGCCTAAAGCACAGCACAGAGGAATGGGAAAAATAGGAGGAAAGGGACGGCAGGTTTCTTCATAGGGTAAGATGGTAGGTAAAAATTGATTGTGGCAAAGGATGTACAACTCTGGATATTCTAAAAACCACTGAATTGGACACTTTAAATAAGTGAATTGCATGGCATGTGAATTATAGCTCAGTAAAGCTGTTGTTAAAAAGCAGAGCAAATTTTTATTGTTTGTGACCCAGTTTTAAGAAGAGTAGAGAAAAACAAAAGAGCACTGAGATGTAATGCTGGGTGGCTAGTTAGCTAAGTCACTAGCTAAGTGGCTTCTGAAACTTTACTAGTAAAATTACAACTCTGGAAGGCAGTCATTGCAGAGTCAAATTATGAATGCTAAATCCATTACAAATGCCGGTAGTCTACTTTCCTTCTGTGCCTTCTCTTGAAAACAATTCAAAGCGCCTAAATAGCAAGTAGTGTGAAACAATAGCAGCTGTTTATTAAAGGCTATTTTTTAAATGACATCTTCTTCAATAATGATACCTAGAATGTTCCATGCTAAAGAAGCTGTAATTTCACATTTGCTCAAGACTTGATTTGATTTAGCCCGTATGACACAAATCTTGGATAAAGCATGCAAACAACTTAATTTCATTTCCTCATTAACCAGAACTGATGAGGGAAAAATTAATGAGAGAACCAATGAGATGTTATAAGCTGTTCAAAGAATCCCCCGTACCGTATATATATAAGATTATCAAGAATGATGAGATATAATTGGTTAAATCAACTACGTGGGAGTCTCCTAAGTCTTAGCCTCACAAATCCGACTGAGTGGCTGTGGTGTTGCAAGGGCTGCTTAGCTGAAAAGGGACTGGTCTGACTTGAGATTTCTTTAATCTAGCTTCCTGTAGTTGGTAGGTTGGGAAAGACAGTATTATTTTCAAAAATCATTTAAGAATTTCACAAGACTAAAACTCAACCTTGACCTCATCTTACTTCACACTCCACATCCAGTCTGTTAGGAAGGAAATCCTGTTGATCTTAAAAAATTATCCAGGATCTGACCACTTCTCTGACCTTGGTCAGAACCACTATCATGTCCCACCCAGATATTGCTATGGTCTCCCTGCTTCTACCCAAATCTTCCTGCAGTCTCTTTTCAACTCGGCAGTCAGAGGATCCTTTTAAATCAGGAGACAGATTGTGTCACTTCTCTGCTCAGAACCCTCTTGGGATTTCCAACTGAAAGTAAAAGCCAAAGTCCTGGCATTGACCTCCAAGGGCTCACATGATCTGCACTGATCCCTGCTCATCAACCCTCTAGACTTCTTCCCTACTTCTCCCTCACTCTCTCTGCTCCGTTGGCCACCTTCCTGAGCCTCAGACACACCTGACAGCTCTTAGGGCCTTTACTTTGTTCCTTCTGCCTGAAATGTTCTTCCCTCAGTTAGTCCGCTGGCTGGCTCCTTCACCTCCTGCAAGCCATTGCTTCATGTTCACTTTATTAAGCTTAACCCATTCTATTTTCTATTACTTTCTGTGCTCATTCCCACTATTAATTTCCAATTGCTGCTGTAACAAATTACCATTAAAAAGTTGCTTAAAAAAACACAAATTGATTATCTTACAGATCCGGGAGGTAAAAAATCCAAATTAAGTCTTTATAGGACTAAAATCAAGGTGTCAGCAGGGCTGCATTCCTTCTGGAGTCTCCAAAGAGAATCTATTTCCTTGCTTTTCCCAGCTTCCCGAAGCCTCCTGCATTCCTGGACTCATGGCCTTTCCATCTTCAAAGTCAGCACCATGGCATTTTCAAATCTCCCTCACCCCGCTTCCATTGCCACATCTCCTTCTCCAACTCTGGCTCTCCTACCCTCCCTCTTTCCCTTAAAAGGACCCTTGATTACATTGGGTTGACCCAGATAGTCCAGGATAAACTCCTCATATAAAATCCTTCATCATATCTACAAAGTGCCTTTTGCTATTTAAGGTAATATATACACAGGTCTCAGACATTAGGACATGGGCATCTTTGGGAAGCCATGACTTTGTCTAGCATTAATGATTCTCTTACCTTACCCTAGTTTTTCTTTTTTTCCAAAATACTTATCAACTTTAACATGCTTTACCTATCTACTAGATTTATTGTTGGTCATCCCTCTACCATAATGTGAGCTCCATGAAGACATGAATCTTTGTGTCTTTTTTTTTTTTTTTTTTTTTACCTGATATACCTCTAGCAACTAGAATAGTCCCTGGCATATAGTAGATGTTCAATGAATATTTGTTGATTGAAAGAAAAGGAAGTACTCATCTAGATAAATCAAGAGGAGAAAATATCTTTGTTTATCTTTCCAAACATGTCAAACAGGAGAGGAAACAGAAGGAGCCTGTTCCACAGCAGCCAGCTTTCTGAACCGATTTGTAGACATGGAAACCTAGCGGTTCTCCAACTTCTCTGTGTACAAACATAACCTGAGAGACTTATTTACAAATTCAGGTTCTCTAGCCCCATCCTTCCCAAGTCCAGATTTAGATTTGTTAAGTCTTGAGTGGGGCTCAAGCCAACCCCACTGGGCTGAGGGCTATAATCCATGTTGGGCAAACATTGCGGGTGCCTCCTTGATAAACCTTCCAAAGCAGAGGTTCTCAACCTTTGCCTGCACAATGGAACTTCCTAAGGAGATTCATAAACTATCAATGCCTATACCCTATCCCCAGCAATTCTGTTACTTGGTCTGGGGTGCAGCACGGGCACTGGGATTTTTAAAGCTCCTGCTTATTTCTAATGTGCATCCGTGGTTGAGAACCACTGTTCTGTAATAATCAGACTCACTCATATTTTACATGGCTGCCCATGATAAAGACTATATTTCCAAGTCTTTCTTGCAGTTAGATGAGGCCAAATGAGATTTGGACACACCAGGCAACCTTCCTCAAAAGATGGCACATACCCCTCCCTCCTCCTTTTTCTTTTCCCTCCCTCCTGCTACTTAGGATGCAGATGTTGCCCTCTTGAACAAGACCACATGAGTGGAGCCACTGGATGGAAGGAGCTTAGGCAACAAAAGCAAAAACAAATGGGACTACGTCAAACTTAATAACTTCTGTGCACCAAAGGAAACAATGAACAGAGTGAAAAGGCAACCTACAGAATGGGAGAAAATATTTGCAAATCATGTATCTGGTAAAAGAATAATGTCCAGAATGTATAAGGACCTTCTAAAACTCAACAATAGAAACAAAATAACCTGATTATTAAAAGGGCCAAAGGACTTGAATAGAATTTCTCTATTCTCTATTTCTCATTTGAAGAAATACAGATGGCCAACAAGCATATGAAAATTCATCATAAAAGAATTGCAGATCAGAACTACCATGAGATATCACTTCATACACATTAGGATGAAAATAATAGAAAATAACAAGTATTGGCAAGAATACAGGGAAGTTGGAGCCCTTGTGCACTAGTGAGAAAATGATGCAGCCATCATGAAAAGCTGTATGGAGATTCCTCCAAAAAATTTGAAAAAGAATAACTAGGGCCACTTGGGTGACTCAGTTGGTTAAGCATCCAACTTTGGCTCAGGTCATGACCTTGTGGTCATGAGTTCAAGCCCCATGTCAGACTCTCTGCTGTCCGTACAGAGCCAGCTTTATATCCTCAGTCTCCTTCTCTCTCTGCCCCTCCCCCCTCAAAAATAAATAAATTAAAAAAAATAACCATATGGCCTAGAAACCCCACTTCTGGGTATATATCCCCAATGTCCATCAACAGAAAAATGAGTAAAAAAAAAAAAAAAAAAAGAGAGAGAGAGAGATACCTACAATGGAAGATTATGCAGCTTAAAAAACAAGGGAATTCCCTGACATGCTACAACCTGGATGAACCCTGAGAGCAATATGCTAAGTGAAATAAGACAGTCACAAAAGCACAAATATTTTATGACTCCATTTATATAAAGTATCTAAAATAGTAAAAATCATAGAAACATTAAATACAAAGATAGCAGCCGGGGAAAGTGGGAGGAGGAATTAGTTTTTAATGGGTATACAGTTTCAGCTTTGCAAAATGAAGTTTTAGATATCAGTATATATTTAACACTAATGAACCGTACACTTAAAAGTGGTTAAGATGGTAAATTTAATGTCATGTGTTTTTTTTACCACATTTTTAGAAAGCTTTGAATCTGGTTTTCTGAATCATCCGTCACTACTGATGATTTCCTTTATTTTTAGCCTTATTCTCCTGGAATTCAATGTTTTTCTTCCATATGACACAATCTCTTTCATTAACCACTCCTCCCCCCCCACCCCAGTGACACACATAGCAGTTCATAGGCAAGCCTAGTCAGCTCACTCTAGACCATCTCAGACTCCCTGGACCCCTGGTTCCTGCATGCTGGGTGAGAGGATGGGTACTGTCTGCAGCCCCCTCGTTTTCCCATGTCCAGCATCTCCTTCAGTGCCCACTTGTGAAGGTGATAGCTTCTTGGATTCCATTCTCCCTATTTTGCTCTACTATTCCCTGACAAAGCTTCAACTGCTTGCTCCCTATCTGCTTCCAAATCCATCTCTGTAGCACCTCACTCATTTCTGGATGCCTTCGAGTCTTGTCCAGATAGATGCCATGCACCTGCAAGGTAACAGCCCACCAGATAGACTCATTGCATGCACCCCAAAACAGATTTATTTTTTCTCATCAAGACTTCTTACTCTTTGCCCATCCATATCAAATCAGTCATCACAAACCTCACTGATTGTACCTTTCAAGGCTCTGTGGGTGCCCTCTTTTCAATTCCACTGTTATCATCTGGGCTCTTGCAACTGAAATTGCTGAATCCAGTGTGCGGCAATTATTAAAATCTTAGTAACTAGTACCTAGCTATTTTTTTCCCTTCCTCTTTCTCTCCCTCTCTTCTTCCTTCATTTTTCTCTTCCCATCCAATCCATTGTCATACTGCCACCAAAGTTATCTTTCTAAAAACCAGATTTGGTTGTTACTCCAAAATCTTTAGTGGATCCCTGTGGTCTCTGAGAAAAAGTCCAATCGTAACATTGTATACAAGTGCTGCCTCCACCTGGCCTGTCTACCTTCTTCGCTGATAAGAGAGGCAGTGCCTGTGCTAATGAACACAGCAGGCTCTAAAGTTGGACCAGACCCCAAATTTGACTCAGTTTTAATATCTATATGAACTTGGGCAAATCACTCATTACCCCTAAGTCTTAATCACCTCATCTGTAAAATGAGGATAACTATGACACCTACCTATGGTTTTGTGAGGATGAATGAAATATTGTGCTTAATGTTATTGTGATTATTATCATTATTCTCTTTCCAAAACGTTCCAGCTGCACTTAACTCACCATACCCTGAACAAAATGTCTTTCCAGGGCTGTTTTTCCTTCCTGATTGGCTCCTTCCACCTCCATTCCATTTTCTCTCTGCCTCCATACCTCTTTCCGACCTTTCAAAATCCACCTTGTCTGTGGAGCTTTTTCTCACTTCCCCATAGCTGGATTCTCTCCATCAAGTTTCCCATAGCACTTGATACATGCACTATTATTTGACCAGTTCTGAGTCACTGCCCATCAATAACGTCTTGTCTCACTGTGAAGCATAAGACAGAGCTGGCTGAAAATAATAAAAGACATCCTGAGAAAAAAGAGGGAGTAAACAGACAAATATTAGCACTTAATAGTTTTAAATTGTATGCAAAAAGTTACCAAAATCCGAAGGCTGATGGAAAAAACTTGGGGAGGAAAATGTTACCAGGAAATATAATACAAGTTTACTTTTTAATTATGTAAAGAGCTCCTAGCAAATTTGAGGAGCTTAAATGCCGACAGGGTTTGGTTCGTAAATGGTGATACATCTGTAAATAAAACATTATGTGACCATGAAAAAGATTAAGGTGAATCAGTAGGTGTCCGCATAGATGTCCATGACATATTAAAGTGTGAAAATATGAAGTGAGATCTACTTTATGTGTCTGTATCTGGAAGAATATGCCCCAAATTGTTAACAGTTATTCTGTAAATAAGAGTATGGACCTAAGGAGTGAAGGAAAACTTTCACATCTTCTTTCAAAAGTAACCACTTACTATTTGTATAATTTTAAAAAATTAAGTAAATAAATAGACCATCAGGGGCCCCTGGGTGGGTCAGTTGGTTAAGCATCCAACTCCTGATTTCGGATCAGATCATGAGCTCACAGTCATGAGATTGAACCCTGTGTCGGGCTCCACCCTGGGCCTGGTGGATCTTCTTTTAAGAAAATAAGAAATCTTTTAAGATTTTCTCCCTCTCCCTCTGCCCCTCCCCTGTTTGTGCTCTCTTGCATGCTCGCTCTCTCTAAAAAATAAGTGAATAAACCATCAATCTGGCAAAAGATACATCAACTATAAATAAATGGGGGGATATGGACAGATGATTTAGAAAAGAAATAGAGATGATGAATGAATGCAAGGAAAAATATTGAATTTTGGCAAGTAAAAATAAAGTAGCGATGAAGTGTTTATTAAAAATAGTCAAACAAAGAATAACCTACTAAATTATACTTCATGCTGGCAAAGATGCATTGAAATGGACACTTTCTTGTGTTTTTTGTGACATTTAAATTTTATGTAAGTCCTTAGGGGTAAATATTGGCAATTTGTATCAAGGGCAACAAGAATGTTCATGTTTTATGGTTCACTCACTTCTGGATGTATCTCACTTCAGAGATAATTCAACCTAATGAAAGGTCATATGCACAAAGACAGTGAAAATTTGGAAGCAATTTGAGATAGAGTGGTTAAATAAAATAAAGGACAGTTGTTGTGGGGAATTAAACAATCTATGCTATTTACAGGGATCTAGTAAGAGCTCAGTACCTGTTAGCTGCAGCTATTATTATTATTATTATTATTATTATTATTACTATTACTATTATTATGACAATGGTACTCACTATACAAATTGTGTCATTAAAAATTATCATTGCAAAACTAAAAGGCAACTGATGGAATGGGAGAAGCTGTTTGCAAACAACATATTAGATAAAGGGTTACTGTCCAAAATCCACAAAGAAATGATCAAACTCAACACCCAAAAAACAAATAATCCAGTGTAGAAATGGGCAAAAGACATGAATAGACACTTCTCCAAAGAAGACATCTAGATGGCCAACCAACACATGAAAAAATGCTCCACATCACTCATCATCAGGGAAATATAAATCAAAACCACAATGAGATACCACCTCACACCTGTCAGAATAGCTAAAATTAACAACTCAGGCAACAACATATGTTGGTGAGGATGTGGAGAAAGAGGATCTCTTTTGCACTGTTGTTGGGAATGCAGACTGGTGCAGCCATTCTGGAAAACAGTATGGAGGTCCCTCAAAAAATTAAAAATACAACTACCCTACGACCCAGCAATGGCACTACTAGATATTTATCCAAGGGATACAGGTATGCTGTTTCGAACGGGCACATGCACCCCAATGTTTATAGCAGCGCTATTGACAATAGCCAAAGTATGGAAAGAGCCCAAATGTCCATTGATGGATATATATATATATATATATATATATATATATATCACATCTTCTTTATACACACACACACACACACACACACACACACGCACGCACACACAGTGGAGTATTACTCGGCAATCAAAAAGAATGAAATCTTGCCACTTGCAACTACGTGGATGGAACTAGAGAGTATTATGCTAAGCGAAAATTAGTCCATCAGAGAAAGACAAATATCATATGACTTCACTCATATGAGGACTTTAAGATACAAAACAGATGAACATAACGGAAGGGAAACAAAAATAATATAAAAACAAGGAGGGGGACAAAACAGAAGAGACTCATAAATATGGAGAACAAACTGAGGATTACTGGAGGGGTTGTGGGGGGGGTGGGCTAAATGGGTAAGGGGCATTAGGGAATCTACTCCTGAAATCATTGTTGCACTATATGCTAACTAACTTGGATGTAAATTAAAAAATAATAATAATAAATTATTTTTAAAAATTATCACTGTTGGGGCACTCAGACGGCTCAGTTGGTTGGGTATCTGACTCTTGATTTCAGCTCAGGTCATGATCAAGCCCCACCTTGGGCTCTGTGCTGAGCATGGAGCCTGCTTGAGATTCTCTCTCTCCCTCTCTCTCTCAGCCTCTTTCCCCCTCAAAATAAAATAAAATAAACATTTAAAACAAATCATCATTGTCAAGCCTATGGAGCAACAAGTGTCCTACAGTATAACTATGTAAAAACATATAATATTAAAACACTGAAAATAAATATACAAAATGGATGTGTTAGAATACCAGAGTAAGGGTGATTCTTTATATTTTTCTCATGTGTTCCAAACTCCTGGTAATATTATATATACACTATAATTTAAAAACAAATTTTAAAAATTTCAGCCTATTATTCATCAAGCCTCGAGTCCATATTTTAAAAACCATATATATCTCCCAAAATTAATACTATCAAAATGTTCAGGAGCTAGTAAAGAAACGTTTAGAGCTATATTGAGTTTGTCACACATTCAAATGTGACACTCATAATATGAAGGATAAAGTTACTTTCTAAGAATTACACCAGTAAACATTAACACAATGAAAGATATCTATGAAAAAAAGCCTAGTACACTTTTCAAAATCTTAATTGAGGCTTAAGAAACACCTGAATCCAAATAAGGTTACTAAAAACAAGTTGTAATGTAGGTGAAAAAAAAGCTAGAGCTGAATTAACTTACTGAAAATTGAACAGAGACTAGAATAGCAGAGATGTGTGGGCTACGTTAGTGGTTCAAACTTGAGAAATGCACTGACATCTTGTGAAGGAAAAATTATGACCCTCAAATGTTGACCTATTTTATTTTTAATATGATGTTACTTAAATATATACAAATAGAAAACTAGGTATAAAATGCCTTATTCTTTTTTTGTACCAATATTTATGTATTTATTCACACATTTGATAAAAATGTCACAGGTAGAAGTGAAGTCATCACAATGACGTAAGTAACTGTATAGACTGACCCAAAGTATGGAGTCAAGTTGCCAAAAATCAGAACATGAGCAGCACACAGTTCCTTAACACCTGTGCACTCACACACTCTTGTCCACATCCATCCATGCCACAACAGTCACAGGCACTAAGTTCAGATAAAACCCAGAGAACTTCTCCCTGGCTTCAAGTCCTGGGGATGAGAAGAGAGAAATGATCAATGAAAAGATGCTAGAACTGCTCAACACATCGCTCTGTTCTGCCAACGACTCGGAGAAGACAAGACATGAAACTCTGGAGCAGTTATTTCCTTATAAATGCCATATTCTTAGGGTGCCTGGGGGGGCTCAGTTGGTTAAGCGTTGAACTCTTTGATTTTGGCTCAAGTCATGATCTCATGGTTCGTGGGTTGAAGGCTGGCGTTGGGCTGTGTGCACACACCATGGAGCCTGCTTAGGATTCTCTCTCTCTGTCTCTCTCTCTGTGACTCCCTCTCTCTCAAAATAATAATTAAAATTTTTAAAAAGTTAATGACTTATTCTTATAGCTGCTTATACAGGTGTAAAACCAAAGGAGATTTTTAAATTAAATATAATTATAAGGGGCACCTGGGTGGCTCAGTCGGTTAAGCATCTGACTCTTGATTTCAGCTCAGTTTGTGAGATTGGGCCCCATGTCAGGTTCTGTGATGACAGCAGGGAGCCTGCTTGGGATTCTCTCTCCCTCTCTCTCTGCCCCTCCCCACTCATGTGCTCTCTCTCAAAATAAATAAATACTTTAAATAATAATAATAAAATTAAATATAGCTATACCAGATAAGATTCAAATGCATAGCATTAATTTAATATGATGGGTAATGTTTTCTAAAAAGGAAATTCAAATTAAACCCACGAGATACCATTTCCTACCCACCAGAATGGCTAACATGAAAAACAATGACAAGGAAGTCTAGCAATTGAAACAATTGTTGGCAAGGAAGTGGAGAAACTGAAACAATCATACATTGATGGAAAATGTAAAATTGTGAAACACTTCGGAAAATGTGGCAGTTTCTCATAAAGTTAAATATCATCTACCATATGACCCAACAATTTCACTCCTAGGTACTTTCCAGAAGAGAAATGAAAATATATGTCCACAAAAAGACTTATACAAGTCTTTTTATTCATACCATCTTTATTCTTAATAGCCAAAGATCAGAAACAACCCAATGTCCTTTAACAGGTGAATGGATGAACCAAGCATGGTGTATTTTCATACAGCAGACTCAGCAATAGAAAGCCAAAGAATACCAAAGCCTAATAGTGCAAAGTTAGCTCCTGACTGTCAGAAATGACTTTTTCTTTTTCACTGGTGTGCAATCAAATACACCACAGTAGCTATCAAAACCCAATGAATACACACAAAAGCTTTTTTGCATGTTATTGTACATCAATTTTACCTTAAAAATATATAAATATAAATATTAAGAAGGAGTATTACAGACAGTGAGTGGAGCTAATAAGCTGAACGTTTGTGTGATTGTCGCTTGAGGACAAGTAATGCTGGCAACTGAAGGGAAAACAGATTGCAGAATTCAAAGCAGCTTTCCACCATTTGACAAGGACAGTGGTGGACATTAAAAGTTTGGAAACTGTAATGAGGACTCTTGGGCAAAACTCCATAGCAAAGTTTCAGGATAAATGAATGAAGCAAATGATAATGAAAATAGTACAACTGAGTTCCTGGACTTTCTGACAATGATGGCAAGAAAAGTGAAAGACAGGGACAGAGAGTAAAGAAGTTAGAGAAGCATTCTTGTGTTTAATAGGAATGACAATGGCTATGTTAGTGTGATAGAATTATGTCACATGATAAAACACCTTGGAGAAAAGTTAACAGATGAGGAGGTTGATGAAATGATCAGGGAAGCAGATATTAATATTGATAGTCAAGTAAACTATGAAGAATTTGCATAAATGATGTCAGCAAAGTGAGAATATTGTACAAAATGTGTTGAAGTTTCTGTACAAAATTGTTTGCTTTTTTCTTTGTAAAAGCTTCTTCATACTATCGAAAGAATATAAATCCGTAGTCATTAGATTTAGTCCTCTGTGTTTTTCTTCCTCATTTTACTATCATTGTCCTATACCTTATTTTAGAAAGTGCATCAGGGACGCCTGGGTGGCTCAGTCGGTTAAGCAGCCGACTCTTGGTTTTGGCTTAGGTCATGATCTCACGGTTCAAGAGTTACAGCCCCACATTGATGTCAACTCAGAGCCTGCTTGGGATTCTCTCTCTGTCTCTCTCTCTCCCCCACCCTCTCTCTCTGCCCCGCTCCCAGGCTCACTCACACTCTTTCTCTCCCTCTCAAACTAAATAAACAAACTTAAAAAAAAATTGAAAGTGCATCAAGTAGCATGTGGCTTACTAAATTAATGGTTGTCAAACTTTTTGGGTTCAGCATCCCTTTATGTTTTAAAATTTTATTGAAGATTTTTAAGGCTTTATATTTATATTGATTATATCTATTAAAATTTGCCATATTAGAACTTAACACAGAATTTTAAAACATTTATTTGTTTATTACAAAATAATAATAAACTCTTACATGTTGACATAAATATTTTTAAAATACTTCCTCTTCTAAAACCAAAAAAATAGTGAGAAAAGTGGTCTCATTTTATATTTTTGCATATCTCTTTAATGTCTGGCTTGGTAAAAGACAGCTGGATTTTCTTTAAAAAAATTTTTTTTAATGTTTATTTATTTTTTAGAGAAAGACATGGAATGTGGGTGGGGGGAGGGGCAGAGAGGGAGACACAGAATTCCAAGCAGGCTCCAGGCTCTGAGCTGTCAACACAGCTCCATGTGGGGCTGGAATTCACAAACCCGGAGATCGTGACCTGAGCCAAAGTCAGACATTCAACGATTAAGCCACCCACGCGCACCATCGTTACTTGCTTTTTAAGCTTTCTTTAATTCTTAAAGAAAATCTAGTTATGGCACTATTGACAAACAAGTTATATATTTGATTTCCAACTTAAAAAAAATCACAATTAGTTTTGTAAGAAACTGCCATACTGTCTTCCAAAATGTACCATTTTGTATTCTCACCAGCAATGACTGAGAGTTCCTGTTACTCCACATCCTCACCAATGCTTGGTATTGTCAGTGTTTTGGAAATTTAACCGTTCTAATAGGTGTGCAGTCGTGTGTCATTGTTTTCACTTGCAATTCTCTAATAATATATGATGTTGAGCATATTTTCACATGCATATTTGCCATCTGTGTAGCTTCTTTGGTGAGGTGTCTGTTCAGATCTTTTGCCATTTTTAAGCAGGCTGTTAGTTTTCTTACTGCTGAATTTAAAAGGTTCTTTTAACTGAGGAGGCTCAGTCAGTTGAGCATCCAACTTTGGCTCAGGTCCTGATCTCACGGTTCATGGGTTCAAGCCCAGCGTCGGGCTCTGTGCTGACAGCTCCAAGCCTGGAGTCTGCTTCCGATTCTGTGTCTCCCTCTCTTTCTGTCCCTCCCCCGCTCACGCTCTATCTCATTCTCAAAAATAAATAAACATTAAATTTTTTTTAATAAATAAAATTTCTTTATATATTTTGGACACCTGTCCTTTAGCAAATATCAAGTTTTGCAAAGATTTTCTCCCAGTCTGTGACATATTTTTTCATTTTCTCCACAGTGTCTTTCACAGAGCAGGAGCTTTTAATTTTAATGAAGTCCAACATCAATTCTTTCTTTCATGGATCATGCTTTTGGTGTTGTATCTAAAAAGTCAATGCCAAGCCCAAGGTTACCTAGATTTTTCATCTATATTATCTTCTAACAGTTTTGTAGTTTTGCCAGAGGTTAGGGGAAGAGAAGGACAAATCGTGGAATAGGGGGGACTTTTAGGGCAATGAAACTATGCTCTATGATACAGTAATGATGGGCACATGTCATTATACATTTGTGAAAATGCATAGACTGTACTTACACAAAGAGTGACCCCTAATATGAACTACTGGACTTTAATTAATAAAAATGTATCAATATTGGTTCATCAGTTGAAACAAATGTGTGACACTAATACAAGGCGCAAATGTAGGGGAAACAGTGGGAGAAGTGGTATACAGAAACTTTCTGTACTTTTCCATCAATTTTCCATAAACCTAAAACACTTCTAAAACTAAAGTCTACTAATTGTTTAAATTATAACTAGCCCCCAAACTACCACAAAACAGGCAAGTATTACAAAATGAAATTATTAAGGGTGCCTGGCTGGTTCAGTCAGTGGAGCATGTGGCTCTTGATCTTGGGATTGTGGGTTCAAGCCTCACGTTGGGTGTAGGGTTACTTAAAAACAAAAAATCTTTAAAGAAAAGGAAATTCAAGTGAGGTTTTGTTTGTTCGTGATTATCAGGACTCATACTTTATCGACACTGTGCAGAGACAATTCTTGAAAGCCCAATTTGAAAGGATCAACTTTTTTTATCTTCATGAAATTGTCCTATTCACTTCCAGATATGATTAGGGTTGTGACATATTGAAATCTTCGTGAAAATTATTAATCCAATTAATGTTGGCATTGGGAACAGAGAGTTTATTCATGAGGTATTTACTACTTCATCTGCTGTTATGAACTGTTGCCAGTGGCATTTACAAAGCAAAGGCCTCACACCAGAACTACTTGCAGTGAAAGGTGGCATCTGGGGCGCAGGTGTTGAGGTCAGCATGCTGGGCTATGAATGCTGAATGGCACACGTTTGTCCATCATTTTCCTCTAGTCAGCTATTGGGAAACTTTGGTTCATCCAGCTTGATAGGATAGGATAACACTCAGCTTTCACTTGGCAAGAACCACAAATGCAGGAAAGGCCATGAAAGCACAGGATGGTGCTTGTGCTTAAGAGAATCTTGAGCTTAGGTGAAGTTTTGCAAAAGGAGAATTAAATTGTTAAAAACTCATCCCAATCTGTCCGGCCTTGATTGATGGAGACTGTCTCCTGGTCATTAAAGAGGTGTGTTCTTTTTTGGGATAGAGATCGATCATGAAGCTTGTTCATGGCTTCTTTCTGATCAGCAGCTTAGTTTTCTAAGAACCTTTACATTGGGACAGGAGTCCTTGGAGAGTGGAACTGAGTTTTGAGGCTACTACCAGGGTAATGTCCCATTTATAAATTAATAAATGGACCATCTGGCTTAAAAACCAAGGAGTTCTTTTAGAAAGAATCTCTCCCTAAGACCCTACCTATGTTGGGAACATGAAAGATTAGAGTTCCTTGACCTATAATATCGTTGGCCACATTCTGTACTGTGGAGACCTCATCAAGGTAGAGCACTGCCAAAGCACCAGCCCACTGTCTCTATGGGTCATAGTGTGAGTCTGTGGCTGTCATTTCCCCCAGGAGATGCTAGATTCCAGCTCTCCCTTATGTTTTGTATCCTTCACAGCTCCTGGCATAAGGCCTTGCAGCATGGCAGGTTGCTGAGTCAATGTTGATCTACTGCAGCTCTGACTTCAGATTCCATCAGGGCAGTTTTTGTTTCAGAAAGTAAACAGGAGAAGAGTGGACCCAGCCTGGCACTGGCCAATTTAGCAGTTTAAAGGTATAAGCTCTTCAGAATGTGGGCAATTCCTCTGATTTTCTGGGTCTGTCTTTGCTCCCAGGGCCCCTCAGATGAAATAAATTCACTTCTCCCAAGGAACTCTCAAAAGCACACTCCCTACTGAGGGTGGATCTGTCTATATTTCTAGGACTCATATCTGAAATCCTCCTTTAAATCCTTCCCCTCCCTAGGCTACCTCCCACCCATCTGCAGGGGTAGCAAACACGGATCTCAGTGGGGCAGACAGCCAGTTTGCATGAGGGAAGGAGGCCTGTTAACATGGGGGCTGGTGTGAATTGTGACAAACTGAAAGGCATTCATATTTGCAAGTTCTTAAAACTGTCCTGGTCAAATCAAATGCATGAACTGGAAGTCCAGTTCAGTCACCTATAGCCAATGTGGGATATTTGATCCTCACCGTACGGTATAAACTGTGTGTGAACAAAAGGGCCTTTCCCAACCTGGCTTCCCACAGCTTGCCCTTCGAGTCCAGCCACTCCCACCTACGTCCCTACACTCTGCTTACATGACATACTTTTATGCATGCCCTCCCTGGTCACCTTTGCATGTGCATTCTTTTGTTCCCCAGCATTTATCAAACACCTAATGCAGCAGGCACTAAAATAGGTGCTGAGGAAACAAACGTGAACAAGAGCTTCTGACCTCATGGAGTTTACAGGGTCGTGAGAGACATATACATTAGATAATTACCAGCCTGTGATAAGGGATATGAGAGCAGTACAGGGTGTGACTGAAACATACACAAAGAGCACCTTGCCAGATCAGGGAGAGCAGGTTTGGGAAGGCTTTTCAGAGGAGTAGATATTAGCTGCAGCTGAAGGGGAGCTGAAGAAGCAAGGATGAGGGTGAAAGGGTAAGGGAGGGTGTAGGGAGAGGGCTTCCTAGAAGAGGCAGCAGCACTTGTAAAGGTCCCTAAGGAAACTGACATTCCATGTGATTTGAGACTAAGGATGTGAGAAGGGTGGCATAAGATAAAACTGGGAAGGTGAGCAAAGTCCAGATCTTCCCAAGCTTTGTGGCCAAACAAAGGAGTTCAGATTTTGTCCTAAGGGCAATGGGCAGCCACCAACAGTTTTTAGTCAAAGACCGTTTGGACCCAAATTTGCCTTTTAGAAGAATCACTCTGGCTTCAGTGTGGAGGACAGGCTGACGTAGCAAGCCTGGAGGTAAAGAGGACAATTACAGGGTCATCATAATAAACCAGCCAGAGATGATGGTGGCCTGGCCTGAGGAACAACACTGGGGTGGAAAGCATGGACCAGACTTGGGAGACAGAAGTGACATACCTCAGAGATTGATTATGAGATTAGGAGGAGGTGTCAATGATGAACGTGGAGTGCCCTGATCTAGTCATCCTTTCAGCTTAATTCTCTCATTAGCCCTCAGGGACCTTCCAGGCACCTTTCTACCTGCTGCCCCAGCACTCTGTCCCACTGCTAGTTTAGCACAGCGTATTGTTTAATGGTGACAGGTTGTTCGTCCTATTTCCTTGTTATGTTGGGCAGGGACCCTGTGTCAGTCAGGGTCAAATTAGGAGATGGAAGCCATACAGTAATTTTAACAGCTTAAGTTTAATGTGTAGAATTACACATTACACAAGAAATTTCAGTAAAGACAACTCTAAACAATATAGGATCAGCAGATATAAGGTTCATCGACCACCTCTGAGGCTGGGGTAGAGCACTAGGCCTGAGAACCAGACCCAGTTGGAGAGGACGTGGCTGTGGAAATTGGATGGCACAGTTGCTTGGTGCTGTGCCAATGGTAGTTGCTGGAAATCTGCCCTCCAGAATTTGCTGGAAACCTACCTTCTGAGGTCCCAAAGAAAGCCATTTCATAGAAAGGTGTCTCACTGGAGGCACGCCAACTAAAGGGTGTTGCAGGGGAAAGCTGCTGGGTGCTGCTTACCACTATTACTACAGAAGCCAGGCCCTGGAATAACTACATGAGCTGCAGAGTCGTGGCGCTGGAAAAGCCTTCTGTGTTGCAGGAGCTGGGCACTGAGGAATCCACACATACTTCTGGAACCACTGAAATACACCAGAATAAGAAGGAAAACCCCTTGCTCATGCAATCGCTCGCCAGAGCCCACAGCTGACAAAGCTTAACATTGTGTCATCTGACAAAGGAAAAATTACTTTTTAAAAAAGTTTATTGGGATGCCTGGGTGGTTCAGTCGATGAAGCGTCCGACTCTGGCTCAGGTCATGATCTTGAGGTTCGTGAGTTTGAGCCCCGCGTTGGGCTCTGTGTTGACAGCTCAGAGCCTGGAGCCTGCTTCAGATTCTGTGTCTCCCTCTCTCTCTGCCCCTCCCCCACTCACACTCCGTATCTTTCTCTCTCTGAAAAATAAGTAAACATTTTTTAGAAGTTTAGTTATTTATTTTGAGAGAGAGAGAGAGAGAGAGAGAGAGAGAGAGAGAGAGTGTGTAGGTGGGGGAAGGGCAGGGAGAGAGGTAGAGAGAGAATCCCAAGCAGGCTCTTGTGCAGTGCAGAGCCCAACGCAGGGCTCGATCCCATGAACCATGAGATCATGATTTGAGCCAAGATCAAAAATTGGATGTCTAACTAACTAAGCCACCCAGGCGCCCTGGAAAAATTACTTTTAAATGGCCCAGCTCTGTTTTTGCACAAGCAAGCAGTGAAGAGTGAATTTGGAGCCAAGAGGCAATAAATTGGTAAGCAGCACAGACCCCTTCTTGTTTATCCTCGCTGCTGGAGTACCACAGGGGGCTAGAAATCAACATGTCAAGAAAAGTTCAGAATGAAGAAATGTAAATTCAAGTCCTTTGTCTGTTTTTAAATTTTGTTGTTGTTGTTGATGAGTTTCATCAACTCATCAGATACATGATTTGCAAATATTTTCTCCCAGTACCATAGGTTGCTTTTTCATTCTCTTGAGAGTGTCCTTTGAAGTACAAAATTTTTCAATTTTGATGAAGTTCAGTTTATCTATTTTTTCTTCTGTTGCTTGTGCTTTTAGGGTCATATCCAAGAAATCATTGCCAAATCCAACTTTTCTCCTATGTTTGCTTCTAAGAGTTTTATAAAGTCAGGTCTCATGTTGAGGTGTTTGATTTACTTTAATTTTTGTATGTAATGTAAGGTAAGGGGTCAACTTCATTCTTTTGCATGTGAATATCCTGTTCACTTAGCACTATCTGTTAAATATATATGCAAGGGCTTATTTCTGGGCTCTCCATTCTTTTCCATTGATCTATATGTCGGCCTTATTCTAGTACCACAGTTGTTAAAAAAATTTTTTTAATGTTTATTTATTTTTGAGAGGACGAGAGACAGAGTGTGAGCGGGGGAGGGGAAGAGAGGGAGACACAGAATCCGAAGCAGACTCCAGCTCTACACTGTCAGCACAGAGCCCAACACGTGGCTTGAACTCATGAACTCTGAGATTGTGACCTGAGCTGTAGTGGGACACTTACCCGACTGAGCCAACCAAGGGCCCCCACAGTTTTGGTTTTTTTTTTGAAGTTTTGCTTATTTATTTTGAGACAGAGAACAAGACAGTGCATGTGAGTGGGGGGAAGGGCACAGAGAGAAGGAGAGAGAGAATCCTGAGTGCAAAGCCAGATGTGGGGCACAAACCCATGAACCATGAGATCATGACCTGAGCCAAAACCAAGAGTCTGATGCTTAACCCACTGAGCCACCCAGGCATACCACCATACTATTCTGATTACTTTAGCTTTGTAGTTTGTTTTGAAATAAGGGAGTGGGCCTCCAAATATTTTTTTTTTTTCAAGATTGTTTTGGCTATTCAAGATCCCTTCATATTCCATATGAATTTTAGGATGGGATTTTTCTACATCTGAAATAAAAATTATTATGTTGTGATGGGGATTGCATCAAATCTGGAGATCACTTTGGGTAGTGTGGAAATCTTAATTTTTCTATTTATTTACACCTTCCTTAATTTTCAGCAATGTTTTGTAGTTTTCAGTGTACAATTCTTTTGACTTCTTGATCGGATTTGTTCCTAAGTATTTTATTCTTTTTGAGGCTATTGTAAATGGAATGTTCTCAATTTCCTTTTTAGAATGTTACCATTGCTGATGAAAAATGTGACTGATTTTTCAATGTTGATTTTTGTATCCTGGGATTTTGCTGAATTTATTAGTTATAGCGTTTGTGTGTGTGTGTCTGTGGGGGGGGGCTCTTTAGACTTTTCTACATATAAAATCATGTTATCAGCAAACAGGGATAATTTTGGGGTGCCTGGGTGGCTCAGTTGGTTAAGCATCCAACTTCGGCTCAGCTCATGATCTCCCAGTTGGTGGGTTCAAGTCCTGCACTGGGCTCTGTGCTGACAGCTCAGAGTCTGGAGCCTGCTTTGGATTCTGTGTCTCCCTCTCTCTCTGCCCCTCCCCCATTCACACTCTGTCTCTCTCTCAAAAAAAATAAACATTAAAAAAAAGAATGTGTGGGGCGCCTGGGTGGCTCAGTCGGTTGAGCGTCCGACTTCAGCTCAGGTCACGATCTCGCGGTCCGTGAGTTCGAGCCCCGCGTCGGGCTCTGGGCTGATGGCTCAGAGCCTGGAGCCTGCTTCCGATTCTGTGTCTCCCTCTCTCTCTGCCCTTCCCCCGTTCATGCTCTGTCTCTCTCTGTCTCAAAAATAAATAAATGTTAAAAAAAAAAAAAAAAAAAAAAAGAATGTGTGGTTAATTTCAACATATTTGTGAATTTTAACATCTTCCTTCTGTTAATGATTTCTAGTATCATTCCATTGAAATCAGAAAAGAAATTATGTATGATTGCAAACTCTTTAAAGTTACTGGGGCAGCTAGGTAGCATCTCACTTCAGCTAAGGTGATGATCTTGCGGTTTGTGGGTTCAAGCCCCACATCAGGCTCTGTGCTGACAGCTCAGCCTGGACCCTGCTTCGGATTCTGGGTCTTCCTCTCTCTTCCTCTCTCTCTCTCAGAAATAAAGAAATATTTTAAAATAAAATAAAATAAAATAAAATAAAATAAAATAAAATAAAATAATTTAGACTTGTTTTCTGGCTTAACATATAGTCTATCCTGGAGAACATTCCATGGGCACTTGAGAAAAATGTGTATTCTGCTTTTGTTGGTTCAACTGTTCTATGCATGTCTGTTAGGTTTAATTGGTTTATAGTGTTGTTCAAGTCTTCTATTTTATTACTGATCTTTTGTCTGATTGTTCTATCTATTATTGCAAGTGGTCACTGATATGTCCAACTATTGTAGAGCTGTTTATTTCTCCCTTCAATTCTTTCAATGTTTGTTTCATATACTTTGGATTTCTGGTATTTTGTACATGTATGTTTATAATTATGGTATCTTCTTGCGAAGTTATCATCAATATAATGCCCTTCTTTGTCACTTGCAACAATTATTGACATAAGGTCTGTTTTGTCTCATATTAGTTTAGCTACCTTAGCTCTCTTCTTCTGGTTACCATACGTGAAATCTCTTTTCCATTCTTTCATTTTCAACCTATTTGCGTCAGATCTGAAATGAATGTCTTGGGCTTTTCCTCCTGCTCCTCCAACCCCAGTGCCACTCCGGCTGTACCACGCTGGCTCAGAGCTCTCTGCTCCTGTTGAACTAGCACCACTGTTGTCTCTCTCCAGCTGCAGACATCATTATCTACCAGGACTTCATCAGCCACGATGAGATATTCTCCAACAACTACAAAATCCAGATCATGGACAGGCTATGCCTGGAAGTGGAGGGATCAGTAGGACAGAGGGTAACACTGATGACTGGTTCATTGGTGGAAATGCCTCTGATGAAGGCCCCAAAGGTGAAGGTACCAAAAGGACATTAACCACTGGTGTTGATGTTGTCATGAACCATCACTTGCAGGAAACCAGATTCACGAAAGAAGCATATAAAAAGTACATAAAAGATTACATGAAGTCAATCAATGGCAAACTTGAAGAACAGAGGCCAGAAAGACTAACAACTTTTATGAGAGGGACTGCAAAACAAATCAAGCACACCCTTGCTAATTTCAAAAACTACCAGTTCTTTATTGGTGAAAACATGAATCTAGATGGCATGGTTGCTCTGTTGGACTATTGTGAGAATGGTGTGACCTCATACCTGATTTTTTTAAATGATGGTTTAGAAATGGAAAAATGTTGGGGCGCCTGAGTGGCTCAGTTGGTTGAGCATCCGACTTCAGCTCAGGTCATGATCTTCTGGTCTGTGAGTTTGAGCCCCACGTCAGGCTCTGTGCTGACAGCTCAGAGCCTGGAGTCTGCTTTGGATTCTGTGTCTCCCGCTCTCTGCTCCTGCCCTGCTCATGCTCTGTCTCTCTCTCTGTCTCAAAAATAAATAAACATTAAAATTAAAAAAAAAAAAAAGAAATGGAAAAATGTTAACAAATCTGGCTATGACTTTGGATATATCACCTGTTGTCATAACTGGCTTCTGCTTTTCATCCACACAAACCAGGACTTAGATGAATAGGATTGATGTCATCTTGAGCACTTCAATAATTTTGACTTCAATTTATTTGGAGCAGAGGCATTGTTTTTAAGAAAAAAAAAACATGTCATGTAGGTTATCTAAAAATAAAATGCATTTAGGTGTGCCTGGGTGGCTCAGTCAGTTAAGGGTCCAACTTTGGCTCAGGTCATGATCCCCAGTCTGTGAGTTTTAGCTCCACATCAGACTCTGTGCTGACAGCTCAGATCCTGGAGACTGCTTCAGACTCTGTGTCTCACTCTCTCACAGCCCGTCCTCCATTCTCTCTCTCTCCTCTCAAAAATAAACATTTAAAAATTTTTTAAATAAAATAAAATGCATAAAAACTCAAATGTAAAATAAGTACCTTGGGGTGCCTGGCTAGCTCAGCTGTTGGAGCATGTGACTCTTGATGTTGGAGTCCTGAGCTCAAGCCCCACATTGGGTGTAGAGATCACTTTAAGTGTTTTTTAATTTTATTTATTTATTTTGAAAGACAGAGAGAGTGTGAGCAGGGGAGGGGCAGAGAGAGAGAGAGAGAAAGAAAGAGAATCCCAAGTAAGCTCTGAACTGCCAGCAAGGAGCCCAACCCAGGGCTCAAACTCATGAGAATCAGATGCTTAACTGACTGAGCCACCCAGGTACCCTGGGATTACTTTATTTTTTTTTAATGTTTATTTATTTTTGAGAGACAGAGAGACAGAGCTTTTTTTCATCTGGGAATGTCTTATTTATGCCCTCAGTTTTGCTGGATATAGAGTTCTCAGTTGACAGCTTTTTCTTGTAGCACTTTAAATATATAAATCCACTCCCTTTGGACCTCCAAAGTTCTTGCTAAGAAATTGGCTGCAAATTTTATTGAGCATCTCTTGCACATGATGAATAATTTTTCTCTTGCTGCTTTCAAGATTCCTTGTCTTTTCTTTTGACAGTTTGATTGTAATGTGTTTTGCTGTAGTCTCTTGGGTTTAATCCTATTTGGAATCCTTGAGTTTCTTGGACTTGTAGATCCATGTATTTCCTCAAATTTGTGAAGTTCTTGGTCATTATTTCTTCAAATAATCTCTGCCTCTTTCTTCCTCATTTCTCCTTCTGGAATATCCATAAAGCATATATTGATCTGTTTGATGATGCCCCATATGTTTCTTCATCTCTGTTCACTTTTCTTCATTTTTCTCCTCAGATTGGATAATTTCATGTCCTATCATCAAGTTCACTGATTCTTTCTCTGCCTGATCATATCTGCTATTGAGCCCCCTCTAATTTATTTTTAAATTGTTATTGTAATTTTTTTAGCTCAGGATATTTTTTGGTTCCTTTTTATAATTTCTACCTCTTTGTTGATATTCTCATTTTGTTCACATAAAATATTTATGATTTCCTTTAGTTCTTTGTGTTTCTATTTAGCTCTTTCAGTGTACTTTTTAAATGTTTATTTATTTTGAAAGAAAGAGAGTGGTTAAGGGGCAGAGATAGAGGGAGAGAGAATCTGAAGGAGGCTCCACACTAAATATTTATACATAATATATTTATTATTTAAATATAAATTATTAAATATTAAATATTATTATTTATTTTTGTATAAATGACAGCACAGAGCCCGATGCAGGGCTTGATCTCATGAACTGTGAGATCATGACCTGAGCTGAGATCAAGAGTCAGATGCTTAACCAACTGAGCCACCCAGGCGTCCCTTTCAGTGTACTTAAAGATAACTTTTAAAAAGTCTTTGTCTAGTAAGTCTGATGCCTGTGCCTTTTCAGTGGTGGTTTCTGCCAATTTATTTTCTTTTTTTTTAAGTGGGTCATGTTTTCCTATTTCTTTGTATGTCTAGTAATTTTGTTGATGTTGAAAATTGGGCATTTGATGGGGCGCCTGGGTGGCTCAGTCGGTTAAGCGTCCGACTTCAGCTCAGGTCATGATCTCATGGTCCGTGGGTTCGAGCCCCGCGTCGGGCTCTGTGCTGACAGCTCAGAGCCTGGAGCCTGCTTCGGATTCTGTGTCTCCCTCTCTTTGACCCTCCCCTGTTCATGCTCTGTCTCTCTCTGTCTCAAAAATAAATAAAAACGTTAAAAAAATTTTTTTTGATAAAAAAAAAAGAAAATTGGGCATTTGAAAGAATCCATCTATCCTAGTCTTTGCAGACTGGTTTTGTACTAGAGCATTATTTCAGTAGTTATCTGGCTCTTTTCTAGGCCTTCAGATCAGCTGGAGATGAAAGCTCAAGATCTTCTCATGTCTCTTCTGAGTATGTGTCTTCCCTTGGCTTGTGTGGCTTTACTAATTTCCTCATATACATAGCTACTTTTGAATGTCTTAATTTTCCAGTCTCATCCAGCTACTCTTTGGGGCTCTAGATGGTCTGTTGGATATCTCCACCTGTAATCTCTTCCCTCAGGCACCTGTGGGTATATAGTTCCTCTGCAGCTTTCCTGAGCAGTGCCTACCACTTTTCCACCTGAGCTTTGGAGTAGACAAAACAGATATCACTCTTTAGGCCCCCAGACAGGTTATAATGTTACAATTAAATTCTATTCTGCTCTTCTCTCTCTGGTTTGAATCAGGGAATTGAGGGCTGAGCTGTTGCCTCCTTCAGACCAAGATTGTTGCTGTGCGTGAAACGTGTGGGGCACAGCAAGTAAAAACAGTACATGGCACAAAAACAGACACTCCGATCAATGGAACAGAATAGAGAACCAGAAATGGACCCACAAATGTATGGCCAACTAATCTTTGACAAAGCAGGAAAGAATATCCAATGGAATAAAGACAGTCTCTTCAGCAAGTGGTGCTGGGAAAACTGGACAGTGACAGGCAGAAAAATGAACCTGGCCACTTTCTTACACCATACACAAAAATAAACTCAAAATGGGTGAAAGACCTAAATGTAAGACAGGAAGCCATCAAAATATTCGAGGAGAAAGCAGGCAAAAACCTCTTTGATCTTGGCTGCAGCAACTTCTTACTCAACACAGCTCCAGAGGCAAGGGAAACAAAAGCAAAACTGAACTACTGGGACCTCATCAAAATAAAAAGCTTCTCCACAGCGAAGGAAACAATGAGCAAAACTAAAAGGCAACTGACAGAATGGGAGAAGATATTTGCAAACGACATATCAGATAAAGGGTTAGTATCCAAAATCTACAAAGAACTTATCAAACTCAACACCCAAAAAACAAGTAACCCAGTGAAGGAATAGGCAAAAGACATAAATGGCCACTTCTCCAAAGAAGACATCCAGATGGCCAACCAACACATGAAAAAATGCTCCACATCACTCATCATCAGGGAACTATAAATCAAAACCACAATGAGATACCACCTCACACCTGTCAGAATAGCTAAAATTAACAACTCAGGCAACAACAGATGTTGGCGAGGATGTGGAGAAAGAGGATCTCTTTTGCACTGCTGGTGGCAATGCAAACTGGTGCAGCCACTCTGGAAACTGGTATGGAGGTTCCTCAATAAATTAAAAATAGAACTACCCTACAAACCAGCAATGGCACTATTAGGTATTTATCCAAGGGATACAAGGATGCTGTTTCAAAGAGGCACATGCACCCCAATGTTCATAGCAACACTATCAACTATAGCCAAAGTATGAAAAGAGTCCAAATGTCCATCAATAGATGAATGGATAAAGAAGATGTGGTATATATACATACATAAATACATATATATATATATATATATATATATATATATATACACACACACAATGGAGTATTACTTGGCAATCAAAAAGAATGAAATCTTGCCACTTGCAGCTATGTGGATGGAACTAGAGGGTATTATGCTAAGTGAAATTAGTCAGAGAAAGACAAATACCATGACTTCACTCACATGAGGACTTTAAGACACAGAACAGATGAACACAAGGGAAGGGAAGCAAAAATAATATAAAAACAGGGAGGGGGACAAAACAGAAGAGACTCATAAATACGGAGAACAAACAGAGGGTTGCTGGAAGGGTTGTGGGAGGGGGGATGGGCTAAATGGGTAAGGGCATTAAGGAATCTACTCCTGAAATCATTGTTGCACTATATGCTACCTAACTTGGATGTAAATTTAAAAAATAAAATAAAATATAAAAGTAAACAGTACAGGGGCGCCTGGGTGGCTCAGTCGGTTGAAGCGTCCAACTTTGGCTCAGGTCATGATCTCGCAGTCTGTGGGTTCGAGCCCCGTGTCAGGCTCTGTGCCGACGGCTTGGAGCCTGGAGCCTGTTTCAGATTCCGTGTCTCCCTCTCTCTCTGACCCTCCCCCGTTCATGCTCTGTCTCTCTCTCTCTCTCTCAAAAAAATAAATAAACATTAAAAAAAATTTAAAAAAAACAAAAAAAGTAAACAGTACAAAATTTCCTACTGTTTTGAATATGGCTTTTTCTTGATTGGGTATTTAATTGGTTACCGTAGATATTTGACTATTTACCAGAAATCCTATAGTATTATTTTAGCCACTTTCTGGATTTTTTGTATTTTTTAAAAATATCTTGTGTGGGGACAAGATTTTGGAGCCTCCTAGTTCACTATTTTGCTCAAGTGACTTCTGCTGACTTCATTTTGCTCTTTCCTCCAATACCACTTCATCAGAAAGAACTTCTGTGTCTAAAATGTCTCATTCAGGAGGTTTGGGGAGAGATGCGCACCTGGCAAGGCCACGGAAGCTCTGCACACTTCCCGACACCTGGCCCTCTGCATCTCCTCATCTGTCTGTTCCTGAGTTATATTTTGTTACAATCAACCAGTGATGTAGACCTAGTCTAGGATCCCATGTTACATGCTTGTCATGGCTGCTTATTTTCCTCCTGTGTGGGGAAGGTCCTACATCTTTCCTGATCTTCTGTGTCCTGAATACTTGTGAAGAATAATGATTTCCCAATTCTGGACAGTTCACATAAATGGAATCATTCTCTCTGTGGCCTTCTGTACCACTTTAACTCAGTGTATGTTTTCAACGTAGTGTGTATCAAAACTTGTTTCATCTTGCATTCAAACAATATTCTGTCATATGGATAGAACACACCGTTTATCCATTCATCCATTGATGGACATGTGGACTGCCCTGCCTCTTTGCTACTGTCAATGCTTCTCTTAACAAGAAGATCAAAACATATGTAGGAATTAGGTTCCTTTATTTGATTTTTAAACATTTATTTTTATTTCATTCCATTACTATTTTTTCTTCCTCCCAAATGACAAGACAGAGGAATTCATCTCAAAATAAAGACCAGGAAGAAATGAAAGTGAGGGATTTAGTCAATGCAGACATAAGTAAGATGTCTGAATTAGAGTTTAAAACAATGATTATAAGGATACTAGCTGGTCTTGAAAAAAAGCATAGAAGATGCCAGAGCATCCATTTTACACAGATAAAAGAACGAAAATCTAGTCAGGCTGAAATTAAAAATACTATAACCAAGATGCAAACCCAAATGAAGGCCATGAAAACTAGGATGGACGAGGCAGCGAATTAGTGATAGAGAAGATAAAATTATGGAAAACAATGAAGCTGAAAAGAAGAGAGAAACAGAGGTGAGGGATCATGAAGGCAGACTTAGGTAACTCAGCAATTTATTAAAATGTAGTAACATTCATATCATAGAAGTCCAAGAAGATGAAGTGAGAGAAAAAGGGGCAGAAGGTTTATGAGCAGATTATAGCTGAAGATGTCCCTAATCTGGGGAAAATCCAAGAAGCACAGAGAATTCCCATTAAATTCAACAAAAGCCAGCCATCACCAAGACATATCAAAGTCAAATTTACAAAATACACAGACAAGGAAAGAATCCTGGAAGCAACAAGGGAAAAAAAGTCATTAACCTACAAGGGAAGGCAGATCATGTTCTCAGCAGATCTGTCCAAAGAAACTGGCAGGTCAGTTGGACACCAGAGTGTCCAAATATATTCAGAGTGTCCAAATATTCAGTGTGTTGAATGGAAAAAAATACGTAGCCACGAATACTCTACCCAGCAAGACTTCTTTCAAAATAGAAGGAGAGATAAGGAGTTTCCCAGACAAACAAAAACTAAGGGAGTTTGTGACCACTAGCCCAGCCCTACAAGAAATCTTAAGGGAGACACTTTGAGTGGTGAGAAAAAAAAAAAAAAAAAAAAAGACCCAAAGCAACAACGACTAGAAAGGACCAGAAAGCATCATTAGAAACACCAAATCTACAGGTAACACAATGGCACTGTATTCATATCTTTCAATAATTACTCTGAATGTAAATGGACTAAATGCTCCAGTCAAAAGACACAGGGTATCAGAATGGATTAAAAAAAACCAACACAAGATTGATCTATATACTGCCTACCAGACACTCATTTTATTTTATTTTATTTTATTTTTTAAATTTTTTTTCAACGTTTATTTATTTATTTTGGGACAGAGAGAGACAGAGCATGAACGGGGTATGGGCAGAGAGAGAGAGGGAGACACAGAATCAGAAACAGGCTCCAGGCTCCGAGCCATCAGCCCAGAGCCCGACGCGGGGCTCGAACTCACGGACCGCGAGATCGTGACCTGGCTGAAGTCGGACGCCCAACCGACTGCGCCACCCAGGCGCCCCTCATTTTATTTTTTCAAAAATATTTATTTATATTTGAGAGAGCATGAGCCCGGGAAGGGCAGAAAGAAAGAGGGAGACAGAGAATCCGAAGCAGGCTCCAGGTTCCGAGTGGTCAGTGCAGAGCCTGACATGGGGCTCGAACCCGTAAACTGTGAGATCATGACCTGAGCTGAAGTTGAATGCTTAACCAACTGAGCCACCCAAGCACCCCAGGAGACTCATTTTAGACCTAAAGGCACCTGCAGATTGAAAGTGAGGGGATGGAGAAACATCTATCATGATAATGGATGTCAAAAGAAAGCCAGAGTAGCCATATTTATATCAGACAAACTAGATTTTAAAACAAAGTCTGTAACAAGAGATGAAGAAGGGCATTACATCATAATTAAGGGGTTTATCCTTCAAGAAAATCTAACAATTATAAATATTTATGCCCCCAACTTGGAAAACGCAAATATATAAATCAATTAATCATATAAAGAAATTCATTGAGAACAATACAATAATAGTAGGGGACTTTAATACCCACTTATAGCGATAGACAGATCACCTAAGCTGAAAATCAACAAGGACACAATGACTCTGAAGGATACACTAGACCGGATGGACTTAACAGATATATTCAGAACATTTCATCCTAAAGTAGCAGAATAAACATTCTCTTTGAGTGCATGTGGAACATTCCCCAGAATAGATCACATACTGAGTCACAAATCAGCCCTCAACAAGTACAAAACTATCAAGATCATACCATGCATAGTTTCAGGCCATAACGCTATGAACTTGAAGTTGCCACAAGAAAAAAAAAATTGGAAAGCCCTCAAATACATGGAGGTTAAAGAACACCCTAGTAAAAAATGAATGGGTTAACCAGGAAATTAAAGAATAAAAAAAGTGTGGAAGCAAGTGAAAATGAAAACACAACAGTCCAAACCCTTTGGGATGCAACAAAGGCAGTCCTAAGAGGAAAGTATACTGCAATTCAGCCCTACCTCAAGAAGCAAGAAAGGTCCCAAGTACACAACCTAAACTTACACCTAAAGGAGCTAGAAAAGGAAGGGCAAATAAAGCCTATAGGCAGCAGAAAAAGGGAAATAATAATGATTAGAACAGAAATAAATGATATAGAAACAAACAAATGAACAAACAAAAACAGTCGACCAGATCAATGAAACTAAGAGCTAGTTCTTCGGAAGAATTAACAAAACTGATAAACCCCTAGCCAAACTTATCAAAAAGAACAGAGAAAGGACCCAAATAGATAAAATCATGAATGAAAGAGGAGCGATCACAACCAACACCACAGAACTACAAACAATTATTAGAGAATACTATGAAAAATTATATGCCAGCAAACTGGACAATCTAGAAAAAATGGACAAATTCCTAGAAACTCACAAATGACCAAAATGGACACAGGAAGAAATAAAAAAACTGAACACACTCATCCATAAATAGCAAAAAAACTGAATCAGTAATCAAAAATCTCCCAACAAACAACAGTCCTGGCCCAGATGACTTCCCAGGGGAATTCTACCAGACATTTAACAAAGAATTAATACCTATTTTTCTCAAACAGTTCGAAAAAAATAGAAATAGAAGGCAAACTTCCAAACTCATTCTATGGAACCAGCATTACCTTGATTTCAAAACCAGTAAAAGACACCACTAAAAAGGAGAGTTACAGGGGCGCCTGGGTGGCTCAGTCGGTTAAGCGTCCGACTTCGGCTCAGGTCACGATCTCACGGTCTGGGAGTTCGAGCCCCGCATCGGGCTCTGTGCTGACTGCTCAGAGCCTGGAGCCTGCTTCAGATTCTGTGTCTCCCTCTCTCTCTGACCCTCCCCCGTTCATGCTCTGTCTCTCTGTCTCAAAAATAAATAAACGTTAAAAAAAAATTAAAAAAAAAAAGGAGAGTTACAGGCTAATATCCCTAATGAACATGGATGCAAAAATTCTCAACAAGACATTAGAAAATTGAATTCAACAGTACTTTAAAAGAATTAATCATTGGGGTGCCTGGGTGGCTCAGTTGGTTAAGCATCTGACTCTTGATATCAGCTCAGGTCACAATCCCACTGTTCGGGAGTTCAAGTCCCGCATTGGGCTCTGCACTGATAGTGGGGAGCCAGATTAGGATACTCTCTCTCCATCTCTTTCTGCCCCCTCCTTCTCACTCACACATACACACTCTCTCTCTCCCTCAAAATAAATAAACTTAAAAAAAATTATTCACCATGACCAAGTGGGATTTATTCCTGGGCTGCAGGGCTGGTTCCATATTCATAAATCAATCAACTTTAAATTTTTTTTTTCAACGTTTTTTTATTTATTTTTGGGACAGAGAGAGACAGAGCATGAACGGGGGAGGGGCAGAGAGAGAGGGAGACACAGAATCGGAAACAGGCTCCAGGCTCTGAGCCATCAGCCCAGAGCCCGACGCGGGGCTCGAACTCACGGACCGCGAGATCGTGACCTGGCTGAAGCCGGACGCTCAACCGACTGCGCCACCCAGGCGCCCCCATAAATCAATCAACTTTATACACCACATTAAAAAGGATAAGAACCATATGATCCTGTCAACAAATGCAGAAAAAGCATTTGACAAAATACAGCATCCATTCTTTTTTTTTTTTTTCATTTTTATTTATTTATTTTGAGAGAGAGACATGAACAAGGAAGGGGCAGAGAGAGGGATGGAGAGAATCCCAAGCAGTCTCCACATTGTCAGCACAAATGCGGGGCTCAAATTCATAAACCGTGAGATCATGATTCGAACCAAAACCAAGAGTTGGATGCTTAATTGACTGAGCCACCCAGGTGCCCCCAGCATCCATTCTTGAGGAAAAACACTCAACAGAGTAGGGATATATGGAACATACCTCACGTCACAAAGGCCATATATGAAAGACCCACAGCTAATATCATCCTCAATGGGGAAAAACAGAGAGCCTTTTCCCTATGGTCAGGAACAAGACAAGGATATCTACTCTCACCATTACTATTTAACATAGTACTGGAAGTCTCAGCCTCAGCAATAAGACAACAACAACAACAAAAAGGCATCCAAACTGGCAAGAAATAAGTCAAACTTTCACTATTTGCAGATGACATATTATATGTAGAAAACCCAAGAGTCCACCAAAAATTTGCTAGAATGAATACATGAATTCAACGAAGTTGCAGGATATAAAATCAAGGTGCAGAAATCTGTTGTATTTCTATATACAAATAACAAAGCAGTAGAAAAAGAAATCAAGCAATCGATCTCATTGCAATTGCATCAAAAACTGTAAGATACCTAGGAATAAACCTAACTAGGTTTAAAGGTAAAAGATCTATACTCTGGAAACTACAGAAATGTTATGAAAGAAATTGAAGATGACACAAAGAAAGGGAAAGACATTCCATGCTCATGGATTGGAAGAACAAACATTGTTAAAATGTCTATACTACCAAAGCAATCTACACATTTAATACAATCCATATCAAAATACCACCAGCATTTTTTTTTGCAGACCTACAACAACAAATCCTAAAATTTTTATGAAAACACAAAAAACCCTGAATAGACAAAACAATCTTGGAAAAGAAAATCAAAACTGGAGACATCATAATTCCAGATTTCAAGCTATAGTACAAAGCTGTAGTCATTAAGACAGTATGCTATTGGCACAAAAACAGACACATAGATCAATGGAACAGAATAGAAAACCCAGAAATGGACCCACTATATGGTCAACTAATCTTCAACAAAGCAGAAAAGAATATCCAATTGAAAAAAGATAGTCTCTTCAACAAATGATGTTGGGAAAACTGGACAACCACATGCAGAAAAATGAAACTAGACCACTTTCTTACACCATACACAAAAATAAATTCAAAATGGATGCAAGACCTAAATGTGAGACAGAAAACCATCAAAGTCATAGAGGAGAACACGGGCAGCAACCTCTTTGATCCCAGCCAGAGCAACTTCTTACTAGGCACATTGCCAAAAGCAAGGGAAACAAAAGAAAACATGAACCAATGGGACTTCTTCAAGATAAAAAGCTTCTGCACAGCAAAGGAAACAATCAATAAAACTAAAAGGCAGCCTACAGAATGGGAGAAGATATTTTCAAACGACATACCTGAGAAAGGTTAGTATCCAAAATCTATAAAGAACTTATCAAACTCAACACCCAAAAAACAAATAACCCAGTTAAGAAATGGGCAGAAGACATGAATAGACACTTTTGTAAAGAAGATTTCCAGATGGCCAACAGACACATGAAACGATGCTCAACATCACTCATCATCAGGGAAATACAAATCAAAATCACAATGAGATACCACCTCACATCTGTCAGAATAGCTAAAATTAAAAACCCAAGAAACAACAGGTGTTGGCAAGGATGCAGAAAAAGGGGAACCCTTTTGCATTGCTGATCGAAATGCAAACTGGTGCAGTCATTCTGGAGAACAGTATGGAGGTTCCTCAAAAAATTAAAAATAGGACTACCTTACAATCTAGTAACTACACTATTAGGTATTTACCCAAAGGATATAAAAATACAGATTCAAAGAGGTACATGCACCCCAAAGTTCATAACGGCATTATCAATAATAGCCAAATTATGGAGAGAGCCCAAGTGTCCATTAACTGATGGATGGACAAAGATATGATACACACACACACACTGGAATATTACTCGGCCATCAGAAAAATGAAATCTTGCCATTTGCAATGACGTGGATGGAGCTAGAATGTATTACGCTAAGTGATATAAGTCAACCAGAGAAAGACAAATACCATATGATTTCACTTATATGTGTAATTTAAGACACAAAATGGATGAATATAAGGGAAGGTGGGGGAGAGAAGAGAGGGAAACAAACCACAAGAGACTCTTGACAGACAGTGCACATGAGTGAGGGGCAGAGAGAGAGGGAGACAGAGAACCCCAAGCAGGCTCTGCACTGTCAGCATGGAGCCCGACATGGGACTTGAACTCATGAAACTGCAAGATTATGATGTAAGCCAAAACCAAGAGTTAAATGCTTAACTGATTGAACCACCCAGGCCCCCCATATCAATAAGAGACTCTTACTGATAGAGAACAAACTACAGGTTGATGGAGGAAGGGTGAGCAGTGGGCTAACTGGGTAATGGGCATTAAAGAGGGCACTTGTTGGGATGAGCACTGGGTGTTGTATAAGAGATGAATCACTGAATTCTACTCCTGAAACCAATATTGCGCTGTATGTTAACTAAAATTTAAATTAAAAAAAGGAAAAAAACCCAATAAAATGTCACATTCATGACATTTTCATGCTTCATATTTCTTAATTGCACTTATCACTGAGAGATCATATATTACATATTTTTTATTTATCTGCCTTTTCTGGGAATATAAACTGCAGAGGAGCAAGGAACTTTATCCTGAAAGTCTGAAATGATACCTGGCACGTGGTACATGTAAATATATTTTGAATGAATAAATAAGGCTTAAATTATTATTCAAATTTTGCTCACTTTCATTAATAGTTTTTAATGGTCTTGGTTGTTTACACATCCATATTTATTTATTTACTTAACAGGCATTTATTTTATTTTATTTTTAAATGTTTTATTTATTTTTGGGAGAGAGAGAGAGAGAGTGTGTGAGCAGGGGAGGGGCAGAAAGAGAGGGGGACAGAAGATCCTAAGCAGGCTCTTCGTGGCAGCTGAGAGCCAATGCAGGACTTGAACCCACGAGCCGTGAGATCATGACCTGATCTGAAGTCAGACACTTAACCAACTGAGCACCTAGGTGCCCCTATCAGGCATTTATTTTATACTGACTGTGAGCTGGAGATGGGGGTGGGGAAAATGTGTTTCTAATCTTACAGAGGAGTTAGACAAATGCACAAGTAATACAAAGGCATGAATAAGTGGGAAAGGGCAAGAAATGTTAAATATAAGGCACAGCCAGGTCTGAGTTTGTGATGAGTTTCACTTAAGTCTTATCAGAAGGATCTCAGAGACCTGGAGCAAGCTCTGCTATGGCCCAAATGCAGAAACAGAGAGTCATTCCACCATAGGCCTTGAGGAAGTGACTTAGGACTTGGCTGAATCTCCATTTCTCCTTCTATCTTATGAGGTACTTTCAATAATTCATTAGAAAGTAACGAGATAGAGTTTTATAAACTCTATAAACTCTTGTTATGCTAACAAGAGGGATTTAAGTCTGCTCCTGAAACATGGTTGTTAGTTGTTTATCCCCTGGGTCTGAAGTCAAACCACTCAACAAGATACAAAGTTCACTTTAAAATCTTACTGCAATGATATCATCAGAATTAATTCAGAGTCCTGCGACAAGACAGCAAGACAGATGGTGGCACCAGCTTTTAAATATCATCTCAGAAGCTAGGAAGGCAGGGATGTTTAGCAACCTGTGAACTGACAAACAAGGAATTCATATAAAGAGGCACAGTAAAATGAAAGAAACAATTACTTAGGGGTCTGAAGATCTCACCCTTAGTCTGGTTCTGCTTTTTACTAGTTATATAACCTTGGGGAAGTTGTTAAACTGTTTCCTCATCTGGAAAATTGGGACAGTAATAGCTCACACTGTTCTTATAAAGATCAAAAACATAATACATGGTTTTAAGATTATTGTCTCTAGAGTGAAATATACCACAAAAGACTCTTAACTATAGAGGGTTGATGGAGGGAGATAGGTGGGGGGTGGGCTAAATGGGTGATGGGTGTTAAGGAGGGCACTTGCTGAGATGAGCATTTGGTGTTGCATGTAAGTGATCAATCACTGAATTCTACTCATGAAACTTAAAAAAAAAAAAAAATCTCTAAATCCATTCTCTACACTAAAAAGATCAAGGACTCCTTGGAGAAATGGTTGATTCCAGGTCTGGGGCATAGAGTGTACATGATGAGCCTGGATGGACATCTTGGTTTACCAGAAAACAAGGGCATTCTCCATGACTACTAGGTTAATGCCAAAAGAACACAGGAATCACAGGAAGGAGCTCCCACTGGCCAAAGATGGAACAATTTGAGCAATAAAAAATAATAAAAATGAAGTTGATCAAACACATTGACTGTGTTTTTATAAGATTCATGAGTTTGGGGCACCTGGGAGGCTCAGTTGGTTAAGCGTCCAACCTTGGCTCAGGTCATGATCTCACCATGGCTTGCGGGTTTGAGCCCCACATTGGGCTCTGTGCTGACAGCTCAAAGCTTGGAGCCTACTTCAGATTTTGTGTCTCCCTCTCTCTGCCCCTCCCCCACTCACTGTGTGTGTGTGTGTGTGTGTGTGTGTGTGTGTCTCAAAAGTAAATAAACATTTAAAAAAAAGATTCATGAGTTTATTCTCAAGAGAAAAAAAACATAGAGTCCATTAGCATCCTGAAAATCCATCTTTAAAAGGGAATTATGCGTACCTGTCTGGCTCAGTTGGAAGAGCATATGACTCTTAATCTTGGGGTCATGGGTTTGAGCCCCACAATGAGTGTAGAGATTAATTAAATAAATAAATAAACTTTTAAAAAAATAAAAGAGAATTAAACATTTGTTTTGCCTTTCTTGTCAAAATATATTTCAGGGTAACCAAATAACCTAAGTCCATGAGAGAAAGACATCTAGCAAATAAATGTGGAAGAAATGATTGAATTATAAAATTATCATCTCATAGCCCCTAGTGAAATAATAGCAAATGAACATAACAGCAAATAAAGTAATGAACTATGGATGAAATCATTGGATAAAAGTTTATGTGGAACTTCACAATTTCAGGGAAAGATTGTTACCATATGAGCCCATTGATCAGTCACAGCATCACTAAAGTTGGGACAATGAACTATTGTGGATCTCCTGTTGTGATACCAACACACATTACTTCCTAGGAACTTTTTCTTGCCCCCCAAATGGAATCTGAATATAAACAAACCTCTACATTCAACCTCAATTTACAGGAAATATGGAAGAGAGAGGAACAAGTTAAATGACACCACAAAGAAGCAGACACATCCACAAAGTGGGACACTTTACAGGATAACTGACCCAAATTCTTCAACAAGTCAATGTCAGGGGAAAATGAAAAGGACAGGAAGACTGCCCTAGAATACGAGACTTCCAAGCAAACTTCATGTATAGATTTTGTATATGTATTCTGAGGCCTTTTAGACAATCAGAGTAATCTGATTCTGGACTGTGTATTAGATAAAAACAGGACCAGTTGATTTTGTCAGGTGTGAAAATAACACTGAAGTTTATGTAAGAAAGGAGTCTAGTTTTTTAGAGTTGTATACTGAGAAATATAGGAGTAAAATGACATAAGATCTGCAGCAGAGGAAAACAAAGGGATATATAAAGCAAATATGACAAGGTGCACCTGGGTGGCTTGGTCAGTTAAGCATCTGACTCTTGATTTTGGCTCAGGTCATGATCTCAAGATTGGTGAGTTCAAGTCTGCAGCGGGCTCTCACTGACCGAATGGAGCTGGCTTCGGATTCTCTCTCTTCCTCTCTGTCTCTCAAAATAAATAAACTTTTTAAAAAATGTGACAGGTCTTGACAATTGTTCAATCCGTGTGATGGGATATGGGAGTTCACTGTTCTATTCTTTGCACTTTTAAGAATATCTTAGTATTTTCGTAACACAAAATCTAAAGAGTTTTTTTTAAGATCATGTATGGGGGAGTAGTAAAAGGATAAATATTAGTTTCTTTCCCAACAGCAAATGTAAGACACGTGGGTGGAAGAGAAAAATCCCCTCGGTGTTTTATTAAAAACACTCTCCTGGGACTTGTTCATTTAAAGAACCACCAAAATTGCCCTGAGAGCGTGGTATGTAGGCCACGCCCCACCAGGGATACGACTTCAGAGTGCGGAAGAAAAAATTCAAATGGACAACAAACAGCAAGATCAAATATCTGGGAAGCAACCCCCCCCCCCCCGCCAACTTTTTTTTTTAAGTAGGGTATTATTTTGATCTATTAAAAAGAAAATCCCCCAGGGGATAGCTGCAATTTTTGTGGGAAGACAATTATCTGGGCTACTTAAAGGCGTTCTTCGCAACAACTCCCTGAGAGAAGCTTTTAGAGACACACTAATTAGGTAATTAGACCTGGGAGTCGCCCCGGGGTGTAATGACTCCCGCTCCGCGGTGCAGCGGCGCCCCTCCGCTAAGAGGCCGACGTGGCCTTTTCCGGTGCAGTAACCCTGACGGATTCCTCTCTCCTTCGCCCCTCTCCTGGAGAACCCTTCCCCGCCCAGGGGATCCCAGCGCAATGTGCACTGATTGGCCGGACCCTCGGCTCGCGCTAAATACCCTGCACCGCCACTCCCTACTCCCGGCTCTCACCCCAAATTGCCGGCGCGAGGTTACCTCGTGTATTGTAGCCTAACTGCGGCACTTGAGTAACCGCGGATAATCCGAAATCGCGCGCAGTTCCGGGTCTTATAGCAGGCAGAGTGCCTTTTGCTTTAATAATCCCTCGCTTAAAGCAATTAAAATTCACACTCCTTATCAAAAACGGGTACGGTGGAAAAGAAAAACAGCTAATGTATATATGGCCCTTCAAGCCATAAATACTTTCAACATTTTGATGAGTTTCCTTTCAATCTTTTATATAGACAGATCTTTAAAAAATACGCTACTGGGATACCAGAGATATTTCTTCAAAAGTGAATCTTTCACTTTACATTATTACTGAGCACTTTCTGATGTCATCAAACAGCCTAACAAAATGTTTACTGCTGATCAAAGTCCTCGAGAGGAACACACATTTTCTTTAAGTAGTCCCTTGTTGACACTTGTAGTTTTTCATTCTTGACCGACATAAAATGTTCGGTCGGATTTTGCCAAATGCCCCTCTCGCGGCGGCGGCGCACAGGCCCGGATAGACGAAGTGGTCATTGTGGCGGGGGCTGGAAAGCAGAGGGCCACGCGTGACCACTTCCCGGCTCTGTTAGGTCATCAATAAGCTCCGCCCCCGCAGGCACAGCCAATCGAAACGCGGGGCGGGGTCTCCCAGAAGCGCGCGCGTGCGCCGGCCGGCGGCCATGGGGGACGACGAGATGGGCCCGGCGTTTCTCAACGCCCGGGCTCGGGTCCGGCAGCCTCCAGCCGAGGCGTGGCCGCCCGTGAGCTCCGAGGACGAGCTCTACGATTGCCTGGATTATTACTACCTGCGCGACTTCCCGGCCTGCGGGGCCGGGCGCAGCAAGGGCCGGACGCGGCGCGAGCGGGAACTGCGCACCAACTGGCCAGTGCCGGGAGGCCACGAGCGCAAGATCGCGCAGAAGCTCCTCAACGGTCAGCGCAAGCGTCGCCAGCGCCAGCTGCACCCCCGGGCGCGCACGCGTCTCGCCTGAGCACAGGTGCGTGCGGGCTGCACCTGGCCAGGACTCTGGGAAGCCCCGTGAGCGCCCTGGCCACCCGGGTGCCTCTCGCGTCCGCCCTCTGTGACTGCACCCGGGCAGAGTCGCCTCCTTCCGAGGCTGCTTCGCGTTAGCGAGTCGTAGCTGGACCCCCAAAACACCCACCTGATCTCTTGGCTGCAATTAGAATAGTGTAAAACTCTACCTTTTGGAATTTTATAGTTGGGAGAAGAAGGGTCTAGGAAATGCAGAAACATCTTAAAAATGTAAGAATTTACTTCCAGTGCGTATGCATGGGCTAAAGACAATAATTTATTTCTTTTTTGTCAGTTTTCTGCAGGATACCCGAAGGCCCTGATAAAAGTATTTTCTCTGACTCCAGCTGTAACTGTGGTCGTAAGGGGGAGAATCCGTGTTGGTCAACATAACTTCTTTCCGACATCACTTAAGTTTACCGCTCCAGTATCTTTTCCTTACTGATTGTTAATTAAGTAACATCCAAGTGTCCAAGTGGGTATGCCTTTTTAGGGTTTTTAATTAAAAGCAAGAATGGCATTTTAACTCTTCTGGTTTTTTGTTTTTTTTTTTCAGTTGCTACGGTAACTCGTTTCAAATATACAAATACTTGAGTTCATCTTAATGTGTAATAGGGGGAGAACAAAGAGAGGAATGTGTGCAAGATTTCAACCCCCGTGTCATAGATGCAGTGTGCAGGTTTAATATTTGTTTGCCAGAATAGGAATATTTTAAGTTGTAAGAGTGTGTACTGAACAGCTGCTAGATTCTCCGCACTGCTGATCCCACAACAGTCCTTTCAAGTGGACGCTGCTGTGTCCCATTTTGTAGAGGGGATTCTGAGGCAAAGGAGTTCAAATCACTCTTCAGAGGTCATGCAGCTGGTTACAAAGAAGACCAAGTATAGCAGATACTCAAAAGCCTTCATTCATTCCACCATCACAGTTTTCCTCTATTGTACACAATATTCTGTGGTGCAGTACCACCCACAAACTTCAGCTCCAACGATGAGAGTTGAGATGTGGTTTAAAAAGTATGCAGAATACATCAGGGTGGTTGTCTTTCTCTTCAGTCTGCATTCCTTAGGCCTCTGCACCCAATGGTGAGTCCTTGGTTAGGAGAGAAGGATGGTGCGTACTGGAAGGAGCAACCTGAATTTTAATCTTCTGGCTGTTCATCGCTGTGGCATTCAGCACGCTTCTGAGGTAACTACTTTCAAGTTACACCAAGCCTCGAGTTTCTCATTTGTAAAATGGAATGATACTGGATTACCTTACCACACTGGATTATAGATTAAATATATAAAACATCTCACACAATTAAGTATGCAAGAGATACTCAATAAATAGTAACTATTTTTAAGTTTACAAAACAGAATCCTTTCTCCTTCCTCTCTGGTCAGTCTTCAATTCTTTCATTCACTACATTCATTCTTTTAAAATGTCTCCAGATGGTGTGCTGTAATAGGAATTCTGGCTTTGGAGTCAAACACCTGTGTGAACTTGGGCAAATTGCTTAAACTCCAAGTATCTGTTTCCTTATCCACAAGATGGGGATAAAACAGTACTTACTTAAAGAGTTCTTGTGAGGTGTGGGGTGCCTGGGTGGCTCGATGGGTTAAGCGTCTGACTTTTGGTTTTGGCTCAGGTCATGATCTCATGATTCATGGGTTTGGGCCTGTGTTGGTCTCTGCAGTGTCACTGCTTGGGATGCTCTCTCTCTGCCCCTCCCCCATGTTCCCTTTCCTGTCTCTAAATAAATAAACTTTAAGAAATAGTTTTTGTGAGGTGTAAATAAAATAATACATGTAAAGCTCTTAGTGCCTGGTATACAAAGGCACTCACATGATTGTTGTATATGTGCTGCCTGAGTGAGCATGGCACTCACATCATTAGTAGTATTCCCATTGTCACCGTCTTAGCCTTTGATTTTTTTTCCTTACCCCTATTCTGCTGTGTCTCACGCACCATATGCAGATTAATCTTCCAAAGGCCATTTTATTTATTTATTTTCAAAAAAAAATTTTAAATATTTATTTCTGAGACAGAGCATGAGTGGGGGAGGGGCAGAGAGAGAGGGAGACATAGAATCTGAAGGAGGCTCCAGGCTCTGAGCTGTCAGCACAGAGCCCGATGCAGGGCTCGAACTCACAGACTGAGATCATGACCAGAGCTGAAGTCGGATACCCAACCGACTGAGCCACCCAGGCACCCCTCCAAAGACCATTTTAAATATATAAAAACCCTCAATGACTGCTCTAATCCTGTAGGATAAAAAGCCTAGATTCCTTATATTGTCCTGGAAGTCATCTCTTGGATTTTCTTAAATTTTGTACCACAACTTCCAAAAACATACTCTGGATCTTGACACAGATCTTCTGTCCTCCATATTTGATTCTGCTTTATTTCAATCTGTGCTGTCCTACTTACCATGCCCTTTTCCCCTTTGTAATTTTAATCTTTCTAAAACAAATTCCACCTGTACTTAATTTTACGTGCCACTTTCTCCCTGAATCTTTCATCCACAGTGAATAGCCATTCCTTTGAAATCCTTAGAACTTCATAACCACTTAACCTCCTAACCACTTGTTTATATAGTATTTTGTATTTTTAGATCAACAGTTAAAAATTCACTAACTGGTTCATTCTTTTTTTGTCTGGTATGTGCAAGGCACTGTTCATATGTCTTTGTTAGCCAAAGGAAAAACTACATTTAGAGTGTAAGGACCTTAATGTCTTAAACATCTCAGTTCCTACACAATTCTTGCTGTAAAGTACAGCATACCCAGACAGACACAAGCCATGTTAAAGCAACACTCTGTTAGATGTTCTAACTAGATTTTGCTCACCTTAGATACTAGAACCTTTACAGTTTAAATATAGTAACTGTAGAAATTGTGTATTAGTTACCTATTGCTGTGTAATTACTCAAAAACTTAGTGACTTAAAGCAACATATCTCAGTTTCTGGGATTACAGAATTCAGAAGTGGCTAACAAGGTGGTTCTAGCTTAGGGTCATGAGGTTGGAGAGTAATTAGGCTCCACTTTTTGAAGGGAGTGTCTAAGAATCTGTGGATATATTTTAAACCACCATGGTATGTTTAAGTAGTTTAAGGATGTTCATTTTAGACAAATTGGAAAATATGACCAAACAAACAAAAAAAAGGAAATCACTACCCAGTGGATAACATCACTACTTGAGTGTACATAATTCCAGCCTTTAAAAATACATGAACTTTCTCAATATAAACCTACTATGTATACTACTTTGTAATTGTTCTTTCCCTTGATAACACTATGAAGATACTTTTCATGTCAGATATTCTTTCATAATACTTTAAATAGCTGCATAGCATTTCATGTGTATATATCATAACTTTATTTCTGTATTGTAGGATACTTATTAGTTTTCCCTACTTTATGGAATTTGTTAAATAAACATCTTTATAGCTAATTTCTTTCCACATTCATGAGTGTTTCTTGAATTCCTGGATTTCTGTGGAATTTCTGGAACAGATCTGCATAATTTTAAAACTTCTGGTATCTACAGCCTAATTTGGGTAAAATTTTATTGTAGTCATCAGGAGTCCATTCATCCAAATGTCAGTATCAAATATCTGTAACAATGCCTGCAAGAGTTCTTTGTTCAAATTTTGATCACTGTGAATTTGTTGAGAATGACTGAAATCACTATGGAATGAGAAGTTGTTACATACATTTTACTAAAGAGGGAACTTCAGCATATTTATCCTGGCCAACTACAAATGATATGTAGCAGAATTCTGAAATTTGTTTTAAATTCCTGTTTTTATTTTAATTTTTACATGTTCTTAATCTGTTTTTGAGTAGAGGTAATATATTAACTGTTTCAGAATCCAAAACATAGAAAATGTTTTCAGTAAAAGTCCCACCTTGTGCTACAGCCACCCAGTCCTACTTCCTGAAGGCAACTAACAGTGTTTAGTGTTAGCAGTGTTAACAGCTGCAGATAGTTTGTGCATATTAATAGTCTTTTCTCTCCATGTTACACAGCACAGTACATTCAATTCTGCCTCTTGCTTTTTTTCTCTTGACAGTTTCTCTTGGTATCTTTCGTACTAATAATAACAGAGAGGCTTTTTTATTCCTTTTTATAGCTGCATATTGTGTGATGTGCCTTTTTTAAAAATCAGTATTACACTGACAAGAATTTAGGTTGTTTCCAATCCTTTACTATTACAAAATAACCTTGTACAAATACCTAATATTCTCTCCTCAATGTAAGAATTAACAACTTAGCCAGGTATGATTAAAATTGTCTCTATTCTGGATACCTGTCTTAATTGTCCAAAGTTATGCTCATTCAAGCTCTTCTGCTAGGATGTCCTTTATAGGGCTCCTTTACTCCGTCTCTGCTTATGAATTATCCAAAGGCAAGTACAATGTCATATCATTTGTAAAGCTTTCATTATAGTTCTATGAAAATAAAACTTTTTCATGAAAGGTTACTGCATTATTTACCCTTCGGTTCCACAAACATTCTGCTGTTACTGGAAACAATGTGCTTTTACTGGAAAAACTACTAACCTCTGGTGGAAGGGAAAATTTTCTGTTTGACATCCTAGCAGAAATGGAGGGTCCACCTTTCCTTTTCTCCTCCATAAATCCCATCCCATCCCAAGGACCTTCCCATGAAGCCGTCCTTGAAATACCACTAACCAACTTTTCCACTACTGCAGAGGCCCTAAAACGTTACTGTTACGTCACATCGACAATCACTAAAACATACAACCGTGGGGCCTTCGCAATTGCTGTTTCCTCTACCTGGAATGCCATTACCCTTGATAAACATTTTGTTTGTTTCCCTGCTTCCTCAAGCAGTCTATTCAAATACTAACTCTTCCAAGAGTTCCTGCCCTCTCCAACCTCTAGCTCCCCATCTCACTCACCATACTTTGGCTTCATATCACCACTACCTGATTTACGTAGACGTTTCTGTCTCTCCTCAAACTTTAAATTCCACGAAGGTAGAGTCTTGTTTTATTTGGTGCTGTATCTTATCTGTAGGACCTAGCTAGCACTTGGAAATCATTCAGAACATTTTTATTAATAGTGAATGAATACTATCCCAATTATGGGCACAAGTTCTATGACGTAATGAAAAGGGTCTGAAACTATATAGTAATACATAAATGTAAGGCATTATTACGATCTGATCTTAACTTGTTGCCTGAGTCCACAAAGAAGAGAAATACAAATAGAATAAACTCAGCTTTGTCGGTGTTGCCTAAAGTTTTCAGTTTCCTTCGTTCAGTTCACATTGTGTGCCCGCACTGTGCCTCAAAAAAATACCCAAATAAATAACCTTAATGCTGAGAAAAGTTAATTTGCCTAAGGTCCAGTTGCACAACGCCAGATAATCTGCCTCGCTACCATATATTTGAAAGAAGTGCGACGGTCCTCATACCCTACAAAGCAAACAGCGGCTCAGACTAGCACCAAGCTGGAAGTACACTTGCAGAGTAACCTCAGGCACTTCCGGTCTCCTAAATGAACCTGGGGCGGAGCTCATGACGTTAACCGCGTACGACGACGCGCCGCCATGACGTCCTGCTCTTCCAGTGACCTTCAGGGCACGCGGAGACGTCGGCGATCGAGAGGCCTCTGCCTGGGCACTGATTGGTCGCGCGCGGAGGCCAAGCCCGCCCCCCGTTTTCCGCTCACCAGCTCGCAGAAGCCGCCGGGGTCTCCGCAGAGTCTTGCGTTTCTAGACGCCGAGCCGCCCTGCAGTTGCCATGCCGCGTGGAAGCCGGAGCCGTACCTCCCGCATGGCCCCTCCGGCCAGGTGAGACCACCTGGGGGGTGGTCTGGGGCCTTGCCGGCGCCGTGACGCACACGGAGGCCGCAGTAGGCCTCGCCGCCGCCTGGTGGAGGCTGGCGGAGGCTCGTGGAGGCCGCTGTAAATGCGGCGGCCTTGGTGCGTCTCCACCCGCCGCAAGCTGGTTGTAAATGGGCTTTGGCTAGGTATCCCGTTAGTGGCAAACTTTCTAATTTCGAGCGTCCGTGAGTTATTACTTAAAATACTGTAGAGCTCATTTGAAAAGTATTTTGAGTTTGTTTAAATAATCTCTACACCCAACATGGGACTCGAACTCAGGATCCCGGATATCAAGAATCACCCGCTCTTCCGACTGAGCCAGCCAAGTGCGCCTAAAGCTCATTTTAAGTTAAAATGGGCAAGTCCTCCAAAGAAGTGGATATTTGTAAGTGTAAACCGGCTGAAACTTTAAAAGTAGCAGAAAAAAACAAAAAACAAAAACCAGTGTTGGAGAAAGGTAGTAAAATCAGGAAAATGATCTCATTTCAATAAACTGGATAATCTTTGAGCACCAGCAATGAGCGTTCCAGGGACTCAGCCCAGTCAGGGACGTAGTTCCTAAAGCCTCACTCGTACATGATGTTTTTTAGTTCATAAAATACTTTAAATTTTTTTTTAAGTTTATTTATTTTGAGAGAGAGCGAGCAGGGCAGGCGCAGTGAGAGGGAGAGAGAGAATCCCAAGTAGGCTCCGTGCTGCCAGCGCAGAGCCTGATGGGGCTTAATCCCACCACTGAAATCATGACCTGAGCAGAAGTTAGTGTCGGCCGCTTAATTGACCGAGCCACCAAGGCTCAGTTCATAAAATACTTTTAAGATGTACTGCCAGTTATACTTTAACCTTAACACCAATAACCTTAGGGATAGATGTTATTCCTGTTTTACAGAAATCAGGAAACTGGAGACTCAGAATAAGTGACTTGTCCAAGGTTATGCTACCAGTAAGTAGGAAAGCCAGGTCTGACCAGAGTTTTCCAGTGGCCAGTTTAGGACGTTTAGCCCAGTACCACATTGCTTTCCAGCAGTAAGGTGGATTTGTGTTCACACAGGATGCTAGGAGTGTAGGGAAGCAGTTCACTTAATGGAAAGAAGCTTCTCACCAAAGGACAGAAAACCGCATTTTTGTAAAGTGATGCCAGATGCCACCTGATTGGAAGCAAAGTCATTAGCTTTTCTGACCTAGCCTTATTTGGTTGAAGAGCTCCCAAGGAAACTATCTAAAAATGTGCAGAGGGAATATAACATGTGAAGATTTTTAAAGCAGTGCAGGACATGTTAGTGAAAATGCTGAAAGCATCTCAATGTCCTACGGGATGGGATACAATTGATATTTTGGTGTAACAGTTCAGGCAAGTCACTCCTATTTACTGGTCTTCGATTTCCTAATCTGAAATGAAGGAATTAGATTGTATTATTTCCCCCATATGACTATTTGCATATGTTTACTAAGATGATACCAACTCAGTTACACTTAACCTCACTTGACTGTCCTAAAATTGCCAAGTCCCACATGTTCTCCCTCTCTTAATATTTTTTACCTAATACTACATGACATATTTTCCTTAATTGAGCCCTCAATAGTGTCATGAAGGCAGAGGTTTTTGTCTTTTAACGGGTCGATTCCCGGCACCTACAATGATACTTAACCCTAGTATCTGAGTGGGTGAATTCTCTAAGGACCTTTTAAACTCTGAATATTTTATGATTTTTATGGGGTATTGGAATAACTGTGTTCTGTAAAGCTACTCTAGGGTATACGAATACATAGAAATGCAAAAAGCAGGCAAAGATAGTTTATACTTGGTGATTATAACCTTAAAAGGTTAAAGAGACAAAATGATGTAAATAGTTCTGGGAATTGTGTTCCGTAAAGTTTTCTGGTTTGCATAGAGTATTTGTATTTAAGAATTAAAAATGAAGATCCTGAAGTTTATTTTCATTTACATTTGACTTTTGAACAATGTATGGTTTAGGGGCACTTACCTCCAGTACAGTTAAATCTGTGAATAAATTTGGACTCCCCAATAACCTAACTTCTGTTAGCCTACTTTTGACTGGAAGCCTCACCAAAAATATAAACAGTTGATTAACATGTATTTTGTGTGCTATATATATTATAATACTGTAATCTTACAATAAAGTAAGCTAGAGAAAAAATGTTACTAAGAAATCATGCAGTACTACACTGTAGTTATCAGAAAAAATCCACATATAAGTGGACCCGCAAGTTCAAATGTGGGTTGTTCAAGGGTCAAGGTACAGTTTCTTTAAGCTGACGATTTGAAACCTGGTAGGAAGTGTGAACTTCATACTTTGTGTTCTTTTCTTTCACAGCCGGGCACCTCAGATGAGAGCTGCACCCAGACCTGCGCCAGCCGCTCAGCTGCCGGCAGCAGCTCCACCATCTGCTGTTGGCTCACCTGCTGCTGCACCCCGGCAGCCAGGTCTGATGGCCCAGATGGCAACCACTGCAGCTGGCGTGGCTGTGGGCTCTGCCGTCGGGCACACGCTAGGTCATGCCATCACTGGGGGCTTCGGTGGAGGAAGTAATGCTGAGCCTTCAAGGCCTGACATCACTTACCAGGTAGGATTTTATGCATTTTGTTTTCCAGTGGTATATTATGAGAAAAACCAGTGCTGTTAACAGAAAACGGGTTATCAAAAGCCACATTTGGCAGCTGAGTTAGTGCCTTAGGCCAGCAGCATCAATTGTACAAATTGTATTTGTTCCCAGGAAGTAGAATAGCAGTTCAACCTGATCCACTGAAAAACAGCCATTTTCCCCTTATTTTAAGGAATTTGTCTTGGTGACTCTTACCTAATTCAGTCTCCATCTTAGTTAAGTATTTAAAAATCTCTTTAATAGCTCTGTGCTGTTTTCTGATCTTTTATCTGTTATTTGCCCACTGCCCCTCTTTTTTGAAGTATGTGAATTTTCTCCTCTGATGGGCTTGAATGTATACTCTGTTGTGTTTCTGGTATATTTGACACTCATCCATCTATTTTTCTGTAATAGTTCCACTTTGTCATTCATGAAACTTTTCACTGAACCACCCCCCCCACACTGGTATTTAGGTAGGCACATAACCATTTCACTTTATTTGCATGTTTGTTCTTGAATCTTTCTGATTATAACTGGAATTTTGTTAAAACCCATTTGCTTTTCGCCTTAAAGTTTTTCACTTTCATTGTTATTAGATGGACACTTGAATTTGCATTCTGGTTCTAGTTATGGTTCCCCAGCTGACCTCAAAGACATTAGATACTGTTCTTTGTTCAGGTCTAGATCTAATTTCCTTTCTCAATGGTCCTGAATGTTATGCCTTTGCAGGAGCCTCAGGGAACCCAGCCAGCATACCAGCAGCAGTTTGGCCCCTGCCACTATGAGATGAAACAGTTCCTGGAGTGTGCCCAGAATCAGGGTGACCTTAAGCTTTGTGAAGGTTTCAGCGAGGTGCTGAAACAGTGCAGATTTGCAAATGGTAGGTGATGCATCAATCTGTGATTAAAACTGCATCTGCTTGGGGAGGGGAGGGTGGGTGATGGTATTGAGGAGGGCACCTTTTGGGATGAGCACTGGGTGTTGTATGGAAACCAATTTGACAATAAATTTCATATATTGAAAAAAAAAAACTGCATCTGCTCAGTTCACAGCATGGTACTCCTGGACCCTAGAGAACTTTAGGAGTCTGTGTTTAATAAATTAATCTGACAAGTTAGAGGAGATTTGGTTTACATTATTCTAAAAATAATCTAACTCTTCCAACAAAGGACTAGTCCAGAGGTTTCTAGTCATAAGCTTTTACCAGTTATGTTCTGAATCTCATTCTTCCATAAGTGGGTATAGATTAGTGTGTCAGATCTTGTTCTGGTTATAGGATGTGAGTGATCTAGCCATAAAGCTGTGAATAGAAAATTACATTCCATTTTCACCAAAGTCCAAGAATGGACATAAAGACTCATGTGTTGTTGGCATTCCCCACACCTGATTTGAGAGAGAAGAGTTTCTTCAATCCCTCAGTGCAACTCTGATATTTGGGCTGTCTAGAATGTTGACAGTGAAGTTGTTTTTACATAATTTCCTCCTATCAACCTAAGAATTCACCATCTATTAAAATGCTTATTTTCATTTTCAGGCATGAACTGATAACCTTGGGCTTTTGTCCCTCTTTTTATCATTTGGAGGGCTTCTGCTTTGCTAAGAAGGTACAGCTATTGTTCTAACTTACCTTTTCTGTTTGCAGGATTAGCCTAATCAAGAAGTTCAAGTTGAAGATATGGAAAATCATCTCCCATGACCAAGTTAATTTAGCATAAAAATATAACTGATAGTGAAGAAATAAAGTGTAAAACCACCAGTTAAACCTCTCCTCTATCATTAAATACAGCTTTCTTCAGAATTGGAATGAAAACAGGTGTTCTTACTGCATAGAAGTTCATTGTGAGATGGTTTTGAGTTTGGAGCTGGGCAGATGTTCGTGTGCCTCCTTAAACCAGCTTTTGTGACATTGTTTGTGAATTAATTAGAATAAAGTGATTTTCTCCCAGAATGTGGCGTCTTTTAAGTGACCTTTTAAGATGTGGTTTTGAAGATTATAAATTAGGTACAGTATATACATGTTGAACATACGCATTTTGCAAAAGAACACAATTGTCTCAACATGTCTTTATTTACTTTGTAGTCTCAGTATTAAATAAGCACCCACCTGGGGCTCCTGGGTGGTTCAGTTAGTTAAGCGACCGACTTCAGCTCAGGTCATGATCTCGTGGTCTGTGAGTTCAAGCCCCATGTCGGGATCTGCGCTGACAATTCAGAGCCTGGAGCCCATTTCACATTCTGTGTCTCCCTCTCTCTCTGCCCCTCCCCTACTCACACTCTGTCTCTCTTTACTTCAAAAATAAATGAACAACCACCAAAATAAATTAGCATCCACCTGGAGGACCTGACAGAATTCCCTGAGGAGCTTTTGTAGAAAAGTAGTTATGTAAGGAGTAGCTCACTAGTAAACAGTGCTCGTTAAAAGGGTTCTGGGGGGGTGGGGGGGTGGCTGAGTCAGTTTTAAGCATCTAACTCTTGCTTTCAGTGCAGTTTATGATCTCAGTTCATGGGATTAAGCCCTGCGTCAGGCTCTGTGCTGACAGCATGGGGCCTGTCTGGGAATCTCTCCCTCTCTACCCCTCCCATGCATACTCTCAAATAAATAAACTAAAAAAAAAAAAAAAAAAAAAAAAGCTCCAGTTGGAAGGTCAATGTTTCTTAAACTGAGCAGTAACAGGAAACTGTTTAAAATAATACTTCTAATCGACTGAGTGATAAAGGAAACGTAGGAATAAACCCCATTACAAGTGCATTCCTGTGGCCAGGTCAGCACATGTCCTAACCGCTGATCTGTCCAATTAATTGGTCAGAGATGAAAACCATTGTCTTTTGCAGTCCCCCTGCAGATGTTTTTCTTGTGTAAGGTACTGTAGTTACCCTTTCTTGAAAGACTCAAGCTCATTGCAACTGCCCACTCCATGTTGCCTTAAGGAGATAGACTCAATTTGGGGTGCATCGTTTTTAAAAATGAACTGAGCTCCATTTCTCACAACTCAAAAATTCATTCGCTCAGAGTTGACCTCCAGTCTACATTGTGCTCTGCAGTTTTCCAACTTCCAAATACACCTTTTCAAGGCTGATTTTTTTTTCCCCATCTATAAGTTTCAGAGACCTGTGAGTAAAGTGGTATTGAGATTAGTCAATTGCTGCCTGCTGCCCGCTGCCTCCTGTTCTCAGCTGTGTTCTTAGAATGCCCTACTCTTCTTGAGTTCCTGAAAGTGACCAAGACCACCTTGCCTGAATTACCACAGACAGTTCACAACTGGCAAGACCCCAGCATATTTGCTTCTGGATTCATCTGTGGGCTCCTTTGTCCATTTTCCCTGGAAGTATGTGAGTTTATAGTGTTAATGCCCCTTATGTCCAAGGGCCGATGGCATATGGTGACTAGCCAAATAGTTTATTGTTGAATCAGTGAACCAAAGGAAAATGAACCACTGACATCAATAAAATGCAAGAGTCTGGCTGGCCTGGCCTCTCCCTTGTAGGAGCCAGGGCTACACAGAGATGGGCACAGGGAATAATCCACTAGATGCACTGGCCCTTTGCCCTGAGTTCAGAAGGGATTTTGTTAAGCATTGAAAGTATAAAGCACAAGTCCACTCTACAGCTTTGCATCAGGACCACAAAAAGAGGAGGTGGGAGCTTACAGTAAGTGAAAGGAGATTGAGGTGTTTTCATCATTGGAGCCAGATGTTGTATCTCAGTTAAGCAGAGGCCTTAATGCATAGTAGACCCAAAGTCCTTCCCAGTGCCCATTTATATAGAAATCAAGCCATTTATATAGAAATCTTTTCACTCCCAGGAGTGAAAGAAATAGATGGTCAGCATGAATAAAGGAAAGAGCTCTTGGGCCCATACCTGGGGTTCATCTAGGCCTTCCTTACCTACTTCATGACCTTGAGCAAGTCACATTCTCTTTAAAATTGCCTTAATACCAGAGTTTTGGGGTCCAAGTGAGAATGTGCAAGTGCTTTGTGAAATGCTAATCAAATGGGTGCTTGTGGGCTCAGCCTCTGTGTGAAGCACTGTATTAGCCCTCCCTTCATTTGGTATATTAGGGGTTTGAAAAAAGGTAGCTTTAGGGGCACCTGGGTAGCTCAGTTGGTTAAGCATCCAACTTCGGCTCAGGTCATGATCTCTTGGTTGGGGGTTCGAGCCCCGCATTGGGCTCTGTGCTGACAGCTCAGAGCCTGGAGCCTGCTTTGGATTCTGTGTCTCCCTCTCTCTGCCCCCTCCCCGCTCACATTCTGTCTCTCTCTCAAAAATAAATAAACATTAAAAAAATTTTTTTTAATAAAAAAAAGAAAAAAAGTAGCTTTAGAATGAGAGAGAGCAATATGTCAGTGTCAGCATGTTGCATACATTATTTCCAATTCTGTCAACCTCTTAAGGTAGAATCATACTGATGAGGGCCCTCACTCAAAGAGCCCAAAGGGGCACCCTGTCAGAGCTCATATGCTTTTCCTGGCACACGGACCTCCTCCCAATAGACCACAGGCTGAAAACTAAACGGGTTAAGGATGAAATCATGGAGGCAGATCAGAGATGGATTCCTGAAGGGGATGTTCCTTAACCTTTAAGGTCTGCATTCTGCAGGTCAGCCACAAAAACTGTTCCTGAGTGGGCCCCTGTGGACACTGGGGCTACAGTGTGGGTGCGCCAGTTTCTCCTGGGGTTTCTTCAGGTCCCTGCTCTCAGCATATAGAGACACTGTTCCCAGAGAAGTGAATGTGTTCCCGTCAAGGCTGGCTTTATCTCCTCTGGGCCTGGAGGCCAAAGGAGCTCCAGAGGGAAGATTGGTCACCTCATGCTGTTCCTGCGTGCTCTCAGGCCACCAGAGTTTCCCTCACCGTCCAGCAGAGGTCACCTCCTGGTGAGACTTGGCCCCTGCTGAGTCTTGGCCTGCATCCCAGATTTGCAGTTGTGATTTATTTCTGGCACGTCAGGCTTCCGTCACCAAGTAGCAAAGCCCGGAGGACGAGCAGCAAGATATCCTACTGTGGCCACGAGTGTCTGCTGAGGACCTGCTTCAGCCCTCAGTTGTCCCCTCTCCCCAAGGGGCTCTGAGACCTTTGGGATTCCTGTCACATTCACTCAAGGGCCTGAGAGGACCTAACAGTGAGTAGCTGGGCTGGTGATGGACAAAAGCCAGGCAACAGGCAGAGAGGGAGAGGCTGTGGGCAGAGAAGATAGAAACATCCAGAGCCATTAGACCCACTTTTCCCTTCCGAAGGCAGCTGGATGCAGAGTGGCAGCATTGACTCTTGAAGCCCCCCTCAGGGTATTTGCCTACAGAAAGGGGGTTCTCTGTTATTGTATTTTCAGACTTTGTGTTTTGGGGAGGGATGTGTTGTTCCGAAAAGGACCAGGTTCTCTACTTCCATCTGGGGACCCTTTCCAAAAGAGTCTTGGGAAAGGTGGGGAGTCGGGGGTGGGAGGGCAGGTAGGGAGGTAGTGGACAGAAGCGCAAATGTGGCTCAATCAGGCCTAGAGCAAGGGAGTGGTCCCCCTGCCCCACCCCAGGACAGGTGAATGCAGCCAGAAGTGTGTGAAGCTGGTCAGGCCAGGGAATGGAGCCCCCAGCTGGGATGGCTTCCTGGAACGGGTCTACCACATCCTCTGCCTGTAGAGGGCTGGGGGAAGGGAGAGAACTTGCACTACCCAGCTTTGGGAGGTGGGGGACACAGACACCCATCTTGGGAACTTAAAAGGACCTGCAAGGAAATGGGCTTGTTTTTACAGGAACAGACATTTCTGTGCTCAGTTGGGGCTGCTGACTGGGAAGCCTGTGAGCAAGCAGCCCAGGCGCCTGCTGTTGGCAGAGATTGTTGTTATTCTAATTATTCCTCTGGTAACCAGGCACCCAGCAGTGGGGACACCAGGCTTCCTGGAACAGCTAGCCCTACTTGGCTGGTCAGCAAATTGGCCCATTTGATAGGCCAGGCCTTCCTGGGCCCAGAAAGGGCAGTGGAAGTGGGGCTAGAGGCAGCTTTGGCCCTGCTGAATGTTAACTTGTGCCCATTTTCTATCTGCCCCTCTTCCTGTTGGTAGATGATTTTCTCTGTTCCTCAAATCCTGTATCTGAGGTAGGAGTTTAGTACTATGGTGGCCTCTATATTCCTCAGGCGCCTGGGTGGCTCAGTCGGTTGAGTGTCCAGCTTCGGCTCATCTCATGGTTCGTGGATTTGAGCCCTGTGTCAAGCTCTCTGCTGTCAGCGCCAAGCCCACTCGGATTCTCTGTCCCCACCCCACCTTACCCCTTGAACTTCCCCCACTCACACTCTCTCTCAAAAATAAATAAACATTTATATTCCTCAGGCAAAGCTGGCCAGCTCAGCTCCTGTGTCCAGGCCTGAGTATCCTGGCTTTGTACCGCCCCACACTGTGGCGGGACCACTCAGGGCTCACCGGCCATCATTTGGTAGGACATGGGGCATTCCAAGGATAGAACCGACCTGCCATCAGAACCCTGAGCCAAAGGGATACCTCCAACTGTTGACTCACATCCAGGGAGCAGCACTGGGCACGGCAGGGAGGAATGGCTGGGACACCCCAGAGATCAGTCTAATGGAGGAGGTGACACCACACACTGACAGGTGATAGCAGAAGCAGGGCCCATTAAGCTCTGCATCCCTCTGAGCACCTGGCAGAGTGCTTCTCAAAAAGCATGAGAGAAAGAAGAGAAAAGAAAGAAAGAGAGAAAGGAAGGAAGGAAGGAAGAAAGGAGGAAAGAAAGGTTAGGAAAGTCCTGGTTGAGAGCAGAATGAGTAAGGAAGGAACAGTGGGAAGCACTGGAAGTGTGTTCCGGAAGGAGGGCTGTTTTCACGGAAGGACAGTTACACTGGGGGAGGTGAAAGAGAGGCTCTAGGAGCCCCATATTGAGAAGATGAAATCATGAAGCTTCTCACCTTTCCGCAAGCACAGAGAACAAGCAGAGGAAAAGCAGGACTAGCCTCATCTCCTCAAAGAGAAGAGACAGCCCTTTAATTTGTCCTCTGCAAAGTTTCTCTGGGGTTCTTTCTAAAATCAAGGGTGTGCTGGCCTCCTCAGAGCTAACCCTGGGGCTGATGGCCCAACCTTCTGCCTCTGGCCTGGGCTTAGGCCTGGCCTGCTGTCAGCAGGGGGCGGCAACTTACAGCGAGAACATCCGGGGAGCCACAGGGTTGCCTGGGGTTCACAAAAGTTTGCAGCCAGCAGGAAGACGCAAGCTGGGCTCTTTCCAAAGGGTTTTTCAACTCACATTTATTTTGAACGTCCACTATAGGCCTGTTCTGTGCCAGGAGATACAAAGATGAGTGAGAAAGGGTTCCAGTCCTCAAAGAGCACATCCCTTAGATCAGGACGGCTGCCAGCTTCTTTCCATCTCTCCCCTCAGAGCCCCTCAGAATCACCCCGGAGGAGCTGAGCATGACCCGGGACGAGGCACTGCCAGACTCGTATTCAGCACAGGGCTTCTATGAGAACTATGAGCCCAAGGAGATCCTGGGCAGGTAAGGCCTAGACCTGCCCCAGGAAGTGCTGTCTTAGGCTCCAGCCAGTTCCATGGGCCCATGGGCCCATCCCCAAAGCACTGTCCACTTGGAGAAACCCTCAGTTTGGGGTCCTGCTCTCCTGAACCGGGACAAATGAGAAGGGTATATACCTCTCCCAGCGGAATTCTCCCAGTGCTGTTGACAAGCACTTCCAAACCCACTTTGCACCAGGGTCAGAGATCAGGGGTCAGAGGGAAGGTGATGGCCCTCGATGCTGAGAAAGAGCACTAAACTAGGAATCAAGAGTCCTAAGACCAGGCTCGTTACTCATCAGCTCCAGACAAATCACCCTCCCTCTGCCATCTTCGTCCCCCATCCCCAAAAGCTCCTAGGGAGTTGGTGGATAAGGCAAGACATCTCTGTTGTGCCTTGGACCTGGGATTCTCCCTGGGGTGAGGGGCCCCTGGACCACCTGTACTCTGCACCCCCAGAGGAGTTAGCAGTGTCGTCAGGCGCTGCATCCACAAGCCCACGTGCCAGGAGTATGCTGTGAAGATCATTGACATCACCGGCGGGGGCAGCTTCAGCTCTGCGGAGGTGCAGGAGCTGCGGGAGGCGACGCTGAAGGAGGTGGACATCCTGCGCAAGGTCTCGGGGCTCCCCAACATCAGTGAGTAATGGCTCTGGGCCCCAGCAGGGTGCTCCACCATGATTCTGCTCTAATAACCCAAGTCAGGGAGTGCGTGCGGTCCCACCGTGCAGCCAGCCAGGATCCCCAGAGTGTCTCCTGCCCCGGAGACCCTGCCAGCCCAGCACCCTGAGGCTTGAGGTTCCCAGCCGCACCCTCACCACCCTGGAGACTCAGCTGTAAGCCTCCTCTTCCAGCCAGCCAGAGGTTTGCAAGCAGAACTGGCGGTGGTTGCGGGTCAGGGAATGGGGGTGTAAGGTCCCGGGCTGGCCCCTCCCTTAGCGGGACTCCTTTGAACACTGTTCTGATACCCCTTCCGGCTCTTGAAGTCAGTCGGAGCAGCTTTAGTACCCTCACCCCTGTGCCCCCCCGCTGCCTCTGCCCAGGCTCCTCTGCTACCTGAGACGAGTTAGTCATTTCCATTTCAGTACAGCTGAAGGACACATATGAGACCAACACTTTCTTCTTCTTGGTGTTTGATCTGTAAGTACCCAGTCCTGCAGCCAGCCACACCCTGGGGCCTGTCGGAGAACCTCCTAGTGTGGTCCCTACCCAGTGCTTCCTGGAGACCAACAGCCAGCTCCCTACACTGTGGAGGCCAAATAGGATCACCAATGCTTCAGGTCAATCAGCCCCGGGGTCAGGCTGCCAGGTCTCGAATCCTGGGGCCACCACTTATGAGCTAGATGGTTTCTTTAAGTATCCGTTTTCTCATGGGCATTACAGAAGTAATAATAGCACAGCAAATGGCACAATGTAAATGCTATTAATTATCAACTACAACGACGATGACGAAGGTGGTCATTCAATACTCATTCTGGACATTGAGGCTATAGCAATGAACAAGACAAAGTCCCCAACTTCATGTAATGATTATCACAGAGAGTGAACAGAAAGCAATGATACATACACATAGTTATGTACATGTACAGATGCATAAAGCAGAGCAGGAGTTAGAGAGAGGTGGGGCTTCTTTAGATGGGGCTGTCAGGGAATGCTCTCCAGAAGGTGACCTGAGCAGAGGCCCAGATGAAGTGAGGGAGGGATCAGAACCAAGACCTGGAGAAGGACCCTTCCAGCCGAAGGACAGAAGGAAGAGCCAGAGCAAGGGCCCCACCGGATGGGCTTCATATATTCCAGGATTGGCAAGGAAACCAGGGTGGAGTGGGGCAAGCTTGTGAAGTTGGCAGAATGTGAGGCCAGTCTGTACTGAAGACCGGATTTTGCAGGCATGTCAGCCATGGCAAGGACTTTGGAGGGATGAACACATCCCTCTTACTTTTGAAAAGCATACTACTGACTATAAGGAGGCAAGAGTGGAAAGGAGGAGGCCAGCAGTATTGAGGCAAGAGGCCCACCAGGGAGGCAAGCAGTAAAGGATGTATTTGGGGTGTGGCTCAAAGACTGACATCATCGTTGTCGTCATCAATGTCACTATTCCCCTGCTTCTGCACCAACAGGGCTACTGGGACAAGCCCCTTGTCACAGGGTCCACTGCCCACAGGGGGCCTTTCAGCTCTGAGAGCCTCTGTTTTCTCAAGAAAGGAAAAATGATAACAACCACTGTGCCCATCTCACCAGGCTCTAAGTATTGAATTCGACGACACAAAGTGCTCTGTGAACAATGTTTTCAGACTTATCATTTTTATCAGAAAGGCTTCCCAGGGAAGGAAACTGTCCAGCTCCTTGTCGCCCCACTCCATTGAGTCCTCACTAAAGGCTCCATGAACCACCACCATTGTGTGGTGTCTTGATTCCTCCATACATAGTAGCTAATTTTAGGGACTGGATTTACTTGAGAAAATTATTCAAGTAGGTTTTGTCTTGTTAGAATGTTTCATACTGTAGCCATGCTGAATATGTGTAGGGTTATTTTCTTCCAGACACAGTATAACCTGGCCTGTGTGTACAATTAAACTGCCAGGTCCATGAGGCAGCAGCCTGTTGTATCTTGCCCAGTCCCCAGTGTTTACTGGTTAATCTTTCTTATGTTGCTAACAGTGAGTTCTTCTAGTGTCTTTAAAATGGAATTAGAATAATAAAAACTGGATTCACACATGGCCTTTCTGGAACACAGTGCAGATATTGTACAGATAAGGCTCACCTCTGTAAATTCTAAGTTGTCTCCTCAAACAGAACCCCCCTCCCTGCCATACCAGCTAAGCTCAAGGGTTTTCTTGCCTCTATGACAGTGGCCAAATTCCTTTGTGTCCCAGGAATCCTGCTGCTTTCCCTGGAGGGGTGGGTGAGGAGAGCAGGATGTACCTTTCCTCTTTAACCAGGGGAGACTTTCCCAGGGCCGCCCAAGACTTAACCAGCTGCAGCTGTCCCCAGCTCTGCTCGGTGACACTGCCCTGTAGAGCCCTTGTGGGCAGCTCAAATATCCCTAACCTTTGAAGAAGTTGCTTAGGGAAGCTATTTTTAATGCTGCCCTGAGTTGCCCTCCAGGGTGCAACTAGATTGTTTTAGCAGCGACCTCTTTCTACATCATTCCAAGAAGTGGGAAGATTGAACTGTAATTCTTACTCCTAAAATAGGCCAACTTTGCTCTCGCAGCACCTGCACTGTTGCCTCTACTGTCCATTCCTGGGAATAATCAGGACACTCTTGTCATGATCTGGATCTGGGGCCTTGGGCCAGTGGCTCAGGGTCCCTCTTTCACCTCCCAGCCCTGATTTTGGCCCTGATAGATCCCAGTGTGTCACTTCCACAGGTGGGGGGAACTTCAGGCTGGTGCCATCCCACCCCCAGTGGGGGAGACACTCACCCTTGTGCTATCCCACCCTTTCGGTTTCCACTGTTCTTCTAATCTCCCTAGACAACCCCTCTGCTCACTTCCCCAGCTTCTTCCTGCAGCCCTTGGTCCTTCATGGGGAGTGGTCCACTCTGTCTCTGGAGATATGAGGGGAGGAAACAGGTCTCTGGGAGTAGGGTAAGAAGGGGGTGCTCTTGGGACCCATACAGATACAAACCCGCCATCCCCACAGGATGAAGAGAGGGGAGCTCTTTGATTACCTCACTGAGAAGGTCACTCTGAGTGAGAAGGAAACCAGGTGAGGATCCATTTGCCCCTATGGCCACTCCCTGCCCCAGAGTCCTAGTGAAACTGGCACCAAGCTCTTGGAGTGAGAGCAGCATGCATTTGTCTGGGCTGGGGGCATGCACTGCTGGCTTTTGTAGCCTCCCTCCCTCTTTGGCTCAGCCTAGATGGTCTCAGCCTGTCCTCCCACACTGGCAGTCTGGTGGGTATACGGGCTTTGGTCTCCCTGCTTGCTACCGGGCCCTGCGGAATAGGAGATAAGAGTGACATGTGCCTGTCCCACCCCAGGAAGATCATGAGAGCCCTGCTGGAGGTAATCTGCAATTTGCACAAACTCAACATTGTACATCGGGATCTGAAGCCTGAGAACATCCTCTTGGATGATGACATGAACATCAAGCTCACAGACTTTGGTTTTTCCTGCCAGCTGGAGCCAGGAGAGAAGCTGCGAGGTCTGGTAACATGGCCTTGGCCCATGTCAGGGGCTCAGGTCTCTCTCATCCACGCTCCCAGGAACAGAGATTGCCTGGATTTCTCCCCTGATTTCCGCTCCCAGAATAAAAATCCTACCATTTCAGGGCTAGGTGTCTCTTCAGGTAAGCCTCCTCCCAGGGCTGAGCCAGGTTCCCACTGCCTGAGTTCCAGGCCAGGATGGCTAGACGTGACCGAGGAAGCAACAGACCCAGCACCCAGGCCCTGCCCTTGGCTCTGAAGGTGGCCAGTGTTAGAAGAGTCCCAGCCCAAGCACCATTTTGCTTTTGTCTACATTTTTTTTCTTTGGATCTTCCCCCTTCCAAGTGCCCCCTGCTGACCTGTCCTGAATGTAACTATTTCTGCAGAGGTCTGTGGGACCCCCAGTTACCTGGCCCCTGAGATCATTGAATGCTCCATGAATGATGACCACCCAGGTTATGGGAAGGAAGTGGACATGTAAGTATGTTGGGAAGTGACCCAGAAGGACAGGGATGCCCCCGTGGCTAAGAGCACCTGGCTGGGGAGGGGAGGAAATGGCAGGAGCTACAGCCAGTTCTCCTGCCTTCCTCCCTGTTCCACCTGATACCAGGTGGAGCACAGGCGTCATCATGTACACCCTGCTGGCTGGCTCCCCACCCTTCTGGCACCGGAAACAGATGCTGATGCTGAGGATGATCATGAGTGGCAACTACCAGTTTGGCTCACCTGAATGGGATGATTATTCAGACACAGTGAAGGACTTGGTGAGAGACCAATCCTTCTGGCTCCTCTGCTCAAGAGAGGGGGAGTCCACCACGGGGGAGAGAAGCATATCATGCTACAAAATGGAGGACCCTACTGGGAAAGACCTTATGTCTTCTGAAGTGCTGGAGGGGACCCTGCCTTGATGTTTTCAGCTCCCCCTTCCTTATTCTCTCAGGTTTCTCGCTTCTTGGTGGTGAACCCCCGGGGCCGCTGTTCAGCAGAAGAGGCCTTAGCACACCCGTTCTTCCAGCAGTATGTGGTGGAAGAAGTGCGTCACTTCAGCCCCCGGGGCAAGTTCAAGGTACTGAAGCTCCCCTCCCACCCAGGGCAGGACTCAAGTCCAAGCCCCTAAGTCCCTTTCCTTCCCCCAGGGACTCCTTTCACTCACAGGGTTTCCAGAGCACCTGCCCTTCCCCTCCCACCCATCCCTGTGATGGCTCCAGCTCAATTTCTGGCATCAGAGAGGACAGATGTCACCCATCTGGCTCCAAAAGCCCACATCTCTGCAGATGCCGGAGGGGTGGGAATGATAGGGGGAACACTAGGAAAGGCCCAGCAGTAGGCACACAAGGCTTCATAGCAATCACGCTCAGGGACTCCCTGCACTGGAAGGGGAAGGAGACAGGCCGGCAGGGACTGGGTCCAGCTTCTCAGTTCTGGCTTTCCACAGGTGATTGCTGTAACAGTACTGGCTTCAGTGCGGATCTACTACCAGTACCGCCGGGTGAAGCCGGTGACCCGGGAGATCGTCATCCGTGACCCTTATGCCCTCCGTCCTCTGCGCCGACTCATCGATGCCTATGCTTTCCGCATCTATGGCCACTGGGTGAAGAAGGGGCAGCAGCAGAACCGGGCTGCCCTCTTTGAGAACACACCCAAAGCTGTGCTCCTCTCCCTGGCTGAGGAAGACTACTGAGGGGCCAGCAGGTGGGGTAGGTGGGGTGGGGGGCGGGCAAGGAGGGAAAGCCACAGAAACAGAAGTTGAAGGAGTGAGATCATGTCCAAGCCTCTGTCCAGAGCGGGGTACTTGGGCCTGGCCAGAACCCCTGCACCCAAGGCCCCTATCCCCTCTCAGAGGCTCTGCACAAGGGCAGGGCGCTCCCATCACACGTCATCACATGTTGGTGAGTGTGGTCAGGGCCTGTCCCCATAGAGGGGAACTGCTTCTCTACTTCCCAGCTGTAAGCACCATCTCAGGTTCTTCTCATGGGAGGCCCAGAGTTCCAGATGCTTGCGCGCCCTTCTCTTAGGGTCCCAGGGTGAGGATAAAAGAGAATAGTCTGAGATATACAATCACAAGAGGTTTTACTGACCTCACAACATCCAGTGGCACCATGGGAGCAGGTTCTTTTCTAGGGACATATGTTTAGAGGCATATGGGAGCCCTGATCTGATTAACAATAGAAAGGGAAGGTTCTGGTATTTGTCTGTCTGGAATATCATTTACTTTGTGACTCTCACAATACAGTTTTGTCTGGTAAATAATTCGGCTCCCCTAGACCCTTTTAAGACTGACATTGTGCTTTAAAGAGCCTGGTTACTGCATTCTGTGTACGGTTAGCAGAAATTAGGTTCCTTCAGAGGCATGTGAAACACTACAAATGAGGTGAATGAAAGCAGTATTTTCCTTCTACAGCAATTTGCTTGGAAAACAAAGAGAAATGGTGAAATTCTGCCTTGAGAAAACAATGTTGGATCCCTGAATCAAACATTGATTTAAAATTTTTAACAAAGTGCCTTTCAGAGCACTCTGGCCCAATTGTTTGAGTACTGGGCCCTATACAGTTAATATCTGACCTCTAAGAGAAACACCCAGCTCTTGGCCACAATCAATAAGTTGGGCCCCTTCTCCAGGAGACAGTGGCACCCCTCCTCTGAGGTTAGAGTCCTCTCCTGGCCTGGTGAGAGATGCCTGCCACAGAGGAATGGAAGAGGGGTAGGAGGTCATTCCTGAGGCTAAAGTTTAAGAGTCTGGAGTTTGGCTGTGTCTGGAACGTGGCCAGGGAGTGGCACGGGCACCATGGGGCTCTTCTCTTTGGCTCTGCATAGCTGTTCACAACTCCCCAGGCAGTCGGCCTGCACTGGATGCACAACGGAAGCCAAGGTTGTCTGAGGCTGAATCTGGAGTGTTGCCCATCCTGGCACCAGAGAAGAGGAGAAAGAATGGACATTTGTTGAAAAGGGGTCTGGAGTCTTACTCCACTTTCCTGCTCTACCTCCTAGGGCCTGCTGTGGTCCAGGGTGCGGGAGGACATGGTCTAGAAAGAAGCCTGGGGTGAGGGCGCTCCTGGGGCAATGGGGAGAAGGGCCCTGGGACAGGGTGGAGGAAGTGTGAGTGAACAGCCCTGAGAATCTGCTCTGGAAGGCAGGAAGGGCAATGACTAGTAACTTTAGCTGCTGGTGGTTTAGAATAACTCAGTCGAAACAAACAATCAAAAATTCCTGTCAGTAAGAAGCAAAATGTTGTAGTGCCAGTGAGTACTTCATACTTTTTAATGAACTTTCACATATGCTCCTTCATTTGCCATTTCTCAATAGCTCTGGAAGGGAGGGTCTGTTCACCATTTTAGAGACCCAGCAGATACTAGAAAGATGTAAATATCCTGCCCAGAGCCAACTACTGCTTCATGGGCACAAGAGATTCAGTGGCAAACCCAGCTTCCTGGTTCCCAGGCTAATATCTTCTCCATTACTTTGTCCTAAAAAAAGGAGGTGAGAGAAAGTCTTGGGCCTCAATGTGTCAAAGAAACGTCTGCAAACCTGACTTCCCGAGGCCACAGAAACTGTGGTCTCTTTTTAATCCCTATGGAACCCGTAAGGGGAGGAATCACAGGGAGATCAATCAAAATAAATGTACAGATGAGAGTGTAGAGACAGTCCCAGTAGGAGACTCAGGTGCTAGCACTAATCATCTGTGTGAAATGAGCAGGTCCCAGCACCTCCCTGAGCCTAATTTTCCTTGACGGTAAAACAAAATGGTTACAGAAAATGACTTTTCATGTGCTTTCCAGTTTGAAGGGTCAGTATTTCCATGACCCCAGGCCATAACCTATTTATGTGGCCATTCTACCCCCCTGTCTCCGCACACCCAATTAGGAGGACAAGAACAGAAAGAAAACCTTATGGTGTGGGACACAAAGTCTTTCTGGGTGCTGAGAGCTGGCAAGAAAAGGCACAAGTCGCCCTGGGCTCTTTTGCTTCTCATGGCAAGTGCTGCTTGTTCTCTTTTCTGTGCCCAACTCTGGGTGCAGACGGAGGTGTGGAAGCAGTGCCAACACCAGCTCTGGTGCTGTCTGTGCTCTGGGAGACCAGGACCTGACCCTCAGCCCCCAGATCCCAGGCTTCTTACCTGGTGGTGACCCGGGCCCGGTGGTTGGCGGAGCCATCAGCTGTGTCGATCCAGGATGCCCCCCGGAGGACACGCATGTCCTGGTCAGTGGCCGGGTACGGTGATGCCGTCCACTCCCACACGTTGCCCATGAGGTCATAGAGCCCTACAGCACAGCAGGGTGGGGGGTCAGTCCCAGGCTGGCTAGTACCCACCCCCCCCACCCCCACTTATGAAGTCTTTAGGGGAGCAAATGCTTCTCTGGTGGTGTTTCTTTCTGCCTCATTGATCAACAGAATGATCCCACCAACCAATTTGTGAGTGTTGACAGCAATGTGAAAGGAAATCTTACCATAGTTATTCTGTGGGGGGAAAGCATTCACTGGGGAGACTCCATGGAAGCCATCCTCAGCTTTGTCACCCTTGGGGAACTTTCCCTGAGAAGGAGAAATTTAGACTAAAACATTTACCATCCTGTTCCAAGGCAGGTGTCCCTGTCTACCCAGAGGAAAACCAAGGTCACTTGCTGTGTCATCTGGGGTGGGGTGAGGGGTATGGGGCAGTGTTCTGAGGTACCCATCCTGAGCTCCCAAACTAGTCACCTCATGTCCTCCACCATCACCTCCTGGCTGGATTAGGACGGGTATGCCTTCCCCTGTGCCCACAGGGGTCTAGAACAAGCCTACCCCACTCCCACTGTCTCCACTCTCAGCAGCTCCCACTCCTCTGCCTTGGACCCCATGCGCTTCGGTGCCTTGGGAAGAAAGGCTCTCCTCCCCTCCTCTGTGGTCAGCACCACCTGCCATCTGCAGAACAACCAATGCCCACCCTGTGCTCTCCTGTAACACCTCTTCCCCTTCTACCACCAACAGGTGTAACTCTCCCTCGTCTGCCCTGACTCTATCCTCATCTGTTCTTACCACCAAAATTCCTGAAAAAAAGGACCCTATATTTGCTGATGCAATGTGTCCAATGTGTTCATTCTTCTCATTAAAACTGGGATTCATCTTCCACTGGTCTACGGAAACTGCTCTTACTAAAGGGGAGATAGAAGGGGCAATAGCTACTATGTGCTAGGGCTACATTTATCGCTTTTAATTTAATACTTACAAGGTTGTGAGGCAAGTATTTTCTCCCTTTAAAAAACTGGCAACTGAGGCTCAAAATGGCTAACTTATCAAAGATTACAGTGAAGAAGTCAGATCTGTCTTTTTGCCAAGCTCTGATCCAAAGATCATCTAAGATCAGTTTACCCCTCAGGTCCTTTTTAATGCTACCCCCTGAAACGCTGACGCTGTACCACCTCACTCTATAGAGTCTCCCTGGGAGATGACATTCTTGCCCAAGATGTATGCTGATGACTCCCAAACCACTTGCTCTGACCCAGACCTCTGTCCTAAGTTCCAGACTCATATTTCTGACTTTCAGCATATAAATGACCCAAAGGCACCTTAAACTAAGCTGATCTTAGTTCAGTGATCAGTGATCTCAGTTCAGTGATCAAGTTCTAGCCTTCTGACCCCAAATGCATATCATCTATTCTGATAATGGTACACCATCATCCTGTTGCCCAAGCTTAGATTCATGCTTGAACCCAACTCTCTTTCACCTCTCCACATCTGATTAATTACCAAACCCTATCTATCTTCTCAGGCATGCCTCTTCCATTTGGCTTCCTCTCCATCCTGCTGCTACTTAATTCACATGTTCAAAATCCCTTGTGCCATTTCCACAGCCTCAAATTCAGAGACCCCCCCCCCCACTGCCACCATTGCAGCTGTACTCTGTTGGGTCCTGTGCAAATTAGCAACTAGCATACTCCCCAAATCAAAGATGCTTTTAGTCCCCTCTGTTGACTCCCCACTGCCTACAGGGTAAGATATAACCGTATCTTGGCACACCTGGTCCTTCATAATCTGCTTACAACCCACTGCCTACATCATCTCCTACACACCCCATTTCACTGTGCTCCAGCCTCTCTGAATTTGTCCCGTCTCTGAACACACAGTACCCTTTCCTAATACAATGCTTACACTTTCCTAATACCCTTTCCTAATACAATGCCCTTTCCTACACTTTTCACTTGGCAAATTCCAATCTCCATCAGGTTCAATGTCATCTTCTCTGTGAAGTCACCCCCAGCTCTCTCAGGCAGTCATTTACTCCTGCAACTCTTCAGTATGTAGCCCTACCACACTGTCTTTTGCTTTACCAGTTTAGTAGTTTATCAGTCCCATTAGAACACAAAGCCCTCTGAGTCCCACAGCCCAATGTGCCGCCTAGCCTACAGCAGGTTTCGATCAAGGCTTTGAGAAGGGAGAGGGGTGAGGAATGTATATCTTACCTGCCACAGGTTGGTGCGGTTTGGCTGGAACTGGTTTCCCCATGGATAAACCTGACCTGCCAAGACAGCAAGGAGATAGCAGGGGTGGGAGAGGTGAAGGGTTGTGGAACAAGGGAAAGACAGAAATAGTGAGGGAACCAAAAGGAAGTCAGAAGGTGATGAGAAAAGAAGAGAGAGATTACTTTTATTTCCAAGGCCTGTCCCTTCCCCTCACTGTACTGCACTCAGAGCCCCTGGCCTCCTGATCTGCTCCAGGACAGTGCGATCCCAATTGTGGTCCTGACTCATGCCAGTCTGTAAACTAACTGTTACTGGATCATGTCTAGATTAAGTACAGAAATTGGGGGTAAGAATGAAGAAACTTGTCAACTAGACTTAAATTGGATAAACAAACAAGCAACCTTATTATTCACATTAATAATTTTGACTACTGGGATAGCTGGTGTTCATTCAAAGAGTAGCAGAGGTGTTGAACACGGCGAGTTGCTGCTTCCTGCTCCTAACTTTTTGTTTAGTTGGGATTGCAGAACAACAGAGTTATGAGCAAATAGTGATTCTTTAGTCCCTTTACACCTATGGAAAAGGCAGTCTAGGTAGTGCTTTTCTTTCCCCCTATGCTATGGTGTTCTGATCATTTACGGAAATGTAACATGTCTGGATGCAATCTCCAAAAATGACAAATTTTCTGTCTGTTCCTTCATTCCATTTTTCCAGTTAGTAATTTTTATGGCATTGTACATTAGTATGGGTGTGAGATGGATTAGAATTGAAAACAGAACAACCGGCCCTTTGCCACACAGTTTAGAAGACTGCTCTCGGGAGTATGGACCCTTCCCACCCTTCAAAGCCCCCCATGCAGGGTAGTATGGGAGAAGAATAAAGGGGAGTCGCGCTGCCAACTCTATACCCGTCAAGCCCCCTCGGGCAGCAAACTCCCACTCTTCCTCGGTGGGCAGCCGTTTCCCCCGCCAAGCACAGTAGGCACGAGCGTCATTCCAGCTCACGTGTACCACTGGGAGCTCCAGTCTCTCTCGGATGCCAGAGCCAGGACCTGCAGGCTGACAGCCAGGATGAAGTGAGACAGACTTCTGGGAGCTCATGGAAGTCTGAGGAAGGCTAGGCTTAAGGTGGCTGAGTTCAGCTTTTACCACTAGATGGAGCAAGGAAGTTGGAGGAGACAGCCTGGTGAGCGCGGAGAGGCCCAGAGTCAGAAACGGAAAAGTGGGGTGGGCGATGGGAAAAAAGATCAGGGCACAGGAAATAGGGTTGCTTGGCTGTGTCCTCAAAATTTATGGTCATCCTTTTTAATTCCATATTTCTAGATGGGCAACGGGTCTAGGGAAGCCAGGCCTCCAGAATAAGAGTCAACAGGGGCAGAAAACAAGGCAGAGGAACCAACCCTTACCTGTCTCCAGAATGCCCTTTCCACTGGAAGCCACCAGAGAACAGACTGCAAAAAAAGGAAAAGGCATGACTGCAAGATGCTCTGACCCAGCAAGGTCACCTTCCTGACTGACACACAGGAGGCAGAGCAGACACTTTAGGCTGAGCCTCGGGTGGTCCAAGTGGGGCTGTTTCTGGAACCTTTAAAGCAGGACATCTCATGACCGTTATTGGAGGGGATGTTGAGATGTCCTCTTGTCAGTTCATGGAGTAACTTGAACCCTACATGTGACCAGATCACCAGACTTTTTACAAAGTCTCTCTAGGCAGAAACCAGCACAAGGTTAACATCTCGGGAGTATGTGTTCATCTGACTCCTCCAGGGATGATCTCTCTTGCTTCCTCCCTGCCTGTGGCTCTCAGGGGTGATTCTCTCTTGTGGCCCAGGTGACCCCATAACCCACAGGATTCTCTGTCCAGGGCCCACTCCTTCAGCTGAAAGCCCAGGTTCTCTCACCTCCATCTGATGGGCCACTTTGTTTCTAAGCTCATCCGAGACAAAGTCCTCAAAGACAAAACTCCACCCAAACTTCTCAGCCTCTGTCCGGTACTTTTTTTCCCTGACAAACTCCCTGAAAAGAGAGATATTTCACTTAGTTAAGCTGCTACAGTTCCAGGTCCCACTGTCACCCCCTCCTGCTCCAGAAAACCTCATATATCCTTCACCTTTAAGTCACACATCACAGAGTTTCCCTCAACAACAAGGAATTGACATTGAAGTCTGAGTAGGAGATTTTCCTTTAAAATCTGTTGCTGTATGTGTAATTCACGTAGAGTAAAATTCACTCTTTTAGTGCAGTTTTGTGAGTTTTGACAAAACTTATAGTCATTATCACAATCAAGATATAGAGGAAGTTTATCAACCACCTCCAAAAATTCCCTCATTGCCTCTGCAATCATTGCTGTTTTTTGTCCCTATAGTTTTGCCTTTCCCAGAATATAAATTCACATACATCAAATCATACAGTATGTAGCTTTAGAGTCTGGCTTCTTCCATTTAGCACAATGCCTCTGAGAATCACCCACGTTGTTGCCAGTATTAGTTTGTTCCTCTGTTTACAGAGTACCATTTTATTGTGTGGAGGTTCTGTATTTTGCTTATCCATTCACCACTTGCAGGTCATTTGGGTTATCTCCAGCTTTTGGAGATTATGAATAAAACTGCTGAGAATATTTAAGGGTGGGGAACAGGTCTGTTTTCTGAAAGGTCTTCAGACATCCCCACTCTCACAACAATCATGTGAGGGAGGCAGAACGTGATTATCTCCATCTAACAAATGAAAAAAAGTGGAATCAAATAAAAATGATGTACTGAAATTTTAGAATGGATTTTCACACAGTTTGGTATGGTTTAGCAAATTTTAGCACGTAAAATTTCCAGGGTAAGATGGATTGTTTTCACTGGGCTAATAGTACCCCGTCTGTGCCAGCCCTCTGACATGAAGAGACATTGTTCACCCATGAAAGGGGCATTGAGAATGGAGGAGGTGATCAGTTGTGGTAGCAACAGCTATTCACCAACCTCAGAGCATCTGAGTAGTTTGAAAATCTTTCACCAGAGAGGCAGAGACAAATCATGGGGGTTCTAAGCAAAGTTTAGGGGCTTGCCAGAGGTCTCTCATAAAATAGGTCATTAAAAATAATAAATAAATAAATAAATAAATAAATGTCATAATTTGAAATATAAAAGAACACACACTGTTCATCTATCTAGCTAGCTATTTCTGGTTGTCATGATGTGGTGCAAACCTGATCAAAAGCGATTTCTCCTTCAATTTTAATAACTTTCCTGTTTAAAAATACTTTTAAAAAGCACATATAAGCATGGAGTGCTGGTTGGCTCAGTCAGTTAAGCGTCTGACTCTTGGTTTCGGCTCAAGTCATGATCTTACAGTTCGTGAGTTCGAACCCCGCACCAGCTGTATGCAGCCTGCTTGGAACTGTCTCTCTCCCCGCCTTTCTCTTCTTCTCCCTTGCACTCATTCTCTCTCTTACTCTCAATATAAATAAATACTTAACAAAAAAGCACATATGTGTAATGCATATTGTATTATAGAAAAATGAGAAAGCACAAGTATATGAAAAGAAACAAAACTGAAATCATCCATTATCAGACCAACTAAGATATATATATATATATATATATATATATATATATATATCCCTTACATAGTGTTCCCTGTCCTGCCCCCTCCCCCTCCCAGGAAGGATTTTTAAATACCTTTAATAAGGTGCTTCCCTGGAATTATTTTCATTTGGAAGTCACAAAAACATGGGCAAAATCTGTAAACTAACACAATGCTGCATCTCCCAGTTCTTTTTTTTTTTAATTTTTTTAATGTTTATCTATGTTTGAGAGACAGAGAGAAACAGAGTGTGAGCGGGTGAGGGGCAGAGAGAGAGGGAGACACAGAATCCAAAGCAGGCTCCAGGCTCCAAGCTGTCAGCACAGAGCCCAACGCGGGGCTCAAACTCACGAACTGCGAGACCATGACCTGAGCGAAGTCGGACACTTAACTGACTGAGCCACCCAGGTGCCACAAATACACTAATAATTCTTATGCTTACTCTGTCTCCTGAGTAAATTTTTCCCCGTAAATTTTTATCTTAAAGAGTTTTAAGGCCACAATGCAACATATAAATCATTTCCCACATTTGCTTTGTCTTCCTGTTCCCTCCTCTTCCTTTTCCCACTCCTCTCTCTCTATATTCCCCCTGTATCATTTGAAGGTAAGTTACAGGTATCACCTGGATCATTCCCCACTTTAGCCTTTGCAAAACATACCACCTTGAGGAAAGTGAGGCGGCTCAACAAGGCTTCCTAGATTGAGTTGGAATCACAATGCTTGTCCTAAAACAATGCCAGTTCCATAAGTAAATATAAAGGATATTTAAAGACTCCCAGCTACTATGACCCTTCTCCCAATCCCTTTTCCCTGTGGAAGAGGTTTTTGTTAAGTGTTTGACTTCTGCCCCTATTTCTCAGTGTTATATCCAGTGTAATGGAAAATCCACTGGCTCAAGGGTCAGAGGGTTTGAGTTCCAGGTCCAGCTCTGCCGTAAACAGAGTCTCCAGACTTCAGATTCTTCACCTGAAAAATGGAGACAGCACTTATCCCATATTACTATTGCAAAGATGATATGTAATAGTGAACAAGCTAGTTTGCTTTTAGCTATCAGGAACGAAAATCAGAAAGAGCCTTTACCGCTCTTAGAATACCTGATGTACCTGAAATCTTTGTTGGTGACAGGAAATATATCAATGGCAAAGGGTTTTACTGTCACCTCCCGGACAGGCCCTTCACCATCTCTGCCATCTGGTGAATTTGTTCCCATCTGGAATCTCCCACCTGGTAGCTGGACCATGCTAGTAGCCTGCCCATTCCCTGCAGAGAAAAAGGAGCATCATCAGTAATACGTGAATATATATAAAACAAGTGACAATATTTGGATCATACGTAATATTCATAATGATGTAATGAAAAAAAAATGCGGCTTAAAAATTTGGCTTTAAATTCTTGTTCTGCCACTTAATTTGTTGGGTGGCCTTAGGCAAATAAGTCAGTCTGAGTTTTGGTTTCTTCACCTACAAGATGGAGATAACATCTAGCTATTTCATAGGTGTGGCTGTATAAATTAAAATTAACATGTGTGAAACGTTGTGAGTGCATTGTAATTATTCAACAAATGTTTATTTTCTTTCTTACTGCTCTATTCCTGTACACAACTCTTTGTCCCAGCTAGGTAAATCTAGACACTATACCCTGAAATACATCTAGCACATCTCTACCCACACTTCTGCTCAAGTTGTTTCTCTGCCTCTTCCTCCCCATTTCTGAATGATTTTCACTATTATATCATATGCTCCAGAAAGAAAAGAACTACATTTATTTTGCCAGTGTATTCCTGGCATCTAGCATAAGAGCACGATAATTAGCAAATAACTGAATGAGGTCCTTCATATCTACTGTTTGAACACCTCAGAAAATCAGAATTAGAAATATCTTTATTATTTATTTTTTTAACTTTTTTTGTTGTTGTTGTTGAGAGACTGAGAGCACGAGTGGGGGAAGGGCAGAGAGAGAGAGGGAGACACAGAATCTAAAGCAGGCTCCAGGCTCTCAGCTGTCAGCACAGAGTCCAATACGGGGCTCGAACCCACGATCCGACTGAGCCACCCAGGCGCCTCAAAAGATCTTTAATTCAACCCCCTTATTTAACAGGAAAAAACCAAGACCCAAAAAAGAGAAACCACTTAAAGAACTAGTTAGCAGGGACAGCACTAGATCCAGGTCTCCTTACTTCCAGGTCAGCACTATTTCCAACCTGCTACACTTGTCTTCACACTTTGGGGTGTTATGTTTCTGCCTAAGGATGTCTAAGTATTATAAGTTCCTCAATGGCCGAGTCTACCATTTTTTCATGTTTCTCTGTCTTTAGCCTTCTTATTCTCATTCTGACACACACTGATGATTTCATCTACTTCAAGGGAGAAAAAATTTTACAGGGAAATCTCAGATTAAAAGGGAATTCAGAAACAACATATAACTGCAATGTATGAACTCTGACATTAACTCAGTAAATAAACTATAACAAACACAGTAGATGAATTTGAACACTAACTGTATGTTTAAGGATATTAATGACAACTGTTAGTTTTTTAAGGTAGAGAAAGAGTATGGTGGGTTTTTTTTCATGACTTCTTGTCTTTTTGGCTATTCATGCTGTGTATTTACAAATAAAATTGTGTCGTGTCTGGATTCACTTCAAAAAGGCCCCAGGGAAGGAGAAAGTGATATACCAAAATAGCAAGATTAGTTATAAACTGGCGCCTGTTTTTAAGCTGGGTTACCGGTTCATAGGAGGAGGTGTTTTTATATTCTTTTACACTATGTTCGAAAGATTCCAAAATAAATTAAAAGTGAAAAAGCAGTTAGATAGGATATGAGCATTAACCATCTTGCCAAGTTGGCTGCCTCTGGCTGCTCCAAGCCCATCCCGGAAGCGGGCGGAGGGGCCACGGTCTCTTTCCCGACCTGGCAGGGCACCCACCCCTTCCCTGATGTTTCCTGGGGCACACAGGGTCAGGGGACAGGCCAGCACACTGACCTAGCTCGAGCCACGGGCCAGACAGGAGCAGCGGCAGAATCAGCAGCGGTGGCGAGGGGCCCATGCCGGTAACACGAGCAGCACGCCGCACCGTAAAGCCCTTCTGCGCCTGCGCCCTGCGTGCACCGCTTCGGCCACCGTATCGCTCGCAACGCCTCCTTAGCGTTTCCCTCACAACCCCCTTTGGTCAAAAGGGCTTGGTTAGTCCCAGGCTGCGGCTGGGTATAGAACTTGTGGAGCCAGAGAAGAGATTAGTGTCCAGGGGCCCTGGCGTTCCGCAAGCTCCTCCATTACACTGTGAACAGAACATTTCCACGGATTTTCTACCCATTTATATTCAAATTCCTTTTGGGCCCTGGAATACCATTTCAAGATCACAGAAAAGGTTTCAATTTAATATTTATTGCACACCGTAGGCAACTGCCAAGTCCTCAAAAACACAAAGCTTTGCAGCACACAACTTCACTCTCAAGGGCTGTGAATGAGATCTACCAACTATAAAAACAATTTTGTGGTAGCGGGTGGGAGAGAACAGTAACTTGGGTGAAAGACGACACTACAGAGTTTGGAATGGTCGGGCAGGTCCTTCAGCATAAGCACAGGTACAGACAGGGGTGTGAAAATATGGTCCATGTGAAAATCTCCTTTCCCTTAGCCCCCATGCCTTTAAGGGTGTTTTTCCCTCTGTCTCCTCTATTTCTAGTTTTCTCTCTTCATACTTTCAGTTTATTTATATATAATGATCAACTCCCTTGCCTCTACTTCACCCATCTTTCTGCCCAGTACAACTTTCCTGGGGAGCATTTTAGCAAAAGTACTTAAAAGCATTAAAAGTCCAAACAAATGATTCCAACAGTTTTACTCAGGAATTAATACTAAAGAAACAGGGATGCTTTCAAAATCTTAAGTTACTTTAAGTATTATTTATATTTGCATAAAAACCTACAAGCCTGACAGTGGAGAACTAGTAGATATATTAAAACACATCAATTAGAAGAAATTATTAAACCATTAAATTTGCTTTTCAAGGAACATTTAATAACAAGGTAGGTAACATACTTGTCTAACACGGTACTTTTAGATCATGGAAGCTAAAGCAAAACATCCTGTTCATTGGGTGAAAACAGCCTGCTTAATGGTGTACACTGCAGTGAAATTTAAAAAAATACTGTAATTATAATTTCAGAACTTCAAAATTTGAGTGTGAGTGTTCTTTTTTTCATATGGGAAAGGAAAATGCTTTTGAAAATCATTTGAAGCTTGGACGAAAATTCCATGGCTATATTCTTAGGATCACTCTGTAGTCTTCATGATACAGATGACACAAGGGAAGCTTCAATTCAACCTTTTAGAGAAGACATTCCAGCTCGCATGATCTCATCAACCAGGAGAATGTTGGTGGCAATCACAGTGCTGAAAGGGGACGGAAAGATCAGATGGCTCAGATGTGACATATGAACCCCAAACTGCACAAATTATATCCAATTAACTTTCTCCTTTCCCCTCAAAAATATAGAAGGCTAGTTTAGTTTTTATACTTTCAGCTGATTACATTTTTATGAAAACGAAAACAAAAAACCCCACGTAATTAAACATACCAAGTAAGAGTATGAGGATTCTCTAAAGGTTATTTTAGTTTTGGCTGTCTCAAACTTACCAGGAGTGAAGAAGCTGTTTCTTTACACAATAGTTATCCCATATGCCTACATCAGCAGCTACCATTGGCTCACCTGTAAAGTAACCCAGTATTCTTAAAATCACACACAGAAAGTTGGAAGATCAGAATGCAAATAAAACAGAGTATTTTGTGATTTGCTCATCACTGATTATTCTCATTATCCAAAGTTCCTCAATTAGTCCAATTTTGCTCCAAACTACGATCTCTACTCAGAAGACATCCAGTAATAGTAACGTGCTATTTCGTTACCAAATGTTTGAACATCTCTATTTTTCCAGATGCATTCTTCTTGTTTGTTCATATTAACGTAGAGCACTTGAACTGGCCAAAATGGACCTACCATTTCCCTCATTCCAGAAACCCTTTCTACTAATGTGAATGTATGATGCTGTTGACAGTAATAGGTCTTACAAATACTGCAGGATTCTGTTATCTTTCTTCCACTCTACTTTTCTCCAACATTCTTTTGTTTCCATTTTTTATCCTCCCTGATTTTACCTCACCTGAATCTAGTTCTCCCCCTACAAATAGCTGTGTTCTCTTACCTGTGTTCAAGTCCACACCTACAAGTTGACCTGATTCTGAATGTTCTGCTTGAACTTTAACTAGTGTTTCTTGAAGGTCAAAACCAGAATTCTGAGCAAGAACCTAAACAAACAAATTTAATCTTTTAAAAGACAGAACCCTAAGAAGTGATAAGAACCATAATTCCAATTAGTAAAAACAAAACAAAAAAAACCCCCCTTAAGATAGACCAGTATTTATGTTCATATCAGAGAATAACTAAATAGAACATTTGTTACTAACCAACTCATTAACCCACCCCAAGCCCAGCAATACACTGGTCATAAACTATATCCCTAAAATAGCATACAAGAGAAAACAAAAGAGCAAGCTTGTACTCTAGTATAACTCCTACACTGCAAACTCTTAAAACAGTTTATCTCCTGCCATCTGAAACTTCAGTTATTCAACTCCCTTCCACAGGAACCAAATACATTTGGATAAGAGATACCTGGCTCTAGTTATGTTAGGGAGAAAATGAATAAAACTTGTTTACTCAAAGTCTACATTATAAAAACGCCATTATCAAAAAGCTTTCATCAGCTAAATCATTTTGATGTAGTTAAGAAAACTGTTAAAGTATTCATACCTTGGGAATAATGAGCAATGCATCAGCAAATGCTTGCACTCCAAGCTGGGCCCTGCCCTTTACACTGGGCTTATATTTAATCAAGGCTTCTGCCATTGCCACTTCCACTGCACCAGCACCTGGAACTACACAGCCTGTTGGGGGCGGGGGGGACGGAGAGAAATGCTAAGTTGCAGAGAAAACAAAACTGTAGAATCATTTTTAAGAAAATTAAAACACACACACAAAAGCCATCCATTTCTTGAGAATTCGGCATAACCACCACAGTGTTAATACTACACTTGAAAGCAATACAAGCAACACATCAAATAGCAAAATGGCCCAATTTAACTAGTACTTGGAAGCTCTTGCAAGGTCTTAGCATTAGTTCATTTATTTGTATCCACTTTTAATCATGATATGCTATAAAAAAGCCTCGCATACCATCACAGGCATTTTAAAGGGAAGACTTTACTTTTGCATGGTGTCTGGCTGTGTAAATTACTGATAAAAAGAACACAGTATTCAGCCATGCCTTTCACACTAGCAAAAGAATATACAATAAGAATCTTACCATCATCAATAGCATTTTTAACAGCCCTCAAGCCATCTCTTATTGCATCTTTGATTTGAGTGAGTGTGTGCTTATTTGGTCCTTTGACCAATAATGTGACAGAGCGAGGGTTGTTACATTTCTCAATAAAGGTGAATTTCTCTTCTCCCTATGTGAAAAAGATATTTTCAAAAACAGGATATGGTTATACAAAGAATGAAGAGGGGCTTATGGAAGAATAAGTAGTTTATTAATAAGAAAACAACATACCAATCACATTAAAGCAAATAAACTACTTCATATAAAAGAAATGTGACTTTTCCCATCAATGGCTTATCATTACTACACACAAGCATCAAAATGTATGTAAACAAATCAAAAATATGATTCTGGGTTTGAATGAATCCATGAACGAAACATCATTGTATTATCATCTTCAGAAAGAAAATACACTCACCAATGTATATTCATAGACAAGTCCTGCATGTCCCAAACAATCAGGATTTAGGTCATCAAAAGAATTTAGAGCTACTCCACCACAAGCAAGAGTCAGCCTGAAATATTGGAAGTGTTTTAAGGGAGACCTGTAAGTGGCTTTGTTATGTTTGAAGAGATTAATAATTTTTAGGAAGTGATCTTTCAGAATTACATACCGAAATTAGATATTCTGAAATGTATTTTAACTCAAGCCTTTCCATTCACCACCAACCAGCTAAAAACCAGTCTTTTCTCCTAACTCACCATTTAAACCAGGCTTTCAAAGTTAGGAAATACTCCTTTGATAAGAAATCTAAAGGCAAACAAGAGCTCTTTACTGTGGTGAGCTCGGAGGAAAAATTAGTTCTTTGAAACCCCTTGATGCTGTCTCTCGACATGGTTACATACATACACATTTCGTGGTTTAAAATTAAAACAAGCATATACCAAAGTTCACAGCAGCATTATTCATAAGAGCATTATTCACAACAGGACATTCGAGGAAGAAACTCAAATGTCCACTGATAAATGTATAAATAAAATGTGATATATTCATACAATGGAGTATTGTTCATCCTTGAAAGGGAAATGAGATTCTAACATATGCTATACAACATGGATGAACTTTGAAACTATCATGCTAAGTGAAGAAGCCAGACACAAAAGGACAAATACTGCATGATTCCCTTACAGGAGGTACTGAATTTAGAGACAAAGTAGAATAGTATTTACCAGGAGTGGGAGAAACAAAGTTATTATTTAATGAGTAGAATTTCAGTTTGGGAAGATGGAAAAGTTCTAGAGATGAATGATGTAATGGTTGCACAATAACGTGAATGCAATTTAATGCCACTGGATTATAATTAGAAAAAATGAGTAAAATGTTAAGTTTTATATTATGTGTATTTTATCACAATAAAAAAAGGAAAAATGTAATTACAGGACAAAAAGCAATCCCAGTTAACTTGCAAAATAAGTAAAATTTACATCACCAAGATAATCTGGTATCTGTACCTTTCCATATTTCTCCTTTTAGCCCTCCGCAGAGCTACTATGCCTTCTTTTGCAAGAGCATCTAAGGAAAAGGGGTCAATTCCCTGTGTCAAAAACAAGTTAGTTTTAATAGAAGTCACCTTAAAAATAACAATGAATGATACAGGCTCATTTATAAAGTAAAACTTCATTCTCACCTTTTGATTAATAACCACGAATCCTTTATCTGAATCACCACAGACTTTCTTTTTCAGTTCTATTATTTTTTTAACTCTATCTTCAATGAATTTTCTTTCAGCTTTTACAAGCTTCTCTCTCTCTTCTGCACTCTTGTAAAAAAAGCCAGAATTCACTTCTCTATTTAAAAAAAAGTTGGGGGGGGGGGGAGGGAAATGTTTATTTTTTAAGAAGATAAACCAGCCGAAGAAATTGGGTTAGTCTTGAGATTTAACAAATAGTTAGTTAACTCCAGTCCTTATCCCTGGAATGTCTTCAGAAGTTATTTTCTATAATTCACCCAAACCCAACTGAGGCATTACTATCCTTAGAGTAATCTCACAAGTGACTTGCCCAAAATACAAGCTGCTCCACCTCTCCACTCCATTTGTAAGGGGCTATAGACTCACGTTTTTTCATATTCTAATGACACATTGCACGTGAGGATGTATGCATCTTCTACTCTTTTCTTCATATCAGGATGCCGCGCCCCATGGTCTAAAACAAGACCTCTGATTAAGCTGTTAAAATACATAATTTATAGTTATTGATTTCTAAATGATACATAACATGTATTAATGAAATTCAAACACTGAATTGAGACTGTATTGATAATTTTCACACAACTTTATGAGTTTTTGAACAAGACTTTTGGGTGAAACCAGGCAGGTTCAATTATGAAAAAACAATATCCAGAACATAACAGACACGACCCATTCAAACAAAAGTAACAACCCTTATCTTGTACAGGAAACTGCAGAGAAATAGTTGCAAATGGTTGGCTATCAAATTGTGATTACCTCCTTTAAAACATATTTCTCTTAAAGTTTGTTTATTCATTTTGAGAGAGAGCAGAGCATGTGTGTGTGGGGGGCGGGGGGCAGAGAGAGGAGAGTGATCATAACCTGAACTGAAACTAAGAGTTGAATGCTGAGCCACCCAGGTGCCCCTAAAAATATTTTTTAACTTGGTCATTGAAATATATATTTTAAATTCCCCACCAGTCTATTATGCTTTGTATCCCACAATTCAATAAATCACTGATGTAGCTCACTTTTCAGAATCATTCTGACTATAAACACATCATACCAGTAACTTCAAGAGGAAACACTACTGAGCAAACTAAATATTCACCTAGGAATACACACAGGAATTCAGAGACAAAAAAAAAAAAAAAGAAGTCAAAACAGATGTACGGTAAAAAGTGCCTGTAAATTTGGAAACATACCATAAGGATTTCATAGCATCCTACCACCTACCTTGTATCAGTTTCAGATTTATGTTTCATCTCCATAATCTCAACCATGAAGAGGTCAATAGGTTCATCTTGTTTTTTAATGGCCAAAATGGAATCCACCACAGCCTACAATAGGAGCATAACCATTAGATGAATTTGATTTGCAGAAGTCCAGACACTTATGCTGCTTGTTCTTCAGAGAAGTGTAGTTTCTTTAAAATCTCTGAACTGATCTAAACCCTTCTCTATGAGCTAACAATACATTATTTGTAAAGGATTGAAGTCATTTACATTCCTGACATCCCCACTATTTTATTAAAAATATTGACGACACAAGTTTTTTTCATAATAAAATTTCCATTTTATAAACCTTTAATGGAAACTCTGATTATATCTTTATAACCTGGTCAGGTATACTATTATTTGATTTTCTCATTTTACATTTTAGGAACACACATCAGCTACTCTCACTACCACAAAAAGGAAACTACTTATTTCACATGGTATAACACTGTGAACTTTTTTTTTTTTTAATGTTAAAAAAAAATTTTTTTTTTGCCTGGGGGGGTGGGTGAGTGAAAGAAGGGCGGTGGGGGTGGGGTGGAGAGAGAGAATCCCAAGCAGACTCCCAATGTCGATGCACAGCTCCATCTTACAACCATGAGATCATAACCCGAGCCAAAATCTAGAGTTGGGACACTCAATGGACTGAGGCACCCAGGAGCCCTGACACAGTGAAGGTTTCAGATAGCATCCTGTAACCGAAACTAGGAAGTATATCAAGGGTCTTCAACACAGGTGTACTGTACCAAATGCCACATTTAACATACCTCTGTTAAGACATCAGCAAGTTCAGCATGCACTTTAGTACGTAGAGATGTTCTGGCCACATCTATAAGTGTTTCTCTGTCCATTTCTTTGCTTACTTTGACTTGTTCCAAAAACTGAAGTGCCTTTTCCTTTGCAGCTTCAAATCCTTCTGTTATTATTCTGGGATGAAGACCCTACAAACATATGATCATATAACCATATAACCATCATCTCTAACACTGGAGTTCTTCAATTAGGTGACAAAGTAAATTTTTAAAGGAATATTCTGGATCATTTATATGCTTTAATACAATAAAATGTGCTGACTTTCTGAATACATTTAAAAGGATAGATAGTCCTTTCAATGCAGAGGAAAAGAACAGACATTGCTGTAGCACAGAGTCAAAACCAAGGGAACTATAAAGCACACTTGGGTTTTCACTGTGCAAACCACAAGGAATAATGCCCCAAACTCAAAACTGTGCTCAGGGGAACCATTTATTCACATCTTTTACGAACAAACACAGGGAGACCAAGGGTCTGATTTTCCTTTCTTCCCAGGAATTTCTTGGCATTAGATCACTACTATGGTTTGCTTTAACTTTCAAACTACTCAGGACTAAAAAAAAGTTGTGAATTCTTATTTAAATTTACATTTTAGTTGGCTTTTTCTTTATAAATATGCCTAGTCCTGAATATCCGGTTTCTAGATCTCAACTACCAATCTATGTTATAGACATATATAAATCATATGCAACGCCACTTGATCAAAAAAAAAAAAAAAAAAAAATCCTGCAGGCCAAGGAAGGTTCTTTAATCTGTCCAGGATCACAATAAACTTGTATAAGACCAGGCTCTGGTTCCAAGATTTAAGCCCCCTGCTCTTTACATTCTACTATACTGCCTCAGCTACTATGAACACATAAATTTATATAAATAAAATTCAGATTATTTCATGTTTACATAACTATCACAGAAACACAAGAATCATGTATACTTCAGAAATGTAGAGATCCGCCTGTTTCAGTAGTTCTCCAATGATTAGGACATTGGAAGTGGTACCATCACCAGTTATGTCATCCTGGGCTGTTGCTACTTTGGCTATTAAGGAGGCTGTTGGGTGTTGAATTTGCTGGAAGTAGAAAAAGAAGAAAATTACTTAAATTCAAACAGTCCAAATAAATATACCTTAAAATATCTGAAGGGACTCCTTTAAGAGCATCTATTTGCATAAATTGCCCAAATGTTCAGCTACATGCGGCGCTGATTTAAAACTCACCATTAACTATTTTACACATCAATTTATGGTAATAAAAACATTCACATATAGATTTGAGTGGATTATCTCCACTTTACTGATGAGGAAATCTGAGGCTTAGTTAAGGTTTATTGAAGGTGAGTTACAAGTAAGAAATAATTTCAAATCCATGCATGCTTCTTTATGACAAATCTATGGCTCTTGTGACAATAAACCAGGTTCCTTCTTTTTTCTTTTTTAATGCATATTTTTTACGTTTGTTTATTTTTGAGAGAGACAGAATGCCAACAGGGGAGGGGCAGAGAGAGAAGGACACATAATCCACCGCAGGCTCCGCTCTGAGCTGTCAGCACAGAGCCCTATGTGGGGCTCAAATCCATGAACTGTGAGATCATGACCTGAGCCAAAGGTGGACACTTAACCAACTGAGCCATCCAGGCGCCCCTAAACCAGGTTCCTTCTAAAATTAAACCCCAGCAGCCTCCAGTTCAGTTGGAACGGAACAAATAATTAAAAAGAAAAAAAAGTTCCTTTAGCAAAGATCATCGGTGAATGCTACATCACCGAAGAAAGGTTTTGGGAGAACAGGATATTCATTATGTCTCCAACATCACCCACAGATTCTTAATTACAAAGGATCCAAACAATGCTCCTGTACTGCTTTTGATTTTTAAATCTCCTATTCTCCACTAACCTAGTGCAGCCTTTTGTCTCTGGGGACACTGACAGTTTGTCTGCTAGCACAGGTCACCACTCAGCCAACTAAAAACAAACTAAAACTAACCTTCTAGGTTAGCTAATCCTTACTGAAGATTACAAATATCTGCAAACTGAAGGCATGGTACCATAATATCAAAACCCTAAATTTTATTCTGGATTCAAAACACAGGCAAGTCATTTCCTTTCTTGGATTTTAAGTGCCAGGTTTTGGAAACTTAGGGAAGAGTAAAACAATTGCTCCTCTCAACAGTCTTATATTCTTGGGTCAGTGAGACTTAAAAACGGTAAAGCAAAGAGTTTTGTCTCCCCTTCAGCTGGAGGTGGAGATGGACCAGACAGAAACTGCGGTTTTATAAAGAGAAAAAATAGCATATGAATAACAACAACAACAACAATAATAATAATAATAAAGTATAGCCGTGTTATCACATTTTGCACCTACCTGGGTCAACCGCTTAGTTTTCCAAATTTTAATAAATTTTAGTAACTACCATCCTTTAACCAAGGACTTACATGGCAAGAGTAGGGATTCAAAAATAAGTTATCAGACTCCCCAGGGTTCCTCCTGGCACTGTACTGTCAGTACTGTTACCGATAATATTCCTTTTCTACTTCCTCAAGACCTGCTGAGGGCTAATAGTGATTTCTCCTATTTTGAAAATGAACATTAAAAATCCTCTTGCAAATTACACGTAATACGGAAAACCAAGACATTTTTGACCTAGTATAGCAGTCTCTCACCATTTCATGAAGCAGCACATTGCCATCTTTAGTAAGCTTGATGTCTCCAGCACCAGAAACAAGCCTGTTCAATGGGCAGAAATGAACCACAGTGTGACTTTTTCAACGGACACCAAATTAAGAGTCCCATTCAAATCCGGCTTTACCCAGAACCTAGGGAGCTGGGGCCACGCGGCTGGTTCTCTCTACCCAGCAATAGGAATGATGCAGTGCCCACCCCCTCCCTTCAGAGAAACAGTCGGCCGAACCCTTAGGGTTGCTGGAGCCCAGGGCGCGGGGGAGCGCCACGCACGCGGGCAGCTTTGTTCTCCGCAGAGACGGCATCGATTACAAGAGGAAACGGCCGGGGCAGGAAACAGGCGCGACCCGGGAGTATGCGGGTAAGTAGGGCCGTAGCCGCGAGCAGAGGCCCAGGGGCGGCGAGCTTAAGGCCGTGGCCCCCGCCGCCATGCCCGCGACGGCGCGAGGTGCGTGGTGTCCGCCCTACCCTACCCGCCGGCCCCGCCTTACATCTTCATGGTGCCTTTAGGCCCCAAGTTGGTCCTCAGCACGTCCTGCAGTCCCCGGGCCGCGCTGATGTTGACCGCCAGCGCCGCCTGGGCTCTGGCTACCTCGGCCTTGGGGTTCAGGGTCTTCACGGCCGCCATAGCTAACCACCACAGGAAGAGGAGGAGAACCGGCGTGCGGAGTGCCTAAAGCCGGCTCAGTGTGGCCTGGAGGCGCTACCCGGGTCTTCTGGAAAAGTCGGGCGCGCCCGGACCGTCCCCAGCGTGCCCGCGCTGCTGCCATTGGGCCGCTAGTCGGCCAGCGCCGCTCATTGGCTCGCGGCGCCTGCGGTTCCGCCCCTCGCGGCCGGGCCCCGGCGCCATTGCTCACGAGAATACCCTGTTCCCAGGCAGAAAGGGCTTGCAGCGTTCCGGTTTCACCGCCGTCTTGGCCCAGCTTGGCCGTCCCGGGACCTGAGGACGGAGGCGGGGCGGGGCGCGCGGCCGCTCTTGCGCCAGGCTGGGCCTGTGGGCGGCGCGCCCCCGGCATGATTGCAGTGTGGGCCGCTCTTTTCTGGAGGTCTCTGGCCGCCGGTGTAGGGTGGGCTTCTCCCTCCCCCACTCGCGCGGTTTGCCCTGCTTCCTCCTCTTGCTTCTCTGCTCCCCGTCACTAGCGTTTTCTTGACTTGATACTGTGTGCCTGTAGGGCTTCTAGGTGCTGTGGCGATACAGAAGCGAATCCGATAAGGGCCCTCGCCCAATGTTTTAAGCCTAGAGAAGATGAGATAGAATGCAAGGTAGAAAATGCTCGATGCCTTTTTACCAAGCTGCAGGATTGGTGCCATGCGAGAAGCATGTCAGTCCACCCTTTGGGCTCCGGACACTGCTGAGGCCTCAGGCTCGCAAGGCAGGTTTTAAAACTTAAACTTGATGGAGTAGTGAGTCGTGTACGTTCTTTGAGAGGACTCCTTTTTAAGACAAAAAAAACCCCTGAAACATTTCTGCCCATTGTTTTCTAGTATCCAGTACCCCCCCCCCCCATATTAGGTATTCAGTAATGCCTTGTGTTTCATTTTTATAAGTAGTAACGAAACTTGTTAGAACTCAGAGGTGCCAAAGGGTATCTGGTGAAAAGTATGCCCTCCTCCCTCTAGTTCAACTTGCTTTATAGACAAGCACAATTACCATTATATACTCTGAATATCCGAGAGGTTTTCTGAACTTACAAATTCATGTGCATATAAATATAAGCATTTTCCCCACACAAAATGTCAATTTATAATACACACTGTTGGTGTATATTATACTTAAAGTATCTTGGTGATGGTACCATGGCAATACGTATAGGGATTCCTCGTTGTTAGCAGCTGAATCATATTCTTTGTAAGAGTGACAACATCAACTAGCCATCTACTGGTTGATATTTAGGTTGTTCCCAGTCTTCTGCTACTGAAGCTGCAGTGAGTATCCCGGTATATAATGCTTTTAAGTGGGTTTGTATACTTGAGAATCATAAAAGCATATATATAAATTTGAGTAATAGCATTGCACAGGAGACTTGTGTTTACTTGCATGCAGATTTATTTAATTAGTGTTGGAGATGTGTGGGGAGACATAAGCAGAGATGAAGATTGTGTAATTTCAGGCACGTGCTTGTAGGTAGGGAAAGGGAGTGGGTCTCCTGAGATAAAATTGAAGGGGGCACCAAACACTCAGTAATTGAGATCAACAGTATTTTAATGCGGTATTTTTTAAGTCACTATGAATGCAAGAAATCCACAATGAAGAAATACTGGAATCTTAATTAGGCATCTCCACTAACATCATACCAGGCCTTAGACAAAGTCTCCGCAAAACAGAAGAATCCACATGATCTCTGTAGAGGGAATCTATTTGTATGTGTCATTCTTCTAGTCTCCGTTATCACACTTTCAGACAAATTAATTATTTTCATTATATGATACAAAAGAGAACTTTAACATTTTTTTATTTTTAATGTTTATTCATTTTTGAGAGAGAGGATCTGAATTGGGCTCTGTGCTGACAGCAGAGGTGCTCCTAGAATAGAACTTTAGAATGTCTTTGGAGAATTTCAAACAAGAGGTCATGTTGTGGGAGCAGATCCATTTCAATACTTCATGGAAGAAATGTCAACAGATGTTTAGCTATTTGATACAGGAGGGATTTCAATAAAGAATAAAATTTTAAGGAAAGAACTCTAGTGAGGCAAGGTGGTATATTAGAATCTTAGAGTCCAACAATTTGAGTTTGAATTCTAGTTTTGCAGTATTTACCAGTAGGTGACCTTGGACAAGTTACTAAGCTTTTTTGACTCTGTTTCCTAATCTATAAAGTAGGGGTAAGTGAGATCTTAGAGAAAATTAAATGCAATTGCACGTATAACATGCTTTGTATTGTGCCAGACATGGAGGGTGTTAAGTAATTGCCACTTTTGCATTAATGTAATGTAATTAAACTATATAGTTTTCATAGCACCTTCACATATAGTGTTTCACTTGATCCTAATATGAATCCTTTGAAGTTTAGTAGATCAGTGTCATAAACCAGTTTCACCGATGATTACACAGAGATTAAATGACCAACAAGGTCACTCTGTGTTATATGCAGAGAAGTCCGGAAATCTAGATTTCACCCTTGACTCCTTCCTTTGCCAGTCTCCCACATCTACTTACTCCCTGAACATTTTCATTTTCTAGATCCCCCTCTCTACACTCTATTCACTCTTCTCTATCCCCATTTACACCACTCAGGTTTAAGCCATGATCATTTCTTGTACAACTACTGTAGTGCCCTAAGTAATCTTTATTCCCCATGTTGCTAATGGAGCAATCTATCAAAAGTAAATCTACAAACCACAGCTCTGTTTATAATCCCTGTTATCCCCCAGGACCTTAGACTGAAATCTAAATGCCTTAGTTTGCTTCCAGGGTCAACCATGTCTTGTGCCTACCTCTCTCTCTTTCTTTCTGTCTCTCCCTCCCCTCTCCCCTCTGTCTCCTCTGTCTCTTCTGTCCCCTCTTCCCTCTCTCCTCTCTCTTCTTTCTCACTCACTTCATGCTCTTGTCATTCTGAACTTTTCAGTGCTTAGAACCTTCTACTTGCCTTCAGCCTGAAACACTCTTCAAGGACCACTAGTCTCATTTTCATCCCCATCCCAGTCCCCATCCAGTGGCTATAGAAATAAATAAAATCCCTAATCCTCAAGAAGCACGTGGCCTAGTTAGGGAGATAAACTGGTGAACAGGTAAATGACCATAAAGTGTAGAATGTTATAGTTAAGAGATGAATGAAGTGCTGTGAGCACAAAAGTATTAACTTTGAGCACCAAGGATGGTTTCTTGGAGGAGGTGTCTTTAATAGAATTTTGAAAGATACATAGATTATTTCTTAAGAAGATTTAGGAGAGTGATTCCAGGCTGAGCAACAATGGGAGTGCCTGGCGCACCCAATGGAAGATGGATATTTAATATGGAGGGAAGAAGGTTGCAAGAGCTAAATCTGGAGAAGTAGCATGTTCTGTTATGTTTTGGTTAAGGCACCTGGGTCAGCAGTGGGAACCCAAAGAACTTGTGGTAAAGATTACTCTGGAGGTGAAATGGAGGATGAACTAAGAGAAGACTAAGGATAGGGTAGTCAGAAAAAGGGTATTGAAAAGCCCATGCAGAAGGTGATGAAGACATTTAATGACATAAAGAGGTATTCTTGATAAGAGGGAAAAACATGTTTTAAACAGCATGTATTATATGTTCTCATTTTTGTAACCACTCCCCACATGCAGCTATACAAAAACAAGGATATGCATCAAAATATTAACATTATATTAAAAAATTCAGAATATTTTCATTTTTGCAAACCTTCCCAAATTTATGTATCCACAAAAGGAGAACTATATACGTGAAAATATAAAATATATAAAGCATTTTTTAATTAAGTCCCTCAAGTGTGTGTGTGTGTGTAGAACCAGGAGAATATACATCAACATGCTTAACGTTTTGTTTCCATGTTTGCCAATCTTATAGGTGAAAAATGGTATCTTAGATTTGTTTATTGAGAGTTGAGCATATATCTTATATGTAAGAGCCATTTGTAGTTCTTTGTGAACTGTCTATTCATGTCTTTTGACTGTTGTCTTTGGTTACTTGTGGATTTATAGGATCTCTTTATGTTTTCTGTGTTGCAATTTACTTTTCTCACTACTGTTTGTTCAGTATTTTGTATTTATGTCTTTTTTCCTATTAAAAATTCAAAAAATTCTTTCCATGCAGTCAGATATATCCTTTTTTCCCCCTTTTATGGGCATTTGGATTTTGTGCTATACTGTGTAAAAGAGGCCTTAACACTCTTAAAAAGTATTCTTGGGGTTCCTGGGTGGCTCAGTCAGTTAAGCATCTGGCTCTTGGTTTTGGCTCAGGTCATGATCTTGAGCTTTCGTAGGTTCAAGCCTCAAGTCAGGCTCTGTGCTAGCAGCTCATAGCCTGCTTGGGATTCTCTCTCTCCCTCTTTCTGCCCCTTCCCCACTCATACTATCTCTGCCTCTCAAAATAAATAAATAAACTTTAAAAATAAAAAAAAAACCTATTCTTAAATTTCCTCCATGCTTTCTTTTTTATTTTTCAGGTTTTATTTTTCATTTTAATGTGTTTTTTTTGTTTTTTGTTTTTTTGAGAGAGAGACAAGAGAGAGACAGAGTACGAGTGGGGGAGGTGCAGAGAGAGAGGGAGACACAGAATCCGAAGCAAGCTCTAGGCTCTGAGCTCTCAGCACTCAGAGTCTGATGCAGGGCTTGAATTTGTGAACCTCAAGATCATGACCTGAGCTGAAGTTGGACACTTAACCGACTGAGACACCCAGACACCCCGATATTTTATTTTTCATTTTAATCCTTGCTTCATTTGGAATTTATTTTGATAAGGAATAAGATAATCTGTGGTGTTAAAAACGTACATTTGGGCTTTGTCCCTGGTTCCTGGCACAGAACTCCTAAACCATTTTTGAGTGATAACGAGTATCTTTTGTTATCCATAATGATCCCTTTTAGAATAAGCCTGAGTCTGTGCGAATGATGTGAGTAAAGATGGGAACCCTAGATAGCCTCAGGATGGGAGCTGGTCACTAGAAAGACCAAACACACTGACTAGAGGGTGGGGACTCTCAGTCCCATGTCCCCATCCTCTGGGGAGTGGAGGTGGCAGCAGATAGGTTATAAAAATGCTTGAATAGCCAGGGTGGGTGAACACATTCCTACTGTGGTAGGGTAGTGTACCTAGAGGGTGTGGAAGCTCTGTGCTGCTTCCCCGATACCTAGTCTTGTGCATCTCTTCCATTTGCCTCTTCCTGAGTTATAATAAACCATAAACCTAAAGGAAGTGATTTCCTGACTTCTGAGTCAGTCTCCAAAATGTTCAAACCTGAGGAAGGAATTGTGGAACCCACAAATTTACAGGTAAATCAGATAGAAATGCAGGCAGCTTGGAGACCTAGGACTTGTAACTGGTACCTGAAGTGGAGGCAGTCTTCTGCGACTGAGCCCTTAACTGCAGGGTCTGTGCTAATTCTGGATAGAGTTAGAATTGAATTAAGTTACTGGACGCCCAGTTGGTGTTGGAGAACCAAGAAAGTTGGTGTCTGAGAACTGAATTGGTTATTGGTGTTTGGAAAAAGATTACACAGAATCCAATTTAATTTTTTTCCGGAATAATTCATTTTCTACTATTAATATGTAGTACAGTTCTCAGATGTATGTGCTACATTCTCAGATGTATCTGGATCTACTTTGGTCTATATTCCATAGCTATGTCTTTGTAAGTAGCAACACCATATTGTTTGATTTGTTGTAGTTTTATGTTTCAAAATTCGGTAGGGCTAGATCCTCTTCATCAATCTTTTTTTCAGAAGTTTTCTGGCTATATTGCATGTTTGTTTTTCTTTCCAAAGGAAGTACAGAATTATCTAGTTTAAAAAAAACTATTGTTTGACCTTTGCTTTAAAAAATCAACATGTTCAGTACTGCAAAAGAAAAAACAGTAAAAAATAAGCATGTATTACTTTTTAAATAAGACGTATTTTATAAGTGGGATAGTCAAATTAAAGCAGTGGACATACAGATCGCAAAAGGCCAGTGGCTACAGGCATTTTTGACATAAAATTGAAAGAATTTTGAAACATGTGATTTCTAATTTAGGAGTCTGAAGAGGTCAAAGAATTCCCAGAAGTGGGACAGGTTTAGGATGAGTATGTGGAATAATAGTATATTGATTTGGGGTAATATTTTTTCTGTTATTGGCCATTCATTCTTTGAGTGTGTACTTTGTGGCAGAGTACTATGCTTGGGTTAAACATATGCACATGATAAGAGAAGACTCTTTCCTTTAGAGCCTTCCTAGTCTATTAGAGAGACAAACATACAACAGTATACACAATATACATGATATACTGAACAGCTATAATGGTATATTCTCAGTGTCATGCTACTAGGGAAGACTTCCAAAAGCAAATCTTTTAAAAAATATTTAAAAATATATTTACTTTTTCTTATTACAAAGATAATACATAACAATTACAGAAAAAGTAGCGAAAACCGTTTTAAATAAATTCATAAACTTACCGCTCAGAGATAACCATTTGTGATGATAAATTTTATGTGTCACCTTGGCTGGGCCACGTTGGTGCCCAGATACTTGGTCAAATGTTATTCTGAAAATTTCTGTGATAGTGTTTTTTGGGTGAGGTTAACAATTTAAATTGGTGGACTTTGAGTAAAGCAGATGATTTTACATAATAGGGGTGTGCCTCATTCAATCAGTTGAAGGCCTTAATAAACTAAAGACTGACCTCCCTATAGCAGGAAGAAATTCTGCCAGTAGATTGCCTTTGGATGCAAACCGCAACTCTTCCTTGGGTCTCCAGTCTGCCAGTCTTTGCTGCATGTTTTGGACTCATCAAGCCTCCACAATCGTGAGAGCTACTTCCTTAAAGTAAATTTCTATCTCTCTCAACAGTACATAGTGCCCTCACTTTAACAGTAGACACCCTGGGAGGCTATATCTATATATACATCGAGATACACACCCTGTTCGTTCTGTTTGGAGAATCCTGATTAATACAGATTTTGATACTGAGAGTGGTTCTAAAGGAGCAGAATCTTAAGGATGAATTCTCTAAATTGGTTCCGGGTTTTCTAGAATTGGCGGCTCTCTGATATGATTAGATTTAAAGACACTAATGATTCTGTTTCCAGTAGTAAAGAGAGTAAAAGTAATGATATAGTCTGTGACATGATACGAAAATAGAAATATGCAAAATTACCACTGGATATTCTTAAACACTTATAAGAGTCAAGGAACTGGATTACCATGTATGTGACACCTTCAAACATTTTTGTCAAACTAATGAGTATAATGAGATTGGTTGTTGCTCCTAATGTCACTGAATAAAGTGGGGGGGGGGGGGGAAAGAATGAGTTCAGGGATTCAAATTCCCAGCTCAAGCACTGTATAAACGATTGAAATCTTCTGTGTCTGTCCTGAAAAGATACTTAACTCTGGTAGCTGCAGAGCTGAGATTGCTGAAAACCAAACCCAAAATCTCATCATGTGAGTAGCTGAATTACAATGCAAATTGAAAAGAGGGCATTGATGAGGAAGGAATGGGATCCTGATATTTGGAATGGGATGTATGAGAATACTCTGATGAAGATGGGGACATTGAGCCTGTAAATCCTGTTGCACTTTCTTTGCCAGTAGAAGCAGCTTGTCCACCCCTGTCTGAGGAGATACACCCTGCATTGCACTAGGAAACTGTAATAGTTTCCCCCAAGGCAGTTGTCTTGAAAGACACTGCTGATTGTCTTCAGGACCCACTCCTACCACCCCTCTTTGCTTCTAGAACTATAACTAGGTTAATATCCCAGGAGGCCCTGAAAGCACAAATAAGTTACATGAAGAAGCAGCCCAAATATGCATGGTCCCAACTCCTGCTATTCTACCTTCTCTCTCTCAGCCTGCACCTGTGGCCTCAGAGGAAGTTCCTTGTGATCAGTTGACAGAGGAAGAGAAAACTTGGGCCTGGTTTACAAATGGTTCTGCAGGATATGCAGGCACGACCCAAAAGTGGGCAGCTGTGTATTACAGCCCCTTTCTGGGACATTCCCCAAGGGCAGTGATAAAGGGAGATCCTCTCCATGGGCAGAACTTCACATCTGGTTGTTCATTTTGCTTGGAAGGAGAAATAGGCATGATGAATGATTATATACCAACTCATGGGCTGTGGCTGATAGTTTGGCTGGACAGTCAGGGACTTGGAAGGAACACGATTAGAAAATTGGTGACAAGGAAGTCTGGGAAAGAGATACATAGCTTGACCTCTCTGGGTGAAAAATGTGAAGATATTTGTGTCCCTTATAAATACTCACCGAAAGGTGACCTCAGCAGAAGAGAATTTTAATAAGTGGTTAGCAAATTGGCCTCTTTCTTTAGCCACCCCTGTTATTGCCCAGTGAGTTTATTTTATTTTTTAATATTATTTATTATTTTTGAGAGAGAAAGCACAAGGAGGGGTGGAGCAGAGAGAGAGGAAGACAGAGGATCTGAAGCAGGCTCTGCAGTGACAGCTGAGAGCCTGATGTGGGGCTTGAACCCATGAACCATGAGATAATGACCTGAGGCAAAGTCAATGCTTAACCAACTGAGTCACCAAAGTGCACCCCAATGAGTTTATTTTCAAAGTGGCCGTGGTATTAGGGATGGAGGTTATGATGGGATCAACAGTGTGGACTTATATTCACCAAGGCAGACCTGGCTACAGCCACTGTCAAGTGCCCAGTCTGCCAGCAGCAGAGACCAACACTGAGTCTCTGATATGACACTATTCCTCAGGGTGATGAGCTAGCTACCTATGGCAAGTTGATTACATAGGACCACTTCTGTCATGGAAGGAGCAACATTTTGTTTTTATTGAATTGACACTTAACTCTGGACATGGAATTGCCTTCCCTGCACACAATGCTTCTGCCAAAACTACCATCCATGGACTTACAGAATGCCTTGTCCACCATCATGGTTTCCCACACAGCATTGCTTCTGGTGAAGGAACTCACTTTACAGCAGATGAAGTGTGGCAGTGGCCCCATGCTCATGAAATTCACTGGTCTTACAATGTTCCCCACCATCCTGAGTAGCTATCTTGGTAGAATGGCAGAATGGCCTTTCAGACTCAGTTACAGTGCCATCTAGCTGTCAGCTCAGAGCCGGACGTGGGGCTCGAACTCACAGGCCGCGATATCATGACCCGAGCCGAAGTCGGCAGCCCAACCGACTGAGCCATCCAGGTGTCCCTCTGCTCATTTTTTAATCAGATTTTTTTGATATAAGGTTTTGTAAGTTCTTTATATATTTTGGATATTAACCTCTTATGGGATGTATGATTTACAGTATCTTCTCCCATTCAGTGGGTTCCCTTTTCATTTAAATGAAATTTATTTTTAAATCCAGTAGCTTTTATTTATATATCTTTAAATATTTATTTTGTTATCATGTTTTGGTTATCTTTGGGAAGTTCAGCTGTCCATGTGTTGGGTCTCCCTTGCCTATCTTCTATAGCAATCATTTTCTCTTTAACTCTTTCATTATTTTATTAATTTTTCATTTACTTTTTTTTAGAGAGAGCGTGAGCAGGGGAGAGGGAGAGGGAGAGAGAGAGAGAGAGAGAGAGAGAGAGAGAGAGAGAGAGAGAGAGAGAGAGAGAGAGAGAAGCGGGGCTCACCCAAAGCAGGGCTTGAGCTGACCAGATGTGGGACTCGAACTCAACAACCATGAGATCGTGACCTGAGCTGAAGTCAGATGCTTAACCGACTGAGCCACCAAGGCACCCCTCGTTGTGTTTTTAATATCAAGACAGAATGTATAGTCATTCTTGATTTTCCTCTTTTCTGTGACTAACAGTTTTCTGGTGTGTGTATTTATGGGTAAGATTTGCTGCCCTTTTCTACCATTTTAACAGTAATTTCATATGGAAGGTTGTAATAGTTTGTATAGCAGAATACCACAGACTGGATGGCTTAAACAATAGAAATTTATTTTCTCACTGTTCTGCAAGCTGGGAGTCCAAGACAAAGGTTTCAGCAGGTTTGGTTTCTTCTGAGGCCTCTTTTTGGCTTGCAGATGGCTGCTTTCTTGCAGTGTCCTCACATAGTCTTTGTTCTGTGTGCACTCACATTTCTGGTGTCTCTCCATGCATCCGATTTTCCTTTTTGTATCAGGAGCCCAGTTGGATTGGATTAGAGTGCCATCTGAAGACCTCATTTTAACTTAACCACCTCTTGGAAAGCCTTAACTCTGTTGTCACATTCTGAGGTACTAGAGGTTAGAACTTAAACATATGAATTTGGGGGGTACACAATTTCAACTCATAACAAAGGTATTTGTCACTTTGTTCTTCTTTCTTTTACTTTTAAATCCATTTTTAAATGAGTTGTATTTTCTAGGACCCACCATTTTCAAGGATCTCCTGTGAAGGAAGGGCAAGAGGGGCCACGGTAGTTTTCCAGGCTGCACAATGCCAAAGTTTTCAGCTGCCACAGTTAGACTGCCTCATTCAATATGGCACTTCTTTGTGCTTTTTGAGTAGCCCCTCTTCCTTTGCTTCTCTCTTCTAAACTGACCCTGTAGGCCTTCTGCTGTCAGACTTGTGTTCCCTGGCATCATCACTAGTCATCGCACACAAGGAACATAGTGCCTGCATTTCCGGTGAGCTCTTTATCTACTTTCTGAGATTAACACATCCGAGTTTCCAAGCCATTCTTTTTTTTTTTTTTTTTAATTTTTATTCATTTTTGAGGGGAGGAGCAGAGAGAGAGGGGGACGGGATCTGAAGCGGGCTCTGCGCTGAAAGCAAGTGAGCCGGATGCGGGGCTTGAACTCACAAACCACAAGATCATGACCTGAACGAACCAAAGCTGAAGTCAGATGCTCAACTGACTGAGCCACCCAGGTGCCCCCCACAAAGACATTGTTTTGAACACTGTACCTTCTCTGTCTACTGTGTTCCTTATAGCTTTAATGCAACCTCACTTCTCTCTATGTATGCTCTGCTTGTTTTGAACAGTAAGTTTTTTGATTTTCACAAAAACTTCTCATCCTTAGGGAGTGAGTCTACTTTCTGGTGTTTTGTGGGACCTGCTGCTGCTGGTTACCTTACACACTCCCAAGTGCCACTTCCCACTCAGTGCAGCCACTGCTGAATCTCAGGGGCTGTTGGTAACCCTTACTCAGGCTTTCGAGTCTCTAGTTGCTTTTCGTCTCCTCATATTGCAGAATACTGGATTCAGGTCCTCCTCACCCCCATTATCTTTTTGTTGCTTTGTTTAATTTCTAGGAGGAGGAGGGGGAAGATTCAGTGTTAAATTGCTGCACTTATTATATCGTAATCATATTGCTTTATAATGTAAATTTTCCCATTTTTCTCCATTTATATTTTCCCTAATGACAAACATAATACATAATGCATTACCATGTAGGAAATTCAAGTGATACGAAAGAGCACAAGGAAGACTGAAAATCATTGAGAGGCAGACATTCAGCATTTTGGTAAACATTTCAAAATGTCACATACAGATTTATATGAATAAGTTTATACCGTATATATTGTTTTGTATTCTGCATTTTTATTCAATAATATATCCACAAGTTCTTTGTCAATAAATTTAGGTACAGACCATCCTTTTTAATGGTTCTGCTGTATTCTATTGTACAACATATGTATATACAATAATTTAACTTATCTAATGAACATCCTAGAAGAGAAATGTTTATGCATTGATTGAGTTTTTTGGGATAGGTAACTAGAAGTTGAAAAATTGCATGGATTTATATTCATACTACCAATAAGTGCCCATTTTCCCACATCCTTATCAACGTTTATCATCTTTGCACATCTGTGAAAAAAATTTGTAACTCGTTACTTTTCTTTGAATTTCTTTACTAGTTTAATTCAAATCTCTTTATTGGCCTTTAGTGAGTCACATACTCATGTCCTTTGCCCATTTTTCTACTGGAATTAGTTTTTTTCTTACTTACTTGTAGGCCTTCTTTGTAGTAATCTCTGCTGATCCTTGTCCTGTCTTTGTCACATCTATTCCTTGCTATTCTTCTGCTCTGCACTGACTCTTAAGAAAAATACATTTTCCTCCAGGTTCCTGTGTCAGCTGGCTTTTGGCTAGATTTGGTCAAGAGAAAGCCCTGAAGAGAGGAAATGAGAAACCTGGATATTTCTTCCCCATACCTCAGGTGCAATGTGTGTATTTCCTCTGTGGCTCCTGCTCCAATTGGAAAGGCCACTGTGGTTCCAGCTCCTACCAGATGATCCTGTGCCTGGTAATACCACCTCCCCAGAGTTGGCAGTGGCTTCTTGGAATTGTTACTCTCTGAGCCTGTTAGACACCTCAGTTTTTCCATTAAATGTCTGTTTCGCGCTATTAACTTCCCTTTATTGTATATACTCAGAATGGTTTTAACTTTACCATAGCTTACTTTTTTAATAAAGACTTTATATTTTTAGGAGTTTTAGGTTCACAGCAAAATTGAGAGGAAGGTGTAGTTTCCATATACCCTTTGCCCCCATACATGCATAGCCTCCCCCATTATCCGTGTTGCTCACCAGAATGGTACGTTGTTGCAATTGATGAGCCTACACATCCTAAACACTCAAGTCCATAGTTTGCATTAGAGTTCACTCTTGGTGTTGTACGTTCTTTGGGTTTGCACAAACATGTAATGATGTATTGATTTTTCTAGTATCATACAGAGTATTTTCACATCCCTAAAAATCCTCTGTGCTCTGCCTATTCAGTTTATCCTCCTGCCCCATACCACCCCCTGCAAACCTTGGCAACCACTGATCTTTTCACTGTCTCCATTGTTTTGCCTTTTCCAGAAGGTCACATGGTTGGAATCATATAATACATAACCATTCAATATTGGCTTCTTTCACTTATTAATATGCACTTAAGCTTCCCCCATGTCTTTTTAGCCTTGATAGCTATTTCTTTTATTTTTTTATGTGTATTTATTTTTGAGAGAGCGAGACAGAGTGTGAGCAGGTAAGAGGCAGAGAGAAAGGGAGACACAGAATCGAAGCAGGCTCCAGGCCCTGAGCTGTCAGCACAGAGCCCGATGCAGGGCTCGAACCCATGAACCGTGAGATCATGACCTGAGCCGAAGTCGGACACTTAACCGACTGAGCCACCGAGGCGCCCCGATAGCTATTTCTTTTTAGCATTGAGTAATTAATATTCCATTGTCTGCATGTGCCACACACCATTTATTTATCCATTTACCTATTTATATTTCTTTTATTTCGTATTTTTAGTGTTTATTTTTGAGAGAGAGAGAGAGAGGTTGGGTGAGAGAGAGAGAGTGAGGGAGAGAGAGAGAATGCACACAGGGGAAGAGCAGAGAGAATGGGAGAGAGAGAATCCCAAGCAGGCTCCACACTGTCAGTGCAGAGCCCAATGTAGGGCTCAAACTCGTGAACTATGAGATTATGACCTGAGCCAAAATCAAGATTCGGACACTCAACCAACTGAGCCACCCAGGTGCCCCTATATATATATATATTTTTTTTTTAAAGTAGGCTCTAAACACAGTGTGAGGCTTGAACTCACACGACCCTGAGATCAGGAGTGGCATGCTCTACTGACTAAGCCAGCCAGGTACAACCCTATCCATTCACCTATTGAAGGACATCTTGATTGCTTCCAAGTTTTGGCAATTATGAATAAAGCTGCTATAAACATCCATGTGCAAATTTTTGTGTGAACATACGTTTTTAACTCATTTGGAAGTGCAATTGCTGGATTGTATGATAAGAGCATGTTTAGTTTTGTGAGAAACTGCCAAACTGCTTTCCAAAATAGCTATACCATTTTGCATTTCTCCTAGCAATGAATGAAACTTCCTGTTATTCCATGCCCTTGCCACATTCAGTGTTGTGTTACAGATTTTCTGATAGGTCTTTAGTGGTATTTTGTAACAACAAATACATTTGCATTTTCCTGATGATACATGATGTTGAGCATCTTTTCATATGCTTTTTTGCCATCTGTATATCTTTGGTGAGGTATCTGTTAAGATCTTTGGCCCATTTTTTTAAATTGGATTCTTATTGTTGACTCTTAAGAATTCTTTGTATATTTTGGATAACAGCCCTTTATCTGATATACCTTTTGCAAATATCTTCTCCTACTCTGTGGCTTGTCTTCTCATTCTCTTCACATTGTCTTTCACAGAGTAGAAGTTTTTAATTTTAATGAAGTCCAGCTCATCAAGAATTTCTTTTATGGATCATGTCTTTGGTGTTGTATTTAAGAAGTCATTGCTGTACTTAAGGTCACCTAGGTTTTCTCTTACATTATCTTCTAGGAGTGTTATAGTTTTGCATTTTACATTTAGCTCTATAATCCATTTTGAGCTAATTTTTGTGAAGGGTGTAAGGCCTGTATCTAGATTCATTTTTTTTTGCACATGGATGTCCAGTTGTTCCAGCATCATTTGTCAAAAAGACTGTTGAACAGACTGTTCCATTGTATTCCTTCAGCTCCTTTGGTGAAGATCAGTTGAGTATATTAATGTGGGTCTGTTTCTGGGCTCTCTGTTCTTCCCTGATCTATTTGCTTTTTCTTTCCCCAATGCCACACTGTCTTGGTTATTGCAGCTTTCTAGTAAGTCTTTAAAAATTTTTTTTTAATATTTTTTCATTTTTTGAGAGACAGAGAGACAGAGCATGAGTGGGGGAGGGGCAGAGAGAGAGGGAGACACAGAGTCCGAAGCAGGCTCCAGGCTCTGAACTGACAGCACAGAGCCCAACGTGGGGCTCAAACCCACAGACCGCGATATCATAACCTGAGCTGAAGTCGGATGCTCAACCAATTGAGCCACCCAGGTGCCCTTCAGCTTTATAGTAAGTCTTAAAGTAGTCTTACTACTTTGTTCTTTTCCTTCAATATTGTGTTGGCTATTCTGGTCTTTTGCTTCTTCGTATAAACTTTAGAATCATTTGGTCTGTACCCACAAAATAACATGGTGGGATTTTGACTGAATCTATAGATAAATTGGGAAGGGCTGACATGTTGACAATAGTGAGACTTCATATATGTGAACATGGAATATTTATCTATTTATTTAGTACTTCTTTATCAGAGTTTTGTAGTTCTTCTCATATAGGTCTTGTACATATTTTGTTAGATTAATACCTAAACATTTCATTTTGGGGGAGTGCTAATGTAAATGGTATTTTTTAAAATTTCAAATTCTAGGGGCCTCTGGGTGGCTCCGTAGGTTTAGTGTCCAACTCTTGATTTCAGCTCAGGTCATGATCTCAGGGTCATGCAATCAATGACCACATTGGGCGGGGCGCCTGGGTGGCGCAGTCGGTTAAGCTTCCAACTTCAGCCAGGTCACGATCTCGCGGTCCGTGAGTTCGAGCCCCGCGTCAGACTCTGGGCTGATGGCTCGGAGCCTGGAGCCTGCTTCCGATTCTGTGTCTCCCTCTCTCTCTGTCCCTCCCCCGTTCATGCTCTGTCTCTCTCTGTCCCAAAAATAAATAAACATTGAAAAAAAATTAAAAAAAAAAAAAATGACCACATTGGGCTCCACAGCATGGAGACTGCTTAGGATTCTATCTGTTCGTCTCTCTCTCAAAAAATAAAAATAAATATTCGCATTAAAAATAATAAAAAATAATAAAACTTCAAGTTCTATTTGTTCATGCCTAGTATATAGGCAAGAAGTGACTTTTATATATTAACCTTGTATCCAGCAACCTTGCTATAACTACTTATTAGTTTGAGTTTTTTGGTTGTCAATTTTTGTCAGATTTTCTATTAGATGAACATGTCTAAACAAAGACAATTTTATTTCTTCCTTTCTAATCAGTATACCTTTTATATCCTTTTCTTATTTTATTGCATTAGTTAGGACTTCTAGTACAATGTTGAAAAGGAGTGGTGAGTAGTAACATCCTTGCCTTGTTCTTGATCTTAATGGGAAAGCTAGTTTCTCACACTGTGAAGTATGGTGTTAGCTATAGTCTGTTTGTTTGTTTGTTTGTTTGTTTGTTTGTAGATATTCTTTATCAAACTTTGGAAGTTCTCTCCTATTCCTAGTTTACAAGAATTTTTATCATGAATGAGTATTGTTGCATTTTGTCAAATGCTTTTTCTGCATCTATTGATATCATCATGTGATTTTTATTTTTTAACCAGTTGATGTAATGATTACACTAATTGATTTTCAAATGTTGAACTAGTCTTGTGTATCTTGGATAAATCCCATTTGGTTGTGGGATGTAATTCTTTTTATACATTGTTGCATTCGGTTTGCTAATATTTTGTTGAGGACTTTTGCATCTATGTTCATGAGAGATATTGTTCTATAATTGTCTTTTCTTTTTTTTTAATTTCAAATTTTATTTTATTTATTTATTTAATATTTTTTGTTTGTTTTTTTTTTCATCTTTATCAGAGGTCTATTTTTTTTTAATATGAAATTTATTGACAAATTGTCTTTTCTTCAAATGTCTTTGTTTTTGATATTAGGGTAATATCTCATAGAATGAGTATGAAGTAAATATTACTACTTCTTCTATCCTCTAAAAGAGATTGCAGAGAGTTGGTACAATTTCTTCTCTAAATGTTTGGTGGAATTCACCAGTTATCCCATTTGGGCCTGGTCTTTGGTTTTAGATGGTTATCAGTTATTGATTCAATTTCCTTAATGGATATAGGCTGATTGAAGTGATCTTTTTGAAGAATTTTTTTTTCATGTTTATTTATTTTGAGGGGCGGGGAGAAGGGCAGAGAGCTAGGGAGAGAGAGAATCCCAAGCAGGCTATACACTGTCAGCACAGAGCCTGACATGGGGCTCAATACCACAAACCTTGAGATCATGACCTGAGTCAAAATCAAAGAGTCAGATGATTAACCAGATGAGCCACCCAGGCACCCCTTCAAATCACCTTTTTGTATGAGTTTTGCTAGATGTGTTTTTCTAAGAATTGGTCAGTTTCATCTAGTTATCAAATTTGTATGTGTAGAGTTATTTATAATATTTCTATATTATCCTTTTAGTGTCCATGGGATTTCCCTCTTTCATTTCTGATATTTGCAATTTTTGTCCTCTCTCTCTCTCTCTCTTTTTAGTTAACCTGAGTAGAGTCTTAATAATTTTATTGATCTTTTCAAAGAATCAGCTTTTGATTTTGTTGCTTTTCTCTATTAATTTCCTGTTTTCAATTTCATTGATTTCTGCTCTGATTTTTGTTTCTTCTCCTTACTGTGGGTCTAATTTGTTCTTCTTTTTCTAGTTTCTTAAAATAGAAACTTAGATTATTGATTTAAAAAAATTTTTTAATGTTAATTTATTTTTGAGACAGAGAGAGACAGAGCATGAACGGGGGAGGGTCAGAGAGAGGGAGACACAGAATCTGAAACAGGTTCCAGGCTCTGAGCTGTCAGCACAGAGCCCGATGCGGGGCTCAAACTCACGGACTGAGAAATCACGACCTGAGCTGAAGTCGGCTGCTTAACCGACTGAGCCACCCAGGCGCCCCAGATTATTGATTTTTTAATCTTATTTTTCTATTCTAAAATATTCATTCAATACTATAAATTTCCCTGTAAGCACTGCTTTTACTGCATCCCATAAATTTTGATAAATTGTGTTTTCATTTTCATTTAGTACAAAATATTAAAAAATTTCTCTTGAGAATTCTTCTTTGACCCATATGTTGTTTAGAAGTGTGTTGTTAATTGCCAGATTTTTTGGGATTATCTTTGTTATCTTTGTTATTGATTTCTAGTTTAATTTCATTGTGGTCTGACATCATATGATTTCTATTGTTTCCAGTGCAGAATGTGGTCTGTCTTGGTGAATTTACACGTGAACTTAAGAAGAATGTTCTGCTGTTGTTGGGTAAAATAGCCTATAGGTATCAGTGATAGCTAATGGGTTGATGGTGTTACTGAGTTTAACTATGTCCTTATGTAACTTACTTCTTCATTTAGTAAATATCATGAACATGTTTATCAGTAGGTGCATTTTTATACCAGCATTATTGATGAGAGCATATTTCACTGACCATAAAATATATGATTTTTTTAAATCATTCTAACTCTTTGGAACTTTAAATATAATTCTGTAATGCTAAGTATATTCATATTGTTGTGGGTAATAGGTATCCAGAATTTTTCATCTTGTAAATCTGAAATTCTCTACCCAATAAATAACTGCAGAGCATAAGCTTTTATTTTTTTTATTTATTTTTTTTTCAACGTTTATTTATTTTTGGGACAGAGAGAGACAGAGCATGAACGGGGGAGGGGCAGAGAGAGAGGGAGACACAGAATCGGAAACAGGCTCCAGGCTCTGAGCCATCCGCCCAGAGCCCGACGCGGGGCTCGAACTCACAGACCGCGAGATCGTGACCTGGCTGAAGTCGGACGCTTAACCGACTGCGCCACCCAGGCGCCCCGCATAAGCTTTTAATATGAATGAAGTCTGTTGTTATTTTTTCTTTTCTAGATTGTGCTTTTAATGTCATGTCTAACAACTATTTGCCTAACCTTGGGTCATAAGATTTTCTCCTACATTTTTTTCTAAAAGTTTTGTAGTTTAGTGCTTTTATTTTATTTTATTTTATTTTTCTCTCAAGTTAGTTAACATACAGTATAGTCTTGCCTTCAGGAGTAGAACCCAGTGATTCATCACTTACGTATAACATCCAGTGCTCATCCCAAGTGCCCTCTTTAATGCCCATCACCCATTTAACCTACCCCCCACATGTTCCTACCACCACCAACTCTCAGTTTGTTATCTGTATTTAAGAGTCTCTTATGGTATGCCTCCATGTCTGTTTTTCCTTATTTTTCCTTCTCTTCGCCATGTTCGTCTGTTAAGTTTCTCAAATTCCATATATGAGTGAAATCATTTGATATCTATCTTTCTCTGACTGGCTTGTTTCTCATAGCGTAATACCCTCTAGTCCCATCCATGTTGTTGCAGATGGCAAGATTTCATTCTTTTTCACTGCTGAGTAGTATTCCATTGTGTATCTATACCATATCTTCCTTATCCATTCATCAGTTGATGGACATTTGGGCTCTTTCCATAATTTGGCGATTGTTGATAGTGCTGCTATAAACATTGGGGTGCATGTGCCCCTTTGAATCAGCATTTTTGTATCCTTTGGATAAATTCCTAGTAGTGCAATTGCTGGGTCATAGGGTAGTTCTTTTTTTTTTTTTTTTTTTTTTAAGAAACCTCCACACTGTTTTCCAGAGTGTCTGCCCCAGTTTGCATTCCTATCAGCAGTGCAGTAGGGTTCCCCATTCTCCACATCCTTGTCCATATCTGTTGTTTCCTGAATTGTTAATTTTAGCCATTATGACTGTTGTGAGGTGGTATCTCATTGTGGTTTTGATTTGTATTTCCCTGATGATGAGTGATGAGGAGCATTTTTTCATGTGTCTGTTAGACATCTAGATGTCTTCTTTGGAAAAATGTCTATTCATGTCTTCTGCCCTTTTCTTCACTGGATTATTTGTTTTTCTTGGGGGGGTTGTTGAGTTTGGTAAGTTCTTTACAGATTTTGAATACTAACTCTTTATCTCATATATCATTTGCAAATATCTTCTTCCATTCCATCAGTTGCCTTTTAGTTTTGTTGATTGTTTCCTTTGCTGTGCAGAAGCTTTTTATTTTGATGAAGTCCCAATATTTCATTTTTGCTTTTATTTCCCTTGCCTCTGGAGATATGTCAAGTAAGAAGTTGCTGTGGTTGAGGTCAAGGTGTTTGCTGCCCGTTTTCCTCTGTAGGATTTTGATGGTTTCCTGTTTCACATTTAGGTCTTTCAAACGTTTTGAATTTATTTGTGTGTACAGTGTAAGAAAGTGGTTCAGTTTCATTCTTCTGCATGTTACTGTCCAGTTCTCCCAGCACCATTTGCTGAAGACTGTCTTTTTTCCATTGGATACTCTTTCCTGCTTTGTTGAAGATTAGTTGGCCATGTATTTGTGGGTCCACTTCTGGGTTCTCTATTCTATTCCATTGATCTGTGTGTCTGCTTTTGTGCCAATACCATACTCTCTTGATTACAGCTTTGTAATACAGGTTAAAGTCTGGTAGTGTGATGCCTCCAACTTTGGTTTTCTTTTCAACATTACTTTGGCTATTTGGGTCTTTTTGTGGTTCTATACAACTTTTAGCTTCGAGAAGAATGCTGGTGCTATTTTGATAGGGATAGCATTGAATGTGTAGATTTCTTTGGGTAATACCGACATTTTAACAGTATTTGTTCTTCCAACCAATGAGCATGGAATGTTTTTCCATTTCTTTGTGTCTTCTTCAATTTATTTAATAAGATTTCTGTAGTTTTCAGCATATAGATCTTTTACCTCTTCGGTTAGGCTTATTCCTAGGTCTTTTATGGGTTTTGGTACAATTGTAAGTGGGATTGATTCCTTGATATCTCTTTCTGTTGCTTCATTATTGGTGTATAGAAATGCAACTGATTTCTGTACATTGATTTTATATCCTGAAGCTTTGATGAATTCATGTGTCAGCTCTAGCAGTTTTTTGGTAAAGTCTTTTGGATTTTCCATGTAGAGTATCATGTCATCTGTGAAGAATGAAAGCTTGACTTTTCCTTTGCCAATTTGGATACCTTTTATTATTATTATTTTTTTGTCTGATTGCTGATGCTAGGACTTCCAACACTATGTTAAACAACACTGGTGAGAGTGGACATCCCCGTTGTATTCCTGACCTTAGGGGGAAAGCTCTCAGTTTCTCCCCATTAAGGATGAAATTAGCTGTGGGCCTTTCATATATGGCTTTTATGATGTTAAGGTATGTTTCTTCTATCCCAACTTTCTTGAAGATTTTTATGAAGAAACGATGCTATGTTTTGTCAAATGCTTTTTCTGCATCTGTTGACAGGATCATATGGCTTTTATTCTTCCTTCTGTTAATGTGACATATCTCATTGATTGGCTTGTGAATATTGAACTAGCCCTCCAGTCCAGGAATGAATCTCACTTGATCATGGTGAATAGTTCTTTTAATGTACTGTTGAATTCAATTTGCTAGTATCTTGTTGAGAGTTTTTGCATCTAAGTTCATCAGGAATATTGATCTGTAATTCTTTTTAGTGGGGTCTTTGTCTGGTTTTTGAATCAAGGTAATGCTGGCTTCATAGAATGAGTCTGGAAGCTTTCCTTCTGTTTCTATTTTTGGAGTAGCTTGAAAAGAATAAGTATTAACTCTGCTTTAAATGTCTGGTAGAATTCCTCTGGAATGCCCTCTGTCCCAGAACTCTTATTTATTGGGAAATTTTTGATAACTGATTCAATTTCTTCACTGGTTATGGGTATGTTCAAATATGCTACTTCTTCCCATTTGAATTTTGGTAATGTGTGGGTGTCGAGGAATTTGTCCATTTCTTCCAGATTTTCCAGTTTGTTGGCATATAATTTTTCATAGTATTCTCTAATAATTGTTTGTATTTCTGTGGTGTTGGTTGTGATCTGTCCTCTTTCATTTGTGATTTTATCTATTTGGATCCTTTCTCTTTTCTTTTTGAGAAGTCTGACTAGGGGTTTATCAATTTTGTTTATTTTTTTAAAAAAACTGGCTCTTAGATTCATTGATCTGTTCTACTCTTTTTTTTGGATTCTATATTGTTTTTTTCTGCTCTAATCTTTATTATTTCCCTTCTTTCTGGATTTGGGTTTTATTTGTTGCTGCTTTTCTAGTTCCTTTAGGTGTGAGGTTACATTCTGTATTTGGAATTTTTCTTGCTTATTGAGATAGGCCTGGATTGTGATGTATTTTCCTTTTAGGACTGCCTTTGCTGCATCTCAATGGGTTTGGACTGTTGTGTTTTCATTTTCATTTGCTTCCATATATTTTTTAATTTCTTTTTTAATTTCCTGGTTGACCCATTATTCTTTAGTAGGATGTTTTTTAACCTCCATGTATTTGGGGGCTTTCCAAATTTTTTCTTGTAGTTGATTTCAAGTTTCATAGCGTTGTGATCTGAAAACATGCATGGTATGATCTCTATCTTTTTGTACTCATTGAGGGCCTTTTTGTGACCCAGTATATTATCTATTTTGGAGAATGTTCCATGTGCATTAGAGAAGAATGTGTATTCTGCTGCTTTAGAATGAAAAGTTCTGAATATATCTGTTAAGTCCATTTGGTCCAATGTGTCATCCAGAGCCGCTGTTTCCTTATTGATTTTCTGCCTAGATGATCTGTCCATTGCCATAAGTGTGGAGTATTAAAGTCACCTACAATTACAGTATTATTACCAATAAGTTTGTTTATGTTTGTGATTGATTTATATATTAGGAGGCATAAACATTTACAATTGTTAGCTCTTCTTGATGGACAGGTCCCTTAATTATGATATAATGCCCTTCCTCATCTTTTGTTAAAGTCTTTGTTTTAAAATTGTGGTGGTGGCGGGGAGCGGGTTCCTGGGTGGCTCAGTTGTTTAAGCGCCTGACTTCAGTTCAGGTCATGATCTCATGGTTTATGAATTTGAGCCCCATGTTGGGCTCTGTGCTGACACCTCGGAGCCTGGAGCCTGCTTTGGATTATGTGTCTCCCTCTCTCTCTGCCCCTCCCCCGCTCGTGCTCTGTCTCTCAAAAAAAATTTTTTTTTACATTTATTATTTTTTTGTGAGAGACAGAGAGAGACAGGGCACGAGTGGGGGAGGGGCAGAGAGAGAAGGAGACACAGAATCCAAAGCAGGCTCCAGTCTCTGAGCAAGCTGTCAGCATAGAGCCTGACACGGGGCTCAAACCCATGAACCGTGAGATCATGACCTGAGCCAAAGTTGGACGTTCAACCAACTGAGCCACCCAGGTGCCCCTAAAGTCTTTGTTTTAAAATCTAGTTTGTCTGATATAAGTATGGCTACTCTGGCTTTCTTTTGATGTCCAGTAGCATGATAGATGGTTCTCCATTCCCTGACTTCCAATCTGCAGGTCTCCTCAGTTCTAAAATGAGTCTCTTATAGGCAGCATATAGATGGATCTCAGTTTTTTATCCATTCTGACATTCTGTGTCTTTTGATTGGGGCACTTAGTCGATTTACATTCAGAGTGATTATTGAAAGATATGGATTTAGTGCCATTGTGTTATCTGTAGATTTCAGGTTTGTGGTGATGTCACTGGTCCTTTTTAGTTTTTGCTGCTTTCCACTCACAGAGTCCCCCTTAGGATTTCTTGTGGGGCTGGTGTAGTGGTCATGAACTTCTTTTGTAAGGGTTAAATTGTGGTGTAGGGCTAACACGTAGTTTGAAAAATAACAGCCTTGTTCTGACACTGAAGGTCAAGAGATAACAGCCTTACTTTACTCTTGTAAATTATGCTTCATACTCTTGTAAATCAGGCTTCACCAATGAAGCAAACAAAAGCTCAAAGAAAAGAGCATCAGAGGCAAGGTCAAGGAGATCCACTGGTTGCAACTTAGTGGCAGCAAGTCTAAAATAATCACCTCATCTGTTTCTAACTGTTTCTAACTGTTTCTAACTCATCTGGGAACTGTTTCTAACTCGTCTGGGAACTGTTTCTCTGTTCTGTTCCCAGGTGATGATAAAACGATGTAATCGGCCATAAAAACTCTGTACCCCGTCTGTTCGGGGCCACACTCTTATCAAGAGTGTTGGTCCCGATCGGTCGGCCTTGCCTCTCATTGCAATAAACTTTGTTGTGACTGTCACTGGTGCCCGTAGCATTCTGATTCAGGAGTCATGTGGATGCAACACTTTAGTTTCTGTTTGTCTGGGAAAGCCTTTATTTCACCTTCTATTCTGAATGACAGCCTTGATGGATAAAGGATTCTTAGCTGCATATTTTTCCTATCCAGCACATTGACTGTTTCCTGCCACTTCCTTCTGGCCTGCATAGTTTCAGTGGACAGGTCTGCTACTACCCTGATGTGCCTATCCTTGTAGGTTAAGGACCATTTGTCCCTAGCTGCTTTCAGAATTCTCTTTCTCTTTATATTTTGCCAGTTTCACTGTGATATGGCATGGTGTTGACCTGTTTTTGTTGATTTTGAAGGGGGTTCTCTGTGCCTCTTGGACTTTGATGTCTGTTTCTTTCCCCAGATTAGGGACGTTCTCAGCTGTAATTCGTTCATATAAACCCTCTGTCCCTTTCTCTCACTCTTCTGGAATTCCTATGATATGGATATTGTTTCATTACATGGAATCACTTCACTTTCTAATTCTCCCCTCGTGATCTAGTAATTTCCTTTCCCTCTTTTTTTAGCTTCATCATTTTCCATAATTTTATCTTCTGTTTCACCTAGTCTCTCCTGTGCTTCTTCCATCCTTGCTGTCCCTGTATCTAGTTTATTTTGCATTTCGTTATAGCATTTCTTAATTCATTGTGACTAGTTCTTAGGTCTTTGGCCTCTGCAGCAAGAGATTCTCTGCTGCTTCCATGCTTTTTTTAAGCCCAGCTATTAGTCTAAATTCTTGTTCAGATATATTGTTTATATCTGTTTTGAGCAATTCTCTGGATGTGATTTCTTCCTGAAATTTCTTTTGAGGAGAATTCTTCTGTTTTGTCATTTTGGCTAAGTTTCTGTCTTTTGTGTGTTTTTTTAAAAAAAAAATTTTTTTAACGTTTATTTATTTTTGAGACAGAGAGAGACAGAGAATGAATGGGGGAGGGGCAGAGAGAGAGGGAGACACAGAATCGGAAGCAGGCTCCAGGCTCTGAGCCATCAGCCCAGAACCTGACGCGGGGCTCCAACTCACGGACCACGAGATCGTGACCTGAGCTGAAGTCGGACGCTTAACCGACTGAGCCACCCAGGCACCCCTCTTTTGTGTGTTTTAATAGCTTGTTTTGTGTCCTGCACCTGTGAGTACTACTATATTAAAAAAGGGTCATACACTGTCCAGGGCCTGGCACTTCAGGAAGTGTTTTTGGTGTATGTTGCATGCACTCAGTTGTTGCATTTGGGCTGCTGTATCCTACTGGTCAGTCCTCTGCAAAGTTCCTCCTTGATTGTAGTGGTGGAGTGTTTGGATCTTCAACCATGTGTGCTTTGATTTGTTTGTTGAAGTGACCCTGGAAAATAAGAAAAGGGGGGAGGGGAAACCTGATCCCTTGAAAAGAGAAAAGTGAAAGGGGAGAAAAGAAGACCGAAGAGAGAGTAAAAAAAAAACTCTATAAGGCTAAATCCAGAGAAAGAGAAAAGAAAAAAAGGAAGAAGAGATAGACAAGGTATAAAAAGAATAGTGTAAAAATGCCTGATCAAACAAATTTATATTTATCTAATAAACAGTCAGACACTATGAACCTGATTCCAAAAGAAGAAAATAAGAGGGTAGAAAGAAAAAACAAAGAAAAAGACAAACAGACAAACAAGCAAACAAAAACAAAAAAACGGTTGTCTTTGGGGCCTGGGACCGGTGGCTGTGCTGATCTGGAGGAGAGGCTGGTTGTTGGGTCAGTGTCAGTCTTCCTCCAGCTGATAAGCAGTTGCCAGGGCACAGAGGGGCGGAGTTTGGTGTAAGTGGGTCCTGTTTCCACTGGGGGCTGCTGCATTGCTCTCTGAAGTCCCACTCTGAAGTGTTAGTGTTGGGGAGAAAAATGGTGAGACCCTAATCTCTCCTCCCCTGACCGGTGTCTCAAACCACACTGTTCAGGTAGCCCTCACAGAATAGCCTAGAAGTTCAGCTTGCCCTGCTCCACAGTCTCTCTCCTGCCTTCTAGGCACTTGGCTGGGATTCAAAACCTGAAGTCTCAAAGGACCCTGCACCATGTGGACCCTGCACTATCAGGACCCTGTTCTGGTGAAGTACCACTCAGCCCTGCTGATACAAGGCCTTTGGCTGGCACCTGCAGGGTCCTTTGCCCTTGCGGAGGCAATAAACCTTCTTCCCACAGTTCTGGAGAAAGGGGACTGTGCTGTCTCAGTGTGCCCCTGAGATCACTACCGTTCTCCAGGTGGCTGCCTCCTTCCCAGGAGTGTGCACACAGCTCTGGCTTTGCCAGAGCAAGTCCCACACTTTTGAAACCTCTGAGTTTTAGCTCCTAAGGCTGGTTGCAAAATAGAAACTGGCACTCTCTGTATTTCTCGTCTCCCAGTCCATGGTGTGGAGAGGTTTTTCTCCTGTGTTAACTCCATACCACAATTTCACAACCCCTCTCTTTCTCTCCCTTTTGTCTCTCCACAGAAGGGGTTCCCTCCCTTCTGTGCCGACATGGCCATTTGATCTCCCCCAATTCACATACACTCACCTCTATCCCGCCAAGCTGTCTCCCTCCAACTGTAGAGATCTTTCTGCCACTCCGCAGATCGATTTCTTGGGTGTTCCAAGCATTCTGACCTCAATACAGCTGTGTTTGAGGGACGAGGAAAATCCTGGTTTCCCTACTTCTCCATCTTTTCTCTGCCCCTCTTCAGTGTTTGTATTTAGATTTATGGTCCATTCTGAGTTTGTTTGTATGTAGGTATCAATTATTTTTAAAGTTTATTCATTTTGAGAGAGGTTGCTTGTGCATGCATTCAAGCAAGTGGGGGAGGGGCAGAGAGAGAGGTAGAGAGAGAGAGTCTCAGGCAGGCTGTACACTGTCAGGCAGAGCCCAATGCGGGGCTCGAACCCACCATGAGATCATGACTTGAGCCAAAGTCAGATGCTCAACTGACTGAGCCATCCAGGTGCCCCCTGAGTTAATTTTTATAGAAAGTGTAAACTGTAGGTCATGAAGATTCATTTGCTTTTTTTTTGAACTTATTAAATTCTGATTGTTCCAATACCATTTGTTAAAAAAGACATCCTTTCTCCACTGAATTGCCTTTAACACCTTTGTAAAAAAAATCAATTGGTGATATTTGTTTGGGTCTGTTTGTGGATTCTATTCTGCACCCTTGATGTATGTGCTTTACTTTTTTTTTAAGCTTATTTATTTGTTTTGAGAGAGGAGGAGAAGGGGTAGAGAGAGAGGGAGAGTGAATCTCAAGTAGGCCCTGTGCTGTCAGCATGGAGCCTAATGCCGGGCTCAGTCTCACAAACCATAAGATCCTGACCTGAGCTTAAATCAAGAGTCAGACACTTAATGGGCTGAGCCACCTAGGTACCCCAGTGCCTGTCCTTTTCTAATACCATACTGTCTTGGTTACTGTAGCTTTATAGTAAATCTTAAAATCAGGTACTGTGATTCCTCCAAATTTATCTGCTTTTCTTCTGAATTGTTATAATAAATCTAGGTTTTTTTGCCCATATTTAAATTTAGAATCAACTTGTCTATATCAATAAGAATATGCTGGGGATTTTATTGGAACTGCAAGAAGTTTAAAGATTTATTTCGAGAGACTTGACGTCTTTAGTATATTGAGTATTATAATTCATGAATATTGTATGTTTATTTATTTAGGTTTTTGAATTTTTATCAGTATTTAAAATTTTTCTGCCTAAGACCTGGACACATTTTATTAAATTTATTAAATTTATGCCTTAGTATTTCCTTTTCAAAAAGACTATTATAATTGGTTTTGTTTTTATTTTTTATTAAAAAATTTTTTTTACATTTATTCATTTTTGATAGACACAGAGCATAAGTGGGGGAGGGGCAGAGAGAGAAGGAGACACTGAATCCGAAGCAGGCTCCAGGCTCCCAGCTGTCAGCACAAAGCCTGACGTGGGGCCCGAACCCACAAACCACAAGACCGTGACCTGAGCTGAAGCCTGATGCCCAACCAACTGAGCCACTCAAGCACCCCTAATTGGTTTTGTTTTTAAAATTTTTGTTTCAAATTCTTCATTGCTAGTACTCAGAAATATGTTGAATTTGTATGTTGATCATGTAACCTATTATCCTATAACCTTACTAAACTTACTAGTTGTAAGAGATTAAAAAAAAAAAAAAACCTTGGGATTTTCCATGTAGATAATCATGTCATCTGAAAAAAAGGACAGTTTTATTCTTTTTCTTGCCTTACTGCACTGCCTAGGACTTCCAATATAATGTTGAATAGGAATGGTAGTGAGAGTGGACATCCTTGCCTTATTCCCATCTCAGGAAGAAAGCATTCACACTTTCCTAATTAAGTACAATGGTTTTATGTAGATATCTTTTATCAGATTGAGGAAGTTTCCTTCTGTGCTTAGTTTGCCAAGAGCTTTTATCATGAATGAATGTAGAATTTTGTTAAATGATTTTTCTACATCAATTAATAAGATCATGTGGTTTTTCTTTTTCAGACTGTTAATATAATGGGTTATATTGATTGATTTTCTAATGTTGAACAGGCTTGCATATTTGGAATTAATTCCACTTGGTCATGGTGTACAATTCTTTTTATACATTGCTGCATTTGATTTGCTCATATTTTTTTGAGAACTTTTGTGCCTAAGTTCCTGAGATACCTATCTATAACTTGCTTGCTTATTTGCTTTTCTTTTCTTGCTTCCCCCTTTTTGGGGGAAAACTACCCTTGTCTAGTTTTGGCATCAGGGTAATACAAGCCTCATTAAATGAGTTGGGAAGTATTTCCTCCTTTCTCGTTTTCTGGAAAACAGTGTGTAAAATACATGTTAATTCTTTCTTAAATGTTTGGTAGAATTCTCCAGTGAAATCATCTTGGCCTGGAATTTTTTTTTTTCAAAAACTTCTATTAAAAAGGAACCCTGTTGGGGTGCCTGGGTGGCTCAGTCGGTTAAGCGTCCGACTTCGGCTCAGGTCATGATCTCGCAGTCCGTGAGTTCGAGCCCCACGTCAGGCTCTGTGCTGCCAGCTCAGAGCCGGGAGCCTGTTTCAGATTCTGTGTCTCCCTCTCTCTCTGCCCCTCCCCCGTTCATGCTCTGTCTCTCTCTGTCTCAAAATAAATAAACGTTAAAAAAAACAAGCCTGCAGATTAAATTTTTAAAATTAATATAGGAATATTCAGGTTATATATTTTATCTATTGGGTGAGTTTGGTAGCTTGTGGTTTTCAAAGGAATCGGTCCATTTCATCAAAGTTGAATTTATGTGTATAATATGTTCCAAATATTTCCCATCTTTTTAATGTCTGTAAGGTCTACTGTGGTATCTTTCATTTCTACATTGGAAATTTGTGTTTTTTCTTTCTCTCTCTCTCTCTTTTTGGTCAATATTGCTAGAAGTTTGTCAATTTTATTGATCTTTTCAAACACCAGATTTGGTTTTATTTTTTTTTTTCAACGTTTATTTATTTTTGGGACAGAGAGAGACAGAGCATGAACGGGAGAGGGGCAGAGAGAGAGGGAGACACAGAATCGGAAACAGGCTCCAGGCTCCGAGCCATCAGCCCAGAGCCTGACGCGGGGCTCGAACTCACGGACCGCGAGATTGTGACCTGGCTGAAGTCGGACGCTTAACCGACTGCGCCACCCAGGCGCCCCAGATTTGGTTTTATAGATTTCCTCTATTTTTTGTTTTTAATTTCATTGACTTTTGCTCTAATATTTATTATTTCTTTTCTCTGCTTGGTTTGGGTTTGCTTTGCTCTTCTTTCTCTGTTCCCTCTGTCCCCACCCCTCCCCCTCCAGACTTAGTTCTTTATTGATCTATCTGCAAGTTCACTGATCTTTTCCTTTGTAGCCTCCTATATACTGTTAAATAAATCCAGTAAATTTTTATTTAGTATATTTTCTTTTTCAGTTCTATATTTTCTATTTATTTATTTATAATTTATTTATTTTTGAGATAGAGACAGAGTGTGAGTGGGGAAGGGGCAGAGAGAGAAGGAGACACAGAATCAGAAGCAGGCTCCAGTCTCTGAGCTGTCAGCACAGAGCCTGACCTGGGGGCTCGAACCCACAAACTGCGAGATAATGACCTGAGCTGAAGTGGAACGCTTAACCAACTGAGCCACCCAGGCACCCCAATTTATTTTTATTTTTTGATGTTTATTTATTTTTGAGAGAGAGGGAGAGCACATGTGGGGGAGGGGTAGAGAGTGAGAGGGAGACAGAGGATCCGAAGTAGGCTCTTTCCTGAGAGCAGAGAGCCTGATGTGGGGCTCGAAGCTGCAAACTGTGAGATGATGACCTGAGCCAAAGTTGGAGGCTTAACCAACTGAGCCACCTAGGTGCTCCCCCATTTTTTTTTTTAAGTTTATTTATTTATTTTGAGAGAGAGAGAGTGCATGAGTGCAAGTTAGGACGGGGCAGAGAGAATTCCAAGCAGGCTCTGCACTGTCCACATGGACCCAGACTCTCAAACCCAGGAACCCTGAAACCACGGCCTGAGCTGAAATCAAGAGTCAGATGCTTAACTAACTGAGCCACCCAGATGCCCCTATATTTTTTGTTTAAAAAGCTTCCATTTCCTCCTGAGGTTTTTCATTTAGGCAACCAATTATGACAATGTTTTCCTTTAGGTCTTTGAATATATTTAGCTTCATTGCTTTAAAGCCTTGTATGGTAATTGTAACATCTCTGTTATCTTGGAGTCTATTCTATTGATTGCCTTTGCCCCCTTGATTGTGGGTTACATTTTCCTGTGTCTTAGAAAGTCTTAATTTTTGATTTTATATTGTATATTTTGGACATTTGGGGTTGGATATTTTAGGGACATAGGTTCCATTATTTTTTTCTAAAGAATGTTTACATTCGTTCTATCAGGAAATTAAAATACTGGCCGATTGCCTTGTACTTATGGTGTCTTGATATTATACTTTGTGAGGTCTCAGCAGGCCCTGAGAGGGCTTTACAAGGCACCTAGGAGACATACTGGAACCTGAGCCACTCTGGGCTAAACTCCCCAGACCGAGCCAAACACCCATGTCCGTCCCACTATCTCTTCCCTTCTGACCTCTCAAACAAACCCTCTGAGGTCTTGGTCCCTTAGTTTCATTCTCAACTCTCAGTTTTAGAGCAAATACTTTGTTCTGGGACATAATGTTTACTTCTGAACTGTGGTCCTTCTGGGGTTTTAGTGGAAGGCTTAAGATGTGGACCAAACCCCTCTACTTTGACAAGATTCTTATGACAAACTCTGCTTTGTGGTGGACTGCAGCTGAAATGTCTGTTCAGCTGTTTTTAGCCTTCCACCTGCAAATAACAGAGGGCTCAACTGCACTGGCTTAAATAAATAGGAGTTTATTCATTTTTTAAAAGAAATGTAGAGATGGATGGCTGCTGCTATTGGGAACCATGGTGCAATCATTTCATAGCTGGGTTGTTGTCATTCTTTCGGTTTTTCTTCGTGGCTGCAAGATGACTGCTGTACCTCCACTAATCTCATTACTATTAGAGGCTGGAAGAAATAGAAAGGGATTAGGCCAGCAATGTTGTTCTCTTCATATTAGGAAAGTAAAAGCCAGCAACCTACTCAGCATGTTTCTGTATGAATTTCACTACTCAAATCAGGAATGCATGGTCACCCTAAGTTGAAGGGAAACAGAAGATGGATTACAGGATTTCACAATTGACTGACTAGTTAGAAACTTCAGATAACTTAAAAAAAATTTTTTTTAATGTTTATTTATTTTTGAGAGAGAAAGAGAGAGTCAGAGCGCAAGCAGGGGAGGGGCAGACACAGAATGTGAAGCAGGCTCCAGGCTCCAAGATGTCAGCATAGAGCCTGACACAGGGCTTGAACTCACAAACCGTGAGATCGTGACCTGAGCCGAAGTTGGATGCTTAACCAATTGAGCCACCCAAGCGCCCCTAGGTAACTTTTTTGATATTTAATCATTTATCTTAGTAATATGAGACATTTATTTATTTTAAATTTTATTTTATTATTTATTTTTTTATTGCACTATAATTAACATATATTAGTTTTGGTGTACAACATAATGATTTGATATTTGTATATATTGTGAAATGATCACTAGAATAAATCTAGTTAATATCCATCACCATTACATAGTTACAGCTTTTTTATTATGATGAGAACTTTTAAGATCTTTTTAGCAACTTTCAAAAATGCAATTCAGTATTAACTATAGTTATAATATTATACATTACAGTGAGTTAATAGAAAATATATATTGGTTTCTTCCCTGGTTCCTGGCACAAGCTCCTAAAACCCTTGTTATTTCCTGAGTCACCAGGTTGGCTCAGTCGGTTAAGCGTCAGAGCCTGGAGCCTGCTTTGGGTGTCTCCCTCTCTCTTTGCCCCTCCCCCGTTCTCTCTCTCTCTCTCTCTCAAAAATAAACATTAAAAAAAAAAAACTAAAAAAAAAATCCTTGTTATTTCCTAAAATATAAGAACACCAGGAGCATCTCTTGTTCTAATATTGGTCTTCGACTTCTGTTTCTGACACAGAGCTCCTAAAACCCTAGTAATTTCCTGGGAGATGGGAGTGTCTTTTGTCCTAATGAATTAACTGAGTGGGCTTCTGGATGAGACCTAGTCACAGGAAAGACAAATCCATGATTCCAAGTTTGGAATTTTCAGCCTTGTCCCTCATTCTCTTGAGAAGAGAGAAGGGCTGAAAATGGTGTTAATGATCGATCATGCCTATGTATGAAAGCTCCATAAAATCCCCAAAGTACTGGGTTTGAAGAGCTTCCAGGTTGGTGAACAGATCCACACGGGGAGGGTGATATACCCAACTCTATAGGAACAGAAGCTCCTGTGCTTGGGACCCTCCCAGACTTCATTACACTATGTATCTCTTCATCTGGTTGTTCATCTGTATCCTGTAGTAAGCTGGTAAATGTTAGTGTTGAGTTCTGTGAGCTGCTTTAGCAAATTAATTAAACCTAAGGAGGCGGGGGTTGGGGGGGGGGAGTGGATGGCGGGCATTGGAACCTCTGATCTATAGCCAATTGGTCAGAAGCACAGACAATAACCCGAGCTTGCAGCTGGTATCTAAGTGTGTGTGTGTGGGGGGGGGGGAGGCAGGGGAGGGCAGCCTTGTGGGACTGAGTCCTTAACCTGTGGGATATTATGCTTTGAGAAGACAGTGTCAGAATTGAGTTAAATTATAGGGTGCCCAGCTAGTGTTGCAGAGATTGTTTGGTGTGGGGTAAAACTTCCGCATTTGATGACTAGAAGTCAAGTGTTTAGGGCAAGTAGTAAAAAACAACACAGGAGGAAAGAATTGGGTTTTTCCCTACATAGGAAGGAAAAAAAAAAACCAAAAAAACAACCCTGAGTTTTTTCTGTTTTGATTACATACCTATAACTTATTTATTTTATAACTGGATATTTGTACCTTTTGGCCACCTCCACCTATTTCACCCTTTCCCCACTCCTAAAGCATTTAGTTTTAATTGATTTGCAAATTATTAAAAAATTAATAAATGTTTTTAAACTAATCTCAACTACTATAAAATCAAATAAAGTAGAAAGGTAAATTTTTCACTCCTTTTACTCTCCTTGATTAATTGCTCCCCACAATTACTATTGACATACACAGAGTTTTTCTTCTTTCAGAAATGAGAATCAAACAATATATATTGTTCTGCAAACTGCTTCATTCACAGGACATATCATAGACCTATTTCCATGCTGTGACTTATTTTGAATGTTATTTTTAATGTTGACATTAAATTGTATTTTCTTTATATTATTTTAAAACATTTATATATTTTTATGTATCAGTATTTAATGTGTTGATAAAAATATTGTGTCTCATAAAATGTATATATACACACAAATACAAAAATCTGTATACTCACTGCCATTAAGTCACTCTATAATCTCTTCTCAGTCTCATTTTCTTTCCTGTATCCAGAGGTAACTACCTTCCTGAATTTTATGTTGTAAGTTATCACTTATGATATTAAATGATATTCTCTTTTTTAAGTTTCTGTCAATGTCTGTATGTATACAGTATTGTTGTGAATATTCTTATATGTGATTCCTGCTACTTATGTGCAAGAGTTTCTTCTGAGTACATTTCTGAGGTGGAATTTCTGGGTCATAGAAAATGTGCATGTTCAATATCATATTGTTTCTAGAGTGATCCAATTTACTCTATTTTAGAAGCCTATTTTAGTAGCATTGAATTATTTTTTAAAAAGTACATGATTCTAACATAATCATCAGACAATATATTAGCTTATAAAAATGTGATCTATAGGAAACCTCTCAGGAACACTACTAGAATTACTGAATTGCTTTTTACTAACCAATTATAATTAAAACTTTGCAAATAATTTGCTAATGTTTTTATTATATTGCATTGTATTTGGTTCACATGTGCTATTTAACATTATTCCAGAAGAAGAACAATGAAGCATAATGTAATGTATTTGTATGGTTATGCTTTGTCCAGCAACATTACTCCATGATTGTTACATGCATGTATCTAGGACCACCATTAGCTTCCTCTGGACTTTTTTTTTTCTTTTTTTTTTAAATGTGGTTTTTGTCTACAACACTGCCCCCTCATGACCACAAGTGTTAGTACAGGTGTGAATGTGAGGTAGATAGAGACAGTAACTGACAGATTTTATTTATTCAGTACAAATATTTTATTTGAAATGTGTTTAATTTTAAACATGTATGAAGTATGAATAATAGCAGAAATTAATTCTACCTTTTTACATTATTGTACTTGGGTTTCTTTTCCCCTAGAAATACTCAACTACCATTTATACTTATATACAAATACTTGGTGTTTAAAAAAATTTTTTTTAATTTATGTTTATTTTTGAGAGAGAGAAAGAAAGAGTGCGAGCAGGGGAGGGACAGAGAGAGAGAGGGAGACACGGAATCAGAAGCAGGCTCCAGGCTGGGAGCTGTCAGCACAGAGCCCCACGAGGGGCTCCAACTCAGGGACCTGGAGATTATGACCTGAGCCAAAGTCGGTCGCCCAACCCAGTGAGCCACCCAGGCACCCCCCCCTTTTTTAAATTTTTTAAAAATATATGTATTTTTGAGAGAGAGAGAGAGAACAAATATTTGGTGTTCAACATCTTGTTTCTTTTATTATACTTATTTCTAAATTACATACTACAAAATATAAACAGGTTCTTGACTAGATCGTTCTTTTAGACCCCCTTATTTTGCCCTCTCTCATTAATTGTATCATTTTTTTACCTCATATTTCAACATTTATTTATTTTTGAGAGGCAGAGAGAGACAGCACAAGTGGGGTTGGGTCAGAGAGACAATGAGACACAGAATCTGAAGCAGGCTCCGGGCTCTGGGCTGTCAGCACAGAGCCCCACGCGAACCCACAAACCCTGAGATCATGACCTCAGCCGAAGTCCGATGCTTAACCGACTGAGCCACCCAGGCGCCCCATTTTTTACCTCGTATTTCAAAACATCAAAATTCCTTCTCCCCATCCTTCATCAGAACCATCTTTGGCAGATCTGGGAGAAATTAAACCAGGTGTGCCCCAAACCTGTTTTGGCACAATGTTTTTTACAAATGAAATCTGAAAATACTGAACTTCAGGGGCACAACTGAGCAAAGAGCAGCAGCACTCTTGCTTCTGGATAGAATTGTGTTGAGAGGTTCTGTAGCAGCCGGCAGAGAAGCCGTGACAAAGTGTCCCGCTCCAGCAATATCGCCCCCTCTGCCTGAGTGACCCCTTGGAAGGAGTCTGCAGAACTGTCGGCATCTGAGGTTTCAGGCTGTGTTTGTTCTAAGGTGGGATCTCACTGCCCAGCTCCCGCGGGTTGAGCCAAAGGTTAATGTTTGGAGGTGCTCACCCCTTATTTATTGTAGTCAACTTAAAAGTAGCTCGGCAAGTGACTCCTAGAAGAAAATAAGATGACAAGGAAAAAAGAATGTAAAGACTCATTTTGTTACGATTTTTTATATTTTAGTTGCGAATATAAGTAGTTTTGCTTTTGATAATACACGTTTTTGGTTAAAAAAATTTTTTTTATGTTTATTCATTTTTGAAAGGCAGAGAGACAGAGCACAAGCAGGGGTGGGGCGGAGAGAGAGGGGGACACAGAATCTGAAACAGGCTCCAGGCTCTGAGCTGTCAGCACAGAGCGGGACTCGGTGTTCGAACTCACGAACCGCGAGATCATGACCTGAGCTGAAGTCGGATGCCCAACCGACTGAGCCACCCAGGCGCCCCGATAATACATGTTTTTTAATTGAAATATAGTTGACTTATAATACGAATATAAGTCGCTACCGAAATTCTCTTGAGACCTACATTGCTACAAGAGCATAAGGTCAAACGCGGATTCAAAAAAGGTCCCGAAGGAGATTTCATTAATTGCAAAATTAGCGCAGAGGTCCCCGGCTCTCTCACAACCCTCCTCCCAAGCGCCGGCGGCGCGGAGGGCCCCGAAGGTAGCCTCTTGCCCCTCCCGCGCAAAGTGGAGGTGGCGAGGCTCGCGGCTCTGCGGGAAAACGTCCACCTCGTGCTGCAAGTCTAGGGCCGCAGGCGCTGAGCCCCCGCAGGGAGGAGGGGCGGGCTCAGGGAGCCCCGCCCAGGGGGCGGGGCCAAGCGTTTCTCCCCAGCACCGCTGTGCAGAGTCTGAATCTCCAGGGTCTCCAGTTTAGAAAAGCCTATGCAAAGCGTAGCAGAAGCCAAGGTGCTTATCAGCAGATCTCTTATGATTGTTTGGTAAAAGCTCTGCGGGTCTGCACAGGTCGCCTCCCTCGGAGCTCGGCGACTGAACGTCGGAGCCGGCCCTCGGCCCCCCTGCAGTCGGAAGGTTACAGCAGCGGGAGCCAGAGAGGCGGTGGCGGCGGCCCAGGAAGGAGCAGCAGCGCCCGGGTGAGTCTGGGCATGTGTTTATCTCTCCGTGTGCCCAACTTTATGATTTACCCGCCTTCCTTTTCCACATCCAGGGCCTCTGATTCTACGTGTGCTTTTCTTAATCGGCGTAGGTAAAATGGTTCATGGGATTTCAAGACTTTCTTTTCCTCAATTTACTTTTGAGTAGTTTTCCCTTGTTTTATGTCACTGTTACCAAACGGCATGAATGAATGATGCAATCCTGCATAGGAGAGTCATCAGTACAAGATTAGGAAAATCTCCGAAATTTAGTGTTGCAGTGTTTGACTTTGTCATTTTCTCTCCCATCGGAATTAGAATTTTAAGTAAGTACCTACCAGCTACATTGTTGTAAAGGTACAACTTCAGTTGGGAATTAAATCATTCATTCATTAAACTTGTTTACTATGTTTTCTTTATAAGTGACTTGCATATTGTAGTTACTCTTTAAATATTTGACTGACCGGTATTGGAATGAGGATCGGGGAAGAAAATGATAAAATGCAGATTTCTAGATTTTATTACATCTACCTGGTAGGTTTTCAATATAATAATAGTGCTATCACTTTCATGTTGCTGAAATAAAGTAGTCAGGACGTTTTAAGTTTTCAGATAATTTGATTCATGCCTAATAATTTTTTAAAGTTAATGTTTTCTTGATATATAATTCAATGCAATAATATGCACCCACTTTAAGTGTACATTTTGATTAATTTTGACAATTGCATACACACTTTTAATCACCAGCACAATATAACACTTCTGTCACCCCTGAAAATTTCCTAAAACCTCTTTGCAGTCAGATCTCCCCACCCCTAGCCCTGCTGACCTGATTTTTGTCATTGTAGTATTTGTTTGTATTTTCTAGTGTTTTGTATAAATGGAATTATGTTCTTTTGTGTCCGGCTTCTTTTGGTATAAAAGGTTTTTTATATTTATCCCCATTTTTGGCATGCAGCACTAATTCCATCCTTTTTGTTGCTGAGTAGCATTCCATCGTAAGGATATACCACAATTTATTCATCCACTTATCTGTTGATGGACACTCTAGTTTGGGGCTTTCACGAATAAAGCGCTCTTTGATTGCTCTTGGATAAATCTCCAGGGTGGGATTGCTGAGTCTTATGGTAGGTATGTGTTTATTTTAAGAAACTTGCAAAATGTTTTCCAAAATGGTCGTACCATTTTCTATCCCTGCCAGCAGTGTATTAGAGAGTTCAGTTTTTCCAGGTCCTCACCAATACTTGGTGTGTGCAGTCTTTTTTGTTTTAGTCATTTGCCTTTTGAGTTTATCTGCATACCTTCTTTTTTGGAATGTCTATTCAAATATTTTGTTCATATTTTATTATAAGTTGTTCGTGTTATTACTGTGTTGTAAGAGTTCTTTATTCTGGATACAAGTGCTTTGTCAAATATGTGTACTGTAAACATTTTCTCCCATTCTGTGGCTTGCCTTTTCCTTTTCTTTCTTTTTTTTTCTATCATGAAAAAGCTTTTGAAGAGCTTTAATCTTGATGAAGTTCATTCTATCACGTTTTCCTTTCATTATTCATGTTTTTGGGGCGTTAAGAAAGTTTTGCCTACCTCAAAGCTGTTGTGTTAGCTATGTATTGCTGTATAACAAATTACCCCCAAACTTGGGAGCTTAAAACAACAAATATTTATTTTCTCAGTTTCTGGGGGTTAAAATTCTGGGAGCAGCTTAGCTGGGTGGTTCTGGTTTAGGATTTTTTAAGCGGTCACAGTTGGCCAAGGTGAACTCACCTAATGTTGTATTGGAGAAGATCTGCTTCCTAGCCCGCTCACATAGTTGTTGGCAGGATTCAGTTCCTTGAGGGTTGTCGGACTGAGGGCCTCAGTTCCTTTCTGGCTGTTTGCTGGGGGCCCCTTAAGTTCTGCCACACAGGCCTCACCATAGGCCACCACCAATGTGGCAGCTGTCTTTTCTTAGAGTAAGGGAGAGGCTGGGGCATGATGGAAGCCACATTCCTTTTTGTTTTTGAAATTAACTAAAAAACTTGGATGAGAGAAAGGGAACACAACCTTTTTTGAGTTCAGTAAGGACTGTATTTTGAGCCTTCCCTTTCAATCTCTTTGCTTTTTCTTGACTCATCTTATTTCTTTTATCTTTTTTTTCTTCTGAGATTTAGCATTGTTGTCTACTTTTTAAAAATTGATGAGGTTATTTTTTTAATGTTTATTTATTTTGAGAGAGAGTGTGTGCAAGCGTGTGTGCATGAGAATGGGGGAGGGGCAGAGAGAGAGAGACAGTGCAGAACCTGACTCGGGGGCTCCATCCTACAAACTGAGATCATGACCAGAGCCAAAATCGAGAGTCGGATGCTCAACCGAGATACTTCTATTTACAGTTTTGATTATGAGGATTTTAATTCAAAATTGTTGACTTTGTTCCCTTGTTATTGGGCAGCCAGACTTTTCTGTGACTGTTCTTGGAATATTGGAGACTTTGTCTCTTCGTTTTGAAGACAGCTGGGTCTGTTTTGTAGTCTGTTAATGTACCTAAGTCAGCTTCCCTGTGTTTGCATTTTGTTCTCTCAATAGATCCTCTTTTCTTCCCTTGTCTCTGTGTTCTGCTGATCTGGTGTAGGTGATTTCCTGTCAGACCTGAAGCTTTTGCAGAATCAAAGCCAGAGAAAAGTGTGTGTACTCCTCTGCAGTCCTGAAAGGAGGCAGAAGTCCAGCGTCTTGCAAGGGAAGCAGTCTTAGGGAACTTTGCATCTGACCTGTCTTTGTACCAGTCCTACCAGCTGGGAGAGTGAAGCTAGACAGTTTCTTTCTTCTCTTGAGTCTGAACCTTGATGTTCATTTCCTTCTTCTTTCTTTCTAGGCTCTTGCTCTTGCAGAACTCCCAAGATCTCATAAAGAAATTTGTAGTCAGAACTTTATGCTGCATTTTTATTCAGGAAAGAAGTAGGAAGAGAAGAGTGTCATTTCCTAGGAATCCAGCACTGGAGAAACGTGAGTCTGATTTGTTTTTTGTTGCTGTTAATTTGTTTATCAGTGATCAGTTTCCTCTTCACCGGAATAAAATTGTGCACTGTAATGTATGTGGGGTGCATAAAATCTCAGGTTCCCCAGTATAGCAGTTCCTTTTTTTTTTTTTTTTTTTTAATCATAAATGCATTCGCCAGGAACCCTAGGCTTAGTTACTGGAGGATCTTTGACTCTTCACTGATCCAGAAGCTTCTCAGGATCCATTGGTGCATTGTTGCAGTGCCCAGAGGGCCTGAAACAGACTCACCCCTCCTACCAAAAGTGACATCCATTTAAGCCTAGTAAGTTTTGTTCTCTTGGATGTGCTTGACCTCCGTAACCTCTGTACCAACTTGTATTTGTTCTTACACAAGTGAAGGTAAGAGGTCAATCCTAACAAAAGAGTAAGTTGGTGAAGGTGATCTTGGGTGCCTCTCATGGGATACATAGATGGAGAAGTTCAAACAGAGTATTTGTGGAGAGGTTTTTCCCTCTTATCCAAAATCAGAGCTCCTAAGGCTGGCCCTGAAGGAAAATATACTTTTGTACTTTTGGAGCTGGGGGTGAGAAGGGGTTGTCAGCAGAGGCTTCTTTACCATTGGCCCCATGTTTCCCCAAGATGGATCAGCTTGGGGTCAGGCAGACAGGAGACCTGTTCTGACCCGCAGAAGGGCAGTGGTTCATTGCTCAGGACTGGGCCTGGGAGCTGCCATGTCAAAGCACATACCCTTCTGCTAGGATTTCTTCCACCTCCAGCCCTGTTCCCCTCCCCACAAAGGCCAGATGTGAGGGATCCAGAGTTCATTCTCTAGCAATGATTTTTTTGTGTGTAAAATTCTAATGTACACAATTTACTTTGAAGCACCTGAACTTAGCAGATTTTTCCTCCCTCTAGCTATGAGAAATTTGAATAAGTGTGAATTGTGAGCCACTCCTGGTGAAGACCATGAAAAAACAGGCAGCCAGAAGTGAACAAGGAGGCAGGGCATTTTACAGTGCTGGCCATTTGTTCTAAGGTCTAAGTAGGGAGCCAAATCTGTGTAATCCTAGGGGTTGGAGGGCATATCCCCTGACATGAGCATTCTGTGGGGCAAAGTTAAGGTTATATAATCCAGCTGTGTCTTCTAGGGAGGGCATGGAGAAAGAACCAGCCTTCCAAGTAAATTCAATGTGACTTTTGTCTCAAACATCCTATTTTCTTTGTCTTTGGTACACAGTACAATCCAGGAAGCAGTTTTCTGTGCTTCTGAGTCATAAGTCAGGACTAGTGTTCATCTGGGGATATGGAAATCAGTCCTTACTTTATTTCAGGAAATGTGTGTTTCCTTTCATATCTGAGGCTGATGGTCTGGCTGAAGCTATTGCTATTATCAGTGGTCAAGAAGAGGCTCAAGTCACTGACTTTTCAAACACGAACAATAATGATTTGTCTGATCATCTCAGTGAGACTGGTAGCCTCTTGAACATGGTGCCCATTGTGTACTTCTCAGGTCATAGGCTTAGGCACAGGGTGGCAGTGTGGACTGGCTTTGGTCGTACAGGTTTTGAGGCTTCAGGAGCCGGTCAGTCATTCTCAGGAGTATTGCCTGTTCTTAGTGACATTGTACTACCTCATGCACAGTCTTAAAAGGTTCTTTGGCCTGTCCCATTTATCTCCTTTTAGCTCCTCTTATGTTATTTGTCTGTTCCTTGCTTTCCCTCTATTTGCATGTGATTGGTTCTCTTATGCTCGGTGGGATTGCATTGCATTAACTACCACTCCTCTGCTGATAGACTTCTGTCTTCTAGGCTTGTATAATGAGCCTGCCTAGCCATGTGATATGAATTGCATCGATTCCCTCTGGACCAGAGCCAAATGAGTGGTTACTGAGCCACAGAGAGAGTGGGATATGAAGCTCCTTGATGTTCCCGGGTTGGTGGAAATTTGATGATTTATGAAACCTGTTTCTATCTACTGGCCTCCCAAAGAATGTGCAGACTTTCTTCTTTCACTGTTAATGAATCATTACCCATTGTGTTGTCCAGCTAGCAGAACTTTGGTCTGAATTCTTGATGAAAATCTCTGACATTTCCTGAATCCACATAGGTTCTTATCAAATGTTTAACCTTATTTAGTTCTGCTTAATTTATCCACCTCTTATTTATTCACCATCTTTTATGTTGTTTTGTGCATTTGAGATCCAAGTTTTAGTTTTTTTAGCCATCACTTGGGAGCTGTGTGACCTTGGGTAAAGCATTTAAGTATCTCATACCTCTAGTTGTTAATTTGTGAAATGGACACATTAATATCGTTCTTGGAGAAAGGCATGGGATCTGACCCAGATGATGGCTTTGAGGTTTCTTCCAGCTTCAGAATATACGATGTCCATTCTGTTCTATTGGTTAGAGTATAGTCATCATTGCTGGTTAAGGATTTTGATTTGATTTGATTTGATTTAATTTTTATAAAGTTTTTATTTACTTTAAGAGAGTGAGAATGGGGGAGGGGCACAGGGAGAGGGAGAAAGAGAGAATCCCAAGCAGGCTCCGTATTGTCAGCGCAGAACCCGATGCGGGGCTCCAATTCATGAACTTGGAGATTATGACCTGAGCCAAAATCAAGAGCTGGACGCGGGGCGCCTGGGTGGCTCAGTTGGTTAAGCGTCGGACTTCGGCTCAGGTCATGATCTTGCGGTTTGTGAGTTCAAGCCCCGCATTGGGCTCTGTGCTGACAACTCAGAGCCTGGAGCCTGCTTTGGATTCTGTGTCCCCCTCTTTCTCTGCCCCATCCCTGCTTGTGCTCTGTCTCTGTCTCTCAATAATAAGAGACAAACGTTTACAAAAATTATAAAAAAAAAAAAAGCTGGATACTCAACTAACTGAGCTACCCAGGTGCCCCAATTTAATTTTTTTAAGTTTATTTATTTATTTTGAGAGAGAGAGAGAGATTGAGCAAGCATGAGCAGGGGAGAAGCAGAGAGAGAGAGAGAGAGAGAGAGAGAGAAAGGAGAAAGAGAATCCCAAGCAAGCTCTGTGTTGTCAGTGCAGAATATGACTTAGGGCTTGATCTCATGAACCGTGGATCATGATCTGAGCCAAAATCAAGAGTCAGACACATAACTGACAGAGACACCCAGTCACCTCAAGGATTTTAATTTTAGGCTGATAGCACTCTAAGTTGGGATAGTTTTATTGAGGATAATAATCTACTCAATTCTTGCTGAGTACTCAATAACTTCTTAGATTCAACTCTATTTAATTAATGAAATATTTATTTTGCACCTGGTGGGTCCTGGAAACAGAGATGAAAGATAATTCAGTCAAGGTCCTTACCCTGAAGGAACTCCCATCTTAGGAGAGAAATGGGAGTGACTAATTAATTCTCTGAAGGAATAGGAAGGAGATAGTGTAGTATAGGGAAGGTTATTTAATCTGCATCTTGAATAATAAATAGGAATTTGCCCACTGGACATGAGGACTTAGGTGATTTCAGACAGAGGGATTGGCATTTGCAAAGGCATAGAGGTTTAAAAAACTGACATTTAAGGAACAAGACATCTTCTGTATACCTTGAGCATAAGTTGTGTGTATGTGTGTGTGTGTGTGTGTGTGTGTGTGCGTATTTCTTGGGAGAGAAAAGCAATGGGGGATAGATTGGTGAAATAGATAGGATCCAAATCATGAAGGGCATAAATTAATTGAATAAGAGAGACATTAGGTTAATTTATATGCTAATTATGGGGACTGGATTAGCAAGGGCATCATTAGGTCTGATATGATTAAGTCTTAACTTGATTTGATTCTAGATTCCTCAGAAGACAAACCTGGGTACAGTCAGGTACAGTAGTATACTTAAAATTAAAATGTAATAGCCATGTTAAAAAAAAGTCTTTACCTTTTAGAAATATACACTGAAATATTTTGGATGAAATGATATGATGTGCTTTGAGATAACGAGGGAAGGTGGAAGTGTTTGGGCGTGATATTATGATTTATAATAAGAAACATATTTGCTCTTGTCCTCATCTCTGGCTCCCAGCCCTTAAAACCCTTGGAATTTCCTGTGATGAGAGTGATAAAGGTGTTTCTTCTTATGTTAGTGAGGTGACTTTTAGTCTGGTGTTTCTTCCTATGTTAATGAGGTGAATTTTGGACCTCACCTAAGGATGGGGCTGTTTGCCATCAGAGCCAACCTTGGTGACTGGAGAGTTGGAACTTTGAGTCCCACCCTCCTGACCTCCAAGGAGGGGAGAAAGGCTGGTGATCTAGCTCAGTCATCAATGGCCAATGATTTAATCAGTCATGACTTCACAACAAATAAAAACACAAAGGATGGAGTTTTGAAAGCTTCTGGGTTGGGTTGGTGAACACATGGAGATGCAGGGAGAATGGGATGTTCAGAGAGGGCATGGAAGCTCTGTGCTTCTTCCCACAAACCCTGTCCTGTGCATTGCTTCCATCTGAGTTCTACCCTTTTATAATACACTGGTGATCTAGTAAATAAAATATTTCTTTGAGTTCTCTGAGCCACTGTAGCACATTAATCAAACCCAAAGAGGGGATTGTTGGAACCTCCAGTGTGTAGCAGTTGGTCAGAAGCATGGGTGACAACCTGTACTTGGCATTGGGGTCGTAAGTGTGTGTGTGTGTGTGTGTGTGTGTGTGTGTGTGTGTGTGTGGTGGGGAAGGTTCAGTCTTATGGGACTGAACCTATGGGATTTGATGCTATCTGTGGGATAGATAAAGTCAGAATAGAGTTGAATTATAGGAGACACCATGCTGGTGTCTAAGAATTGCTTCAATGTGTGGGAACGCACCCATGTTGGAATTGGGGTACAGAACCCTTGTTTGTGGGGTTGTTGATGAGGCATGATTTGCTATGATTGTTGAGGCAGGATGATGCATACATGGAATTCATGTATTCATTTTCTCTATTTTTGTATGTATTTGACATTCTGCACAATAAAAAGTTAAATAGTTGAGGGTATGTAATTCACAATTATATCATTTCATTTATTTACTCAACCTTCAGAAATTAATTGAGCATCTACTCAAAAGAGGCCTAAATTGGGGTCTTAGAAAATTTTCGATCTTAGTATAAAGAGCTTGCAATCCAGGAGTGGAGGTGACAGGCACATAAGTAAGTCTAAGATAAGTAGGAATATTATGAATTTCATATATTGGAAACAGGTCTACATTAAGTACTGTGGAAATTCTGGAGAGAAATCTTTTCCAGCCCGGAAGAATCTGGGAAGACCCTATAGTGAAGATGGCATTGAGCTTTATTTCTTCACTTAATTCAACAAATATTATTAAGCCCTACTATAGGTACTGTAGGTACTGTTCTCAGTCCTAAGGATCCAGTAGTGAACAAAGCTGATAAAGAGCCTATTCTTATGAAATTTACATACTAATGAGGACAGATAGACAATACATAATAAACATAATAAGTACATTTTTTACAGTTTATTTTGAGAGAGAGAAAGAGAGAGAGAAGTGGGGGAGGGGCAGAGAGCGGGGGGGGACAGAGGATATGAAGTGGGCTCTGTGCTGACAGCGAAGAGCCCCTTGTGAGACTCAAACTCATGAACTGTGAGATCATGACCTGAGCTGAAGTTGGATGCTTAACTAACTGAGCCACCCAGATGCCTCATGAGTACATTTTATCATATGTTAGAAGATGATAGATGTTACAGAAAAAAGAAAACGTAAGGCATAGTGAGGGAGATTAGTAAGGTTGGGTTAAGGATAAGGAGAGGAGGTTGCAGTGATAAACAGGTGGTCAAGGGTTGGCTCATGGAAGAAGGTGATATTTGGGCAAACGCTTTTTTTAAAAAAAATTTTTTTTAAATGTTTATTCATATTTGAGAGAGAGAGAGAGAGAAGGAGAGTGCGAGCAGGGGAGTGGCAGAGAGAGAGTGGGACACAGAATCCAAAGAAGGCTCTAAGCTCTGAGCTGTCAGCAGAGAGCCCGATGCAGGGCTTGAACCCATAACTGTGAGATCATGATCTGAGCCAAAGTTGGATGCCTAACTGACTGAGCCACCCAGGTGCCCCCACTCTTTTTTTTTTTTTAATGTTTATTTATTTTTGAAAGAGAGACAGACAGGGACAGAGTGCGAGCAGGGGAGGGGCAGAGAGAGAGGGAGACACAGAATCCGAAGCAGGCTCCAGGCTCTAAGCTGTCAGCACAGAGCCCGATGCCGGGCTCGAACTCAGACTGTGAGATCATGACCTGAGCCAAAGTCAGACACTTAACCGACTGAGCCACCCAGGTGCCCCTGAGCAATCACTTTTTTAAAAGAGTCATTATTTTTTACTCTTGATAAGGGACTTGGCCAAGTGGGTATCTGAGTGAAGAGCATTCCCACCAAGGGCACATCTGGAGCAAAGGCCGTGAGTGGGAAACCTGCCTAGTGTATTTCCAGAGCAGCAAGAGGACTGGTGTGGTTGGAGCAGAGTGAGCAAGTGGGAGGAGTAGGAAGTGAGGTCAGAGATGTAATGGGGGGGAGGCAGCGGTGGTGGTAGTGGTGCCAGGATGGGGGGCTGACCTTATAGGTGATTGTAAGAACTTTGGCTTTTACTGTTAATAAAATGAGGAGCCATTGAAGGAATTTGAGCTAGAAGTAAGTGTGACATAATTTGGTTTATAGCTTACAATGATTACTTTGGCTGTTATGTTAAGAACAAAAAACTGGGACGGGAGACCTTTTAGGAGGCTATTGGTGCAGTCTTGGCAAGAAATATTCGTAACCCAGGCTAGAGCAATAGCAGTGGATAGTGTGAGAAGTGGTCAGATTTGGTTAGGCTTTCAAGGTGAAACCAACATAATTTCTTGAATGATGGGATATGGGTTTTGAGAGAAAGAAAAATGTCGAGGGTGACTGAAAAATGGAGTTGCCATCAGGGGAGAGAAGGAAGGTGCAAGAATAGCCGTTTTGGGGAGACAAGAAGATCAGGAGTTCAGTTTTAGACATGTTTACCAGACACCTGAATGAGGTCAGGAAGGTGGTTGGAGTTTGGAGTTTGGGAGAGAGGCCTGGGGTCCAGGTGTATATTTGGAAGTTACTGTCATAGAGATGACATTTAAAGCCACAAGCCCGGATGAATTCATTGAGGGAGTGGGTGGGTTAGAGAAGACCAGGGGTGGACCATGGGTCGTTGCATCGGTAAGAGAACGGAAGAGAAGCAACCAGCAAAGGAGCCCAGTTCACAGGGGGGGATGATATGTGAACCTGGGAAGTCAGTCCTCTGAGGTGAGGGATCTGCTTGAACAGGAGCATGATGGTGGTAGAAAAAGAGATTATAGATAATTAATAGCATACATGTTTAGTATTCATGTATTTTTAAGTTTCCTGTTTAATGGAAACTTCATTCACATCGAGGCTGATGTTAGTTTAGTTTAATACTCTACTGTCTTACTGGATTCATTAATTTGCCTTCTCTTTCCCCTTCTTACTGGGTCTCCAGTGAAACTCCTGTTTCCTATTTGGTAAGGGTTCCAAACGGGCTGGCTCTAGTTTGCCAGCCCTTGGCTGAAAAGATTTTTTCCCCCGCAGGTCAGCTTTGACCTGGATCATTCTTACAGATGCATTGGTTAGAAATCAGTTATGAAGTAGGTTGGCCAGTTCCTTTGAGTCTGTTTTTAGCCGGCATCTATTCTAAATATAGGTTATTTGCATCATCTGTGTGGCCTCGTACATGACATATTTGATGGGAGACTGGTCTAGGTGACCTCTAGGATCCCCTTCACCCTCAAGATTCCAGTTCAGTGATTTTCTTAAAAAGTAAAAAACCCGCAAAATTCCTTTTGAAACTCTGTCCCCCATAGATTCTGCAGCACAGTGGTCCTCGGGGCTCTTCCTGTGAGTGAGTCTTGATCTCTTTTCATTTTCCTTCCCAGGCTCCTGATCTAACCTTTTCTGTTCCTTGTGGGCTCTGTCCTCAGCCCTCTTCTTTTCTCCTGCTTTCCACTCTCTGGTGACTTTCATCAGGCCATGCCCTCAATTACCACCTCTACTCTGGTGACTAACCGATGTGTAGTTTAGCTCTGACCTCTCTGTGGAGGCAAAGGCCTTTCAAGGTTTTCCATTACCTAGGTGATAAAATCCAAACTCCTTAGCCTGGCTCAGGGCCCCCCTTTGTGCACCACCTGGTAGCTGGACTCCATTGGGAGGCTTCCAGTATGTTATCCATCATCTTTTTTTTTTTTTTTTTTGAGAGCGAGCTCATGCACGCGAACAGGGCAGAGGGGCAGAGAGAGAGAGAATCCCAAGCTGAGTGTGAAGCCTAATGCGGGACTTTATCCCACAACCTTGGGATCATGACCTGAGCTAAAATCAAGTGTCAACCAACACTCAACCGACTGAGCCACCCAGGCACCCCTATCCATCATTCTTTCTCCTTGCCTTTGCCCCTACTCTTTTCTCTACCATCATTACTTCCTCTTCTTGCCTCTATCTCCCTGCCCCCCATGCCCAGCACACACCAAGCTGATACCCTGCCCTTTGAGAACCTACTCAGGCCACCTGCTCTTCATGATTCAGCTCCAATGACTATGTCCCTTGGAATCCCTATAACATAGGCAAGGTTAAAAGCATTTTCTCTGTGTGCCCACAGTATCTTATGCACATTTCCACTTTAGCACTTGGCCTTATTGCTATAATTATTAGGGCAAAAAGAGTTGAATATGGTTGAACATCAAATATATTTATAAGTTGGTATTTCACTAGACTGAGTTCCTGGGAGAAGAGTTTGGTCCCGCTCATTGAGACCTGACATTTAGAAGGTGCTTATTTTGTACTAAACAACAAATAAGTCTGTGTGAGTCCATGTTTATGAGGGATACACCGACTTTGATATGAATCAAAGTATATTGGCATAAATGGGCAAAATTGGATCTTTTTTATGATTATGAGTCTTTAAGTATATTTATTTTTTTTCTCTTATAGGAGAACAATTCTTCCAAGGATGGTCTCCCATTCAGAGTTGAGGAAACTTTTCTGTTCAGCTGATGCAGTATGCTTTGATGTTGATAGCACAGTCATCAGAGAAGAAGGAATTGATGAGCTAGCCAAATTCTGTGGAGTTGAGGATGCTGTGTCAGAAATGTAGGAACAGTATTTATTCACTTTATGAAATGATAAAAAATTGCAAAAGAGAGTGACGTTTCAACAACATGTAGGACCAGAGCCACATTTCTCTGATTTTTAGTCCCTGGCTATAAATCATGGGCAGTAAGCTGCTTCTTCCATCATTTACAACTGAATTCACTAGTGTACATTATCCAATCATCCATTTATACAAATATTTGTGGAAAAAGGAAAGTTGCCCCTGACAAATAAATATGGGTGACATGCTCTTAGCTCGGTCAGAGGAACGATGACCATAACTAACCAAAGAAGATGACGGGGTGGGGGATCACCATGTGTCCAGTGCTTTGTGTCATGGTTGAAAGTGTGGCCTCTGTGGTTTGCTAGAAAGCTAGTTTTGGTTCAGAGTCTCTCAGTTTATGCCTGCAGTATTATTGCTGCCTACAGTCACCAGGTCACGGACCATTTCATGTTCAGCTGCATTTGATGTGAGACGTGGCTGCAAAATCTTAGTATGATTCTCAAACAAACCTTCCATATGTTTATTCCCAGGCCTCGCTCTCACGGCATCGTAGCATGCGTGTTGTATGGTGGAGCTCTCGGTAGCACCTTCCTCCTGGGTGGACTTTGGAGGAGCTGGGGAGGTTGGGCATGTAAACTCTGGGGACATCTGACTCGTCTGGCCTGACTGTTGGGTCTTCCTCCTAGGACACGGCGAGCCATGGGTGGGGCAGTGCCTTTCAAGGCTGCCCTCACAGAGCGCTTAGCGCTGATCCAGCCCTCCAGGGAACAGGTACAAAGGCTCATAGCAGAGCACCCCCCCCACCTGACTCCTGGCATAAGGTAAGAGGAGCCCCGGTCTGGGTTCTGTCAGCACCTGTGTTTGGGGGCATGTCCTCTTGAGAATCTCTCACCATTGCTCTAGTGCTCCCTCTGTCTTGTTCTTTCAGCTCTTGCCTGTGGTCTTGTCTGGCTGGTTGGCTCTGCCCACGTCTGCCCACGTCTGACCACATCTGCCCTTCCTTACTCCCCAGGGAGAGCCCAAGCTTCCTCTTCATTTTGCGTTTCTAGGTTCATGGGCTGAGGAGACTTGTGGGATGGTTTCCTAAGCAGTCCAGCCCTACCTATTAATTTCCAAGTGCATTCAGAAAAACATTCATAAAACATTATAATTCACCAGGCGATATACCTTATGTGATGTATTTGGGCAGATGCATTTGGGAGAAAAAGATGTTTTTTAGTTTTCTCCTCATGTTTCATGTTTTTTCTTTTATATAATCAGGGTCTGGTATATTATATTTCTTTTTTGCAGGGAGCTGGTAAGTCGCCTGCAAGAGCGAAATGTTCAGGTTTTCCTAATATCTGGTGGCTTTAGGAGCATTGTGGAGCATGTTGCTTCCAAGCTCAATATCCCATCAACCAACGTATTTGCCAATAGGCTGAAATTCTACTTCAATGGTAAGACTTTAATGGTGTCATTTCCCTTTCTCATCAGTTTTAGTATCCAGTATCTTTTTTTTTTTTTTAAGGGTTTTTGTTTGTTTAATACATCTGAAAAGAACGCATGTACAAAGAATTGAGACATGTGAAAGCATTGGTTCAACACTAATGAATCTACAAGAATTAGGATTTGGGGAAGGCGGAGAAGATTACCTAAACATTTTTAAAAATTGGGGACTGCAACCAAAATAAGCAGATAAAATCCCCATTAACACTTATGAAGAGTCTTCATAAGACTCCATGATTTTTTTTACTAAACTAGAGAGCCTTAACTAGCTACTCTAGGGTTCCTCGTATGCAAAACAGAAATAAGGGGATTCCCCTGACTGGTCCCCACGTTGTTAAATGTCCTCCCCACCCCCACCTGCACCCCCAGCTTCTTCATGAAGCAGGTCTGTCTCCATCCTCCAACTTGAAAGAGGATGTGCATCATTCCACAGACATCTGTCTTCTAGCACCACCCCTCACGCTTCCTCCATCTACCAGGTCTCCGGCTGTGTTCTAGGAACACCGTATCATACGCTATTAAACTGGACATCTACGCTAAGCATGTAAGACAATGACTGACAGGGAAAAAAACCTTTTTTAATTACGTACTCAATCCATTTGGTGTATTTCAAAAGGTGCAATACTTTTCTTCATTTATCAGTGAACGAAGTTAGAAATTAACTTCAAAAAAAAAAAATCAGCAAATGACAAACAAATTTCCTTGAAAGTCATAGTCACATATAGAGTGCCTCCTAGAAAAGAGGGGCAAGACAGGTTCCACCTGCTTTCATGAGTTTCATCAAGTACTAGACCTACTCAAGGGTGGAGAGAAAGGCAACTTTCAAAAAGGAGTAAGTTATTAAATGAGGCATTTACTATACTCCTTCCTAAGAGCACCAGGTGGGGGACAAGTGTTCTAAACTAGATCTAGGAAGTGGAATGTGGAGTCAGTCCATCCTCCTCCCCTTAAGGGCTGTCCAATGGTTACTGAATTTGAAAAACATGACTAAATAAAAACAAACCCCACACACACTCCCCCCCCACAAAAAAAGAAAAAAACAAAAACAAAACCCCTAAATGTCCCAGATTATTCTCCAGAGTGGATGGAGCCCCGGGAACAGCTTCAACAGCCCAAATTAGTCTGTTACAGAGTCATCACAAGCATGCCTTGCTTTTAAACAAAAACAAAAACAAAAAAATTTTTTTTTTGAAACGACAGAACAAAAACTAGTACTAACCGCTTTTCTGACAATACACAATTACTCAAATTAACTAGTACTGAGAGGGGGAAGGGGACCATATCTATGGGCCTTGTCTCACACGAGTGCATGTGGGTAGGTGCAGGGCATTTGTCATTATTGCAAAAATGAATTTTAATTTTTAATCTTTAGTTTGATTTAACATTGCTTTTAGTACGATGCTGACACCAGCTGTGCAGAAAGGGCTCTGGAGATGTTCATAGCAGCACACATCTGCGGGTCTTCTTCGGTTCTGGAGGCTCCAGGGCAGCCAATATTGCTTCGTCAAATACATTCTTTAGGCCTTGCTGTGTGAGTGCAGAACACTCCACATACTTGACCGCCTTCAGGTCACAGGCCAGCTTTTCAGCAGTCTCTGGAGTGATAGGCTTCTGTTTGTTCTTGGCAAGTTTCTCAATCGTAGAGGGGTCATCTCGGAGATCAATTTGGGTCCCAACAAGCAAGAAAGGAGTCTTTGGACAGTGGTGAGTTATCTCAGGCACCCACTTCTCCTTCACATTTTCAAATGAGGATGGAGAGACCACTGAAAAACACACTAGAAATACATCTGTTTGTGGATAACTCAGCGGTCGTAATCTGTCATAATCCTCTTGCCCTGCAGTATCAAAAAGTCCAAGAGTATATGGCTCTCCACCAATCATAACTGTGACTGCATAGTTGTCAAAAACAGTCGGTACATACTCCGATGGAAATTTATTTGTTGTGTAGGATATTAGGAGACAGGTTTTACCAACGGCATCATCGCCCACAACAACACACTTAATTGTCTGCATTGCTGAAACAGTTTTGTATCCACTTTAAATATTTCAAATTCAATGAGAACCTCAGCTTCTCCGCCGGGGCCTAGTATCCAGTATCTTATGTAGTGTCTGTTGGGATGCAACTTAAGCAAGGTGGCATCAGAGTTAAATACTGAGGCAAAGGATACTCTTGACTGAGGTCTTTTGCTCCGTGCAAAACAGACTTGGGCCATCATCTCTGCTAGCTTTAGTGTCCATATAATCATCTATCTGTATATAAATGTCCATATCTGTATATATGTCCATCTATCTGTATATATAAGTGTCCATATAATCATCTCTCTGTATATAAATGTCTGCACGTTGATTCCCACATGACTTACTCTGTCTCGCATTATATTTCAGTTTTATGAGAGCTCTCATGTATTCAAATCAATCATAGGCTAAGGAAGGAGAGTTTGCTAGTGAGTCACTGCACTGTCGCTGCCTTGATGGGAAGGGGCAGAGAGGGAGGGAGAGGCAGAGAGAACCCTAAGCAGGCTCCAACGTGGGGCTCGATCCCAGAACCCTGAGATCATGACCTGGGACAAAATCAAGAGTTAGACGCTGAACTGACTGAGCCACCGAGGCGCCCCTCTGTCGCTCCTTTGAAAGTGCCTCCTGGCCCTTCTGTGTACCATCACAGCTGCAGCTGTGGTTTTCCATCATTGCATAATGTCTCTAGTTATGTCAAGGACTGGCTGACATCCTTAAAACCAAATAATATTAATTTAAAAATTTTAGATGTGTTAATAAAACATTTTGGATGGGTGTGAAGAGAGAGTGAGTGTGCTAATTACTGTAAGAAATAAAATTGATCAAATATAAGTTGGAATTGCCTCTTAGATGAAATTATATATTAACTTTTAAAAATTTTAATGTATTATCATTTCATGATGTTCTGCCATGTCAGCAAGGTTTGAGAATTACAACTATGAAAGCTTAGAGGATAAACCTGATTTATCCCAAGGCATTAATGATGTGAGAAGCAAAGTTGTTTATGTGGGGCTGTGGTGTAGAAATCCAGGCCGGGTCACTTCACTGAGGGCCATTTTTAGCTTTCTCAGTGACATTTAAGTGAGGGTATCATCTATGCAAAAAGCTGGCCCTACTGATAGAATTCTGTGGATCATTAACACTGTTGTAACTGCTCTTTTAAGGTGAATATGCAGGTTTTGATGAGATGCAGCCAACAGCCGAATCTGGTGGGAAAGGAAAAGTTATTAAACTTTTAAAGGAAAAATTTCATTTTAAGAAAATTATCATGATTGGAGACGGAGCCACAGACATGGAAGCCTGTCCTCCTGCTGTAGGTATTAAGTGTACTAGTTTTCTCTGGTTGTGGTTCTGTTTTAAACAGCTGATTTAGAACTTGGTATGATTGCTTAGGTAAGATAAGAGAGAAGAACATCGAGGTGTCACTGTAAAACAACCAAAACAATTAAGACACCTTCAGTCTCAATATGTCAACTGACTTTTTGCAAACCTGAAAAAAAACCATCTAGAACTTTACCACCCTGTTCCTGTGGTATGGCTGCCACCTCTTAGCCCCAGTGTGTGCTCAAGGTTTGGCTTCGATTCCCCAAATAATACCACAAATAATAATTCAGATCTTATAACTGTAATCAAAATTTTACTGTCTTTTTATATTTGACGAACTATTTCCTCATACAGTATCTTCTCCTTTTTACTGAGTAGGGAACTGAGGCTGTTGGAGGTTTGATAACGTGCCTGTATTAAAGCATTTTATTCTTCTGAATGAATGCTGTTTTCTGAGACTAGGAAACATGCTATACAGCAATGTGTCACTTTCATGCAGGACTTTGCCCTTATCAGCTCATACTAAATTAAGAAAACCTGAACCAAAAATGTAGTGGTGAGCTTTTTACTACCTAGTTTCCTGAGATCTAAAAATAGTTGTCTTTGTAAATGATTAACCCAAAGTGGTTAAAGAATCTTTGGATCCTTTTAACTTACTTGAGTCAATTCAAGATAAGAAGATGTCTTCAGATGATTTACAATCAAGGCCGAGGTTGACTAAGTCACGAATGCTGGACTAGTCCAATGAGGAGTATGTAGAAGTCACATATGCCCAGTTCTATCAGGGAGCTCCCCCTCCTGATGTCAAGAGGTGACAAAATTATAATTCCAGAGGACCCTTCCAGTCATTGGAAGATGACACGGCCTGACCGAGCCAAGGGAAAGTGTGTGCTGGCAGACGTGGTCAGAGGAATGTGTGATTTGAAGGAAGGGCAACAGCCACCATGTGCAGGCCTGGAAGGACCCAAGGGAGAAGTGACCAGGCGGGGGGCAGGAGGCAGGGAGGCAGCAGAACAGAGTGGGGATGTTCTAGGCACAGACCTGGGCTGGTCAGTGCACAAGAACTGGCAAGAATGGGCTTTCTCTTCAGCAACCACTGAAGACTTTATGTGTCAGGCACTTTGGTGTCCCTGTGAGGTCATGGGAAGCCCTGGAAGGCTGCTGGACAGAGAGGGAATGAGTTGGTGTGTTAGGACCCCGAGCGGGTGCTGGCATGCAGAAAGGAGGCTCAGTTAGGAGGCTACACTTAACTGGAAGGTAAGAATCTCATTATGTTTCCCTCCTTATGTGGTATGAAAACAAAAATGAAGAGAAAAGGCAAGTGAAAGAATTTTCAACTTCCAAATTATGTATGTAGTGTCTATATCCTGGCGGAAAAAGAGAAAATACTATGTTTTTAAATTTTTATTTATTTACTTATTTGAGAGAGACAAAGTGAGTGGGAAGGGAAAGACAGAGAGGGAGAGAGAATGCCAAGCAGGCTCCACGCTGCCAGCGCAGAGCCTGATGTGGGGCTGGAACCCACGAAACTGTGAGATCGTGACCTGAGCTGAAACCAAGAGTCTGGTGCTTAACTGATTGAGCCACCCAGGTGCCCTGAGAAAATACTATTTTAAAAATGACTACAAGAAGGTGTCACTTGGTAGAAATTAAGGAAATAACATAACCTTCAATAATTTTAATGATGGAAAGTGGAGTGCTGGCAGCAGATCCTGGGACTGTCATCTGCTTCATCCCAGAATAACACCCTCCCTGGGAGGGAGGTCTGTCAGGTTCACGCAGGGCACCTGTCAGGAGGCACTTGCTCTGGTCCTGATTCTAGGCCAGTGGGATCTCTTACTGCACTACAGGCTTCTCTTTATTCTTCCCTCTTTGAGATTGCCCGGCCTAGTTGTGAATGCATCTAGTTTAGAACTCAGATGGGATTTTACCTTTGTAAGCAATTGTATTGGTTTTTAGAGGGCTTCGGTTCTCCTGGAAGCCTGCAGTGTCCCCTGGCCTGATTGGACTGACAGCGGTGTTGCACTGACTCATTCAAGGACGCTCCCAGGGAGCTGGGGAGGCACCCCCTTGAGGCTAGGCTTAACCTCTCTTTGCAGAACAGTTCATTCTCTTCAAACACTTACTGCCCTAGGGTGCCGCTATATCTTTTTTAATTTTTTTTAACTCTCCTTTTTTCCCCTTTCTTAGGATGTTTTCATTGGATTTGGAGGAAATGTGATCAGACAACAAGTAAAAGACAACGCTGAATGGTACATCACTGATTTTGTAGAGCTTTTAGGAGAACTTGAAGAATAATATCAATTTTTATACGGTTTGTAACAACTTCGGTTAATTTTTAAAAGTTACACAGTTTGATACCGTTTGCCTAAAATTGTCTATTACAACTTAATGTATAGATTTGGTACTCATTATCTGTACTTCAAGTAAACTATGGAAAACTGCTTTTTTTAACTGCAGTCCTAGTATTATTATGACCATTAATTACCTGGATAGTTTTATAATCTTAATTCTTTATGTATTTTCCTATCTGTATTTTATTTGAAGCCTTTTAAAGGTGGATAGTAAATTAAACACCATCACTGTTGGAAATATGGGTTAGGCAGCTTTAGGTGACTATTGGTTTTCCCTGTGGTAGGTAAATAAAAGTTATCCATGTATCAGATTTGTGGCATTGTCCATTCTGCCTGTGATGTATTTCAGTATCTAATATTTCAAGCACCTTTACGTTTTTGGGTAGAAACAACAGCCAGGCAAGGAACCAAGGGGTTGGAGACCCCGTTGATCACAGGGCATAGTGCTTGTCACCACTCAGCCCCCACCAGCCCTCCCACTGGGCAGAGGGCTGGATGCGCTTTTATTAGCTCTTGGAATTTGTCAAACAGGGAATGTTACAGAGGCTTAAAAGAAAATAGAGCCTTGGAGCGCCTGGGTGGCTCAGTTGGTTAAGCTTCCGACTTCCTCTGACTCACGTCATGATCTCATGGTTTGTGAGTTCAGGCCCCACATCGGGCTCTGTGCTGACAGCTCGGAGCCTGGAGCCTGCTTCGGATTCTGTGTCTCATTCTCTCTCTGCCCCTCCCGCACTTGTGCTCTCTCTCTCTCTCTGTCTCTCAAAAGCAAATAAATGTAAAAAATAAAATAAAAAAAAAAATGGAGCCTTGGAGCGCCTGGGTGGCTCAGTTGGTTAAGCCTCTGACACTTGTTTTTGGCTCAGGACGTGATCTCACAGTCGTGGCATCGAGCTCTCCTTTGGGCTCTGTGCCTGGCGTGGAGCCTGCTGAAGATTCTCTCTCCTCTGCCCCTCTCCTGCTCACTTGTGTGTGTGCTCTCTCTCTCTGTCTCAAAAAAAAAAAAAAAAAAAAAAGCCTTAAACAAAAGTAGTGACCTTAAAAAATGGATATTTGATCATTGCATGAAATAAAAGAAGTAATTACACATTTTACTCATTCCAAATGAAGATCAGAGTTTTGCCTTAAATAAATTAAGAAATGCCTCCTAATAGCCTACATGCACCATTTCTTTCTTAACAGATGACTTGGAAAGACGTGAAAGCCAGGTTTGCGTTTATTCTGGGCAGTACCAAGAAAGAGACATTTCAGAACATGCTTTGAAATTATGTGGTTATTGGGGAACCTGGGTGGCTCAGTTGGTTACACATCTGACTCTGGATTTCGGCTCAGGTCGTGATCTCATGGATCATGGGATCAAGCCCAGCATCGGGTTCTGTGCTGACGGTGTGGAGCCTGCTTGGGATTCTCTCGCCCTCTCTCTCTCTGCCTCTCCCCACCCATCAAAATAAATAAACATTAAAAACAATAGTATGTGGTTATATACCCTCCCTGGTTGAAAATTGGGAGAGGATAAAGAGGTTTAGGAAGAAGCATGCAATGGATAATGAAGTAGAAAAGGCCAGAATGGTTTAATATAGGAAATTATATGAGAAAAAATGTATATTTCAAAACAATAATTTAAATTTATTTGGCCAAATAATCAGATATTATTTAGCCAAATAGTCAAGTCAGATGAATCGAATTTCCTTCCAGATCCAAGTTGCCCCGGGAGAGACGTGAAGTAGGTTGGGCAACATTTACATGAGACTCCAGACAACGAGGCGGTTGTTCGGTCGAGGTTGCTGGCTGGCAGCTCTCCTGGAAGCCGTTTTGTGGGACTTGCACTTGCACTGAGCTCCGGGCAGGACTGGGCGTGCCAGGGCTGGCGTGCCAGGGCTGCCGGTGCTGCAAACTGCCGCCAGCAGTGTGCGTGAGCTGCAGAGCCGTCCTCGGGGAGGTGGAGGACTGAAGCCCCTGCTGCTTCTACCTGCCAGGCTGCCAGAGCCCGCCTTCCACAGGGCGGTGGCCTGAACAGGATGTGCACACTGGATTTGGCTCGGGGGAGTCTGCTGGGCTGAGAAATCTACCCACATAGAACCTTTTAGACCAATTGCACAAGCCCCCGGGCCCCCAGGCTGCCCAGCTCTCAGCAAGCTGCACAGAAGCAGCACACACAATCCCGTCTTTGTTGTGTTGGGGTGAGCCTGAAATGATGCAAAACTGCCCTAACCTCTTCCTTGCTTTTTGAATTCTGGATTTGCTGGAAACAGCCACAGAGTGGCTCTCCCAGGAGCTATGTACGTGGTTGTGGTAGGACAGGAGTCAGTAAGTGTTGGCAGTGCGATGTGGCCTTCTATCCTTGTGATGCCATTTTTCATTCTGATGCACACTGCTTATGTAAACAAAAATAGTTAAGAACTGGGGTCATGAAGTTAAGAATTGAAATTTTTCATGGTATTAAATTGAAACAGGAGAAGTCCCTCAAAGCTGTTATATGCCTAAAAAAGGAGATAACCCAAGGCCTTTATCTCCTATCCCACCCCCTTCTCTGGTTTGCTGCTATGATTCTTCTCTCTTCTGGAGACAAGTGTTTCTTCCTGCCCAGCCGGCTGCCATTCGCAAGAGTTGGGGAGGGCATTCTAGGCCTGGGGCTGGAAGATTCTGGAGATTCAGACCTCGGGTAGGAAGCTTCCGGAGAGTCAGGTGGTCCGCCTCAGCAAATGTTGGCACAAGCATGATGGCTTTTGCCTCTGTGGCCCTCAGAATTATGATTGGATGCGGGAAATGTGGGGAGTGATCTGACCACACGTCACACTGCTCATTTTCACATTTCCAAGGTGTTTGCACATGTTTCCTCTTGTGATTCTCACATCCCTGAGGTCAGCAGTATAGATATCGCTGTCCTCTTTTTAACAGGGGACAGCAAGCTCACAAGAGTTGATGACTGCTACAGGGTCACATTCAGAGCTGGAGCTCAGGCCAGTGATTTCCACAGTGTTCTTTATATTATGCATTGCTAGAGAGTTAACAATTGGACGCCTGGGTGGCTCAGTCAGCTAAGCGTCCGACCTCGGCTCAGGTCGTGATCTTGAGGTTCATGAGTTTGAGTTCCACATTGGGCTGTCTGCTCTCAGCACAGAGCTTGCTTTGGATCCTCTGTCTCCCTCTCTCTGCCCCTTCCCCGCTAATGTGAGCTCTCTCTCTCACACACAAAAATAAACATTTAAGAGAGTTAACAACTTACTGGGGCCAGGACAATCTACTGTAAGCTAATACTTAACACTCTGATCACAAATGTTAATGTATATTAATACAGAAGATGAAATTTTATTCCCTAGAATGTAAGATGTGTTTTACAAAATGTTCAAGTGGTTTCCTTTTTAATGGTCACTGAACTCTGCAAGAAGTACTAGTTTTAGTATTAATTCATAGAGGACTGTTCAGTACTTTGCTGATCAGTTTCCAACTCTGAACACGTTTCTATATATGTTTATTATTTTCCTTTTGAATTGTTTTACTGAGTTTGCCTAGGCACATCATCTTAACTCCCAGGATTCCTAACACTTGCATCAGAAATAGTATGAATTAAGACATTGCCCTGCTTTGAGGGGCACACATATGTATACACACATATGTATATATTTTTGCCCCATGAATTTTTTTAATGTTTATTTTTTATTTTTTTTATTTTTATTTTTTTTTTAAATTTTTTTTTCAACGTTTATTTATTTTTGGGACAGAGAGAGACAGAGCATGAACGGGGGAGGGGCAGAGAGAGAGGGAGACACAGAATCGGAAACAGGCTCCAGGCTCTGAGCCATCAGCCCAGAGCCTGTGTGACCTGGCTGAAGTCGGACGCTTAACCAACTGCGCCACCCAGGCGCCCCTAATGTTTATTTTTGAGAGAGAGAGAGGGAGAAGGCGAACATGGGGGAAGGACAGAGAGAGAGAGGGAGGCAGAGAATCCAAAGCAGGCTCTGAGCTGTCAGTGCAGAGCATGATGCAGGGCTTGAACTCACAAACCACAAGATCATGACCTGAGCCAAAGTTGATGCTCAACCAACGGAGCCACTGAAGCACCCTGCCCCGTGTGTTTTCTAATTGAAACTGACAGTCTCCATACTTTCTCTTTTCCTACCTTCCCTTTCTCCCTCTCCCCATTTACTTCCCCCTTTGCTTCCTTCTATCCATTCATCAAGCATGTTATTGAACATCTATGTTCCAGCCGGAAACTGAAGGCATACATTTAATTATTCAAGACTGAAGAAAAGTCTCCTTCACAGGCAGCCGTGAGAATAAGGGGAAAAGAAGCAGGTTCTCTCAAGTGCTGGTTTGGAGGAGAGCAAAGTGTGGGTCTGAGAAGGCTTTTAAAAAGGATGATGGGGTGCCTGGGTGGCTCAGTTGGTTGAGCGTCCCAACTCTTGATTTCAGCTCAGGTCACGATCCCAGTGGGATTGAGCCCTGTCTCAGGCTCTGCACTGAGTGTGGAGTCTGCTTGGGATTCTCACTCCCTCTCTCTCTGCCCCTTTCCCCCACTTGTGCTCTCTAAAAAATAAAAAAATAAATTTTAAAAAGTAGGGATGATATCACATGAATGGTAATTAAAAATGAGTTGGCATGGGGGCGCCTGGGTGGCTCAGTCAGTTAAGTGTCTGACTTTGGCTTAGGTCATGATCTCACAGTTCGTGAGTTCAAGCCCCATGTCAGGCTCTGTGCTGACAGCTCAGAACCTGGAGCCTGCTTTGGATTTTGTGTTTCACTCTGCCCACCTCCCCCCCGCCGCCCCACTCATGCTCTGTCTCTCTCAAATATAAACATTTAAAAAAAGTGAGTTGGCACGTGCAAGTAATATTCACCAGACCTACACACAACATATGGAAAATGAATTTGTAAATTTCAAATATTCCCAATGAAAATTCATAGACAAAATAATACGTTCTTCTATGGACGTTTAATAAAAGGATTTGACAAATTGGGCTAGAATTGCTAAAGTGATTATTTGATAGATTAATATAATGATAGAAGATTCCTGTACATCACCAAGTGACCACCATGTTGCTAAATTAGTGGTCAGATTTCAGACCTCATCTAACCTGGCCTCATAGCAGCATGTGACACAGGTGATCTCATTCTTGATAGACTTTGTTCATTTAGCTTTCATGACATGCCACTTTCTTGAGTTTCTTCCTGTTTCCCTGGTGGTTTTTCACTCTCTCTTCCTGGTTCCTCCTTACCCTGGCCCTCTTCTTCATCTACATTCACTCCCCATAAGAATTTATTTATTTTTCGGGCAATAAAGTCCTCTTTATTTATTTAGTATACACTATTGTCAAATTGGTTAACACACAGTGTGTACAGTGTGCTCTTGGTCTTGGGGATAGATTCCTGTGGTTCATCGCTTACATACAGCACCCAGAGTTCATCCCAGCAAGGGCCCTCCTCAATGCCCATCACCCATTCTCCCCTCTCCACCCCCCCCCATCAACCCTCAGTTTTTTCTGTGTATTTAAGAGTCTCAGACAGTTCACAAATGCATATCTCCAGGCGAGGCTGTGCTCCTGAACTGCAGATTCAAATACACACATACCTGTCTGATACCTCCACCTGAATATCTGCAGAGACATCTCAAACTCAATATAAGCAAAATGATTCCTGATCTTCACTTCCCCAGATCTCTTGCACCTACTTCACCCACAGCCTTCCCCATCCTTTCAGTTGGGGAGGCCAAAAACTTGAGTCACTTTTGGTTTTTCTCTTTCATTCACACTCCACGGTCGGTCGTTCAGGAAATCATTCTGTCTCTGCCATCAAGATACATTCAGAATCTCACCATTCTCCCTACTTCCACTGCTACCCCTAGTTCAAGCCACCATTTAAAATGTAAGTCAGATCGGGGCACCTGGGTGGCTTGGTTGGGCGCCCGACATCAGCTCAGGTCATGGTGTCACAGTTTGTGAGTTTGAGCCCCACATCGGGCTCTGTGCTGACAGCTCAGAGCCTGGAGCCTGCTTCAGATTCTGTGTCTCCCTCTCTCTCTCCCCTGCTCTGCCTCTGTCTCTTAAAAAAATGTTAAAAATAAAAAATAGAAAATGTAAGTCAGATCATGCCCCTCCTCTGCTCGAAACCTTTGAGTGGATCCCACCTCAGAGTAAAAGCCAAGGTCCTTTCAGTGGAAAGGAAATTATGTTTTAATTGCCCTAACACCCTACTGATCCAGCCCCATGACCTCTGACTTCTCCCACCAGGCAGTCCCTCTCCTCTGTTCCAGCCAGTGTCTGTGCTGCTCTAGTGCATGCCAGGCATGACCCTCCCTGAGGGTCTCTGCTGTAGCCATTTCCTCAGCGTGGTGGGATCCCCTTCCAAACACTGGCTAATTTTATCACCCCTTTTTGCTTAAATCTCAGCTTTTCAGCAAGGCCAACTCCGACCAGATTTAATACTGCATATTGCCCCTCCCAGCCCACCCTCAGAGTCCTATCTCCATTACCCCCTTCTACATTCCCCTCCTATAGCATTTATCAACTCCTACCATATCATGTAAGCTACAGTATTTTATGTTTTAATTGCCAGACTCCTTTCACTGGACTGGAAGCTTCACAAGGGCAGGGGTCACGTTTTGTTCATGATATTATTTTAGGTGTCTGGTGCTTGGCACATAACAGAAACTGTTGACGTGACTAAAGACTATAGCCTAGTGTGAGGCAGGCTGCATTGTGAAATCCAATGACTTAATTAGGACAGAAATTCCTTTTCCCAGAGTAGGTGTATTCTGAAAGAGCTCTATTTTAGTTCGTTGCTCTGTGCTTTTCTGAACAGAAAGCTCCTTTAAGAAAGCAACACAAGGGGCACCTGGGTCTTGGTTAAGCCTCTGACACTTGATTTCAGCTCAGGTCACGATCTCATGGTTCGGGAGTTTGAGCCCTGCATCGGGCTCTGCACTGACAGCATGGAGCCTGCTTGGGATTCTCCCTCCCTCCCTCTCTGCCCCTTCCCCTTCACACACATGTGCTTTCTCTCTCTCAAAATAAAAAGAAAGCAACACAAAAAGAGAATAACTGTTTCTAAAAGAAAATGTCATTCTTGCACATTCCGGTGCTCACCAGGGGAAGGGCCCCTGGATGGGGAATTGGGTAGATGAGGCAATTTGGGGAGCCTCATCCAACTCATCCCACAACTGTGAGCTCAGTTGTGATGGTTAATTTTGTGTCAGCTTGACTGGCCTCAGGGATGTCCAGATAGCTGGTAAAACATTATTTATGGGTATGTCTGTGAGGGTGTTTCTGGAAGATCAGCATTTTATTCAACAGAATGAATAAAAGACCCCTCCTCATTAATGTAGGTGGGCGTCACTCAATCTTTTGGGGGCCCAAATGGAACAAGGTAAAGGAAGGGCAGATTCACTCTGCTTGAGCTGGGATGTTCACCTTCTGCTCTCAGATACTGGAGCTCCTGGTTCTTGGCCCTCTGACTTTGGACTGGAAGTTAAGCCATCAGCTCTCCTGATTCTCAGACCTTTGGACTTGGACAGAATTATACCCCTGGTTTTCTTGGTTCTCTAGCTGGCAGATGACAGACTGTGGGACTTCTTGGCTTCCATAGCCGCAGTAGCCAATTCCTGTAAGTCTCTTTTTGTATATGTGGGTATCTAGATATCCTATTTGTTCTGTTTCTCTGGAGAACCCTAATAAGCCCAGTGAATGATAGAAAATTCCTGACTTCTGCATGGTTCACTTTAAGTCCACACAATTTGTTAGTGAAAAGTCTGTTCCCAGCAATTTTTTTCCAGTTCTGAATAGCTAGATCATCTTTACTAGTATTACTAATTCTACCATTTTTCTTTATACAGTTTAGAAAGTTTCATATAAACAGTTCTTTCACTCACATCCTACAAACATGCTCTGAGCATCTAATCAGAATTGTTAAAATGCATGTTTTTAGTTTAGTTTTTTTTTTTTTTTTTGAGAAAAGTGGGGGTTGGGGCAAAGAGAGAAACGGAGAGAGAGAATCCCAAGCAGGCTCCACACTGTCAGCACAGAGCCCGACATGGGGCTCAATCCCCTGAACCATGAGATCATGACCTGAGCCAAAGTCAAGAGTCAGATGCTCAACCGACTGAGCCACTCAGGGGCCCCGAAAATGCAGGTTTCTATGCCAGAGCTCACTATGCCCTCTCTCTCCTACTGCTTTCTGTGGCATTAAGAAGAGCCAGTTACAAAATTCAGAGCTGAAGGGATGTTAAATGTCATTGGGTTCCACCTCCCCGTTTTATAGGTTAAGGGAACAGAACACCAAAGAGGGAAGTACCTCATCAAGGAGCAGCGCATGGACTTGAAAGGGCCTGTTCTTCTGACCGCTGCCCCAACCCCCCAAACTCCATGCACTGGTACACAAAGCCTGTTTCCCAAAACACCTTGTTCAATGGCTAGTTAGAAGCTGGTGAGCTTATTTAATATTTTGCTCTATAGACTTACATATGCCCACTTCACAGGGACAAGCTATTTTTCAAGAGGTACAGGGTCATTCTTAGCACAAGTTCATAAAAAAAAGACTGCAAACATGTCATATGTGAAAATCAAGATGTTTTATTGACTTTTATATGTTCTTGGAGAAAACCATTCACATGTAAAAGTTTGACATTTGATATGAGAATTATTCACACTTTATTTTACACATAAATTCTTTAATTTGGGGGTCAGACCTAATTTTTCACTTCAACAGGACTTGCACATGATTACAGTCACAAAATTGGCACACTGTATTAAAAAACTAAATCAGAGCTAGACAAAGTAGGCAGCTTTATTCCAATTTAAATCTCAACATGCACCACCCCTCATACATAATCTTGGAAGTATCTGCTGTGAGCTTACTAAAATATTAACTACAGAATGTCTGAGGTCACAAATGATTGTTTACAAAATAAAACCTCTTTTCTTAATGCTAGTCAATTTGTTATAGAAAAATATACAAATAAAAATTAGTGCTATTCAAGGCGTTCATTTCAGAATCACATATGACACATTATTTCCCCTCATATAGAGCCATCACAATATACTAGGTAAAGACTGAGTTACTGATTAAATGTACCTTAGCAACCACTACCAGCTTAGTAATGACACGTCATTTACTATGCTGACCAATTAAACAGGAGAGAAAATTAAAACACTTTCAGGTATCGGGTACACTCAGAATTTGTTCCTGGTCTGAGATTCAGAAATAACTGCTAGAGTAACATGACAAAATTTATATTTCTTCCTGATACAAGAAATTTGCCTAAAAATCTGTAATTATAAAACAGATTTGCTTTTTATAAAGAAATTGCTAACTTTTTTTTTCATGGTTAGATTCCTATTTGGAGAGGATTCAAATTTTAATTTGGGCCCTCTTTTCCCAGAGGGTGGGGAGGGGTGGCTGGTGGTTGGTATAAGGTATATTTGAGGACTGTTACAATCAAACTATAATAGTTTCCTTTCTTGTGATTATGTAAATTTTAAAGAAAAGAGGTCTCTCATAAGCTATATACAGCAGTTTACACTTCAGTGTTTCTTTTTCACTTGATATACAATTAAAATTAGTTTATGACAAATACTTGTCACATAAATTTATGTAGGCACATCTAAAATCTGCAGCTTTACTGGAGGGGTGAGGTCTTCAGTGGGATCATGATTCTGGATTCCATTTCCTGAATAAGTGGGACTGAAAACAAGGATCAAGATTACCGTGCTTGTTCTTTTCTAAACAGATTATGGTAACTATACATTAACGAATATGTTGCTGAGAACGTTCAGAGGACATGTTGCTTAAAATCAGAATAGAGGAAAATATAGGACTGATCTCAGGGGCAGAAATGTACAAGCTAATGGTAGATCAATTAACATCCTATGAGATGTTATTAGAATTAAAGCAGATTCTGTCTGGAGATGTGTTTCATTTGTAGGGAATTAGGAAAGTCCATGTTTTAAGAAAAATGGTGCTTTATCAAAAGGTTGAGAACTTTGAACTAAAATAAAGTTATATAGGGGCGCCTGGGTGGCTCAGTCGGTTGGGCGTCCGACTTTCGCTCAGGTCACGATCTCACCCTGTGTGGGTTCGAGCCCTGCATCAGGCTCTGTGCTGACAGCTCAGATCCTGGAGCCTGCTTGTCTCCCTCTCTCTCTGCCCTTCCCTACTCACACTCTGTCTCTCTGTATCTCTCAAAAATATATAAACATTGAAAAATTTTAAATAAAGTTGTATAAAATCAAATAATACTGCATTTGACTATACTCTGTAAAGGAAAAGATACACGGTACTTCAAAAACTGTCACTGCTGAATAAAATAGGCCTCTGGAAACTAATGAAACTGTAAGAACAGGCAACAAAGTCACATGCAATAATATGGTGTTTTGAACTAAAAGACAAGATAATACTTATTTTCTAGAACAAACTACTCTTTGATTTTTGTTAGTAGTATATGAGCTTAAATGTACCTGAAATGCAACATGATTGGTACTTATTATTACCTGTGTCAGTATTTCTGGGTTGTATTCAGCCCAACTGTTCTTACAAAAATCAAACAACCAGGATTTCATAGCATACATGCATGCAGGTATGCATGCGCATGCACAGACATGTACATACAGAAAGTCAAAATGTCAATTTTCAAAATTTTTAATTGCTGTATTAAATTATAATGTTTTTGGGAACAGATAATTTTGATGAGAAAGGGAAAGCTTAGGAAAAAACTGTATAATAAATATTCAGAAAATATAGAAAAATACAAAAAAAAAGGTAATGATGTGAAGTTTACATCATGCAAGGGTCTGAAACTGTACCAGACAACGTACGTAGTTTTTTTTGTTTTTTTAAGATATTTTTTTTTTTTGCACCCAATGTGCGGCTCGAACTTACAACTCTGAGATCAAGAGTTGCATGCTCCACTGACTGAGCCAGCCAGGCTCCCCACAAACATACTTGAAAGAATGAAAATTCCTTATTGAAAAGAAGTCATGCAACTATTAAAGAAAAATCTGACTAATCTTCATCCCCCCAAACTTATGATTCACCATCCTAGAGCAACATACTACTTAAAAAAAAAAGTACAAGGGGCACCTAACTGGCTCAGTCAGAAGAGCATGCGACACTTGAGCTCAGAGTCGTGAGTTCGAGGTCCACGTTGGGTGCAGAGATTACTTAAAAATAAATAAATTAATTAAAAAGTAACATATTAGCTTTAGGGTGAAAGAACATAAAACAGTAAGATGAGAAGAATGACAAGTTTTATGTCTTGAAAATGTTACCTGTATAATACACCAATTCTTCCCAGCCATGTTTATGCCATGCTGCATTCCGTATATCTTCCCTGGTCTGAAGATCCTTGTAAGCTAAAAAATAACCACACGGAAGAAACAAGACTTAATCCAAACACACTGTCCTGCATTCCACTAGCTATGTCCAACAAGTACTGATTCAGCTGCTCAGCTGGTTTTCTCAAAGCAACTACTGAGGGAATTTAGTACTAAGCTGGGATAATTGTGAGTTGGTTATTCTGAGAAAAATTATGTTAGGCCTTGTGAGAGAAGCAAATAAACAGATCTTTAAATTTTACAGTCTAGTGGATTCAAGACCTACCTTTCAAACCGAGGTTCTTCAATAATGTTAAACTCATAACCAGAAACTGTCAGACTATAATTAAGCAATATTCAATTTTGTTCAACATTTCCAAAGCACTACAATTATCTGGGTGAGAGACTGTGTTCAATGCAGTGGAGAACAAAAAGATAAGTAAAGACAAGGTCAACTGTTGAGCACTGTGGAATACTTGAGAACAGAGCCCACAGGAACAGGGAGGAGACTGGAGAGAGGTGTCTGGAAGGTGTGATTTGACCAGGTGGGTCGGGCTCAGAGGTTGAAAAGAATGTCACTGACAGATAGTAACAGAAGACAAAGGCATGCCAGGTGGAGAGAAGAGCATGGTCAAAGGTATCACAGTCCTTGGTGTCACATGGTACAATTCAGGTATCTCATCTGGGTGCCTTGGTTGCCAAATCCCAGCCTGGCAAGATCCTTCCAACTACTCACCAGGGAAATGCCTCTTGACAGGGTCAGACAAGATTAAAAGGACAAGAATCAGGGCTTCTAGTTTCTCTATTCTGGGACACACACCCTATTCTTCACAGGGCTTCTTTCTCCTTATGAGAAGACCTACCCTTGTAGGTATAGCAACTTAATCACCTAAAGATAAAATTTCCCTCAACTAGTAATAGAGTATAAATTTAGTACCTAAAATTGTGAAGAGGCTGAAAAACAGAAGGAAAAGAAATCTTTTACCTCTTACCACCCAGAGCAAAACAATTTAGCATTCATATGATAAGCAGCAGCATCCAACTGAGGGCAGGTGCATGGCCAGTGCACTGTGTGGTGACTCCCCCTTGCAGGGAACAGGTTGGAAAGGGCTGTGTTCTTTTTTTTAATTTCAGTTTTTTAATTTTCTTAGTTAAAATTTTTTTAATTTGGTAAAATATGCATAGCAAAATTAACTTTTAACCATTTTAAAATGTACAATTAGGTGGCATTAAGTAATTCACAATCATCCCAATTTATTATCCATCTCTGAAACTTTTTCACCATCCCAAATTAAAACTCTGTATCCACTGAACACTAACTTCCCATTTTCCCCTCCAGGCAGCCCCTAGGAGCCTCTACCCTGCATTCTGTCTCTATGAATTTGCCTATGCTAGGCACCTCATGTAAGTGGAATCTAATGTTTTCAAGGCTCATCTATGTTGAAGCATGTATTGGCATTTCGTTCCTTTTTATGGAAACAATGTTCTATTATATATACATACCACATTTTGTTTATCTGTTTATCCATCAGTGGACACTTCGGTTTGAGGCTTTTTAAAGGCAGGAAGCACTTGGGCATGTTCATATTACTGGGGAGAGGGAGCCCATAGATGGGGGTGGTGGAACAGATGGAAGGGGCAGGGCCTGAAGGAAGGTGAGGAAGGAATGGCATCAAGTGCGAGGGTAAAAGGAAGAGGTGCTGTGTTGTAGAATGATCTGCTTTGAAAAAGCCAGAAGTGCCCAAGTCTGAGCCTGGTTCAGTTACTGACGATTCTAGGTGATTGATTTATCATTTGTGAGGCACAGGTACCTCATTGTGGTTTGTAGTGGTGAGGATTAAAGAGAATGATGCAGAAAATAACACGCTGGAGGTGCCTGATAAACGTGGTTCTCTAAAAAATGTGGAAAAGTGAGGGTAAGTTTTTGGGGCAGGCTACTGAGAATTCATCTCTGCATATCTCGATACTTTTTCCTATATAATAGGGTAGTGGACATTTGGGACACTGACTGGGGACAACAAAGGAAGGTAGAGAAGAGTACTGCCTAAGAAAAGACATGCCGCAATCTGGCCGCTCTCCAATGCCAGAGCACCACACTGTTCCTGGCTTCTGCGTCTCTGCATGGAGGAGCATCTTGGTGAACTCCTTGTCAACTGCTGTTGTGAAGCCTTAAGTCCTCCCCATGGGACAGAGTTGAGGGCCTATGCTCCCCACAGCTTCTGTCAGAGCTCTGCCACTTACACCCGCCAGTGCCTGTCTGCTCTGTCACCCGCGAGTCCCTATCCAGACACACTGGAAACCCTGACATGAGTGGAGTGGGTACATGGCTTGCCCTCTGCCTGAGAGTCAAAGCACATGGCAACCCTGACCATCAAGTTCCTGTGCTCAGATACCGAGGGTGTCTGGGAAGGTGCTCAGGAGCCAAGCCTGAGGGGAAGGTGAGGGAAGAGGTCTGACTTTTCAGTTTATATCCTCCAGACAGACCACATAATTATTTAAAAACAAAACAAAACAAAACGACTTCACCCCTACCTTCAACCCATAAAGGTTAAATTATGTTTAGCATAATCTCTAAAGGCAGGGACATATGTTTTGAAGATTTGTTCCCAAATCTATTATATTTGACAACTCTGATATTTATGAAGTCAAATCCCAGTTAGCTAGAGAACCAAGGTCCCTAGGACAACGTTGCACCTGATGCTCGTGGGAGCATCTATTATTTGGTGCAGGATTTTCAGTTGCTTACACACCAGGGAGGCCCAGTGTGTGCAGCTGAGATCAGCAACTGGTTGAAGCAGTGATTGGTGGAGGTGAGGATGGGGGTCTCTTCCCCAGACCCTGATGGTGTAAAAACTACTTTTCTTGCCTCAAGTTATCCACTTCAGACTTAGGTCCTCAGCAGGTCTCTTACCATTTAGCCAGTCTGCACTATTTGTAGTTTTCTATAAACCACTGTTTATAAAAATTCCCGTATCTCTATCACTGTTCTAGCCCTTCCTGCTTGACTTTACCTGCAACCTATTTAGATCCGAAAGTCTAGCTCATATTCACCTTTCACTGATTTTCCTCAACTACATGTAAGTTTATATCCCTTTAAGCGCTGGGAGTGCCCCAAATAGAACTATGTTACTGATCACACATTGCCTCATGGCATATCCCTTATGTTGTCTTAATCCTTCATTAGCCCTGTCACTTATCTTTGTAAGCCTGCCACGCTAACACAGCAGGCTGTCAGGGTGCAGCAAGTGGTGGGACTGAGCAGTCAAACATCTCAGTTTATTAATATGGTCTGGAAATGATTTCCACTTTTCATTTTTTAAACTTTAATAAATAGGGGTGCCTTGGTGGCTCAGTCGGTCGAGCAATGGACCTTGGCCCAGGTCATGATCTCACAGTTCGTGGGTTCGGGCCCCACGTTGGGCTTACTGCCATCAGTGCAGAGCCGGCTTCAGGTTCTGTTCCCCTCTCTCTGCCTTTCCTCTACTGGTATTCTCTCTTTCTCTCTCTCTCTCTCTCAAAATAAACAAACATTTGAAAAAAACCCACAAAAACTTTAATAAACATACAGACGTGCCCAGAATGTACCAAGCTATTACTTAGACCTAATTCCTGTTCTTAGCAGGGAGACAGACACAAATAGCCACAACGTGACGACCTACATGATACTGGGCTCTGGGGGTTCAAGAGGAGAGTGACACTCATTGGGGGGGGGCGAGGGGGCACACCTGAGTCAGGCCCTGAGAGATACTAAAGATGGTGCCAAACGAAAGTGGGCAGGGTTGGAAAAGTACACAGAGAAGGGCCTCTGGACAATGTAATCAGACACAAGGCAGGCAGCGAATGAGTGTGTGGGGAGGTGTCTCTCTGGTAAAATGCAGGATTGTTTCTGAGGAGTCATGGGAAGTGTCTAGAAAGGGACAACAGTTTTACCATCTTCCCTCTCCCACGGCTGCCCGTTCCTTTCACCACTATTCCCACTCCCACGTCAGCTGCTAATGTGCCACAAATCTACGGGCCTTTCACTGTTGACCTCTTTCCTTGTAGATAGTTCATCACTGTTGACCTCTTTCCTTGTAGATAGCCCAGCATTTACTTTCCATCTATGATGTTTGGATTTGCTATGGTGTTTAAAGTTACTGACTTGAGATGTGCTTTATTGCCTAGTTTAACTTATTTGGTAATGAACCCTGAAATCCCAGTAACACAAAAATGAAGGAAAAAATACATACCCCAAAGATGATGCACCATATATAGCTGCCCAATCTGAGAGAAGAATCCTCCAACTGCTTCATTACCATCCTGTCTGAAGCGAATTGCACGAGCCCTGTAAGGGACAATGACAATGTTCAGATACTGAATCAGGTACATTAAAAAGAATCAGATTTTTTCTATCCTCAGAGCAAGTTGTTCAATATGAAGACTGTTTTTTAACTACCAAATGCAATCGAATGTTATTTTAATATACAGAACCTATATAAGATGTAAATGTACTTTTCTGTAACTAGAAGAGTCATTTTTAGGGGAAATGGACAGTAATGACTAAACAAAATCAATGTTTCAGAGTACATGGTTGCACTCCTGATTCTTGACATAAAGTCAAGAAAATTGGCAGAGGATAGGACCTGTCAACTTAAACAGAATTGCTTCTCCAAGAACCTGCTGAGGGAAAGTGAGGAAAACCTGGATATTAGAACACTTAAGATGCCAAGAGTTACTCTATCTAAGGGAGACAGGGGCCACCCCTGGAGAGTGGGGTTTAAGACAGAGGAGAAGGGAGCACACCCTCAAAGCAGCTGCAGACCATGATTTCTGGAAGACACATGAGCTCTCTAAACTCGAAGGGAGATTCTTCAACCTCTTGGACAGCACATGGAAAAACATGAATGTGGAGCTTCCTGCTGATATACCATCACTATCAAAACTGGAACTGCCTCGTGGTATTATAATAGTGTTGTCTGGTGACAGAAGGTAGCTACACTTGCCCAATCACTGTGCTATACACCTGAAACTAATTTAACATGTGTGTCAATTATATCTCAATAAAAAAATGAAAGAAAAAGATTCTGCCTCTTGTTTTTTTTTTTCCCCCTTACCAGAATGAACCATCAGGAAAATGAGTACCAAATGGCATTCCTATATGTGTGTGTATATATATATATATCTGTGTATAACATGAAATTCTGATTATCTTGAAAAAGAAAACCAAAGCTGGAGGCATCACAATCCTAGACTTCAAGCTATACTACAAAGCTGTCATCATCAAGACAGTATGGTACTGGCACAAGAACAGACACTCAGGTCAATGGAACAGAATACAGAACCCAGAAATGGACCCACAAACGTATGGCCAACTAATCTTTGACAAAGCAGGAAAGAGTATCCAATGGAATAAAGACAGTCTCTTCAGCAAGTGGTGCTGGGAAAACTGGACAGCGACATGCATAAAAATGAACCTGGACCACTTTCTTACACCATACACAAAAATAAACTCAAAATGGATGAAAGACCTAAATGTAAGACAGGAAGCCATCAAAATCCTCAAGGAGAAAGCAGGCAAAAACCTCTTTGACCTTGGCCGTAGCAACTTCTTACTCAACACATCTCTGGAGGCAAGGTAAACAAAAGCAAAAATGAACTACTGGGACCTCATCAAAATAAAAAGTTTCTGCACAGCGAAGGAAACAGTCAGCAAAACTAAAAGGCAACTGACAGAATGGGAGAAGATATTTGAAAATGACATATCAGATAAAGGGTTAGTATCCAATCTATAAAGAACTTATCAAACTCAACAACTAAAAAACAAATAATCCAGTGAAGAAATGGGCAAAAGACATGGATAGACACTTCTCCAAAGAAGACATCCAGATGCCCAACCAACACATGAAAAAATGCTCCACATCACTCATCATCAGGGAAACACAAATCAAAACCACAATGAGACACCACCTCACACTTGTCAGAATGGCTAACATTAACAATCCAGGCAACAACAGATGTTGGCAAGGATGTGGAGAAAGAGGCTCTCTTTTGCATTGTTGGTGGGAATGCAAGCTGGTGCAGCCACTCTGAAAAACAGTATGGAGGTTCCTCAAAAAACTAAAAATAGAACTACCCTAGGACCCAGCAATTGCACTACTAGGCATTTATCCACGGGATACAGGTGTGCTGTTTCAAAGAGACACATGCACCCCCATGTTTATAGTAGCACTATCAACAATAGCCAAAGTATGGAAAGGGCCCACATGTCCATCGATGGATGAATGGATAAAGAAGATGTGGTATATGTATATACAATGGAGTATTATTCAGCAATCAAAAAGAATGAAATCTTGCCATTTGCAACTATGTGGATGGAACTGGAGGGTATTATGCTAAGTGAAATTAGTCAGAGAAAGACAAAAATTGTATGACTTCACTCATATGAGGACTTTAAGAGACAAAACAGATGAACATAAGGGAAAGGAAACAAAAATAATATAAAAACAGGGAGGGGAACAAAACAGAAGTGACTCATAAATATGGAGAACAAACTGAGGGTTACTGGAGGGGTTGTCGGAGGGGGGAGGGGCTAAATGGGTAAGGGGCACTAAGGAATCTACTCCTGAAATCATTGTTGCACTATATGCTAGCTAATTTGGATGTAAATTTAAAACAATAAAAAATAAAAGGAGTTTTGAAAAGACAAAAAAAGAAAAACAAAACAAACAAAATAAGTGAATTCATCAGTTGCCTTATAGAGTCAAGGTACAAATTCTAATTCATCTCTATATCCTAATTTAAAAAAATGGAGATTTTTATAAATGATACTTTTAATGATATAATAAAAAATGTTGAAAGGCTAGAAATGAAAAGTTTATAGGTCTTGTATATGGGATATTATAAAACATTGTGAAAATAAAAGAAAATCAAAACACAAAAAAAAGAAATTGTGATTAAATTGACTAAAAATTTGCACTTGTCTTAAACTTTCCTTTTAAAATTTCCTACTGCAAACGTGTCAGTTCCTTAAACACCTTCTTTCATATTTGTACCAACTACTTGATATTTAGTGATGCATCTGAAATCCTAAAACTATTTTTAGAAAATGTATGTTTCCCAAAAGCAGTTTTCTAGAATCAAACTTAAAAATGAAAAAAGTGGCTTGAATGATACAGGGAGGTCACCCAGAAAAGCACAGCTGGAGACCTCCCACCACAGACTACCCAGTAAATTTACATCAACACGTTTTGGCCTAAAGTCTGTCATCAGGGTGTCAGAATTGACAGGACTTGGGAAGATAGATTCATTATAGTTAATTTAGAAGAGTTGGGGGCATATGAACAAGGATATCAATCTACTAACATCTACCGTGAGACAGTACTCTTGGGGGACAAGATATCTGAGTTGGCTTGACCAGTACATTTTTGTCCTGGAGGAAAACTTCATAGCAACTGAATTAGAACATCAAGGAAGCAGCGGGGTATAGGATCAGAGCAAGGGCAATCGCAGTGGGAGTGATAAAGCCAGCCTCCTTAAGATCAATTTGTACATCTCAGCTCTCATACCCATAAGCTCAACTCTGAGGGTGACCCAAGCTTTTAGGCTCTTTTGTGGTGAAGGAGGGATCTCTTGCTATTGCTCCCATGGGCTACCCCTAAATGATATTAAATTCTTTAACCTTTATATCTAGAATTAAGTGATTGATAGCTTCACAAAAATTACAAATCTGATTGGTAAATTATTGAAATTAAGCAGATCACTTTAACGTGCATTCTAACTTAGAGGTGGGGAAACACTGTCTTTCATTGATAGTGATAAATATTCAGGATTATTAATTTCATTATGAATTTTTCTAATTCAGTTACAGTAGGCAAAGAAAACGTACTTGCCTTAGCCTCGTAATAATCAGAAGCATGTACTGAAGAGGAGATCACCATCTTAAATAGTTACCTATATGCCAAAATATAAATTGAATGCTGAGCTGGATTTATAAATAATTTTTTAAGTAATTGAAGAATAAATCTCAGTACTTCCTTGTGAAGGCCACGGTGGACAAATCTTTTTTTTTTTTTTAAGTTTGTTTTTTTGTTTATTTATTTATTTAGACAGCAGAGTGCATGAGTGAAAGAGGGTGTGTGTGTGGGGGGTAAGACACAGAATCCTAAGCAGGCTCCACACTGTCAGCTGAACTGACAGTTGTGGGGTTCAAATCCACAAACCAGGAGATCATAACCTGAGCTGATAATAAGAGTTGGATGCTCAACTGACTGAGCCACCCAGGCACCCCCATGGTGGGCAAGTCTTAATTAGTAACATGCAAAAATAGAAATAATGAATGATCCTATTCTGTGGGCAACTAAATTATTACATTTATAAGGCCCCTCCCTAAAAAAGGTCCCTTAATAAAATGGTGCCTATAGGTACTAACTGTATAACAGTACACAATTAAATATGTATTTCTTAGTTTTCAAATTAAAAAAAATTCTAACTTGCATTATGTAGCCTTTGATGACCCAAGAAGAAAAGATTTATTAGAAATATGAATCATGGGGGCACCTGGCTGGCTCAGTTGGTGAAGCGTGCAACTCTTGATGTCTGGGATGTGGGGTCAAGCCCCATGTTGGGTACAGAGATTACTTAAAAAGAAACTCTTAAAAAAAAAAAAAAGAATCACAGAGCCATTTTTTGGATCTAGATCTTAGAAATTATGTAGTTCAAAGCAAGAAAGTTCAAAACGGAAAATAAAAAGAACACATGGAAGGAAATGGATAGTGCTTTCGTTTAAATCAAGGCTAGCACAGCAGACCCTCAGACTAAATCCCCTGCTCTGTTGCTTGTTTTGATGGCCCAGGACCTAAGAATGATTTCTACATTTTTAAATGCTTGAAAATCTAATCAAAAGAATATTTCATGATACATGAAAATCATGACATTCAAATTTCAGCAACCATAAATAAAGTTTTGTTGGAACACAGCCATGCTCACCCATTTACAAATAGCTCACGGCTGCTTGCACACTAAAATAGCAAAGTTAAATAATCGTTATGGACCCAGAACAGTCCACACAGCCTAAAATATATTTTTTTAATGTTTTATGTTTTAGTTTTATTTTTGAGAGAGCCAGACAGAGAGAGACAGAGCACGAGTGGGGGAGGGGAGAGAGAGAGAGAGAGAGAGAGACAGACAGACAGACAGACAGAATCTATGAAGCAGGCTCTAGGCTCCAAGCTGTCAGCAGAGAGCATGATGCAGGGTTCAAACCGGTGAACCATGATATCATGACCTGAGCTGACATCAGACGCTTAACTGACTGAACCACCCAGGCACACCAAAGCCTAAAATATTTATTATTTGTTCCTTTACAGAAAAGGTTGCCAACCTGATTTAAATAAAATATTCTCTATTCCTAATTTTTAAAGTGTTTCTTATTAGAAATTAGTGTCTCTAGGGGCGCCTGGGTGGCTCAGTCAGTTAAGCGTCCGACTTCAGCTAAGGTCATGATCTCACGGTTTGTGGGTTTGAGCCCCGTGTCAGGCTCTGTGCTGACAGCTCGGAGCCTGGAGCCTGCTTTAGATTCTGTGTCTCCCTCTCTCTCTGCCCTTCTCCTGCTCATGATCTGTCGCTCTCAAAAATAAATAAACTTTTTTTTTTTTTTTTAAGAAATTAGTGTCTCTTGGGGCGCCTGGGTGGCGCAGTCGGTTAAGCGTCCAACTTCAGCCAGGTCACGATCTCGCGGTCCGTGAGTTCGAGTCCTGCGTCAGGCTCTGGGCTGATGGCTCAGAGCCTGGAGCCTGTTTCCAATTCTGTGTCTCCCTCTCTCTCTGCCCCTCCCCCATTCATGCTCTGTCTCTCTCTGTCCCAAAAATAAATAAACGCTGAAAAAAAAAATTAAAAAAAAAAAAAGAAATTAGTGTCTCTAATAAAATAAAACTGGTATTCAATATTTTCAAATGACTTCTGAACATGGATTAAGATGATTTTTAAACTGTCTTTTAAATTATGATTTAAAACACTATGGCCACCTAGATTTTTAAAATATCAATACTTTACATTTTCTCGTATTTGTTTCAGACTGAACACCACAGAAACAGGTGAAGCTCCCTTTGCATTCTCCTCGCCACCCCCACCCACCCTCCCCCATGAGTTACATTCTGGAAGCAGTTACCTCTTTTGAAGACATGTCTTCCTGTCTATGGTTTTGTATTTCTACTTCATATGTATCCATGAACAACAGTTCTATCTTTTCATATAATTGTTATATACAACTTGTTTATAGGACTCTTTTGTTACATCATTTAAAAATTTACCTAAGGGCACCTGGGTGACTCAGTTGGTTAAGCCTCCCACTTTGGCTCCGGTCATGATCTCACGGTTTGTGAATTCAAGCCCTGCGTCCAGCTCTGTGCTGACAACTCAGAGCCTGGAGCCTGCTTTAGATTCTGTGTCTCCCTCTCTCTGCCCCTCCCCCATTTGCGCTCTCTCTCAAAAATAAATAGACATGAAAACAACTTTACCTAAAAGACATCACGTTGTACACATTCTTTAACTAGCTCTTTCTCTTGAACTTGGTGTTTTCAATGCTTATCCATATGCAGATCTGTTTTACTTTAACCACCATATAAGATTCTACTGCAGAGGCGTGCCTGGGTGGCTCAGTTGGTTAAGCGTCCACCTTTGGCTCAGGTCATGATCTTGCAGTTCATGGATTTGAGCCCCGTGTAGGGCTCTGTGCTGACAGGTCAGAGCCTGGAGCCTGCTTCAGATTCTGTGTCTCTCTCTCTTTCTGCCTCTCCCCCTGCTTGTGTTCTCTCAAAAATAAACATTAAAAAAAAAAAAAAAAGATTCTACTGCATGAATATATATAATCTATTCCCCTCAGGCACAGAAGTTGTTTACAAGTTTGGCAACTGGCCTTGGCAAAGACGTTTTCTTCTTATGTAACCACTAGTTTCTGCCCTCTATTCAACATTTAACAACCACCCAGGATGTGCCAGGTCTTGTAGACAGAGTTGTAGAACTAGAAACTAGAGACTCCACTGGGGTGACAAGTGCTCTAACAGAGGCATGGGGGCCGGGTATTTGGGGTGCAGAAGCCAGACACCTATTACAGCCTCATCTATGTTATATTTATCAATGTCCTCTTTTTGAATTATTCTTGGTTTCATGGTATAAATTCTCTTTGGTAAGGTGTGTGCATCATTAGCAGCTTTACTGAGGTATATTTTACATCCTGTAAAATATCACTTAGGTATAAATATACCTAAATCACTTAGGTATAAATATATATACATTTATATATTATTTATATATTATATATATATACATATATATATATATATATTTAGTAAGTTTACAGACTTATGCAATCATCACAATCCAGTTGTGCTAAAAGATCCCTTGTGCCCATCTACAATCATTTTCTGTTCCCACCTCTAGCCCCAGGAAACCACTGATCTTTCTGTCTCTATAGATTTGCTTTTTCTGAATATTTCATACAAATGGAATCACAGAATATGTGCTGCTTTGGACTCTTTCACATAGCATGTTATTGAGGTTCACCTATATTTGTAGTGCATATCAGCAGTTCACTTCTTTTTACTGTTGAATAGTATTCCATTATGTGGATGCAGCACAGCCTATTTTTCCATCACTCTGCTGATGGGTATTTTAGGCTATTTCCACTATTTGGTTATTATGAAATGCTATGATCACTGTATATGAGTTTATATGAATGCATGCTTTCATTCTCTTGGGTATATACTTAGGAATAGAACTGTGAGGTCATATGGTAATTCCATGTTTAACATTTTGAGTAATTGCCTATTTTCCGAAGTGGCTGTGCCACTTAACATTCTCATCAGCAATGTATGAGGGCCCCAACTGATTCACAACTTCACCAACATGTGTTATTATCTGTCTTCTTAGTGAAAGCCATCTGAATGTTTGTGATGTCTTCTCTCTTTGTGATTTTACTTTGCATTTCCTTAATGACTGGGAGTGTTGAGCACTTTTTCACGTGCTTATTAGGCATTTATACATTTCTTTTGGTGAAATGTCTATTCAAATCCCTTGCCCACTGAAAAATTTTTTTAAAAATTTATTTCATGATTCTTTATTTTTTATTGTGGTAAAAACACATAACATTAAACTTACCTCAGCCATTTCACAGTTTAGTAGTGTCACAAGCACTCACATTGTTGTGCAAGGGATCTCCAGAACTTTTTGATCTTGTCAAATTTAAACTCAATACTCACTAAACACCAAGTCCCCTCCACCTGGACCCTGGCAACTCTTCATTTTCCATTACTGTGATTCTAACTACTTTAGAGACTTTGTTATTAGTGGAATCATATACTATTTGTCCTTTTATGAATGGCTTAATGTCCTCAAGGCTTATCCATATTGTAGCACATGGCAGAGTTTCCTTCTTTGAAAGGCTGCATAATATTCCCTTATATGTATATATCACATTTTCTTTATCCATTCATCTCTCGATGGATATTTGGGTTGCTTCCACCTCTTGGCTACTGTGACTAATGCTTGCAATGAAAATTAATGGGAAAATATCTCTGAGATGCTGCTTTGAATTCTTTTGATTAGAAACTTAGAATTGTTGATCATATGGTTATTCTATTTTTAATGTTTTGAGGAACCTCTGTATTGTTTTCCATAATTACTACAACATTTTACATTCCTACCAACTGCACAAAGGTTCCAATTTTTCTGTATCTTCACCATACTTGTTACTTTCTGTTCTCTTGATAATGGCCATCATAAAAGGTGTGAGATGATATCTTGTTTTAGGGTTTTTTTAAATCTCATTTGATTTGCATTTCTCTTATGATAAATGATGCTAAGCATCTTTTCATATGCTTTTTGGCTATTTGTGTATCTGTGAAGAATCGTCTATTCAAATCCTCTGTCCATTTTTGAAATGGGTTATTTGTCTTCTAATTACTGAGTTGTAGGACTTTACATATACTAGATACAAGTCCTTTATCAGATATGATTTGTAAAATTTTCTCCCAGTCTTGTGACTTGCATTTTAATTTTTTAAATGATGCCCTCTGAATTACAAAGTTTTTAATTTTGATAAATTATAATCTATCATTTTCTTTCATGGATTTTGGTGTTATATGCTTAACCTAGGTCACAAAGACTCTCTCCTACGTTTGCTTCTCACCTTTATGTTATGGTTAATTTCTGTGTATAATGTGAGGCAGGGGTCTAAATTCATCCTTTTGCAAAGATATCGAGTTGTCTTAGCACCCTTTGTTGAAAAGACTATCCCCATGGAATTTACTTGGGTGCATGTGTTGAAATTTACTTGGTGCATGTGTTGAATTTACTTGGTGCATGTGTTGAAAATTTACTTGGTACAAATGGTTCATATTTATGAGTTTATTTATGGACTTGCACTTCTGTTCCACTGATCTGTATATACCTGTTCTTATGCCAGTACCACACTGTCTTGATTATTGTAGCTTTGTAGTCAGTTTTGAAATTGAGATCTGTGAGTCCTCCAACTTTGTTCTTTTTTAAGGTTGTGTTAGCTATTTGGGTCCTTTGCATTTCTGAAGCCTGCCGGGATTTTGATTGGAATTGTGATGAACCTATGGATCAGTTTGGGGAAAAGCTGGTAGTGTGCTACTTAAGTGAAGAAAAAAACCCCGAGCAACTGTGTCATTGTGGTGCTGTTTATGTGACAAAAACATTTCAAAAAAAGGTAATATCCAAGAATATGAAATTACTTAATGCAACACTGGGTTTTATTAAAAAAAAAAATAGAGGTGCTTGGGTGGCTCAGTTGGTTAAGTGTCCGACTTTGGCTTAGGTCAAGATCTCACATTTTGGGAGTTTGAGCCCCGTGTGAGTCTCTGTGCTGACAGCTCAGCGCCTGGAGCCTGCTTCAGATTCTGTGTTTCCCTCTCTCTCTGCCCTTCCCCTGCTCATGCTCTGTCTCTCTCAAAAATAAACAAACATTAAAAAATATTAAAAAAAAAAAAACAGAGTCCTTATCTCTTAGAGATATATACTGAAATATTTATGGATGACATGACATGCTGTTTGGATTTACTTTCAAATAATTTGGGTTGGGAGAGTTAGACCTAAGCAAGACCAGCCATCTGTTGGTAACTACTGAAACTAAGCGATGGAATGGAAGGGGGTGGGTGGGGCAGGGAGATCCACGGTATTAGTCTCTCTAGTTTTGCATACGTTTGAAAAATTCTGTAATAGAAACATCAAACAAAACAGTCTAATATCAAATCATGGTTTTATCCCCAGATTTTATTCCTGAATTAACACTATGGCCTAAAATAATCTATTAATAAGATTACAAAGTCACCATTTGGTAATATACTTACCAGTAATTGCCCCATTCAATCATAGTTCCTGGCTGAAAAGAGATTTGGATTTTGAGTTTGTTAGTTCTGTGAAGAAATACAGGAACAGCAGTATAAAAAATATCAAATGACAAAACTAACTTAAAAATGAAGCATAACAAAACAAAAAATGTAACAAAATATTATTCACTGCGCACATATCTATCCCATAGTGAGAGTCCTATTCTATTCTATTCTAATTTCATACACGAAGACAATATTTATAGTAAGTCATCTAATTATGGTTATCAAAACCATAGTTGAGCCCATCCTCCAGATGTCCTGAAATCATGATTAAGTTGTTGGTACCCATTCAGACTTTATGGTGAAATAAGAAAAAAAATTCAATTTAAGTAAATTTAACAAGGACATCACTATTTTTTTTCCAGTATAATGGTGAGTATTAGACTACTAAGATCTACTGATGTGTACTCCTTTTAACAACATTGCTATGTTGCTATCTGGGTTTTCTTTTTTTTTTTTTCTTAAATATAATTATTGTCAAATTGGCTTCCATATGACACCCAGTGTTCATCCCAACAAGTTGGGGCTTTCTTTCTAGTAGTCACTTAGTGGGGAAACATCAAGAAAGTTTTAAAATATTATTCCTTTTGACTCTTATGGTGCTGTCTAACTTATTCAGCAGTCTCATTTTTATTATATAGAGAAGTAGTTGCTCTAGTTCAATTACAGTAGATGCTCTGTATTATAGCTAGTCCTGCATTTTAGGTCTTTCCTCTTAAAAATAGCAATGCTATACAGAAAAAAAGTCAAATGACAAACATTATGTGTAAGATTATAAAAAATAAAAGCTTAGCAAAAGAGAAGGAATGAGAGAGAAGAAGATTAAAAAAAAGAAAGAAGAGAAGGACTGGACGGGATAAAATAAGCCAATCAAAACATTAAGCCAAACACATCACAAAATGTAAAGTCCACTTGTGTGGTAGGCATTGGGCTGCCAGTGCTTCCTCACAGAAGCATGGGAGGACAGCTGGTGGGTATTTCTGTACTTACTCGGAGCTGGTAAGATCGGAGTTCATATATATTCGGTCCTGACCGTGGGACAGGCTCATTCCAGAAACTGAACTCCAACAGCAGCTGATTCTTCCTAGAGAGAAGCATGTTGCTTCTTGCCTTGCGGAATTCCACAAATGCCTTTGAGGGAAAAAACATGCTCATTATACCTTCTAGGATTTACATATAAATCCACTTTAGTATCACTTATGTTCCTCTTAGAATACTATCAAAAACAGGGCCCCAGGTGGCCCAAGACAGCCCCAGTTTACATCCTGTTGAACCAGCATAATAACTAAAGCATTCATTTTCACTCTCAAAAGTGTCCAGATTTAGACACCAAACTACACAGCCATCTAATTACTAAAATAACAATATTAACTACTGAAATAACAACTTAATCTCCTACCTTTTTAAGTCCTCCTAACAGTGTCTGACAGCATATTAACAAAAGTGACATAGAGACTACAAAACACCAGATAGTCCAAAGCCACTTATATTTGGACAGGGAATCTACACCAAAGGTTTTCTTTCCTAATAATGGATGGCTGTTAAAATTCTCTTCATTGACCTGCACCTATTCCTGAAGGGAGTGGGGAGGACAGGGATGTCAGCCCAAAGGAAAGACTATGTGGTTGACAGTTCCTGAAGCAGGTATGTGTTAGGTAATCCAGGGCTGTGTCTACTGTGCTGACTTACTGGCATCAAAGTACCAGTTTCTCAGTTTCAAAGTACAACTGATTTTATAGTGAGAACTGTTATGTTAACAGTATTACAATGGGTTATGTTTCAATACAACTTCAAGAATCCAAAGAGTAAAACTTGTATTAATGTTAAAGAATGGTGACAGAAAAGAGTCATTTAATTCTGTGCTACCATTTATTGTATTAGTCTGAATACATAAACCTTTTTCAAAATCATTACCTGATTTTCTCTGAGTTTATTCATGACCTCTGTGAGGGCTGGATAGCCTCCTTCGTACCTCCAGAGGTGGACTGAAATATATTTTGAAAGATAACATACATTTAGAGTTTTATGACACTCCTACCTTGAAAATATTCTATATACACACAACGTTAACACAATACAAAACTGTAATGTGCCATGTGGTAGCCTATGAGTATATCATAAAGTTTCAATATAGATTCAAGCGTTAAAACAATACAAAAGTAGTTTTTGTAATCAATTACTGGAGAAACTACTTTAGCCATAAAACCAGACTGACACTTGGAAAGCTTTGATTTTAAAAGCAAACATTAAATATTATGTATGTCGTTAACAGTAAAGGCTTAGGGAACAAGTGTTTATTCCAAAGACTTCTGCTTCCTACCAGCTTGATCTTGCTCGCCATACCACGTGTTCCAAGTCCCCACCAAAGTACAAGGGTAATGCTTATCTTCGTGAATCTTTGGCAACACCTCTTGACTTAAAGAGAAGAAATAGCAACACCAATTAAACAACTGACAAGATTATACCAGATGGACAACACATGATCAGCAATAGGAAAAAGGCCATCTACTCTGTTCCAACAACTGACCTCAGAATATTTATGATACTATAATGTGCAGAATTAACATTTTAGCTGAATTCTACTATGCTCTAATGTCCCACTTATCGGAAGGTCAGGTTTCTGTTACCCAGCTACCTACAACCGTTGTAAACAACTCAAGGAAAGTGATAAAAATGGATAAGGAAGAGCAAAAGGTCCCAGGGTTCCAGGAACTACATGGATCTACTATTTGCTATTTCAGGAAAAAAAAAAAAGTACCTAGGGATGGTGAAGTTTCTAAAAGCTATGTTCTGCTGGTTCCCAAGGTAGGAAGGAGAGAAACAGGAACAGTAGAAAAAGAGCATGGAAGAAATAAGAGAAGAAAGTAATGTTTAAGATAGGGGAGACAACAGAAGCAGCATAAGTAGGCAGAAGTAGCAGGGGCAGAGAATAAGTTGGCCATAAGAAGGGAGGAAGAAGAAAGAGCTAGAACACAACACAGTCTGGAAGCAACCCAGCTCTAACAGTCTCAGAGGGCATGGACATGGCAAAACAATCCAAATTAAAGATACAACATGGAGCATAAATTGGGTTCTATTCAATTCAACCAGCTGAGGGGATTTAGGAAGTATCACATAATCCCACGTTGAACACACACCCCCAATTCATTACCAGTGATTGTACAGGAGTAGTAGCAAAGCCATGGCAGGTCATAGCAGTATATTAATTTAACAGAGGTGTCAGTACTTGGATCCATTGAAACCTTCCTATGGTACAGATTCGAATGAGGAAGAGGCATTAACTGTGCCATACCAAAAGAAAAGCTAAAATCTGCACACTTTTTGATAGAAAAATTATGATGAAAAAGTACAACAGAAATTCAACAATAAATGCAAAAGGATATCAAGGGTCAGAAATGGAACCTGTTCAAACTATTTGCTAACACTGAGTGATATTAAGTTACTGATCACCACCAGATGCTAGGGCACCAGAACGGAGTATACATGCATAGTTAACAGAGAAAATCTCAGAATGTTCTTATATTTAACTAAATGAAAACCCATGTATTTTTATGACTCAGTACAATGACCACACCATGTGTAATTTTTGAAATGCCACCCTTCAAAAAATACACATGATGTGATCATTGTAGTGGGTCAAAAATACTTATGTTTAGGGGCACCTGAGTGGCTCCATTGGCTAAGCATCCAACTTCGGCTCAGGTCATGATCTTATGGGTCGTGTGTTCAAGCCCTGCATCAGGGTCTCTACTGTCAGCACAGCAGATCCTCTGTCCCCCTTTCTCTGCCTGTCCCCTGCTTGTGCTGTTTCTCTCAAAAATAAATAAATAAACATTAAAAAAAGACTTTTTATTAAAAAAATTTTTTTTAACGTTTATTTATTTTTTGAGACAGAGAGAGACAGAGCATGAACGGGGGAGGGTCAGAGAGAGAGAGGGAGACACAGAATCTGAAACAGGCTCCAGGCTCTGAGCTGTCAGCACAGAGCCGGATGTGGGGCTTGAACTCACAGACCGCGAGATCATGACCTGAGCCTAAGTCGGACACTCAACTGACTGAGCCACCCAGGTGCCCCAAAAAAAGACTTTTTAGAAATAACACAGGACTGATGGAAACATGGGTTATGTAACACAGGGGAAACATGGATTATGTAAAATTACTGGAAACGGGATTCCTTTTTGTCACATGACATGAGCAGGAAGTAAACAACCCCAATTTGGAGCCAGTGTAGAAGAAGAAAATCTACACAGATGACCCAAGTGGGATCCAGGAAGGGGCTGGGGGCCTGATAACGGGACCTAGGTTTTTTACCAACACAAAGTCATATCCTCTTTGTTGGGAGCTCCAAAGCAGCCCTTGGAAGCCCTGGCCTTACATGAATGAAAGTTGTAAGGCAGGTAGTACTTTTACTCAGATGGGTCAGGCAGAACCTTAGCATTGGGGCCTCTAAAAACCAGGCAGGAGTTAAGTCTTTATTACCAGAAACAGGGAGCTACTGTAAGTTTCAGAGAGAAGGAAAAAACATGATGAAGGAGAAAGCAGAACTCAGGTAGATCAATTTGACAAACTTCTGAGTAATGGATCGGGTGTGGGATAAGGTACAGGTATAACTTTGAGGCCAGGAAGGCAGTCAGCAAGGAGGCTACTTAGAAATAGGGCTCAACAAGAGAGAGGGAGATGGGAAAGGAAATGAAATAGAACCAAAATGCAGGTCAAATGAAGAACACACAGTTCTTAGCAACCAATAGCAAAGAACTAAGGAAAAGGTTAAATAAAACTATGGTGACTGACACATGTTGGAAGTGGGAAGGAAGAGCCAGGTAATTCTATATGTTGAGTATGAAGGAAGAGGAAGACACCCAAATAGAAATATGAATACAAAGGAGATGAAAATCTGAGACAAGAGATGAAATGATACAAACAGGACAGGGAAGATAATCCAGGGAAACATTAGCATAGATAAGAAATTCCATTTTATGAGAAAAGATTTAGAAATAAACATCTGCTTTATTTTAGGAACTTTTTCTTAGTAAAGAGAACTATGCTGAGGTGATTAAGAAACTATGCTAATATTATATTTCATGAATCACCTCCCAAAATAAAGTAACAAAAGGTTTTTGTATCTGAAAATTATGCTGATTCTGGTGACAAAATCATTTTCTTTCTCATGAAAGTAGCAGATATAAAAGGCAAAAATATGCTTTTTAATTATACTTGCTCACAACTGATCATTAAAATACAATTTGTTGGCTTAAGAACAAATGCACTTAATTCTCTCTTTAGTCTTAAAGTTTACAAATTCTGTAAGAGCATATGCATCTCATATCACGTGAGAATCTGCTGAAGGAACTTGAATCCTGGTGAGTGGAAGACTTGAGAAGAAATGGCAGATATATTCAAATACATCCAGGACTTTCATGTGGCAGTTTTACTTAGAAGTAAAACTGGAAACAATAGAGATCACAGGGACATGAGTTCTGATTCCTAACATTCAAAGCTTCCACAGATGGAATGCAATTAAACACAGGCAATCAGGAAGGTCTGCAGAAAGGACTCAAGCATGGACGAGTAGATGGACTGGATAGCCTTACAAGGTTCCTTCCAACCTTAAGAGTCTAGAACATTCTAACATCTGAGAGCTTACGTGATGAGTTAGTCATGGAGTCCTTAAAATCAAAATGCCCTTGGCAATCCCACGCAGAGCTCAACTTACGAGCCTCGGATCATTCAGCTTCAAGAAGAGGGATCAAAGATCTCACTCTGCTATCAAGTGTTAGCTGAACCAACAAATATTAAAATTGTTATTTTTCCCCAAGTAAAGGATAGTTTGGTATACACACCAAATTTTGTTGTATGCTTCTAGGCATTCCGGTTTAACATTGTGAACTGAAACAAAAGAAAATTCAACGATAAACTTATGAACAAAGGGAAAAAAGTCAACTATGAAGGTAGCAAACCCATCACTCACACTGTAATTTGTATAGACTGCTTGTTTCCTTTTTGGCTAGGAGATTAGAGTGAGCATCTTTTCTTGGATCAACTTTCCGGACAAATAAGGATTTTAACCAGCTGTCTTCTCGAGGTCTACTATTGGAGGACGTAAATCTCCTAGGGAATAACAAATATAAAAATTTTAGTCTCATCAGTGGTACAAAGACTTCAGTGTTTTCAGGTAATGTCACATACTACATTATTTTTATAAAATCAATCCATCCAGCAAACATGCCTTGAGTACCTATTCTAGGCACTGTTACAGAACCTGGAATACCACAAAACATTCACTCTCAATTATAATAGCATGCAATCTAAACAACAGGAGTAAAGTGTAAAAGATGTAACTTGTGGTTCTCTTAAGAGAGCTCTTTTTTTTAAGTTGTAAGTATAGTTGACAAACAATGTTGCATTAGTTTCAGGTGTACAGCATAGTGATTTGACAATTCTATACATTACTCAGTGCTCACCATGTTAAGTATAGTCACCATCTGTTACCATACAATGTTATGACAATATTATTGACTATACTTCCTATGGTGTACTTTCCATCTCTGTGATTTATTTATTTTATAACTGGAAGTGTGTACCTCTTAATCCCCACCCCCACCTCCCTGCTGGCAACCACCAGTTTGTTCTCCGTATTTAGTAGGAGTCAGTTTGGGGAGACTGAGTGGCTCAGTCGGTTAAGTGTCTGACATCGGCTCAGGTCATGATCTCATGGTTTGTGGGTTCAAGCCCCGTACTGGGCTCTGTGCTGACAGCTCAGAGCCTGGAGCCTGCTTTGTACTCTGTGCCTCCTTCTCTCTTCTGCCCCTCCCCTGATCATGCTTTGTCTCTGCCTCTCAAAAATAAATAAATGTTAAAAAAAAATTAAAAAAAACAACTGTTAGTTTGGGGAGCCTGGGAGCTTTGATTGGAGGAGCGTGTGACTCTTGATCTCAGGGTTGTGGGCTCAAGCCCCACACTGGGTGTAGAGATTACTTAAATCAATGAAATTAAAAAAAAAAAGTTTGTTTCTTCATTCATTTGTTTGTTTTTCAGATTCCACCTGTAAGTGAAATTTGTCTTTCTCTGACTTATTTCACTTAGCACAACTCTCCAGGTCCACCCATGTTGTCGCAAATGGTAAGATCGCATTCATTTTTTTAAATGTTTATTTATTTTTGAATTTTTTTTCAACGTTTATTTATTTTTGGGACAGAGAGAGACAGAGCATGAACGGGGGAGGGGCAGAGAGAGAGGGAGACACAGAATCGGAAACAGGCTCCAGGCTCTGAGCCATCAGCCCAGAGCCCGACGCGGGGCTGGAACTCACGGACCGCGAGATCGTGAGCTGGCTGAAGTCGGATGCTTAACCGACTGCGCCACCCAGGCGCCCCTGTTTATTTATTTTTGAAAGAGAAAGAGAGCGAGCATGAGCAGGGGAGTGGCAGAGAAAGAGAGAGAGAGGGAGAGAGAGAGACAGAGACAGAGACAGAGAATCCAAAGCAGGCTCCGAGCTGTCAGTGCAGAGCCTGATGTGGGGCTTGAACCCACAAACTGTGAGATCATGACCTGAGCCAAAGTCAGATGGTTAACCCACTGAGGCACCCAAGCACTCATGATCTCATTCGTTTTTATGGCTGAGTAATATTCCATTATATATACATGCGCACACACACACACACACACACACACACACACACACATCTTCTTTCCATTCATCTGTTGATAAACATTTGGGTTGCTTCCGTATCTTGGTTATGGTAAATAATGCTGCAATAAACAGATGGATGCATCTATCTTTTTAAATTACTATTTTATTTTCTTTGGGTAAATACCCAGTAGTGGAATTACTGGATCATATGGTATTTCTTTTCTTTTTCCCTATATTATTTATGCTGTACCTTTCATCCTTGTGACTTGAATAAGTCCATAACTGGAAACCTTGTACCTCCTATTTCCCTTGGCATTTCTATTTTTAATTTTTTTAAGGAACTCCATACTATTTTCCACAATGGCTGCACCAATTTGCATTCCCACTAACACGCATGAGGGTTCCCTTTTCTCCACATCCTCACCAACACTTGTCATTTTTTTATCTTTTTGGTTCTAGCCATTCTGACAGGTGTGAGGTGATATTTTATTGTGGTTTTGATTTGCATTTCCCTAACGATAGTGATGTTGAGCATCTTTTCACAGAGTTCATACGCTTATCTTTATTTCTGCTATGTGCTTTTCCCTCCTCCAAAGCAATTTCTGACATAGAAAAAATATACATGGTAACCTAAAGTAGTCAAGTTCACAGAGAAAGAAAGTAGTATAGTGGTTGCTAGGGGCTGAGATGAGAGGAGAATGCAAAGTTATTGTTTAATGGGCACAGAGTTTGAAAGATGAAAAAGTTCTGGAGATGGATGGTGGTAATGGTTGCACAACACAGTGTGAATTGACTTAATGCTACTACTAAACTGTACACTTCCATATGATTAAAGTGGCAAGTTTTATATTATATATACTTTACCACAATAAATAAGCAGGAAATATATAGGGAAAATGAAGTAAGTTCTCTCTTTAAAAAAATTATTTTACCTCTAAATGAACCTTAGAATCAAGTTTAACTCTCACTAAAGCCTAAGAATACAAATTTAATTGACACATAATTTGCTAATTATAATCTATAACCGAATTTCTATTAAACATGCTGTCAGAAAGGATAAATTTGACTGAGGTCACAAACTATACTTTAACCATGAACTTTTAAGTGCATGTTTAACTCCCAAATGCTTGCTAGTGGGATTACAAATCTCCCTAGAGGGCAGTGTAGCATCATCAGCTGTATCAAAATTAATCTGTGTAGGCCTTTCAGCCCAGTAATTGTACTAGTTGCTATGTCCTACAGGCAGCTATATGTAGACAAGTGCACCACGTTGAATGCACAAGAATATTTATTAGCGCCTTGTTTCTAGTTTTTCCCTGGTATAGGCAACTTAGATATCCATTAACAGGGACTGGTTAGATAAATTTGGAATAACCCAAATCAGAATAGAACGCAATCATTAAGAAGAATGAAGTAGATCTACATGCACTGATATATTGAAATTTCTGGAATAAATTATGCAGAAAAAGCACGTACAGAGCAGTACCATAAATACACACACAAAATGAACTGTTAATAGTGGTAATGTCTGGGGAATGTGACTGAGCATGGGGTGGGAGTAAAATTTTCCATTTCATTGTATAACCTTCTGGACTATTTGAGAATTTTCCATATACATATAATTATTTTTATACTTAAAAATATCTAAAAGTGCATGTTTAAGAGTCTTTTATAGGAAAGGTATATAGGTGTATATAACCTGAAAACATGATTTAAAAAATTTGAGCCTGGTTGAATAAAATACCTAAGAATAAACTTAACTAAGGAGGTGAAAGACCTGCACTTGAAAACTAGAAGACACTGATGAAACAAACTGAATATAACACAAATAAATGGAAAGACAGTCCATGCTCATGGACTGTAAAAATCAATATTATTAAAATGTCCATACTACCCAAACCAATCTACAGATTAAGTACAATCCCTATCAAAATACCAATGGCATTTTTCACAGAACCAGAACAAATAATCCTAAAATTTGTAAGGAACCAAAAGGACCCTGAATAGCCAAAGCAATCTTGAGAAAGAAGAACAAAGCTGTAGGTATCATGCTCCTGGTTTTCAAACTGTCCTACAAAGCTATAGTAAAAAAGAGAGTCCACTACTGGCATAAAAGCACATAGGTCAATGGAATAGAATAGAGAGGCCAGAAATAAACCCATGCTTATATGATCAATGAATCTATGACAAGGGAGACAAGAATATACAACAGGGAAAGGATAGCGTCTTCAACAAATGGTCCTGGGGAAACTGGACAGCTACCGCAAAAGAATGACACTGGACCACTTTCTTACACCATATACAAAATAAACTCAAAATGAGTTAAAGATCTAAATGTAAGATCTGAAACCATAAAACTCCTAAAAGAAAACATAGGCAGTAAACTCTTGGACATCAGTCTTACCAATTTTTTTGGATCTGTCTCTTTGGCAAGGGAAACAAAAGCAAAAATAAGAAAGTGGGACTACATAAACTAAAAAGCTTTTTCACAGGAGAGGAAACCATCAACAAAATGAAAAGGCAACCTACTGAATGGGAGAAGATATTCACAAATGATCTATATGATAAAGGGTTAATATACAAACTACATAAAGAATTCCTAAAACATCAAAAAAAAACCCACAAAAACAAAACAAAACCCACACTCTGATTAAAAAATGGGCAGAGGACCTCAATAGACATTTTTCCAAAGAAGACATTCAGATGGCCAACAGACACATGAAAAGATGCTCAATATCACAAATTATCAGGGAAATGTATATCAAAACCACAATGAGATATCACCTCATACCAGTCAGAATGGCTAGTTTGGTGAGGATGTGGAGAACAGGGAATCCTTGTGCACTGTTGGTGGGAAAGCAAATTAGTGTGGCCACCATGGAAAAGTGTAGAGGTTCCTCAAAAAATTAAAAATATAAATACCATACAATTTAGCAATCCCACTTCATTTATCCAAAGAAAATGAAAACATTAATGTGAAAAGATATATGAACCCCTATGTTCACTGCAGCATTATTTACAACAGCAAAGACATGGAAGCAACCTAAGTCCATTGGTAGAAAAACAGATAAAGAAGATGTGGTGTACATATGCATATACAACATGTGTTGTATACATATATAACTATGTGTTATATTACACATATATGACACACTCGCACAGATGCTCAGGAATATTATTCAGCCATAAAAAAAGAATAAAATCTTACCACTTGTGACAACACTGATGGACCAAGAGGGTATTATGCTAAGTGAAATAAGTCAGAGAGAGACAAATAACATACAATTTCACTTATATGTGGAATCTAAAACACAAATTAACAAAGAACACAGAAAACATACTCATAAATACAGTACACAAACTGGTAGTTGCGGGAGTTGGGGGGAAAGGGTGAAATAGGTGAAGGGGATTAAGAGGTACAAAGTTCCATTAACAAAATAAACAAGAAGATATAAAATACAGCATAGGGAATGTAGTCATAATACTGTAATACTGTAGTCATAATACTGTAATAACTTTGTATGGTGAGAGATGGTAACTAGACTTAGGGTGATTTCATAATGTATATAAATGTTGAATCACTAAGTTATATGTGAAACTCGTATAATATTGTATGTCAACTACACTTCAATTAAAAAAAATTAGAACCTGGATGAGATTTACCTCTTCCTAATCTCACAAAACCCAATCAATGACAAGCTGTGTGCTTTTATCTTCTTCATTTTGATTCAAATTTCCATACAGTGAAATTTACTTTTTTGGCATAGTTCTACAGGGGTTTGGCAAATGCATAAAGTCATGTAACTACCACCATATGAAACAGTTCCTTCACTCTCTTAAACTCCCTTTTTAAAAAAAATTGAAATATAGGTGATACACATTGTTACATTAGTTTCGGGTGTAAAACATAGTGACTCAACAAGTCTATATGTCACTCTATGCTCACAAGTGTAGCCACCACCAAGTACCATATAAGGCTATTATAATACCATTGACTATATTCCCTATGCAGTATCTTATATATTAGTGGCTTATTCATTCCATACCTGGAAGTCTGTTATCTCCCACTCCTTTTGTAATCAACCCTTCTCCCCAGTTCCAACTGTTAACAACCATTCCTCTGTTCTATATCCCTATAGTTTGGCCTTTTCCAAAATGTCTTATTTATGGAGTGATACAGAATATAGCCTTTTGAGTCCAGTCCCATTCTTCTTGCACACTCCCTTTTACAACTGATGACCATCATCTCTGGCCAGGGTTATTATGGCATACTCCTTATAATTCTGATCTTTAACTGATCTGCACATAAATGCTCTTTTCTGCCCTTTGCTAGATCATGCTAGGAGCAATAATGTATTGGGATTCCAAATGGCTACTATAAATGCTTAGGATCTTACCTAATGCTTCAAAGCAAGGTCAAGATGTTGACAGGTTGGTGTGAGGCTTTTCTGGGAGATTTCTATGGAAACACTACATGATTTTCTACGGACTATTTTCAATTTGCTTATCAGGCCTGCTTAAGGACACGGACACCACAAAGCAAGTGTAGGAAAAGAGAGCGACCTCAGGTGTTAAGGAAGAGGACTTGGAATTTTTTTTTTTTTTTAATTTTTTTTTCAACGTTTATTTATCTTTGGGACAGAGAGAGACAGAGCATGAACGGGGGAGGGGCAGAGAGAGAGGGAGACACAGAATCGGAAACAGCCTCCAGGCTCTGAGCCATCAGCCCAGAACCTGACGCGGGGCTCGAACTCACGGACCGCGAGATCGTGACCTGGCTGAAGTCGGATGCTCAACCGACTGCGCCACCCAGGCGCCCCAAGGACTTGGAATTTAAATAAGAGGTAAGAAAAACTCTCAGAAGATGAAAATTCCCCATTACTTCATGAGATGAACTTGAATATGCTATATAACAATAATACAAATTCCTATTTTTTTTAAAGATTTTATTTTTAAGTAATCTCTAAACCTAATGTGGGGCTCGAACTCACAACCCTGAGATCAAGAGTCCTATGCTCTTTCTACTGAGCCAGCCAGGTGCCCTTAAATTACTATTCTTATTCAACTATGGTGCTTTAGAAATAATACTACTCTAAATCTCAAATGTTTATTAGCAACCTTTTTCTTTTTTTGCTTAAAAAATCAACAACCGGGGCACCTGGGTGGCACAGTCGGTTGAGCGTCCGGCTTCGGCTCAGGTCATGAGCTCACGGTTCGTGAGTTTGAGTCCCGCGTTGGGCTCTGGGCTGACAGCTCTGAGCCTGGAGCCTGCTTTCTATTCTATGTCTCCCTTGCTCTCTGCTCCTCCCCTGCTCACACGCTGTCTCTCTCTCAAAAATAAATAAAGATTAAAATAATAATAATAAAAAGAGTATGTGGCTTTAAAAAAAATCAACAACCATTACACAGCAATTTTCTTTCCATAAAATGTTTTTAATTTAAAAACACTGTATATTAGCTAAAAACCAGGTAAAAACAAATAGCTAAAAACCAAATAAAAAGACTTCTGAATGATCTAAGCTTACAAATATGCAAGTATTACACAAATATAATATTAACAATACATTTTCTATAATGATCAAGAAATATAAAAGTACTTTTTCAATCCTTCAAAGATTAAAAAGCAGCAAACTCATATTTAACAGGTAAAATAAGTTTATACTAGTACTGTACATGTAATTTTTCTTATAAGTGGATAGGACAAAAATATAGTTTAAATGGCATTAAATAGTTTAAATGGCATTTGTGAAAACAAGTTGGAATTTCTCCCACATTTCTTTTACTGTATGTTAAAATGTCCTAGAATTAATAAGTATTGATGGTGGTATCTCTCAGGAAGGGAAGAGTTAAGGTAGAAGAGACACAGCTTTACTCATGTAACACCTGTATTGTGTTTTTCACATGTGTGTATTTTATAATTATTATTTAAGTACAGTTGACACACAATGTTACAGTAGTTTCAGCTATACAACCTAGTGATTTGACAAATGTATACATTATGCTATTTTCACGAAGTGTAGCTACCATCTGTCCTGTTACAATGCAGTTGCAGTATCACTGACTATATTCCTTATGCTGTGCTTTTACTTTTACGTGTGTGTGTATGTATATATATAAATGTTTATTTTGAGACAGAGAGAGAGAGAGAGAGAGAACATGCATGCGAGAGACCGGGAGAGAGGCAGAGAGAGGGAGAGACAGAAATCCAAGCAGGGTCCGCACTGTCAGCACAGAGCCCTACACGGGGCTGGAACCCATGAACCATGAGATTACGACCTGAGCGGAAATCAAAGAGTTGGAGGCTTAACCTGACTGTGCCACCCAGGCATCCCTTACTTTTGTATATTTTTAAGTACATATCTAGCCCTATAGTAAAACTGTTTAAGGCACTTAGGACGGCACCTGATATATAGTGAAAGGTTAAAAAATTAAGTTTTTAAAACTACTTTTTCAATAAAAACAAACCTAAAGTTAAAAGCAATAAATTATACATAAAACTATTAGATTATATAAATAAATTCTGAAGAAGGCAATTCTCCAAACAGTCATGGTAAAACTTATGTCAATAAAAATGAAAACATTTGTCAATTTGTTTAAAGTGTTTCAAACATATCACATTTTGGGATATTTGCTAAATAGTATCATGAATACAATGGCTAGCATTAAAATTAATGACACAAAAAGGAGAAAGTTTTAAGATTTGTTAATGAGACTATATAATTCCTGTTTTTTCTTTATTTTAGATTTTAAGTTCACTAGACAGAAACAGTGTTTACAAAGTTTTGGGGGTATTAAATAAATGTTAAGAGCTTAGGAAAAGCTATTATGAATAATTAAGAAAGGGGTACAATGAAAGTTTCTAAAAATATCAGCATTAGGGAATTTCATTTAAAATAACAAATATTCACCTAAGCAACCACTACTAACAGTTTTTAATGGGTCCTTCCAGAAATGCATAGACATGCATTATCATGTGTACATATAGATATTTAATTTCTATGGCATTTAATACTTTAAAAATAAGAAAGCATGATACAGAATTATTAGCAAATTAAATCTGGAAGGGGAAAATCCCAAAATAATTTTGTTCCTCTTCTTTAGAATGAAAGGGAATTACAAATTAATAAATTCATACTTCCTGTTAGGCACTGAATTAGGCAGCTTGTCTATGTCATCTCATTCAATCTTCAGTACAGTCTAGCAAGGTAAGTATTAGCTCATTTTAAAGCTTGGCTCAGAGAGGTTAAATGACATGAGCTAAGAAGTAGCAAGATGAAAATATAAACCTATGAAAATATGATGTAAATATGAAAATGAAAATATGATCTAACTATAAAGTTCAAAATATTCTCACTAATAAGGGATGTCTCCCAAACATAAATCTCCCCAGCTGAGCATTCTCCCAGGTTTTAATAACACCGAAGAGATTTACTTTAAGATGGGTAAAATGAGGTAAGGGACATGAAAACACTGTAATATAAAGATAAGCCTAAGAAATAGTCAGCATCATGGGACACACACAAGAACCTGAGGGTATCTGCTTGTCAGCTTGGGTAGCAACTGTCTTGACAAATGAAAAACAGTTCAGTCCAGTCCGCCATTACCCCCAGTTGATTGTCAAACTCGGGAATCTTTTCAGTGTCAGGTGACCAAAGTTGCCCAGTGTGCCCGGTCCATCTAGCTGTCCAAGCTGAATCGCGGAAAGGAGTAGAAGGAGCTATGCCAACAGCTGTCAGGGTGATAGGATCCGGGCTAGGGTTCTTTACTGAGAATGACAAACTGCACGATCGGTAGTCTTTATAACATCATACATCTGTTGTGTGGCACTTAACAGAGGGTGGGGTAGGGGCAGCACGTTCTACAAAACATTAGACTTTATTTTTATCATTTTTTTCCAAAGATTTTATTTTTAAGTAATCTCTACACCCAACATGGTACTGGAAATTACTCGAGATCAGGAGTTGCAAGCTCTACTGACCGAGCCAGCCAGGCACCCCCCAAAACATCAGACTTTAAATAGAATTAGCGTTATTTGCCAGACTCTGTGGATGTAAAGATGAGCCAGATGCCTCACCTATTTAGTCTCATAGGAAAAACACAGGAAACACCCAGACTGGTCTCAGATACCGCAGATTTACACACACACATGCTGTGGGAATGAACCACTGGCTTGGCCTGTGAGGAGTGGAGGAACTCCAGCAGAGACATTCTGGCTCTGTCTTGGAGGACCACACAGACAGGTGGACGAGGCAGGCGGTAATTCCAGTCAAAAGGGACAGCATGTCCAGGGGCACGGAGTCATGAAACTGGATGACATATTTCCGGAACAGCAGAGCTTGGTAAGGCAGGAGAACAGGGTGTGGAGGACGGTGAGAGAAAGAGTGGGAAGGCAAGGGCGGGGCCGTGGGGTCAGGCCCTTGTACACCATGCCCATTAGCTGGATTCTACCTGGTACATGGTAAGATGCTAGCAAGTTTTCAAAAAAAGATCAAGGTGTGTAAAGCAGCCTGGCAGTGGTGTGGCAGGTGGACTGCAGCAATAAAGGCAGGGAGCGTGGCTCCTGGGCTTTCTGCTGGTTATCAAGGCCAGCAGTGCCAGGCACACAGAAAGCATTCAATACTCACCAGATAGCCTAAAAGATGGTTCTAGGCTATGATGTAGGCAGTGGGGATGAAGGGGAAGGAATATCTTCAAAAGATATTCCTGAGGTGAAAAGGAGAAGGCACAGGCCCTGACTAGGTATCTAGACAGACAGTGTTGTGGTTTAGTTGGAGCAAACCATAGATGGGAAATACATTTAGCGCTGAGACCACAGGATGAGGCAGCAGTGGTGAAATGGACTTCATTCATTTGAACACCAAATATCTACTGACTGTGTGCTGCATATGCCAAGCCAGGCCGAGGATATAAAGATGAATAAACCTGGCCCTGACTTCACAGAGCTACTTGTCAGTGGGAGCAGACAGACAACCATGATCACAGCCCAACATAAGATAAGCTCCTTGATGGCCACATAAGGTGGTGGTTGTGACAAGGGTGGGGGCAGAGGTGGGGGGAGAGATGAACCAATTCTCTGAACGAGTACTTGTTGAACTGAAGCCCTGAAAGATGAGGAACACTTGTCAGGTAGATAGACGCCCACGAGAGGAAGTAGACCTATACATGCCAAAGCCAGGAGTTTGTGAATATAGCCAGAGATGAAGAGGAGAGAGGAAGCTGAAGGGCCTGATTCAAAGAAGAGTCGAGCATTAAAGTAGTAACAATGTCACTCCTCTACTCACCACCAAGCCTCCTGCCACCCCAATAAACCTGTCTTCCACACTGCTGCTACAGAGAGCTATTCTCTTCATTTTTAAAAACTTCAAACACAGAGATGAAGGGACAGTATAATGAAGGCCTCTATACCCTGCATTTAGATGAAAGAATGATGAACATTTTATCAATTTTAGGTGTTTCTCTCTATACATATTTGTTTTTATTTTTACCAAACCATTTGAAAGTAGAGTACAGACATTATGACACTTTATTCCTAAAACTTCAGCATGCACCTCCTAAGAACAAAGACAAAACCATGATATGATTTTCACATCTGAGGAAAAGAATAATTCTAATATCCACTCCATATTAAACTGTCCCCAACTGTTCCCAAAATGTCTTTTACAGTTTTTCTTGGCAGGGGTGGGGTGGTATGGGAAAAAGAGGCACTGGGATCCAGTCAAGGTTCAAGTCAGAACTTTCTAACAGGAAAAAGTTCTGCACAGAATTCTTCAGTTGTCCCCTTCACCAACAGGTTCGAGACCTTACCCTTCCTTCACAGGACTCCAGACAAGTGTTGCCACCAGTTAAGTGAGGGGAGTGGTGGGAGAGAAGGTAGAGTGAAGACACACTGCAGGGAGAACTGACAGATCCTGTAGCTGGCTAGATGGGAGAGAGCAGGAGGGGGTGGGCTTGGGGCCACTACAGGGAAGATGTGCCACTACTGGAGAGAGAACCCAGAAGGAGCAAGCTCTACAGGAGGAAGAGGAGTTCAATTTTAGGTGCATAAGCAACCCAAGCACCTGTAGGATACTCGTGCAATGTCCACTAAGCAAATGAGACCCCAGGCCTGGCACTGAGCAGAGAAGAGGTGCTGGCAAGATAGTCTCCTGGGAAGACTCCTCCTTCCCTTCTGAAACCCCTCTTGTAAGGTCACCCACAGACCCCTGTTGTCAAATCCAGTTTTCTGTAATCTTAACTTTTTAGCAGCATCTGGCACAGTTGCCAGCTCCCTCCTTGAAATACGTCCCCCTGGGCACTGCCACAAAGTGCCCTCACTGGCTGCTCTCTCCCAGTCTCCCTTGCTGCCTCTTCCTACATCTAGCCTGTGAACACATCTCAGGCCTGCTTCTCAACCCCTTCTCTATCCACACTCTCTCTGCAAGCAACCTCATCCATTCCTATGGGTTTAAAAAATGTTCTATATGAAAAATTTCAATTAAATGCAAAGCAGTATAATGAAACCCATGGATCTATCAACTTTTAGCATTCCTATATACCAGCAGCTCCCAAATGTAACCTGTAGTCCAGACATCTCCTTTGAGGAGTCCTATAGATCAAACAGGCCAACCGCCTTTCCATTTGAATAGCTCACAGCCATCTCAAACTTTACCAGGTTCAAAAGTGCTCTGGATTCCCCCCTCCACACCCTACAACTGTTCTTCCTTCTCTGAATTAGGAGCAAGCTCCCAGATGGCAAGGACCTTATTCACTGATATTTCCCAACAGCGCCCAGCATACGGTGGGCACTCATACGCTTATGGAACAAATGACTTTCCATAAATGGCACCAGCATCTGACCAGTTAGCCATTACCTATGATTCTGTCTCCTTTCCAAAATCAGACTGATATTTTTTATTTATTTATTTAAAAAATTTTAATGTTTATTTATTTTTGAGAGAGAGACAGAGCGCCAGTGGGGAAGGGGCAGAGAGGGAGACACAGAATCCGAAGCAGGCTCCAGGCTCTGAGCTGTCAGCAGAGTCCAATGCGGAGCTCGAACTCAAGAACCAGGAGGCCAAGTCGGACACTTAACCAACTGAGTCACCCAGGTGCCCCCAGACTAATATTTTAAAAACACAGAGCAGATCATGTCACACTAGAATTTATATCTTTAAATGGTTTCCATGGTGCTCAGAATAAAATCCAATTTCTCTAAAATGGCTTGTGAGACCTGGAATTATCCAGCTCCTGCTCCTTGCCACCTGTCCTCTAGTCACTCTTCCCTTCACTCCTGGGCTCCTCTCTTCCTCGACTTTTCTGGAGTTTCCCAGTATGCCTTCATCCTTCCCAGTCAGGGCTTTGCTGCACACTGACCCTTCAAATGTCAGCTTAACGTCACATTCTTGGGGAGGCCCTCCATGATCTCATGTAGTAGGTTCCCTGATCTTCTCTCATACCACCTACCTCAATCTGTAAGTCTCTATGAGTTTTTACCTCTGCCATGGCCTCCTGGAGATAGTGACCATGGCTATTATGTTGAGTTTCACAAGACTTCAAAGACATCATTTACATTCAGTATTTGTACAATAAATGAATCAACTGGGTCTACATTGAGTCCTAAAGAACACCTACAGTTGAGGCAGATTAGCACCCAGGAAGGGGCAGTGGTCCAACGGTACAGGGGGCTTGAGAAAGTAATCCCAGAGCCAACAGGCTGGACAGAGATAAGGACTTTAGATTCAAAAGCATTCGGCCCCAGCAGGACGTGGGGGTACTGGACAGACCCAGGTCCAAATCTCCAGTTTACTAGCTTTGTGACCTTGGGCACTTTAGTGTCCAAGAGTAGTAGAGTATTTAGAGTCTTTTGGGTGAATACGTTCAGCCTCAGAGGTCTTTTTTGGAAAGAAGAAAATATGAATTTCACAGGCTCATATCACCTGTGTGAAAAAAAAAAAAAAAAAACAGTAGATGCTCAGCAACAGAAAAAAGGAGGTTGATTTGTTAATCAAACTGGAAACATAAACATCAAATTTGGAAATACAAGTTGGGCATCAGTCCTAAGAAGGGTGCTGAGCCTGAAGCCTGACAAACTTGAGGTCAAATGCCTTTTCTAGCTAGGTGTCTCACCTGCTTTGAGGTTCCATCTCATCTGCAAAATGCAGATCCTGCTACTTCTTAAAATTGCTACTAGGATTAAATTAAATAAACTCTCTGGCCCACAGTAAGAGTTTAACAAACATGCAGTTCCTTTACTGACAACTGAATTTTCTAGAGGCTCATTATTTAACCACAAACAGAAAACGTTTAAATTATCCAATGTAAAGAAAACAATAAAGCAAATCTACGTATAAGTAAGTTATGAGCTTGGTTTCTGAACATGGACTATAGGACATGGATACATCAAAGGCATGAATTCAGAAAACCGAATACTTAATCCAATGAGGTTAGGAAAAAACGTGTAAACTTGAACCCAACGCCTACTTAGCGCTGGTAACTGTTCATACTTTTTGATCCGTTACCTACTTTTCAACGCAAGTCAAAGGCTGTTCGTAGCACTGAGACCTCCCCACCACTCCCCCTGTGCTTCACTGAAGGTTCAGACGGGACAACGCGTTATTTTAGTTCTTCACAACCTAAGAAAGAGGTGAGTAGTATCTCTACTGCCATTTGCAGATGCGGACATCAAGGCTTTGCGCGGGCACGTAGCGTTCTCTGGGCGCCCGCGAGAAGCCGGAGGCCGAGTCCAGGGCCTGGAGCCTCAGCCGCGCGCCAGCCCTCCGCCACCGCGCGGGTCGCGCAGGGTCAAGGTCCCGAAGGCCGAGCCCGCACGGCAGGCGGACGTGGCCTTGGCGCCGAGCGCCGTCCCCGCCGTGACCTTGAGCCCGGCCCGCCGGGAAGGCGCTCCGACTCCGCCAAGGCTCCCCCGCCTGGCCCGGCCCGGCCGACAGCGGCCTCGGCCCCTGCCGCCCCGCAACCCCTGCGGCTCTGCCCCGAGGGAGCGCTGCCGGGCCGGGGCGGAGACCCGTGCCGGGGACCCCGCGCCCTCTGCCCCGCGGCGGCCCCTCCCCGGCCGCTCCCGGAAAGGGCGGCGCTGCTCACCGGAGCACTGGCAGGAGGCTGCAGGGGGGGGCCCGCCGCAGGAGACCGCCGACCCAAGCCGCTCCGCGGGCTTGCAGTACTCGCGCCGCCATCTTGCTCTGGCGCCTGGGCTCCCACCGCCCGGGCCGCCGCTGACGCCGCCGCCGCCGCCGCCGCCGCCGCCGCCGCGACCCCTCCCCCGGCCAGGCCCGCCGAGGCTGGGGCGGGGCGGGGCGCGCGGCCGCTGCAGCGCCAGGCGCCGCCGCCAGGGGAAGTAGGGCCCACGGTCCCGGCGCGAGGAGGTCCTGCAGCTGCGAGAAAGGAGCGCGAAGGCGAAAAGGACTGCTTTACGAGACAATCACCAGGAAAGGAGCTGAATGTCCAGCGCTAGAGGACCATGGGCAAGGCTTTAATGTACATGGAAAGATCCACAAGAAAAGAGTAACACTGAGTTCAGGCTTCTCCCCAATACCTTTTGAACTTTGTACCATGTAAATACATTGCCTTTCAAACCGAAAACAAACCCAAAGCAACGCTTTAATAAAAACATTCTAGATGAAAACATACTCAAGTTATCTGGTCTCGGGACTACATTGTTCCTGTTCCCTGTTCATATCAACACTGATGGGCGCTCGTCGCGTCTCAGTCGTCAAGCCGACTCAGTCTAGTGGGGCAGGATGTGAAATAATTGGCTCCAGTCAAGTGTTGAAATGAAGAGGTTCACCAGACGGGAAGGGGACACGGACAGGTGAGACTGTAACCGGCGGTGGCTGTGAAGCGGAGGACAGAGCCGAGTTCCTGGCACGATAGCGCGGTCCCAAAGGAAGAGTTGACCAGTGGAAGGGAGGATATCTCCGGTCAAGAAAACAACTTAAACAAAGGCGTGGGTCGGGTGGCACTGTTTAGGGAAAATGTATCCTGAGTAAAAGAGCCGCAAATGTAACCTTGAAAACTGCAACTGAGACAAGGTAGGCAGAAAGGGAGCTAGACAGTGAGAGAAGGGGGAGAAACAGGGAGGAGAGACCCCAGCCACCAAGGGGAGCACTGTGCAAGAATCTGCAGAGGCCAAGAGGGAAATGTCCTCAGGACGGGTGGGTACCTGGGAGGTCTGTTACCCTGGCAGGAGGGGAGAGGGCAGCAACTGGGCTTTTGGTCTGAGGGGTTCTCTGAAGCTAGTAATCTTGGAGGCAAAGGAAGCATTGGAGCTTAAGGGGTGCAGTTTTCTGACTGGGGAATATTTGAACATGTTAATATGGCAAGGAACCACCAGGGAGGATTAAAAAGGGGTCCTGTGGATGGAGGAGAGACAACAAGGATTTGCTCCAGATCAGGGAGATACGGGTCTCTTGGAGGCCAGTGGAAAGGAGGCCAAGGGACAGGGGACAGGAGTCCAGAGGCTATGTGGCTGAGCAACAGGCTTATGATTAGTGAGCCTGTAGACACTTAGACCCAAAAGGGAGCTCTCCCCAGGGCAGAAAGGACATGTCCCAATCCTCCACAGGAGGGAAGCCTCTTTAAGCCTGTGGTGTCATTGTGCCCTTGTGATTTTCTCACACATTCTCCCAACTTCTCAGCTTTTTTTTTTTTTTGAAGAGATGAATGCTTTTAAATGTATTTTCCTGAAATGTAAACTTGGTAAATATTTCTTGGTCGACCTTGCTTTTGTGCTATTTAGTATTAGGCCCCTTATTCTGCATTTTTCTTCTCCACTGTTATCTTCCAATATTTTTTACTGGGGACATGTACTTTTATCTCACAGGTGTATAGCTGTCATAGAAGCTCACAGGTGTATATGTCATAGAAGAAATATTGGGCATCTTCCTGGAGCATAAGTTTTACACCAAGATTATTAGGAAAAATATCTTAAGAGGGATGCCTGGGTGGCTTAGTCAGTTGATTTCGGCTAAGTCATGATCCCAGGGTCATGGGATTGATCCCTACGTCAGGCTCCACGCTGAGCATGGAGCCTGCTTAAAATTCTCTCTCAAAAAAAGACTATATGTAAGCATTTTAAATATTTGAGGTTTTTGCGATGGCTTGTACAGGTGCAAGGTGGAATCCACATTAACTCCACCTGTCAGAGACCTAGACACTCTTAGATGATTCCCTTTTGCTCACTCTCCTGGTATCAAGCTCTGAGAGTTCTACTTTGGAACATCATTTATCCAACCTCTTTTCCTCACCCTACTCAGTTTGTCTTAGGACCAGTCTTTGAACAGGTCTCTTTCCCTCTAATCTTTCCCCTTACAGTTCATTATGTAATTATATCATACTTTTAAAAATGTAACCTGGGGCGCCTGGGTGGCGTAGTCGGTTGAGCGTCCGACTTCAGCCAGGTCACGATCTCGCGGTCCGGGAGTTCGAGCCCCGCGTCAGGCTCTGGGCTGATGGCTCAGAGCCTGGAGCCTGTTTCCGATTCTGTGTCTCCCTCTCTCTCTGCCCCTCCCCGTTCATGCTCTGTCTCTCTCTGTCCCAAAAATGAATAAACGTTGAAAAAAAAAATTTAAAAAAAAAATAAAAATGTAACCTGCCACCACTTACAGTATAATTTCCACCTGTTTCTTTACCTGAACCCCACTCATGTTCAAAGTGTCCCAAGCAGTCCTCATCGGCTTGCAGAACCCCTTGGTTATGCTGCTTCTTCTCATAGTTTTGGGATTTTACATTCTTCCCTCTACCTGGAATGCCCTTTCCACAACCCTTATCTACTAGCCCGGAAACTGTTAAGATTCAGTTCTAGCACCATCTAGTCTCTTCTGGGAAGTTGTCGTCATTTCTCCCCCACTCATGTGCTTCTCTGCTATGAAGGCAGCTGTACATAACCTCCCCTACTAGATTATGAGCATTGAGAGGATAGGCAGTGCTTGTGGTTACTGCTGAAGCTCTGTACTTGTATAATACACGTATTAGTTGAAACTGAAATATGCTCCAAATCTCTTCCTAGGAGCCAGGAAACTGGAATATGTAACTCAATGTTTCTTCAGGTCAAAATCTAGGTTCATAGTTTATTAATAAACAGCAACAGAACTCAAACTCTCCAACTCAAATGCACAGTATGAGGAACTCTACAATTTCATCAATGTATCAGATTTTATGAATCCACCCCTATTTAATACACTCTAGAATACAGGATGAAAGAAAAGTGACACAGAATTTTCAAGTTTTATTTTCTATGTGTCGACATTCTTATTATAAGGTCTGACCCCAACCAGACTGCTGATTATTTCCATTTGTAATTGGTTAAATCAAAGAAATAATTACAGGGTCACTGGGATGGCTCAGTCGGTTAAGCAGCCAACTTCAGCTCAGGTCATGATCTCACCATTCATGAGTTCAAGCCCCAGGTCAGGCTCTGTGCTGGCAGCTCACAGCCTGGAGCCTGCTTTGGATTGTGTCTCCCTCTCTCTCTGCCCCTTTCCTGCTTGCTGTCTCTCTCTCAAAAGTAATAAACATTAAAAAACAAAAAAACAAAAAAAAAAGAAAAATTTCAAATTAGTTTCAAATATATACCACCAAAAATAAATATTCACTTAATGCAGTCTTCTGTTTTAAGATATCAAAAGGTATTTTCCTCCCCAAATAAGGGTTCTAAGATAAATTCAAGATTCCTTTGAATGGAAAAAAAAAAAAAAAGATACACCTTCTAAAAAAGTGAGCTTACAAAACCATGCAGGGGATTCTAGGTACACTTCCTGTAAGAGGAAAGTATGTTCAATGAAAAGGAAATTTCAAACATGACCTTACACTCATGAAAAATTTTAACAAGGCCTTTACTTCATTTACTTTTAGCTATTCCATAAATACCAGAAGAGAAATTGGACAGTTTGTAACGAAATTCAGAAAAATTTCTTTTTCTGTAAAGCAAACTTATAAATCTTTCCCTTTGTCTCCTTCCAACCGTCCTTCACTGTGCTAAAGAGCTATTCAGTTCTTCCAGATTTTTGGTTAAGCGGGTAGTTTCCAAGCTGACTGGGCTTTCCAGGTAGGTAGTTCCTGCACAGGGTTTTCCGGTCACTGGATCTATGACTTGTCCAACTTTGAAAACGATCTCGGCCAGTTCATGTTTCACATGCTTTGTTCGTGGGACAGGTAGAGCTTTGAGAAGCACGATATCCCCAACTGTGCACTGCTGAAGAGCATCATGAGCAAAGTAGGTTTTTCGTTTATTAAAATACTGTTGAGAGAAGTAGGAACAAATCGGTAGTTCCCATCTGTGATCTGACCACGCAGCATAGAATATAAAAAGTAATGCACAGAAAACAAGCTGGGACTTGGGAAAAAAAGATAATACACTCAGGAGGGTTCCAATACAAAGATTAACTGCTTAACTTCTAGAAAATAGCAATGACTTTCCCAGAGTGGATCATGTGCCTGAGCTCTCCAGCCTATTACCTTCAGTATCTTTGTCTATTAATCATCATCCTTCTCTATACTATTTAAACTCTTCCTTCCTAGTGGAGCCTTCTCTCCAGCCTTATGAACATGCTACTCTCACTACTAGCTGTGTGATTTGGCACAAGTCACTGAATCACTCCAGGCTTAGTTTTTTTCACAACCTAAAATGAGGCTCCACTATCTGCATCTCTAAAGTTATCCAGATAATTAAATGTTCTAAATATACACACCACACTTAGCTCCATGCCTGGCTCGAAGTACTGTAAACAAGCCACAGATGCTCATAACAACCTTGCTGCAGAAGGTGCTCTCATTTTACAAATGAGAAAACAGGCTCTGGAGTTAGGTAATGTGCACAGCTAGTAAACAACAGTCAATATTCACGCTAAGGTCTCCTGACTCAGGCCAATGATCAGGCTGTCGTCACTCTTCAGCTTGTTCCTGTGTTGTTGTTAATAAAAGACAACTTTATTCTTCTCCTTAACTCATCTGGCCTCCCCTTCCCTTAACCTTGTCACCTCTGCTCCTGTGTTTTTGATCCTAGATAACAAAGAACATTTCTACCTACCTGTGTGCCCAGTCTTGAATGCAGAACTGTCCTTGGCACTTTCCTCTCCCTCCCTTGCACATCTGACAAATCAAGGACTCTGGCCCTTCTTTCCGAAATCTACTTTTCCCACTGCATTGCAATTGCTTCAAGGACTGTTCAGGTTCTTATCATTTCCATTCTAGACTTTTGCAATAGCCTTCTTACCTATTTCCTTACCTCCTGTCCTCATCTCTATCTTTATGTTTCCAAGTGTGTCTTTCCTTTGCTTATAGGATGAAATCCAAAAATACTACATAAAAGGCCTTTCTCAGCCCAGCTCCCACTGTTCTTGTATTCACTCAACAACAGTCAATGCCTACTTAGGATCAAGCTCTGGGCTCAAACATGCCAAACTACTTGTTGTTCCTGTACAATGTCATGCCCTTTAATGGCTAAAAGAACTTCCATATACCACTTACCATGGCCAAAATGACTCCCCCAAATGTGGTCCTTTGGATAAAAGCCTTTCTGAGATTCAGCTCAAATGTCTTTGAGGATGCTCTCTTTCAGCAATGTGGAAAGAAAGAATCAGCTGTCCTGCTTTCTGCTCCCAGTACTTTGCACACAGAAGTACTGTATCAGTTATCAGACTGAGTTGAAATTAACTGTATGTGTCCTCAGAATTTGAGAATGAACCACGATTAATTCACTTTGTTATACCCACAGATCAGCAGACGCTCAGTGCATCTGTACTGACAGGGAATGGTTTCTCTGTTCAGAACCTGTAACATGTTGGTGATTTATCAATGCCTTCTGAAAACAGGGATATTCCTCACCTTTAATAAGTAGGGATCCAAAACAAGCCTGGTCACCCTCACTTTAGCTGTTTTTTGCATTGCTGTCCCAATCACCTTCCCCACGATCCATTTGGCATGGACGGATGAACGAACTACTGACATTATGTGGCTTTGATCACCTGAAAAACAAATTTCAAAGTTTAACATTCTGGTTGTTATGACTCACCAAAGGAATTTTGTTACTAGAACTGCTGAAGGTCAGAAACAGTTTTTGTTGACCTTCTGGAATCACCACTTTAGAGATACTTACGCGTTTCACTATTTACTTAACCCAACCTCCCATCTTTATACTATTTACAAAGCTGTCATTTTAACCTAAGTCGCCGTGCCCCCCTGTACAAAACGGGAATAACAACAGGGTCTGCTCACAGGAGTGCTTTGAAAGTTTAACCTGTAAGGCGCTAAATGGCGCGAATAAACGTGGGCTCTTACTGGCGTCCCTTTCTTTCCTTCCGCTGGCTTGCGTCTCCCCAGAGGCTCACAGTCTGGCCACACGAGCGCACAAGGCCTTGGCGGAGCGGCCGGGGTGTCCTCCCCACTTAAGGAGACTTTGCCTTGGGGCTGCCTTCTTGATCAGTTAATGCCGAGTCCAACCCGCCTGGGGTAGGCTGGGGGTGATTGATCCTCCCTCCCCGCACAACCCCGGGGTCAGGCAACTTCCCTTGCTTCCAGGCTCTAACCCGACGACACCTTGCGACCCGGGATTCACCCTCCGCAACAGCAGCTCCCATACCTCGACCTCCTGCTAGGTTTACTTTCACAGCGCGTGTCCTACTGAGGGCCGGTCGGAACGTGATGACGTCAGTCCCTTGCAAGTCGCTCCGCCTCGGACCGCTCCTCTCATTGGCCGCGTGTCCCCTTAGCCATAGGCGGGCGTAAGGTCAGGGCTCCGCCCACTCCCCCTTAAAGAGAACCGTAGACCTGGGTCATCCGGGGAGACGTACATCTTTTTTTCTTTTAGTTTTTTTTTTAACGTTTATTTATTTTTGACACAGAGAGAGACACAGCATGAACGGGGGAGGGGCAGAGAGAGAGGGAGACACAGAATCGGAAGCAGGCTCCAGGCTCTGAGCCATCAGCCCAGAGCCCGACGCGGGGCTCCAACTCGCGGACCGCGAGATCGTGACCTGAGCTGAAGTCGGACGCTTAACCGACTGAGCCACCCAGGCGCCCCTAGACGTACATCTTCTTTCTCCACGCTGTGGGCGGCTGGAACGTGGAGTATTCCGGCCTTTCATTTAACTATTCTGTTCGGTTTCCTCTTTTTAAGCTGAGCTCCCAGGCTTGGACAAGGCCTTCCAAATCAGAGGAACCTCATTCATTCATCAAACACTGAAACATTGGACACTAAGTGCATTCTACCCCCACAGCTGCTTTTAAGATAAACTTGGGCAGGTTTTTGTGCCTAATATGATTTTAGGTGTTATTTTTCAATATCTGTGAGACGGAGAGAAGTCCACTATCAGCACATATTTATGTGTGACAATTATGAAGGAGTTAGATGGGCCACGAGTAGACTGCTTGATAACGCCTTCTCAGATAAAAAGAGGACTGAGAATGTATTAGGAAGTTAAGAGAAACAGAAAACAATAGGCTACTGGCACAGACAATTTGAAGACCAAAATATGGGTGTGGTCAATTGTCTTTGACCATTGAAACATCTTAGCAACTGGTGAGAGAAGACTGGGAAAATAAGAATTCACCCATACATTAGTTTGTCCAACACTCATTTCTTTCTTAGCAAATAGTTATAGAACACTTCTAAGACTCTGTGCTAGGCAAAAAGATGAATCGAAGAAGACTCCCACTCTCTAAAAGCCCACAAAACCGTGAGTAAAACAACCAGAGGTAATGGGAACCTTGAGAAAAGAGTGTGTAACTTTGCAGAGAGAGGAGACTTGATCAATACATAGCCCCTGGCCAGGGTCTATAGCTTGAGAATAGAGGGACATGGGATGTGGGGAGGACATTTGAGGCAGAAAGGAGAGCATGTGCAGGGGTGCTGAGGTTTGAGAGACAGTACGCGAAGGAGTCTGATGCTACCAGGATATAGGGTTAGGAAAATAAAGGCAGGGATTGAAGTTGCTCAGGGATAGGCCTCTATCTAGGAAGCATTTCTTGTTTAGGGCCTCCCTTTTTCTTCTAAGTGATAAGAAGCCTTTGAAAGATGTGAATACTTTAGCTAGCTTTCAACATCATTGTGGTAGGAGTGTGGAAGGCAGAATAGAGGTTGGAGACATTGGAGGTTGGATGCTTTTTCAGGGGATGGTGAAAACCTAAATTGGAGCAGTGGGAATGGAAGAGAGAAGATGGGTTGGAGATGTGATTGGGAAATTGGTCATGTGAGGCAAGGGGACAGAGAGGAGGTAAGTGTGTGTGTGAGTAGGGCATAGACAACAGAAATTTATTTTCTCATAGTTCTTTTATTTATTAATTAATTTTTAATTTATTAATTTATTTTTATTTAAATTTATTAATTTATTTTCTCTAAAAGTCTAAGATTGAGGAGCTGTCAGGGTCAATTTCTGGTAAGAGCTCTTCTCCTGGCTTGCAGATGATCACTTTCTTGCTATGTCCTCACATAGCCTTTCCTCTGTGTATGTGTGCACAGCGAGAGAGAGCGTATTCTTTTTCTTCTACAAGAACACTAATCTCATTGGATTGGGGCTCCACCCTTTTATGACCTCATTTAATCTTAAATACCTCCTAAAGGTCTTGCCTTCAAATACCATCACATTGGGAGTTAGGGCTTCAACATACATACATGGTGGGGGGCACAATTCAGAACATAATAAAATCAAAGAAGCAAAATAAAAGCCTTTCAGTCTTTTTAAAAAATTTTATTTATTTATTTTTAGAGAGAGAAGAGATCAAGCAGGACAGGGGCAAAGAGAGGGAGACAGAGAATCCCAAGCAGGCTCCACACTATCACTGCAGAGCCTGGCGTGGGGCTCGAACTCACGAACTGTGAGTTCATGACCTGAGCCAAAACCAAGAGTCATACACCCAACCAACCGAGCCACTCAGGCACCCCAACCCTTGTAGTCTTAAATTCGATTTGGAAATATTGTATGAAGTCATGGTTTATTTTTCTCAAAAAATGTCTTTCTTAGAGAGCCTACAAACCTAGGAGCAGTCAGTACCAAGCACATTCCCTGAAAGAAACCAAGGATCCTTGAAAAATGACTGACTTCACATCTGGAGCAGAACTGTATGAGTTAAACTTGGGACATGTGTCAGAAATCAAGGAAACTATTAAAGATGAATTAGGTCAGGTCAAAAGCCAACCTGAAGGAGTATTCACTGAACTAACATGAGATTATGTGAGGCTAAAAAGAATTATAAATGCAATGGATTGAAAATCATAAGACATATAAAAATCTGTGAGTTCATAATGGTACTTAAAAATAAATCCTCTGGTTGCTTTTGGAGAGTCCTAGGGCACCAAGTCAATAATTCGAAAAACACAAGAAATCAATATATCATGAAATATGATTTCAGATTTCAGTGCATTTCAGAATGACCTAATAATTGATACATAAGGAATGACAGAATTGGAAAACATTTTTTGCAACAACTAATGGATAATGAATAATATCAACAATGTTAACAAAATCATTGAAAGATTAATGTGGAACTTTGTAATAAAAAGAGAAGGCTAATACTACCTGAACCATCAGTTAATTTTATCATCAGTAAAAATGAGTCAATTAGACATTATACATCTTTTGATGTAAAAGGAAAGAAAGCATATAGCACTGATTATGAAATATAATGTGTAAAAAGTAATCTGAATCTAATCAGTTTTGTAGATCTAACCACCCATTTTACAGTGAATACAACAGATAGAGGAACGAGTTAAACAACACCAGGAGGAAGTAACTGTTGAAATAAAAGACTCAGTAGATGGGTTTATGGCATATTAGATAAAGCTGAAGAGAGACTTAGTAAACTGCAAGGGAAACCAGAAGAAATTATTTAGAATGTAGAAATTATTTAGAATGTAGAGGAAAATGTGGACAGTAGATCAAGAAGTTCTCACATTTGTCTATTAAGAGTTCCAAAAGGAGAGAACCCAGAAAAGAGAATGGCTTTTTTCTGAACTAAAACAATGGAAGTCAGTGGCCACATTAGTAAGCCTGGCTGTACCCCTGCTCATTCAAACAACCTCCTGGCCACTTTTCAGCCCTGGATAATGCCCTGAGATAAGTATGTATTTGTAACATGACTACATCAGGAAACATATATAATAGAATATAGTAGAAATCGCTTATGAGACTTGGACTGGAGAAAGCTAGTATGAATTCAGGATGTCCCCAAGATTACCGTGGGGTTCAGGAAATCATTAGAGGCACTTCTAGATGACTAACTCTTATCAGGTAGGACATTCTTTTTTTTTTTAATTTTTAAAAATCTGTATTTATTTTTGAGAGAGAGAGAGAGAGACAGCGTGTGAGCAGGGGAGGAGCAGAGAGAGAGGGAGACACAGAATCCGAAGCAGGCTCCAGGCTCTGAGCTGTCAGCACAGAGCCTGACGTGGAGCTCAAACTCACGAACTGTGAGATCATGACCTGAACTGAAGTCAAACACTCAACTGACTGCGCCACCCAGGCACCCCACAGGAAGGACATTCTAAGGACTTATAAGATTATCTCCCAGGAGCCAAGCCAAAGGGCCAAACCTTTCTTTGGGTAAGATTAATCCTTTATTAAACACCTTGGTATATCAAATACCCCTTTATGGGTGGTATGTAAGGGCTTTTGTAGCCTCCAAGAGTGTATAACCTCTACAGAACTCCAAAAATGAAAAAAAATCATAAGCTTCTAGACCTTAATGCCTAGACTCAGAAGTCCAGAACATCACTTCTTTTGCATTTCTATTGGATAAAGTAAGTCAGAAACCAATTGAGATTCAATGGGGCTACACAAAAGCACAAATATCAGGAGATGTGGTCCACTGGGGCCATCTATGCAGACTGCTTACCATGATCCTTTTTTTTTTTTAATTTAATTCCAGTATAGTTAACATTAAAGCATTTCTTATGGTGGGTTAAGTGTGAGTTTTGTTTGTAGTCTTTTCCTTCATGTCATACTCTTTTATATAACAAGGTTTGTAAAAAAAAAAAACAAAAACAAAACAAAGCCAAACAAAACAGCAACAACAAAACAAAAGACCCCCATAAGGTTTGTGTCTAGACTACACTGTCATTTAAGTTCATTCTAATTATGCTCCATCTCATGCATGAGAGTTTTCCTGTGGATCCAGGCAACTTGATTCCAGAATCTGTCATGGTTTTCTTGGGACTCTGGATGAATCATCACATTCTAGAATTCTCCAGGTATGGATTATCCCTGGTGAGTCTTTGCATTATCATACCATGAGATGTCTCTTCATGATCAGTTTTGAGCTTTGGTGTTTTTTTCTTTGGATTTAGGCCTCATCTCTAGATGAACAGTTCTTTGGGGAAAAAATAAAAGTGACAAATTTTACAAAAAAAATATGTAGTTCTCCCACACACACCCTGACAAGGCCCAGTCATGACCCTGAAACCCAGAGAAACAATGTAAGAGAGGGAAGAATCATTGAGCAGAGGACAAAAGTGATTGTAAATGATGTTGCCTTTTTGTTGTCCAAGGTGAACAGAGAGAGGATACCTAACCAGAGTACTGGATGGACAAAAGGTTGATAAGGAGACTAAAAGGTTGATAAGGAAACACCCGTTGTTTCCCTCTGTACACGTTCGGGTGAATGCGTGCACACTCACACTTTCCTTCAGTCTCCTCTACTCAAAGTTGGATGTTTCATCCTGGCCATCATGAATATCTTTGCAAAACATCCAGTTTTCCAGAAACACTGAGTGGGCCATGGTAGATGCTCATGAGGCAAGGGAACAGGGTTGGGGCATTGTATTTCCATTGTCTTTGAGTATCAGAGGACTAGATTTTGAAAGGACAGATCAGGTTCTGGAGTCTGGATCATTTCTGATTCTAGGGATTCTTTAAAAATACTTTTTAATGTTTTATTTATTTTTGAGAGAGAGGAAGGGGAAATAGAGAGAGGGAGACACAGAATCTGAAAAATAGACACAGAATCTGAAGAATTCAAACTCATGAATAGTGACATGATGACCTGAGCCAAAGTTGGATGCTTAACCAACTGAGCCACCCAGGTGCCCCCTAGGGATTTTTAATCTGAAGTTGTTGTAAGAAGGTTTTAGGTGGCTTCTGAATTCTACCAAATTATGTATTCAAAATTTGGTGTGTATCTACAGGTCTCTGTGTGGAGATAGCCTATAGCTTTTATCAGATTCTTAAAGAGGTCTGTGATCCTGCTCCTCCCAAATTAAGAAATTATTTCCTTAACCATAAGAGACTCTTAAAAACTGAGAATAAACTGAGGGTTGTGGGGGGTGGGAGGGAGGGGAAAGTGGGTGATGGGCATTGACGAGGGCACCTGTTGGGATGAGCACTGGGTATTGTATGGAAACCAATTTGACAATAAATTTCATATTTTAAAAAAAGAAATTATTGCCTTATACCCAGATCACTACAACAGCGTTTTAATTAGTGATGTAACAGCTTCAGGCTCTTGATTTAAATATATCCAAAACACTACCATCCTGTTAATCTTCCCATTTTGTAATAGTTCTGTAGCTTCAGCTCTACTTTCACTCTCACCTCAAGAGTTAGTATTCCTGCTTTACATCCAACTACAATTAATTTTTATACAGACACCGGTAATCAGGAAGATTCATGCCCAGGAAAATGAAATCTAGCTATTGGGGTTGAGAATAGATTCTCTTCTATATTTTGATTGCTATAATTATCATCTTATTAAATCATAGTTACAAAGCCATATAACATGGGGTAAGTTAGTTAATTTCTCTGTCTTCAGGCTTTTCATCTGAAAAATATGGATTATTTCACTTGCCTAAATCTGTAAAGTGCCCAGCATAATATCTGACACAGATTATATGCTCAACAAATGTTAATTACCTTGTATTTTATACATCACTTGAATGTTTCCCAGTAGACATTTAAGAAATCCTCATTAAATGAGTATATAGCAACAGATAATGTTTATAGAATACTTACTATGCACTAGGCATTATGATACCTTTCTTCATATTATCTAATCTAGAATTTTATTAGGCAGTTGCTACTGTTGCTCTCATTTTACAGATGAGGAAACCAATGCAGAGAGAGGTTAAATAACTTGCTCTAGGTCTCATAGCCAACAAATGGAAGGAATGAAACTTGATCTTAGACAGTCTGACTACAGAGGGGTATAGCCCCTTCCTACCACTATCACAGAAGAAGGCAATCTCCCTCATCTTCCCCCTAGCAGTTTTAATAAGTCAGATGTTTACGTGCTTATTTTGTGGCCAGAAGTGTAGATAGGAGTTAAAGACACAGGTCTTTTCCCCATAAGGTTAAAGTCCAAGTATGAAAAAAACAATAAAAAAGCAATATAATTAGTAGTCAAAACTCATTATGGTGAGGGGTAGACTCTAAAGGGAATGGAAATTCAGGGAAAGCAAAGATCAAAAAATAATGAGTGCTCTGATAAGCACTTGTGAAAAAGTAGTTTTATGAGCAGAAGTTTGAAGAAACATTAATGATCTAATACTCCCTGCATGTCCCCTCCCCTTTGAGCACTAAGCATATAACTACAGCTCCATACAGCAAAAAGTGGAGCTCTTTTTGCCTACTGGTCCTGTTCCCATGATACCTAAATAAACTTACTAAGTTGCACCCTATGAAGTCTCAAGAATTCTGTCTTGGCCGTTGTACTTCATGACCCCACAACAGTCACATTTGGTTAGACAAGGATGGAAGATTGGAGGGAACTGATTGAAAAAAAAAGAGGTAGTATCATTAAAATTTGAATTTAGACCAAAAATTAAGGTATAGGGCACACTCAAGCAAGTGAATTTAAAAAGAGAGACAGTAGTGGAGACAGTATAAGATGTTTGAAATTTCAGAAAGGGGAGTTAGCTTTCATTGAAAGTGGTGAAAACTTGGGGCGCCTGGGTGGCGCAGTCGGTTAAGCGTCCAACTTCAGCCAGGTCACGATCTCGCGGTCCATGAGTTCGAGCCCCGCGTCGGGCTCTGGGCTGATGGCTCAGAGCCTGGAGCCTGTTTCCGATTCTGTGTCTCCCTCTCTCTCTGCCCCTCCCCCGTTCATGCTCTGTCTCTCTCTGTCCCAAAAATAAATAAACGTTGAAAAATTAAAAAAAAAAAAAAAGAAAGTGGTGAAAACTTTACATGCATTATTTGATATAAACACAACCTTTCAGGGTACCCTATTTCCCTACAGCTATGAACTTAAATTCCTGTCTTTTACAGTCTTAAAACCTCTGTTGCTAATAGCACCAATGACATACCCAGAGTGTTTTTTGAAAATTCAAATAAAATCATTTCACATCATCAGAAGTACAATGAAGAGCAATGATTTTTTTTCCAATCCTTATTGGTAGGAAAACTTGGGTTTTTTTTTTTTTTTCACCCCTGTTGGGAGGAAAATTTGGGTTGTGAATATTAACTGATAATAGACTATCGAGAAAAGACAAGGCTTATTTACACATGCATGAGGGAGCATTCAGATGAAGAGACACTAGAAATAGGAATTTATATACCAACTTAAGAGGGGAAGAAGAGGAGGGAGAAAGGGTCTCTATGGGAAAACAAATGGGAGTTTTTGGAAAGGTAGGTGGACTTTTATGAGAACAAATGGAAACTATAATAATATGAATTTGATAATATTTATGATATGTCTGTTTATGTAATTTCTCATCCTGGTGCCAGTGGCTGCATAGTCTCCTTCCTGTCTGGAGTCTCCCCTGAGGGGATTTATGGCTTCTGTCTCAGAAGCCTCTGCCATTAGTTAGATAAGGGAAGTTCTGAAAAGTCTTCCTCCACCTTCTCTCATCTGCCCTATCTTAAATGTCTTCAATTTAAAGTAATCTTTATACCATTTTGATGGATCCCAATTGGTCCCATCACCCCTTAGTGTCGTTTCTGTCTTCTGGGGTAAAAACATCTTGACTTGCCTTTGTAAAATCATTACTCTTCCTGTGTCTGTAGTCTTGATGAGTCTGTCAATCAAAGTGCTCTGTCTTCCTTTAGCATATGACCCATGCAGGACCAATCAGATTCTTGTAGGAATATTGGGGGTTCTGATTGGAAGATGGGAAGTGGCTGGAGCAATTGCATCTTGAGGGAGGTGCTCTGAAGAGACTATTTGACTAGAATCTGTGTCTGCTATTTGCACCTACAGATATTAACCTATAAGGAAATTGGAACTGGGATTTGATGTTACACATGACCTTAAAATGTAGGTAGGGCTGAATAGGAGTAGGTTGGAGGGCAAGGAAAATGGGCTAGGAACTTGGCAATATTCATTGTGCCCAGCCAAAAGCTGATAAATTGCCCCATGTAGCATCTTTGGTCTCAGACTCTGTCCTGGGACTGGAGTTTTAAGAAGCTTAATAGAAAAGTTAGAATGTTGGCATCTGATTGTCTACAAGAAGGAGTTTTTTAGTAAGTTCTTGTAAGAAACAGACAAGCTTTGGTTAAAGCTAGCCCATATGAAAAAGCAGAAAGAGAATATTCAGCTTGGCCAAGAGAGACCAGAAATCCAAGATGGTTAAATTAGCTAATCTGTACCTTCAATTTTGAAAAGCCAATCTCTTTGCTCTAGCAAAATTTTGGGAGAGTACATGGAGGAAGCCTGGAGGCAAAATAGGAGAAGTAAGATATTGGGAGCTAGGAGAAAAGCCTCATTCCCAGCTCCTCTTATGCACCTATACCTATGTGCTACTGGCTAGACAGAGGTCATAACTAAATAATTCCTTGAAATTTCCATAGGCAAGGGACAGATTGGTGATGCCTTGTCTCTGAGACTTTGCTTTCTATTGCTCTGAGACAGGCCAAGGTGGAGCCTGAGGTAAGGAGCCTATTGCTACAAATCATTAACACCCAGGCTAAGTTCTAGATTCAAGGGCCATAAACCAACAGCTTCTTGAGCTTTGCTTATTAGGGCATGCTGTTGCATGAATAAAAATGGAAAGACTACTATAAGACTACTATAAAGACTACTATGTATTTTTAAGAGTTGTACACTCAGGGGAACTGTAAACAAAGGGAATTTTTCCCAACACACTTCTCAGATGTGACCGTCAGTCTGTTTGGGCTGCAATAACAAAATACCATAGACTGGTATATATCTATTACTCACACTTTGGAGACTGGGAAATCCAAAATCAATTTGCTGACAAGATTCAGGCACCTGTCTGGTGAGGGCCCACTTCCTGATTCATAGCATGTTATTGTTGTGTTCTCTTACGGTATAGAAAGAGCCGAGGGAGCTTTCTTAGGTTTATAAATTGAAACCCATTCTGAGGGCTCTGTCTTCATGACCTAATTACTTCTCCAAAACCCCACCTTCTAATACCATCACCTTGGGTATTAGGATTCAACATATGAATTTGTAGGGGACACAAACATTCAGACCATACTATTGACCATGAGGGTAATGCATGAGAAAGATATGAGAGAGAGGGACAGAGAGAGAGAGGGAGAGAGAGAAAGCAAGAGAGAGAAAGAGAGAGAGAGAGAGAGAGAATATGAGAATGAATGGTGTGTATATGATATGTATACTGAATGGCTGACCAAGAACCTCATCAAACATGGGGAGATATTACTCATTTCCAGAAGCATCTAATTCATGTCTTACACCACAGATAACTGCATGGTGCTTTCCATTTTTCTTCTATTTTTCCAAATGACATTTCCTAATGTTTCCCTCTTTTTAAACCAGTGTCCATTGGGTGTTTTGGAAAATTTTTTAAAACTTGAGATATAATTGACATATAATATTGTGTAAGTTTTAGGTATACAAGGTGTTGATTTGATACACATGTATTACATGTATTATATGTGTTCTCCATTGTAGCTTTAGCTAACACCTCTATCGTGTCACATAATTACCATTTCTTTCTTGTAGTGAGAACAGTTAAGATCTAGTCTCTTACCACCTCACGCCAGTCTGAGTGGCCAAAATGAACAAATCAGGAGACTATAGATGCTGGCGAGGATGTGGAGAAATGGGAACCCTCTTGCACTGTTGGTGGGAATGCAAACTGGCGCAGCCACTCTGGAAAACAGTGTGGAGGTTCCTCAAAATATTAAAAATAGACTTACCCTATGACCCAGCAGTAACACTGCTAGGAATTTACCCAAGGGATACAGGAGTACTGATGCATAGGGGCACTTGTACCCCAATGTTTATAGCAGCACTCTCAACAATAGCCAAATTATGGAAAGAGCCTAAATGTGCATCAACTGATGAATGGATAAAGAAATTGTGGTTTGTATACACAATGGAGTACTACGTGGCAATGAGAAAGAATGAAATATGGCCCTTTGTAGCAACGTGGATGGAACTGGAGAGTGTTATGCTAAGTGAAATAAGCCATACAGAGAAAGACAGATACCATATGTTTTCACTCTTATGTGGATCCTGAGAAACTTAACAGAAGACCATGGGGGAGGGGAAGAAAAAAAAAGAGGTTAGAGTGGGAGAGAGCCGAAGCATAAGAGACTCTTAAAAACAGAACAAACTGAGGGTTGATGGGGGGTGGGAGGGAGGGGAGGGTTGGTGATGGGTATTGAGGAGGGCACCTTTTGGGATGAGCACTGGGTGTTGTATGGAAACCAATTTGACAATAAATTTCATATATTGAAAAAAAGATCTAGTCTCTTACCAACTTTGAATTTTATAAAAAAATTTTTTTAAATGTTTATTTTTGAGAGAGGGAGAGACAGAGTGTGAGCAGGCGAGGGGAAGAGAGAGAGGGAGACACAGAATCTGAAGCAGTCTCCAGGCTCTGAGCTGTCGGCACAGAGCCCGACGCGGGGCTCACGGACTGTGAGATCATGACCTGAGCCGGAGCCGGATGCCCAACTGACTGAGCCACCCAGGTGCCCCGCTCTTATTTCTCAAGGTTGCTTTGGCTATTTGTGATCTTAGCAGTTCCATACAAATTTTGTGGGTTTTTTCCTATTTCTGTGAAGAGTACCATTGGAATTTTGATGAGGATTTCTTTCTTTCTTTCTTTCTTTCTTTCTTTCTTTCTTTCTTTCTTTCTTTCTTTCTTTCTCTTTCAATAGGCTCCACATCCAATGTGGGGCTTTACCCTGAGATCAAGAGTCACATGCTCTACTGATCAAGTGCCCCAATGAGGATTGCTTTGAAACTACAGATGACTTTGGGCAGTATGAACATATTTTCATTATTAGTTCTTCTGGCCCATGAACACAGAATATCTTTCCATTTGTTTGTGTCTTCTTCAATTTCTTTCATCAAAGTCTTGTAGTCATTGCACAGATCTTTCACTTCCTTTGTTAAATTCCTAAGTATTTTATTGTTTTTGATGCTATTGTGAATAGGATATTTTCTTTATTTCATTGTTAGTGTATAGAAACCTAACTGATTACTGTATTTTGAATTTATATCCTGCAACTTTACTGAGTTTGTTGAGTAATTACAAAGTTTTTTGGTAGAGTTTTTCGAATTTTCTATATGTAAAATCACCTGTACATAATGACAATTTTACTTCCATTCCAATTTAGATGGCTTTTATTTCCTTATCTTGTTTGATTCCCTTAGCCAGGATTTTAGGTATTAGGTAAATAAGAGTGATGAGAATAGGCACCTTTGTCTTTCTCCTGATCTTAGAGGAAAAGCTTTCAACCCTTCCTTCATCATTGAGTATGATTTAGTTGTGGGTTGTCATATGGCCTTTATTATGTTGAATTATGCTTCTTCTATACCCAATATATTGAAGGTTTTTTTAAATCATGAGAGGTTGTTTTCATCAAATGCTTTCTCTGCAGCTATTGAGAGGATCATATGATTTTTATTTCTCATTATATTAATGTGTATCACCTTTATTGATTTGTGTATGTTGAACCATACTTGCATCCCAGGGATAAATCCCACTTGATCATAGTGTATGATCTTTTTAATGTGTTGTCAAATTCAGTTTGCTAAGATTTTGTTGAGAATTTTTGCATCTATGTTCTACAGGGATATTGGTCTGCAGTTTTTTTTTTTTCTTGTAGTGTCATACAATGGGTTTGGGAGTATCCTCCTCTTTTGTTTTTTGGAGGAGTTTGAGAAGAATAGGTATTATTTTTTAAACATTTGCTAGAATTCACCAGTGAAGCCACGTGGTCCTGGGATTTTTCTCTGTTGGAGAGTTTTGATTACTGATTCAATCTCCTTACTCATTATTGGTCTCCAGATTTTCTGTTTCTTCATGATTCAGTATTGATAGATTGTATGTTTCTAGGAACTTACCCATTTCTTCTAGGATTCAAGTTTATTGGCATAAAATTTTTCATACTTTCTTATGATCCTATGCATTTCTGTGGTATCAGTTGTAATGTATGCTCTTTCATTTTGATTTTACTTATTTGAATTTCTCTCTTTTTCTTAGTCTAGCTAAAAGCAGGTCAGTTTTGCGTATATATATTTAGAAAAATACTTATTACTCTCATTGATCATTTCTTTTGTTTTCTCTGGTCTTTTTTCTCATTTACTTCTGCTGATCTTTTTAAAAATTTATTTATTTATTTATTTATTTATTTATTTATTTATTTATTTATTCATTTATTTAATACTAATCTCTACACCCAACATGGAGCTCAAACTTGATCCTGAGATTGAGTTGCATACTCCTCCCAACTGAGCCAGCCAGGCACTCCTCCATGCTGATCTTTTAAATTTCCTTTGTTCTTCTATTTCTAGTTTTCTGCATATAAAAAGAATTATTCACCATGATCAAGTGGGATTCATTCCTGGGCTGCAGGGCTGGTTCAACATTCGCAATCAATCAGTGTGACATCACATTAATAAAAGAAAAGATAAGAACCATATGATCCTGTCAATCGATGCAGAAAAAGCATTTGACAAAATTCAGCCTCCTTTCTTAATAAAAACTTTTGAGCTTTAAAAAAATATGTAAGTAACAAGAACATGCAGAGTAAAAAAATGAGTGTCAATGTACTATCACTTCCAATAGTCAATGTGCTAATGCTTATGGAGTCAAAGAATGCTTCCTGAGATTTGATTCCTGAGATTCTTCATACTTCCTAAGGTGTGAGCTGGACCTGAAACACAAAAGAGCAAGAAAGCAGTTGAGAAGATGGCATTAGTAAGTCCTTACATACTAATAATTACTATAAATGTAAATGGATTGAATTCTCCAAAGGACAAAAATGCTAGATGGATTAAAAAAAAAACAAAACAAAAAACAGGACCCAAATATATTCAACCCTCAAAAGACTCATTTCACCTTAAGGACACACATAAGCCCAAGTGAAGGGACAGAAAAAGATATTCCATGCAAGTAGAAACCAAAAGAAAGTGGGGAAAGCTATGTTTGTATCAGAAAAAAAAATAGACTTTAAGCCAAAATGGTAACAAAGGCACATTATTATATAATGATAAAGAGGTCATTTCATCAAGAAAGTATAATAATTGTAAACATATATGCACCCAATATTGGACACCTAAATACAGTAAACAAATACTAACAGATCTGAAAGAGATATAGACAATTATACAATCATAGTATGGGACTTCAACATCCCATTTTTGGCAATGGATAGATCATCCAGACAGAAAATTAACAAAGAAATGTTGGACTTGAATGATACATATATTAGACCAAATGGACCTAAGAGATATCTATGCAATATTCTATCCAAGAGCAGCAGAATACATATTCTTCTCAAGTGCTCATGAAACATTCAAAAAGATAGATCATACAATAGGCCACAAAACAAATCTTAGCAAATTTAAGAAGATTGAGATTATACCATGTATTTTTTCCAAACAAATAATATAAAACTAAAAATCAAGAATAAGAGGAAAGCATGTTTTATAAGCATGTAAAAACTAAAACTTCACTCCTGAACAAACAGTAAGTCAAAGAAAAATCAAAAGAGAAATTTTAAAAATCTTGAAACAAATGAAAATGGAAACAATACACCAAAATTTATGGTATTCAGTGAAAGCAGTTCTTAGGAGAAAGTTTATAGCAAGAAATACGTATAATAAGAAAATTTAGAAATCTCAAACAAGCCAAATTTACATCTCAGAAAACTAGAAATAGAAGAGCAAACAAAGGAAATTTAAAAGATCAGCATGGAGGAGTGCCTGGCTGGCTCAGTTGGGAGGAGTATGCAACTCAATCTCAGGATCAAGTTTGAGCTCCATGTTGGGTGTAGAGATTAGTATTAAATAAATGAATAAATAAATAAATAAATACATAATTTTATTATTTTTTTAATATGAAATTTATTGTCAAATTGGTTTCCATACAACACCCAGTGTTCATCCCAACAGGTGCCCTCCTCAATACCCATCACCCACCCACCCTTCCCTCCCACCCCCCATAAACCCTCTGTTCTCAGTTTTTAGGAGTCTCTTATGCTTTGGCTCCCTCCCCCTCTAACCTTTTTTTTCCTTCTCCTCCCCCATGGTCTTCTGTTAAGTTTCTCAGGATACACATAGGAGTGAAAACATATGGAATCTGTCCTTCTCTGTATGACTTATTTCACTTAGCATAACACTCTCCAGTTCCATCCATGATGCTACAAAAGGCATCATTTCATTCTTTCTCGTGGCCACGTAGTATTCCATTGTGTATATAAACCATAATTTCTTTACCTATTCATCAGTTGATGCACATTTAGGCTCTTTCCATAATTTGGCTATTGTTGAGAGTGCTGCTATAAACATTGGGGTACAAGTGACCCTATGTATCAGTACTCCTGTATCCCTTGGGTAAATTCCTAGCAGTGTTACTGCTGGGTCATAGGGTAAGTCTATTTTTAATATTTTGAGGAACCTCCACACTGTTTTCCAGAGTGGCTGCGCCAGTTTGCATTCCCACCAACAGTGCAAGAGGGTTCCCATTTCTCCACATCCTCACCAGCATCTATAGTCTCCTGATTTGTTCATTTTGGCCACTCTGACTGGCATGAGGTGATATCTGAGTGTGGTTTTGATTTGTATTTCCCTGATGAGGAGCGACGTTGAGCATCTTTTCATGTGCCTGTTGGTCATCTGGATGTCTTCTTTAGAGAAGTGTCTATTCATATTTTCTGCCCATTTCTTCACTGGGTTATTTGTTTTTAGGGTATGGAGTTTGGTGAGTTCTTTATAGATTTTAGATACTAGCCCTTTGTCCAATATGTCATTTGCAAATATCTTTTCCCATTCTGTTGGTTGCCTTTTAGTTTTGTTGATTGTTTCCTTTGCTGTGCAGAAGCTTTTTATCTTCATGAGGTCCCAATAGTTCATTTTTGCTTTTAATTCCTTTGCCTTTGGGGATGTGTCAAGTGAGAAATTGCTACGGCTGAGGTCACAGAGGTCTTTTCCTGCTTTCTCTTCCAGGGTTTTGATGGTTTCCTGTCTCACATTCAGGTCCTTTATCCACTTTGAGTTTGCTTTTGTGAATGGTGTAAGAAAGTGGTCTAGTTTCATTCTTCTGCATCTTGCTGTCCAGTTCTCCCAGCACCATTTGTTAAAGAGACTGTCTTTTTCCATCAGATGTTCTTTCCTGCTTTGTCAAAGATTAGTTGGCCATACTTTTGTGGGTCTAGTTCTGGGGTTTCTATTCTATTCCATTGGTCTATGTGTCTGTTTTTGTGCCGATACCATGGTGTCTTGATGATCACAGCTTTGCAGTAGAGGCTAAAGTCTGGGTTTGTGATGCCTCCCTTTTGTGGTTCCATATGAATTTTAGGATTGCTGTCTTGAAGCTAGAACAAGCAATCCTAAAATTCAGATGGAACCACAAAAGGCCCCGAATAGCCAAAGTAATTTTGAAGAAGCAGACCAAAGCAGGAGCCATCACAGTCCCAGACTTTAGCCTGAGGACACCTTCAGATTGAAAGTGAGGGGATGGAGAACCATCTATCATGCTAATGAATGTCAAAAGAAAGATGGAGTAGCCATACTTATATCACACAAACTAGATTTTAAACTAAAGGCTATAACAGGAAATGAAGAAGGACATTAGATTATAACTACGGGGTCTATCCATCAAGAAGAACTAACAATTATAAATGTTTATGTGCTGAATTTGGAAGCACCAAATATATAACCACAGCTAATCACAAACATAAGCAATCTTATCAGTAAAAATGTGGTAATTGCAGTGGAATTTAATACTCCACTTACAACAATGGACAGATCATCTAGACAGAAAATCAATGGCCCTGAATGATACACTGGACTATACGGATGTGACAGATATATTCAGAACTTTTCATCCTAAAGCAGCATAATACACATTCTTCTCGAGTGCACATCGAACATTCTCCAGAATAGATCACATACTGGGATACAAATCAGCCCTCATCATGTACAAAAATATTGAGATCATACCATGCACACTTTCAGATCACAATGCTATGAAACTTGAAATCAACTACAGGAAAAAATCTGGAAAACCTCCAAATGAATGTAGGCTAAAGAATGAATGGGTCAATCAGGCAATTAAAGAATAAATTAAAAAATATATGGAAAAAAATGAAAATGAACGCATGACAATCCAAACCCTTTGGGATGCAGCAAAGGCAGTCCTAAGAAGAATTGCAATCCAGGCCTATCTCAAGAAACAAAAAATCCCAAATACAAAATCTGAAAGCACACCTAAAGAAACTAGAAGCAGAACAACAAAGAAACCCCATGGCCAGCAGAAGAAGGGATATAATAAAGATCAGAGCAGAAAAAAACAATATAGAATCCAAAAAAACCCCAAACAGTAGAACAGATCAATGAAACTAAGAATTGGTTTTTTTTTGAAAAAGTAAACAAAATTGATAAACCCTTAGCCAGACATCTCAAAAAGAAAAAAGACCCAAATAGATAAAATCATAAATGAAAATGGATTTATTACAACCAATCCCTTAGATATACAAGAATTTAACAGAGAATACTATGAAAAATTATATGCCAACAATTTGAACAACTGGAAGAAATGTACAAATTCCTAGACACCCACACACTACCAAAACTCAAAAAGGAAAGAAATAGAAATTTGAACAGACCCATAACTAATGATGAAATTGGATCAGTTATCAAAAATCTCCCAACAAATAAATGTCCTGGGCCAGATGGCTTCCCAGGGGAATTCTTCCAGACATTTAAAGCAGAGTTAATACCTATCCTTGTCAAGCTGTTCCAAAAAATAGAAAGGTAAGGAAAAATTTCAGATGCATTCTATGAAGCCAGCATTACCTTGATTCCCAAACAAGACAGAAACCCCAGAAAAAAAGGAGAATTACAGGCCAATGTCTCTGATGAAAATGGATGCAAAAATCCTCAACAAGGTACTAGCACATTGAATTCAACAACATATAAAAAGAATTATTGACCATGATCAAGTGGGATTCATTCCTGGGATGCAGGGCTGGTTCAATATTCGCAACACAATCAATGTGATACATCACATTAATAAAAGAAAGGACGAACCATATTATCCTGTCAATAGATGGAGAAAAAGCATTTGACAAAACACAACATCGTTTCTTAATAAAAGTTCTCAAGAAAATCAGGATAGAAGGAACATCCTTAAATCATAAAAGCCATTTATGAATAGCTCATAGCTAATAACATCCTCAATGGGGAAAAACTGAGAGCTTTCCCCCTGAGATCAGGAACACGACAGGGATGTCCACTCTCACCACTGTTGTTTAATATACTGTCGGAAGTTCTCATATCAGCAATCAGACAACAAAATGAAATAAAGGGCATCCAAATTGGCAAAGAAGTCAAACTTTCACTTTTCGCAGTCTACATAATACTCCACATGGAAAACCTGAAAGACTCCACTGAAAGACTGCTAGAACTGACACATGAATTCAGCAAAGTCACAGGGTACAAAATCAATGTACAGAAATCGTTTGCATTTCTATATACCAATAATGAAGCAACAGAAAGAGATATCAAGGAATCAATCCCATTTACAATTGCACCAAAAACCATAAAATACCTAGGAATAAACCTAAGCGAAACTGTAAAAGATCAATAGGCTGAAAACTATAGAAAACTTATGAAGGAACTTGAAGAAGACACAAAGAAATGGAAAAACATTCCATGCTCATGGATTTGAAGAATAAATATTGTTAAAATGCCAATACTACCCAAAGCTATCTACCCATTCAATGCATTCCCAATCAAAATTTCACCGGCATTCTTCCCAAAGCTAGAACAAACAATCCTAAAACTTATATGGAACCACAAAAGACCCCGAATACCCAAAGTAATATTGAAGAAGAAAACCAAAGTGGGAAGCATCACAATCCCAGACTTTAGCCTCTACTACAAAGCTGTAATCATCAAGACAGTATAGTATTGGCACAAAAACAGACACATGGACCAATGGAATAGAATAGAGACCCCGGAATTGGACCCACAAATATATGACCAATTAATCTTTGACAAAGCAGAAAAGAGTATCCAGTGGGAAAAAGACAGTCTATTTAGCAAATGGTCCTGGGAGAACTGGATAGCAACATGCAGAAGAATGAAACCGGACCACTTTCTTACACCATACACAAAAATAAACTCAAAATGAATGAAAGTTCAAAATGTGAGACAGGAAACTATCAAAACCCTAGAGGAGAAAGCAGGCAACAACCTCTCGACCTCAGCCACAGCAATTTCTTGCTCGACACATCTCCAAAAGCAAGGGAATTAAAAGCAAAAATGAACAACTGGGACCTCATGAAGACAAAAAGCTTCCGCACTGCAAAGGAAACAATCAATAAAACTAAAAGCAACCAATGGAATAGGAAAAGATATTTGCAAATGACATATCGGATAAGGGGTTAGTATCCAAAATCTATAAAGAACTCACTAAACTCAACACTGAAAAACAAATAATCCAGTGAGGAAATGGGCAGAAGACATGAATAGACACTTTTCTAAAGAAAACATCCAGATGGCCAACACACACATGAAAAGATGCTCAACGTCACTCCTCATCTGGGAAATACAAATCAAAACCACACTGAGATACCACCTCACACCAGTCAAAGTTGCTAAAATGAACAACTTAGCAAACTACAGATGCTGGCGAGGATGTGGAGAAATGGAGACCCTTTTGCACAGTTGGTGGGAAGGCAAACTGGTGCAGCTGCTCTGGAAAACAGTGTGGAGGTTCCTCAAAAAATTAAAAATAGATCTATCCTATGACACAGCAATAGCACTACTAGGAATTTACCCAATTGATACAGGATGCTGATTCATAGGGGCACATGTACCCCAATGTTTATAGCAGTACTTTCAACAATAGCCAAATTATGGAAAGAGCCTAAATGTTCATCAACTGATGAATGGATAAAGAAGATATGGTTTATATACACAATGGAATACTACTTGACAATGAGAAGGAATGAAATCATGCCATTTGCAGCAACATGGATGGAACTGCAAGGTATTATGCTGAGTGAAATAAGTCAGAGAAAGTCAGATATCATATGTTTTCACTCATATTCGGATCTTGAGGAACTTAACAGAAGATCATGGGGGAAGGGAAGGGGAAAAAATAGTTACAAACAGAGGGAGGGAAGCACACCATAAGAGAGACTCTTAAATATGGAGAACAAACTGAGGGTGGACGGGGAAGGTGGGGGGGAGGGGGAAATGGGTGATGCGCATTGAGGAGGTCACTTGTTGGGATGAGCACTGGGTGTTGTACATAACTGATGAACTATGGAAATCTACCCCAAATCCCAAAAGCACACTTTACATACTGTATGTTAGACAATTTAACAAATTATATTAAAAGAAAAAGAAAGATGGGGTGTCTTCAAGGGTATGAAGGTGAAAATCTGGCTTTGGAAACCTACCTTTAAACAGAAATAGTAATGTATCCTATATGTAAATATATTCTAAATAGTGACAATTTGTATGGAAGTATGAATGAATATGGGAAAGCCCACCTTTTTGTGTGTACCTATTTTATATTTGCACATATATATATATACACACATACATAATATATATACACATATATAATATATATAGTTATTTAAATATAGTTGACACAGAATGTACATTAGTTTCAGATATAAAACATAGTTATTTGACAACTCTATAGCTTATGCTATGCTCACCACAACTGTAGCTGCCATCTGTCACCATACAAGGCTATTACAATATTATTGACTATATTCCCTATGCTGTACATTTCATCCCTATGACTTATTCATTTCAAAACTGGAAGTCTGTACCCGTGTGCCCCTTGACCCCTTTTAGCCTGTCCCCTCACCCTGCTGCCCCCTGCCAACCACCAGTTTGCTTTCTGTATTTATGGGTCTGTTTCTACTTTTTTTGTTTTTGTTCCTTTGTTTTTTTTTTCCAGATTCCACATGTAACTGAAGTCATATGGTAATTGTCTTTGTCTGACTTATTTCACTTAACATAATATCCTCTAGGTCTGTCTGTGTTCTTGCAAATGGCAAGGTCACATTCTTTTTTATGGCTGAGTAATATTCCATTGTGTGTGTGTGTGTGTGTGTGTGTGTGTGTGTGTGTGTGTATCATATCCTTATTATCCATTCATCTATTCATGGGTGCTTCCATAGCTTGGCTGTCGTAAATAATACCACAGTAAACATATGGGTGCATATATCTCTTTGAATTAGTGTTTCTGTTTTCTTTGGGTAAATATCTGGTAATGGAATTACTGGATCATATAGTATTTCTATATTTAACTTTCAGAGGAAATCCCATTCTGTTCTCCATAGTGGCTGAATCAATTTAAATTCCCCAAAACAATGTAAGAGGGTTCCTTTTTCTCCACTTCACCAACACTTGTCTTGAATCTTTTTGATACAAGCCATTCTGACAGGTGTAAGGTGATATCTTTTTTGATTTGCATTTCTCTGATGATGAGTGATGTTGAGAATATTTTTGTATGTCTGTTGATCAACTGTATGTCTTCTTTGGAAAAATGTCTATTCAGTTCCTTTGTCCATTTATAATTGCATTATTATTTTTTAATGTGGAGTTATCAGATAAATCATTTGCAAACATCTCCCATTCAATAGGCTGCCCTTTTGTTTTGTTGATGGTTTCCTTTGCTGTGCAAAAGCTTTTTATTTTGGTGTAGTCTCATTAATTTATTTTTGCTTTTGTTTCCCTTGACTGAGGAGACATATCAAGAAAAATGTTGCTAAGGTTCATGTCAAAGAAGTTACTGCTTGTGTTTCCTCTTAGGAGCTTTATGGTTACAGGTCTCACATTTAGTTCCTTAATTCATTTTGAGTTTATTTTTGTGTATGGTGTAAGAAACTGGTCTAATTTCATTCTTTTGAATGTAGCTGTCCATTTTTTCTAACGCCATTTTTTGAAGAGACTGTCTGTCTCCCATTTTGTATTCTTGCCTCCTTAGTCACAGATTAATTGACCGTATGAGTGTGTGCTTATTTCTGGGCTCTCTATTGTGTTCCATTGATCTATGTATCTATTTTTGTGCCAGTACTATACTGTTTTGATTATTATAGACTGGTAGAATATCTTGAAATCTGGGATTCTGATACCTCATGTTTTGTTCTTCTTTCTCAAGAATGCTTTGACTATTTGGGCCTTTTGTGGGTGCATACGAATATTAGGATTACTTGTTCTAGTTCTGTGAAAAATGCTGTTGGTATTTGGTAGGGATCACATTGAATCCGTTAATTGCTTTGGGTAGTATGGACACTAACAATATTGATTCTTCTACCATGAACATGGAATATATTTCCATTTGTTTGTGTGCTCTTCAATTTCTTTTATCAGTGTTCTGTAGTTTGGGAGTGCAGATGTTTCACCTCCTTGGTTAAGTTTGTTCCTAGGTATTTTATACTTTTTGGTGCAATTGTAAGTGGGTTTGTTTTCTTAATTTCTCCTTCTGTTACTTAATTATTAGTGTATAGAAATGCAACAGATTTCTGTATATTGATTTTGTGTCCTGTGACCTTAGTGAATTCATTTATCAGTTCTAGTAGTTTTTATGATGGTGTCAGTAGTGTTTTATATATATAATATAATGTCATCTGCAAATAGTGAAAGTTTTACTTCTTCCCTACTAATTTGGATGCCTTTTATTTCTTTTTATTGTGTGAGTGCTGTGGCTAGGACTTCCACTAGTATGTTGAATAAAAGTGGTGCGAATGGACATCCTCATCTTGTACCTGATCTTAGAAGAAAAGCTATCCGTTTTTCACCTTTGAGTATGATGTTAGATGTGGGTGTTTTACATATGGCATTTATTATTTTGAGTTATATTCCTTCTAAAAATACTTCATTGAGGGTTTTTATCATGAATGGATGTTGTACTTTGTCAAATGCTTTTTCTATATCTATTGAAAGGATCATATGGCTCCTATCCTTTCTCTTATTGATGTGATGTATCATGGGGAATGATTTGCGAATATTGAACCACCCTTGCAACTGAGGAATAAATTCCAACTGATCGTGGTGCATGCTTTTTTTGTTGTTTCAAGTTTTTATTTAAATTCTAGTTAGTTAACTTGCAGGGTAATATTGGTTTTAGGAGTAGAATTTAGTGATTCATCACTTACATATAATACCCAGTTCTCATCACAACTGCCCTCTTTGATATCCATCACTCATTTAGCTCATCCCCCACTCACTTCCCTTCCATAAACCCTCAGTTTGTTCTCTATCATTAAGAGTTTCTTATGGTTTCCCCCCTCTTTTTTTCCCTTTCCCTATGTTCATCTATTTTGTTTTTTAAAATTCCACATATGAAGTAAATCAAATGGCATTTGTCTTTCTCTCTCTGACTTACTTCACTTAGCATAATACAGTGTAGCTCCATCCACGTCATTGCAAATGGCAAGATTTCATTCTTTTTGATGGTTGACTAATATTCCATTATATATATATATATATATATATATACACACACAACATATATAATATATATATATATATATGACTTCTTCTTTATCCATATATATATGTGTATATATATATATATATATATATATATATATATATATATCTTCTTTTCTATCCATTATTAATCAATGGACATTTGATCCTTCTCCATAATTTGGCTAGTGTATAATGCTGCTCCCCATTGTTCATAGTGAATAATTCTTTTAATGTATTGTTGGATTTGATTTGCTAGTATCTTGTTGAGAATTTTTGCATCCATGTTCATCAGGGAAGCTGGTCTGTAATTCTTTTTAGTGGGGTCTTTGGTTTTGGAATCAAGGTAATTCTGGCCTCATAGAATAGTTTGGAAGTTTTCCCTTCATTTCTATTTTTTTGGAACAGCTTCAAAAGAATAGGTATTAATTCTTTTTTAAATTCCAAGAATTCTCTTGGAAATCCATCCAGCCCTGGACTCTTGTTTGTTGGGAGATTTTTGATTACTGATTCACTTCACTGGTTATTGGTCTCTTCAAATTTTCTATTTTTTCCTGTTTCAGTTTTGGTAGTTCAATTTCTAACAATTTATCCATTTCTTCTAGATTGCCCAATTTATTGGCATACAATTGCTTATAATATTCTATTATTATTATTATTTGGTTAACTATGGTGTTGGTTGTGATCTCTCCTCTTTCATTCACGATTTTATTTATTTGGGTCCTTTCTTTTTCTTTTTGATAAATCTGGCCAGGGTTTATCAATTTTGTTAATTCTTTCAAAGACCCAGGTCCTAGTTTTGTTGATCTGTTCTACTGCTTTTTTGTTTGTTTGTTGTTTTTCTTTTTATTTTAATAGCATTGATTTCTGCCCTAATCTGTATTATTTCCCTTCCTACTGGTTTTGGGTTTCTTCGCTGTTGTTTTTCTAGTTCCCTTAGGTATAAGGTTAGGTTGTGTATTTGAGACTTTTCTTCCACTTCCCTCTTATGACCACTGTTGGCTGCATCCCAAAGGTTTTGGACTGTCGTGTTTTCATTTTCATTAGCTTCCATGCACTTTTTAATTTCCTCCTTAAATTCTCGGTTAACCCATTCATTCTTTAGTAGGATGTTCTTCAATCTCCAAGTATTTGAGAGCTTTCCAATTTTTTAAATGTTTATTAATTTTTCAGAAAGAGAGAGAGAGAGGACGAATGAGTGGAGGAGGGACAGAGAGAAAGGGGAGCAGTGGATCCAAGGCAGGCTGTGCTCTGCGCTGACAGAAGCGAGCCTGATGCAGGGCTTGAACTCATGAACTGTGAGATCATGACCTAAGTCAAAGTTGGACAGTCAACTGACTGAGCCACCCAAGTGCCCCAGGCTTTCCATATTTTTTTCTTGTGGTTAAGTTTCATAGTGTTGTGATATGAAAATACACATGGTATATTCTCAATCTTTTTGTACTTGTTGAGGGCTTATTTGTGACCCAGTATGTGATCTATTCTGGAGAATGTTCCATGTGCACTTGAGAAGAATGTGTATTCTGGTGCTTTAGGATGAAATGTTCTGAATATATCTGTTAAGTCCATCCAGTCCACTGTGTTCTTCAAAGTGATTGTTTCCTTGTTGATTTTCTGCTTAGATGATCTCTCCATTGTTGTAAGTGGGATGTTAAAGTCCAGTACCATTATTATATTATTATCAATGAATTTCTTTATGTTTGTGATTAATTGATTTATATATTTGTGTGTTTCAAGTTGGGGGGCATAAATATTTACAATTATTAGATCTTGATGAACAGACCCCTTAATTACAATATAATGCTCTTCTTTATCTCTTGTTGCAGTCTTTATTTTAAAACCTAATTTGTCTGATCTAATTGTGGCTACTCTGGCTTTATTTTGGCATCCATTGGTGTGATAGATGTTCTTCCATCCCCTCACTTTGAATCTAGAGGTGTTATGCCTGAAATGAGTCTCTTGTAGGCAGCATATAGATAAGTCTTGTTTTTTAAACCATTCTGATACCCTATATCTTTTGACTGGAACATTAATCCATATACATTCAGGGTGATTATTGAAAGATAAGTTTCATGCCATCATGTTACCTGTAATCTTGGTGATTTCTGGTGTTTCTGGTGATGTTCTCTGTTCCTTTAGTCTTTGTTGCTTTTGGTCTCCCCTCCCCCCACATTCAGAGTCCTCCTTAATGTTTCTTGCAGGTCTGCTTTAGTTGTCACAAAGTCCTCTAGTTTTTGCTTGTCTGGGAAACTCTTTATCCCTCTTATATTCTGAATGATAACCTTGATGTATAGAGTATTCTTGACTGCATATTATCCCCATTCAGTACATTGAATATATCCTGCCATTCCTTTCTGGCCTGCCACGTTTCTGGGGACAGATCTGCTTGTACCTGATCTGTCTCCCTTTATGTTAACAACTTTTTTCCCTTGCTACTTTCAGGGTTCTTTCCTTGTCTATGTATTTTGTGAATATTACTATGATATGCCCTGGCAATGGCGAGATTTTGTTTAATTTAATGGGAGTTCTCTGTGCTTTTTTTTTTTTTTTAATTTTTTTTTCAACGTTTATTTATTTTTGGGACAGAGAGAGACAGAGCATGAACGGGGGAGGGGCAGAGAGAGAGGGAGACACAGAATCGGGAAACAGGCTCCAGGCTCTGAGCCATCAGCCCAGAGCCTGACGCGGGGCTCGAACTCACGGACCGCGAGATCGTGACCTGGCTGAAGTCGGACGCTTAACCGACTGCGCCACCCAGGCGCCCCTCTCTGTGCTTTTTGATTCTGATGTCTGCATCCTTCCCTAGACTAGGGAAGTTTTCAGCTATAATTTGCTCAAATAAACCCTCTGTCCCCTTTTCTCTCTTTTCATCTTTGGGGACTCCTATGATATGAATGTTATTCTGTTTTAATAAGTCACTGAGTTCCCTAAGTCTACCCTCGTGATCCATTACTTTTGTTTCCTTCTTCTTTTTAGCTTCATGATTTTCCATAATTTTATCGTCTATATTACTAATTCATTCATCTGCTTCATCCTTCCTCACTGTTATGGCACCCATTCAGGTTTTCATGTCAGTTATAACATTTTTAATTCTGGCCAGAGTAGATTTAAGCTCTTTTATCTCTGCAGTAAGTAATTCTCTAGAGTCTTCTATGCTTTTTCAAGCCCAGCTAGAATCCTTATAATTGTTTTGAATTGTAGTTCAGATATTTTACTTATATCTGTATTGATTAAATCTCTGGCTGTCACTTCTTCCTGTTCTTTTTTTGGTGTGAATTCATCCATCTTGTCATTTTGGAGGAAATAATAAAATAAAATTAAAATTAAAAAATTAAAAATAATAATAAAGGAAGCTACATCCTGGGTGTGTTTTCACCTGCTTAAGAGAAGCTTGATATAACATAGAGAGAAGGAAAAAAAATACAAAATTAAAAATTAAAAAAATGAAATGAAATAAAATAAATTTAAGAATTTGCTCTTTCTGTATCCAAGAAAAAATAAAAACAAAACCAAAACAGAAACAAAAACACCAACCAAACAACCAATCAAACAAACAAAAACCCAAAGCAAGCTAGAGCTGAAGCTTTGCAGTAGTCTATTATCAGTAGACTTTGTGCGTGGAAGGAGATAGTGCTCATCTTTTGGGGGAGGGGCCTGCTACTCTGATTTTCTTGAGGACTCTTCCTAGTGGAGATGTGGTTGGAGGGTGCAGGGGTCGGGTCTTGATGTAATGGCTCCATTCTCCACTTGGTGGCGCTCTTTAGCTCACTGAGGTCCATCAGTGTTGGTGGGATAGGGAAAAAATAGCTTCACCCCACTTTCTAGTCTCTAGAGGGGGAAGTTCCCACAGTCATAGATATTCATTCAATCACCCTTCCTGTGTCCCTGGTTCCATCAGATTCCCGCCTTCATCCTGTGTCCTAGCTGTCCCCCTGCCAGGTAGCACCACTTTCCTGGGTTTTATCTCAGGCACAGCTGTGTTTAAAGCCCAGCACTTCAGAGACATCCCCTGGTTCGGACCTGTTTCAGGATCTTGCTGTACTGTGGTCAATGCTGGTTTGTCCCAGGGACAGTTGCACTACTACTTAGTGGCAGTGGCTCAGAGTTTATGGTAAATTGCAACACAGCTCACCAGGGTTTGCTGCCTCAGCCAGCATCTTTGTTCCTATACTGGTGAATGGGGTAGTTCCATGACACCTCCCAGGTCTTTTGCCAGTGGAGAGGCTGTATGTCCTCTACCAAATTCACTCCAAGCAGGGGAACTGCTCCTCCCTGTGTGACCCAGGGGATGCTCAGGCCACACTGGCTACTCCTGGGGCTCCACCCTTTTGCCAGGGCACTGCCAGGTGCTGACCTCTGAAACTTCAGACTCTGTCCTTCACTGTTTATAAGAAAATGGTGGTATTGAAACCCTCTCCTTTTTCCCTGTCAATGATTTTGGGGAACAATTTTCTTGTGCAGTCCTCTATGTGTGTTTTCACTCTTTTTGGTTTTCTTCACTCTCAGCTCACCTCTCTGCAGTCAGGGATCCCTCCCCAGCATGGCATCTGCAGCTTTTTTTTTTCTCCCACAAATCAACTCTCTGCCTTCCACAGGTCGTTTTTTGTATTTGTGGATGTGCAGCTTTGTTCTCTAAGACTTCTGATCAATTTTGTGGGTGTTCAGAATGATTTGATATTTACTTAATTTTTGTAGGAGGAGGCAAGCTTAGGGTTATCCTCCTCCACCATTAACCCCACTGTGTTCAAGCTTTTCAAGCTTTATTCAGGATCTGTTTTAAGGTCTTTTTCATCCCAAGAATACCTATTTGACCTTCAGTCTGACTTTTTTTCAGTTCCTGTTGAAACTATGCTGGCCTTTGGTCTGACTCTTACTTGGAACAAGACTATTCCTATTGAAACTGCAATAACCTTCAGTCTGACTCCTGTTTGGTACTGGACTATTCCTATTGGAACTGTGTTGGCCTTTTATCTGATTCCTTCTGGAACCGGTATATTCCATTTACAGGCTGTGCTGTTTAAGAATTTTTCTTTTTGCTCGAGAGAAAAACCTCTAAGAAATGGGATCCCAGTCATTAAAATGCTTTGGAAGCAACCCCCCCTACTCCTTGGGACTCCACTGATTTTATGTTTAAAATCTATTGTCCCATCCACATGCTCATTTATAACTAAGTGGAATGACTTAGCCAAAAGTAATTTAGAACTTCAGTAGCAATTATGGGGGACTTTAAATCTTTGCAAACTTGTTTTTACTAAAAATTAAATTAGAAAGCTATGGTATCTAGAAAAAAAAGCAGAATTGGATGCCTTTTATAAATGGTACCTTGAGGCTTCCAAATGTTTTCAGGATTCTAAGTTTTCCCTCTTTGCAAAATACTATTTCTAAATTAACTAAAGCAAAGAAACAATTGAAAGAAGTCAGAAAGTCTTCTGGTGCCTCTTTCTTCCCTCTCCCTGTCCTGTAGACATGTGGCAGCCACTTTGTGCTCAGGCCCCACCCTTACTGACGTTTCTCTCTATTCTCTCATCTGAACTTCCTTTTTTTCTTCAAATCTCTACCACTTGTTTCTCTCTTGAATCTATTCAAACCTGCCTCTTTAAAGTTAAGTCTTCTGAGGCTCTAAGTAAACCACATATTTCTTATGTTCCCTGGACTAAGGCTGAATTGTGAGCCATATTTAAAGTTTCCTAAAGTGACCAAGGATCCCTACTAAATTGCTGAAGAATTTAACATAGTCATTGAATGTTACAAACCTGATGTTTTAGATTTATACCAATTAGTTCACGTGCTTGTTGGTGAGGATCAGGCCAAACCTTGGATGAAACTAGCATGAAAGGAATATCCTGAATGAGATTTAGAGAAACAAATCTCTAACTTTTGGCATGATGCTAGAACACTCACTGGAAGTCTCCACTGAGTATTTACAGTAGATTTTCCTAAGCCTTCTGAACAAAATTCAGGCATGCACATGAAGCTTGATGAACCTGTTCATGACTATTATAATCAACTCCAAATTATCTTTTAATAAAGTTCTGGTCTTCCTTTAGATGTTGAATCCAACTGGGCAGCATTTAACTCTGTGATTATTAACAAGCTGAACTGGAATCTTTCTCCTAAAGGACCAGGATGTAATGGAAAACCATGTTCACTCCAGATTGTAATAGAAGATTACAAGGTTCAGGGCCTCATCCCCTGCACAAGTCCCTGTAACATCTGTAGGGGTAGCTCTGGCTAATATAAAGGTTATTTTGAAAACCAATGGCTGAGGATGGAGGTTTGTCCAGGACCTTGGAGGAATAAATTACATTGTTATTCCTTGGCACTCTGTTGTTCCTAACTCCCATATGCAACTGATCCTCATTCCCACTGAAAGTTATTTTTTTTTTTACTGTAATTGATCTATGTAGTGCATTTTTAGTATTCTAATTGATAAGAAGAGCCAATATCTTATTGCTTTCACTTGGGAAGCATGCAAAACTACCTGGACTGTAATGCCCAATGGTTTCACAGAGAGTCCTCCTTACTTTTCACAAAGCTTTTAAAGCAGATTTAGATGATAGTTTTTGCAGGCTCTACTTTGCTACAATCTGTAGATGATTTGCTTCTCAAACCTCTTCACAGGAAGACAGCATCAATCTGTTAAAACTTTTGGCTTTAAAGGTACATAAAACCTCCAAAGAAAAATTACAGTTTGCTCAAACTCGGGTTTGATACTTAGGGCATCTGATCTCAGAACAAGGACTGCATTTGGATCTAGATTAAACCCCCCATGATTGCTTAATGCTCACAGATTACCTTTTGACTCCCTGTGATAATTTACAGGAAACTCCTCTAAACAATGCAGTCTTCATAGTTTACTAATAGTTTTTATTTAAAGGATGAAATGGTATATATCATGCTGGGTGTGCTATTGCCATTCCTTTTGAAACCATTGAGGCAGCACCTTTACCTTTGGCTATTTCAACCAAATAGGCTGATTTATATGCCCTTACTTTAGCTTGTACCTTAGCTAAGGGTAAAAACACAAACATTTCTACTGATAGTTGGAATGCTTTTGGGGCAGTTTATGACTTTGGAATATTATGGAAACAATGAGGTGTCCTTACTTCCAATGGGAATAAAACTATAAAAATGGCTATGTCCAAAATTTACTAGATGGCATACTTTTGTTGGCTGCTCTTGCTGTTATTACGGTTACTGGGTATTTCAGACTACCCAGAAGCCAAAGTAATCTATCTCACTGATATTTCCACCACCCGCCCATGCTGTTCTCTAGGAAACCAATAGGCAAACCCTGAAATGATAATTTTGGGAAAATTGGCAAAAGATATCCAACAATTGGCTCCAGAGAGGGGAAAACAACATTGGATATCTCATAACTCTTGGCTTGAGAACTATGGTTTGGACCAAATAACAATCTGGCCCTACAGAAATTATAAAAATCCCACTATTTACTATTGTACACGCATTAAACCGTTGGTCTCTTCATGAACCAATATTGCTGGGGAAACACTAAGGCCACAAAAAAGTGCCTTACCTCCCTTGTCCCACCTGTCCAAAGTATAATCCGGTGAAACTTGCTTCACACAAATGGATTTCATACGACTTCATCCTCTTTGTTGGTTTGTAACCCTCACAGGGACTTCCCTGGTGTAACCTGACTGCAGTCTCCATATGCAGATGGCAGGGAGAGGCCAAAGAAGGAGGCACGCCATACCAGGTTGGTAGATAGCAGTTTTTTAGGCAAAAAGAACTTACATACAAGGTTTCTCTTGGTGGCAGGAAGGTAATTGGATCCCCACACTTGACATTTAAATCTTAAATGTTTATAAAACAACCTTAAATGAGCTGTCACGTATACTGTGCAGATGTTCTCAACACCACAACATTATCTCAAGGAAAAGCAAGTTGAATCCATATTCCAGGGACAGGTTAGCAGCTAAGGAGTCTGAGTGTCTGGGTCCAGCTTACAAGTCAATCAATGGTCACGTCTTTTTAATGAAATTCCTCAATACTCTCATGAATAACTGTTTTAGTCATGGCTTGAATATTTTCTCAAAGGTTTCTCTTGTAGACAGGCTAATGATTCTTCCATTAAAAAAGATTTTCCCTACCCCAGGAACCCCTCTCAAACTTTTTAGTGGTTGGAGAACTTGTTTCACTGGTCAGCAGCTTCAAGGAATCTGTGCTGTTTGGCCATTTTACAACACTTTCATTGTGCATCCTCAATCCTCAGGGTTAGTCACACACACTAACAGCACTATTTAGACTCAACTGGAAAAATTTGTAGAGACCTTTCAAATACCTAGGCCTACAGCATTGCTGTTGGTCCTCTATATCTCAGATCCACCTGTTTTGGAACTCAGAGACTCTCACTCCTTGAGATAGTCATAGGACATCCAAGGTCGTGCCTCCTTTGACCTAAAGTTGATAAAAGGAGAAGTACTTCAATACATAAAGGCCTAATTGTTTCTATTAAAAATGATCTTTTGTCACTGTGGCTGTGGTGTTGCAGATATCTAGGAAGGCCTTGAAGATTTAATACTATGTTTTCTTTTTATTTACTATTTTTTAAAAAGCTTTATAGTTACAGCTCTTACATTTAGGTCTGATCCATTTTGAATTAATTTTTGTGTATGGTGTAAGGAAGGGGCCCAACTTTATTCTTTAGCATGTGGATTCCAGTTGTTATGGCATCATTTGTTGAAAAGTCTATTCCTTCCTCATTGAATTGTCTTGACAACCTTGTTAAAAATTGGTTGATCATTATAAACGTAAGGGTTTACTTATGGACTCTCAATTGTGTTCTATTGATCTATATGCCAGTACCATTGTGTCTAGATTATGATAGCTTTGTAGTAATTTTTGAAGTCAAGAAGTGTGAATCCTCTATGTTTGTTCATTTTCAAGAATATTTTTTCTATTCTTACTCCTTACATTTTGTTATGAATTTTAGGATTAGTTTGTCAATTTCTGCAAAACAAACAAACAAACAAACAAACAACAAGCTGAAATTTTATTAGATCTATGTTAGATCTATCTTCTGCCTTTCTTAGCCACAGTTCATTTCCTTTTCTATGTATGGTATCTTTCCATGAAAACTTTAATTCTCCTTTGTATTAAAATATTTTGCCTTCATGTTTCTCCTAGCTGAAATATTAGACTCAATAACAAATGTGTTCATCTAATTATCTGATCTTGAATATAAGAGTGACACAAATGGACCCAATAAAATATCTTTCTTTCTAAGGATACTGGCAGGTTCAGATCTATCAGGAAACATTTTGGTACATGTTGGTTGATACTGTATGTTACAAGAAATCATAAGAAAGAGAAGCTGATCTAAGGGTAAACATTTCCAGACAAAGGGCCTGTTTACAGGTTTGTTCCTTGTGTTCCTCTTGATAATACTCCTGCCCTATTTGTCATGGGTTGTGAGTTGTTATTGTGATGAGGGAGTTGTAGTGTGTGGAATAGTGTCTGAACAATATTCATGTCTACCCAGAACCTGAGAATATGACCTTATTTTGAAATAGGGTCTTTTCAGATGTAATTAGTTAAGGATCTTGAGATAGTATCATACTGGATTTAGGGTGCACCCTAAAGCCAGCGTCCTTTTAAGAAAGAAGACACAGAGATACACAGAGAAAAGGGTCATGCAAAGATAGAGGAAGAGATTGAAATGATGCAGCTATAAGGCAAAGATTGCTGGAGGCCACCAAAAGCTAACAAGAGGAAAGGAAATATTTTTCCCAAAAGTCTTCAGAGGGAGCATGGCTCTGCTGAAACCTCGATTTGGTATGTTAGCCTCCAAAACTCTGAGAGAATACCTTTCTGTTGCTTTAAGCCACTTAGTTTCTGTTAGTTTGCTACACCAGTCCTAGGACACTAATAAAGGGGTATATGTGAAATTACAAATTATTATGAAGGTAGGAGATTTTGATGTACATAGCACTTTCAAATATACCATTAAGGTTAGTTTAAGGGCCAAGAAACTGTGGTCCATAAGCTATATCTGGCTTACTGCATGCTTTAAAAATTTTTTAATTCCAGAATAATTAACATAAATTTTATATTAGCTTCAGGTGTACAATATAATGATTCAACAATTCTATACATATACTCAGTGCTCATCATAAGTGTACTCTTAATCTCTTTCACCTATTTCATCCATCCCTTCCCCATCTCACCCTGGGAACCACCAGTTTTTTCCTCTATGTTTAAGACATCAACTGTGTATTTTTTTAAAGATTTTATTTTTGGGGCGCCTGGGTGGCGCAGTCGGTTAAGCGTCCGACTTCACCCAGGTCACGATCTCGCGGTCCGTGAGTTCGAGCCCCGCGTCAGGCTCTGGGCTGATGGCTCGGAGCCTGGAGCCTGTTTCCGATTCTGTGTCTCCCTCTCTCTCTGCCCCTCCCCCCGTTCATGCTCTGTCTCTCTCTGTCCCAAAAATAAATAAAAAACGTTGAAAAAAAAATTAAAAAAAAAAAAGATTTTATTTTTAAGTGATCCCTACACCTAATGTGGGGTTTGAACTTATGACTCCAAGATCAAGAGTCTCATGCTCTTCTGACTGAGACAGTCAGGCACCTTTATCCCTTTTTAGAAAGGGATGCTGACATTTGGCTTAGGTCTTCAAATTACCTACTCACTTCATGACCACAGGCATCGTGATGACAACAAAACTTTAAAAAGATGCTGTTGTATTTGGTAGAATGAAGTTGTCTCTGAATGTATGATTCTTAAAATAACAGTGACTTAAAGGAGACAGAAGTTTATTTCTCTCTGTAAATTCACACAATGCAAAGCTGGTATGGCAACCTTATGATAATCAGGAACTCTGGCTCTTTCTATATTGTTGATCTTCCAAGATGCAGCTAGTACATCTATATTCTAGTCAGTAGTAAGGAAGAAAGGGAAAAAGACCATACTTTCTTATAAGGACTCTTCCAGGAAATTAGTCACACTTCTACTTGTGTCTCATTTGCCAAAACTTAGTCACATGGCCATATGTAGCCACAAAGGTGGCTGAGAAATTTATTCTAAGAGGCTAAGTGCACAGGGTTTCTATTATTTTGGAGGGAAAGGAAAACAGATCTCAAGGAATGGATTAGTAATGTCTGCCACAGCCATGAACCAGGCTGGCTTTTGTGCTTTTTGATGCTCAGGGATCCAAGGGAGGCCACTATATCTCAAATAAAATTGTAATAATATTAACACACAGCTGTTGAACAAATGATTGTGTACCATAGGAATGCATCTGTGGTTCTGTTTTAGGAATCCCACTGGGAGCATGGTCAAGGATTTGAATTTACAGTGATTTTAGGGAGGCAGAAAATATAGGACTTCATGATTGCATGTGAGTTTGAGGGCAGGAGAGAGAAATCTAAGGTAACTCTCAGGGGTCTGCCTTCAGTGAGTTGGTGGATTCCTGGGCATCCTGGTATTTGATAGATGAGAGAATGAGGAAGCTGTTCAGTTGGATTTACTTGTAGGATTATAAAAGTTCTTAAGGTTTATCACGTCTAGGTAATGCTCAATTTCTCTACCTTTTAGTCCAACTGAATATTTTAAACCACATTTTACACATGGCTATGTGGGCCTCAGAGACAAATTGTTACTGCCTTGCATGTCTGTCCTTCTGTCTTATTTGAGCTCCTTGCATTCCACCCATCCATCTCTCAGCTCTTGGTAATTTCAACATGTGTGGCCCTGATAAAATACCAAAACATTTCTATTTCTGGACTTCATAGGTTTCATATAAACTATAAATTATAGCATTGTAATTATGTAAAATGTAACTGTGTGTATACAATTGTGTAAGATACAATATCACATTATTGTGATGTAGAGGAAGAGAAGCGTTGGTAGGAGTGTCAGGGATCTTGTAGGCAATTTGGCGATAACGTTATATTCAAAATGTGACTATCATGAAGTGCGTTATTATGGAGTTTTGGTATAGCTTATAAATTCTCAGTTCAATAAAATTATCAAGTTTTTCCTACATTAGATTACTACTTCTTTCATGTCCTAACTTTTTTTCTATAAAGTTTTGGCTCATTTTAAGGTTCAATGAATGTTGCTTTTTAAAATCAAAATTTTAAGAATTTAAAAAAATATTTATTTTGAGAGAGAGTGTGTGCCCACATGAGTGGAGGAGGGGCAGAGAGGGGGAGAGAGAGAGAATCCCAAGCAAGCTCTGCACTGTCAGCTCAGAGTCTGACTCGGGGTTTGATCTCTCTAACCATGAGATCATGACCTGAACTGAAATCGTGAGTCAGATGCTTAACTGACTGAGCCACCCAGGCACCCATCCTACTAATGGATTTTTAAATTTAATGTTTTCATTCATTTTGAATAGGATATTTAATGAATTTCATTCATTAGCCAGTGGGAGCCTTGTTAAGCTGATGCCTGTGTCTTTCTGACTTGCCTTCATTAGTTTTTGTGAATTTCCTTACTTTCTGGCATAAAAGTGTCATTCGGGTCTACCTGTACTTTTCCTGCCTCAGTTATTGGATTGGCAAATTCTCCTAGGAGAAGTTTCAGTGGGGAATGGTATTTAGAAAACAAGATGCAGGTGCTAGGTGAGCACCTTGCTACTGGACTTTTTTTTGTTTCTAGTATATTTCAGAAGCTGTAGCTATCTATACATTCAAATACACATACACAAGTCCATGTGCACACAGGCACACAACACAAACTTCTAAACACCAATGAGTTTCTTCTTCTCCTTCCCCTATTCCTTGTTTGTATTTCCTTTCCCCACACAGTGAGAAGAACCCTGTCTCCGCTCCAGCAACATCAATGACTGACTTGCCAAATGCCACAATACACACTAGATACTTTTGGAATTGTAATAACAACAAACTTGCTAAGTATAACTCCAGATTGCTTTTGGAGTGTGTGTGTGTGTGTGTGTGTGTGTGTGTATGTGTGTGTGTGTTGTCTTTAGTGCATACAATGAGAGCACTGTGTTAATTTATTGGGACGATTTTTGAGTAGTAATTATTTCTTAAACCTTCATGATCATATATAGGGTTCTTCAAAAACATGCACTTTACTTTTGTTACTTTATCAATACTGTTTTTTTCTTCAGCAAGCTGTATTGCACTCATCAACCCACTCTTTTCTCCAAAATCTACCCCTTACCTCAGCTCCATGTAATAACTCCAGGGTGCTTGAAATATGGCTTTCCAAATACCCTTTCTACACAAACTGGAGAGAACCTTTTCTTTTGTAATTCCAAATGGAGCAATTGGGGCTCGCTCAGTCTGACAACCCTGGGATCATGACCTAAGCTGAAATCAAGGCTCAGATGCTCAACTGACTGAGCCACCCAGGCACCCCTGGAATCATTTTCAAATAAAGTTATTTAAATGATTTTTGTCAAAGGAGGTGAACATCCCAGTGATAAAAAAGATCCTGTTTTAAACAATTAGGCACATCCATATACACTAAATTAGAAAAGCCTGTGAGAAATCATGGCCTTGTCTTAAAAGACATTATCTAGCTTTTATTGCTAAAAGCGACTGATAGGAGTAGCTGTAGAAACAGCAGGACTTCTGCTCGCTCTTAATGGTCGTGTACATCTCCAGGGCCCAGATTTTGGTCATTACCACTTTGCACTAAAAGAAAAGAAACTGGAACTCTTTGGGCTGGAGGTGGGGGGGATAAGTTAATCCCATTTCTTGGAGCAAGGAAAGAATTCAGGATGGGCTTGGAACATCTTACTTCCAAAAATGAGAATACTTTTAAGGATAACAGATACAGTGGTAAGAGTTAAAGAAGTTAGCTTAATAAAGCTTCCACTGGTCAAGGTCACAATTTGAACATTTAAAACAATGGCTAATTGGGATTGCATGAGTATAGAAGAGTCTAAGTGTTCATAATGATACTCAAGAGCAAAGTTAATATAATCAAGTATGTTAAAACACAGCTGTAAAAAAAATTGAATATGGTGTATGTATGATTCATTATTGACCTTAAAGAGTAATATAAAATTTTTCTTGCTAAGTATGTGTTTATGTACAGATGTGTGTTTGTATATACACATTTGTGTGTGTGTGTGTGTGTGTGTGTGTATAATTTGTTCCTGTTTAATTGGTTAAGAACAAACATAGGGGTGGTGTGTTGAACCATTATCAAGGAAGACGAAGAACTTGATGATCCAACCAAGTAGAAAGATGGTTCAACAGTTAATCAGCTCCAATGGTTATATACAATAACCAAGTAGAAAGAGGATTCAACAATGTGTTGCAAAATGATGAAGTAGCCAAATGTTCTACAGAGGAAAATGTATAACAAAACTTGGATTCTTCAGGAAGGAGCTGGAGGGCCTTATTAACTATACTAATGAAGCATAGAAAAGCTTTAAATAATGCTAGTCAATAAGATTCTTATATCAACTAGACAGAACAATGGGCCAGATGGTTTTGGGAAAGTTAAAGTGTCAAAAATTTCCAATCTATACAAGAAGAAAGTCTTAAAACGCCCCATGACATAATAAGTAATATTTTGATATAAAAGAAAAACAAAGAAAAGTTGTTTGGTCTATGCAACTAGGTTTTATGGATGACCTGATTAAGGGTTGGCCAGTTGCTAATCTGTAAATTGCAATTTATTTGCCTGAGAAATTATTATTCTTATTTTGGGTTAGATAAGATTACTAGAACCCAGGAAAGGTACACAAATACCTGGTAGGACAACCTAAGCCTAGCAACAAATGGACAAAAACTGGAATGCCATTCAAATAAAGATAATAAATCCATGAAGCTAACATTTTTATGGTTTTGGTATAATTAATATTCTAGGTATGTCTTACCTGTTTCTTAAGGTATTTAAAATATTTACCACAATCTGAAATTTTAGGCTTGTGATTTAATGAGAGTTTTAGATGTTTTTAATCCCGAAACCCATGTTAAAAAGAGTGGGGATATCTAATTTTAGACATTCTTGTTTTTATTTATTAGTTTCACATCTGTGAATAATTAGGGGAATGTTGGATGCTTAAAGAATTTCAGTTTCTTAAACTAATAAACTAAACAATCAAAATACAAATAGTAATGACTATATTTCTCTAAGCCCACAAGGCCTGTGGACATAAGAGAATCTATCACATGATGATCCTTTAACACTCTGAAGTTCTGAGAAAGTCACACAGGTTTTAATGTTGAGCAGCAATCTTTCACTTGTTTAATTTTAATATATTTAACAATTGTTTTCAAAGTGTTACAAAATACTGCTCCAGGCACTGTTGGTATCCACTGAATCAGGAGTAGATGATCCATGTTCTAGTGACATTTCCAGTGAGAAATCCTGAATAATAAATTATTTATTATTATTGTGTCTAAGCTTAAATATCTCTTTTCATAAAAGAAAGGCATTAGCACCTGGTTAGACAGACCAAATGAACTAATATACATGAAAGGATAATGTCTTGCCCTCCTAGACAGAAATCAGTCACAACTAACAGGTCTTTGAATAAGTACTACACCACTGGCTTCCCTGCTCTAAGAACCAGTATTTTGGTGTAATCAATATATTTAGGGTTCACTCCTTAGTTTGCAACATTTTGAAGAGAACAAAGGACATGAAAATAAATTCATCTCAGAATCACTAGTTTACTGTACATCTAAGCATAATCATTTATGACACTAAAGAATATTTAATAAGCTTCTATTTTTATGATTCTTATTTATTATGTCAGTCCAGACACCTCTTTTCTAGGATTATCCAAGTTCTACTGAATCTCTTCTGAAAATTCCATTGTTCTCAATTCACCTGTTGGATACACTGCCTTATACTGTAGCTTTTAACACTCTTTGTGGATACATCTTTTTATTTTTTTTCCCGACTGCAAAATTAAACTTTGATCAAAGCATTTATCAATTGTAATTAGCCATTACTTCTTTTAATACATACCTCTACTGTCTGAGATTTCACCTTGGCTCACTCTTTTCCTGAAATCTCAGTGCCATACTTACGGCAAATGAATGTTAAATGTAGTTCATTTTGGAACTACCCTGAAAATGGATCTCTACTACACAGACATCTGAGCACAAAATGTTATTAAAAATTCTCCTTGACCATAGTAACTCATGGTTTTATTAACTGTTGCACACTGCTGATGCACAGGACGTAAATGTACTTTGAAAAGTTTAACTTCTCTGATGAAATGAGTTCATTTTATTACTTTCTTTTAGTGTTTTAATTTTTAAATGTCTTTAAATCATTTCAGCTTTGACTCAAGAACTTTATAAAATCTAGTCCTTCAGAGGGAAAAAAAAGAAGTCTTGAGATGGGAGCTACGTTAGAAGAAAAAAGGTGAGGAAGCAAAGGGGAAATACATTTCTACCTTAGCCTCATGGCTTCTTCAAGCCATGCCTGAGGAAAGAGAAAAACAGAAAACCAAGAAACTGAAGCAGCCCCCAAAATGTATTTATTTGTGGCTTATGACAGTTTACATTTATAATGCTTTTTAACATCAAAATGTGATTATCTGTTACACAGGACTGTATTCATAAAAAAAAATTTAACTACTTTAAATTCTTTTTGGAAAAAGGTGTTACATAAATAAATTTATATAAATAAAATGAATTTTTAGGCCAATTTATTAGTACCTCCTTAGTTATTTATATAAGCCAGTAAGGCTCTTCCCTGGTTCTCAGCTTCATCATGGCACCACAGCTCAACATCTGGTATAGTCTTCTACTTCTTGTCTTTCACAGTTGTGTAGGGAAGTGTAGGGATTCTTAGCCCCTGGTCATTATATAAAAACAAAACAAACCAACAACAAAAAACTCTGTATTCAAACACACAAAAAAATCCATTTTAATTAAAAAAGCCTATGTTTGCTAGAGGGAATTTTAAAACTAGAACAACAGGATAGAAAAGTAGACTTCTCTGAATCATTTTCAAAGTTCATCACTATGACCCTTAGTCTCCTCCAACATGCTTCTTAAAATGATCCTATAAGTTGTTTGACGAAAACGCAAAAGTTGCTGAAATGAAAACAAACACTGCCAATATCCTGTCACATTGTTTTTCAAATAAAGGTACAGAAGATTTAGGTAGTACATCAAGCGGATATTTTTAATTTCAAAGTTATATATGTATTTTGATAAATAAATATGTTTATTTATTTTAGAACAAATATAATTGGCATATAAAACTCATAATTTCTGCAAATAATATTTCCTAGGCAATGCTAAAAATTCTGAGTCCCTTTAAGGAAAAATATTAAGTAAACACTGAATATGGTAAAAACTGTAAAGGAAACAAATGGCTGGTTTGAGAAATATTGCTTTTATGTTTATTTCAAGTTTATGTGACTGGTTATACTACATCACTGCTTTAAGTAATCAATGTTTACATACTTTAAAAACTTTATATCATAAAAGTTACAGAAGAATAATTTCAGATTATTGCCTATAAGATTTCTGATCATTAAAAAAAGTTTTATATCATATTTGGAACATGACTCAATATTACCTTATTTATAAAATAAATTATTTTCACTATTTATAATCTCTCCTGGGAATATGCTAATTTAAGATCTAAATTTATTTGGTTTCTATGCATTAAAAGTTTATTTATAAATTTTCTCTTCTCTATGAATAATTTTATATTCAAGGGGATGAAAAGATCTGACCAAAAGTTTTCCTATATTTATATATTCATATGATTTCCCCCCTGTGAGTTATATGCTGCTGGGTAAGAGAAGGACTGGAACTTAAGGTTTTCTCACATTTATTATATTCACACAATTTCTCCCGAGTATGGATCTTCCTATGTTGATTAAGATGTGCACTCTGGCTGAAGGCTTTCTCACATTCATTACATTTGTAGGGTTTCTCTCCTGTATGAGTTCTCTCATGCTGATTAAGATGTGTCCTCTGGCTGAAGGCTTTCCCACAAAAACTACATTCATAAGGTTTCTCTCCAGTATGAAGTCTATGATGTTCAGTAAGGGATGTGATACGGCTAAAGGCTTTACCACATTGATTACATTTGTAGGGCTTCTCTCCAGTATGAATTCTCAGATGTTGAGTAAAGGATGAATGTTGACGGAAGGCTTTCCCACATTCATTGCATATAAAAGGTTTTTCTCCTGTGTGAATTCGCTGATGTTGAATAAGATGAATCCTCTGGCTGAATCTTTTCCCACATTCATCACACTTATAGGGTTTCTCTCCTGTAAGGACTATCTGAGGTTGAGTAAGAGATGAGTTGTGGCTGAAGGCTTTCCCACATTCACTGGGTTTCTCTTCAGTATGAATATGATTAGTAAGAAGAATATGTTGATTGAAGATTTTTCCGCATTCATTATATTCATAAGGATTGTTTCTTACATAGTCTCCCTGATAGTAAATCAAGTCTGAATTATGTTTGATGCTATTTCCTTGTGTGTCAGAATTAAGGGGTATTTTAATTGAAGGAATTCTCTGATGCATAATAAGGTTTGAGTTTACATTATAGTTTTCTCCAAATCTATTACAGTCAAGGCTTCTCTCCTGTGTAATCTTTTTGTGGTTGAAAGATACTTGTGCTAAATGTCTCTGCTGATTTTCTTGGTTAAACTCTAATTGGTAATCAAAATCCCAGAGTCCTCCTAAGATGGAGTACCAGAAACTGTCTCCTGTTAATCTCTCCATTATCATGTCATGGTTTTGATTTTCATCAGAAATATTCTGGTTTGGAATTGATTTTCTGATATCAGGTCTATTCTCTCCACCTAAAAGAAATTCAGAACATACAAATACTTTGCCATCTTCTCTGTTTTGAAAAAGAAATTGTTGCACAATGAATTACCAAGTGAGACTTAAAGTAATGTGAACAAAGCATATGTGGCGTAAGTTTTAAAATATGGCCATGTAACAAGGGGGAAGACTATAAAAGGATCACAAAAAGCAGTGATCAGGGGGAAATTTTAAAACATGTGTAGTAATCATAAGAAAAGATCATCCAGGAGTATCCACGGTTGAAAGGAAATGGAAAGGAGAGTAAGAAATATCAGAGAAAGATCTGTGCTCAGAGGTAGGAGGTATCAGAAGAAAGACTACTGGAAGAAGACAGATCCAGACCTTATAAATCTCATCTGTGGATTATCCTTATGTAGTGTCAGCTACTTGTTTATTGAAAAAGTATGTATTTCTTCCTATTTTAATTTTTTGTTTAAAATGATAAAATGAATACTTGCTTTTAGTAACATATTCAAATAATGTAGAAATGCATAAAGTAAGAATTCCAATCTGTAGAGGCAGCTGTTTGGAGCTGTTGGAGGCTGTCTTGCCAGATTTTTTCCCTATGTTCATACAAATATAAATGTAAGTCATATGAATTGTGATACAAACAAAATTTCATTTCAGCCTCCTACCACTTCTTTGAACTTAATTTAGTGGGGGTATTCTTAGTCTGCTTCCAGATGAAGATTTGGGGAGGTTCCATGGCTTCTCCTCTCATTCTTAGATAACAGATACTCCTGTTACATTCAAACACAGCCTCTATTCAATAATTAAAAATTTAATCATGTGTTTAATAATCAAAGTTCCAAAATTAATCCCTTTCTCTTCCCCTGGGCTGTTATAGAGTCATATTCTTCCTTTCCGCCCACTGCCTGCCTCTTCCCCTGCCCTACTTTCTTCCTGCTAGATTTTTCCCTGACTACTCTCTCATTTCTTTCCCCACTTAACTATTTCCCTGGCCACTTCTTCCTTCACTTACTAAGTGTTGTTTAGTTCCCTTCTAACAAGAGTTGGAGGGTAGGAGTCATGTAGAGAGAGGGATTAAGAGAAAGGCCAATTTTTGTATAATTGAGTGGCTTCACATTCTCAGCTTGCAGAAAGCTAAATAGGACTCACTTTGGGAACTTTTATGATTCTTGGGAGGTTTTAGCTGGACCTCTCCTCTCATTTCCATGATCTAGACAGATAAAGCTCTAGTTTGGATAGTCCCTTCAGACCAGCCCTACAGCGTGAATCCTACTGGACAAGATCCAAGATCATGTTGCCTGACTCATAACACTCACGATACCTTGTTCTAACAAACTTGGATAGTACAGACAGATCCTAACTCAACAGTTTTTCTGGCTCACCTACAAAAGCCATTTCATTAGTTAGCTGTTCTTGGGCCTTAGACTGCTTTAGGTTTCTCAAATGTGAGTCACTCACTAGTCTTGGTCTTCCAACCATAGGGAATGTATATATAAAAGCTGAAGGAGTGTTGCCCTTGAAGCTGGCACATACAATTATCATCCTAATTAGGACACTTGAGAGTAAAAGGGGGCTCCATTAATAATAATGTCAACAACTGCCTTGGGAAAATAAACTGGAATTACATCATAATACTGTTTTGTATTTTGTTTTTTTACATTACTGCATATCATGAACACATTTACATGTCAGCAAATACATTTCCATATTATTTTTAAAGGTTTTAAAATATCCAATTTTCTGGATATGTCAAAGTATTTAAATTTTTTTTTTTTTTATTAACGTTTATTTATTTTTGAGACAGAGAGAGACAGAGCATGAACGGGGAGGGTCAGAGTAAGGGAGACACAGAATCTGAAACAGGCTCCAGGCTCTGAGCGGTCAGCACAGAGCCTGACGCGGGGCCCGAACCCACGGACCGCGAGATCATGACCTGAGCCGAAGTCGGCCGCTTAACCGACTGAGCCACCCAGGCGCCCCATGTCAAAGTATTTTTAATCAATCACATTTAGGTTACCTTGGACTTGCTGTTATCACAAACAGCATGGCAAGAATAGTTGGCTGAACATGAAACATATATTTTATAAAGAAAAAAAGAAAATTGTAAAAAACCGATCAGTTTGCTTAAAGATATACAAAAAGATACATAAACAGAACCTACTCTGGTCTAAAATTGTATGTGGAAAAAAATAGTGATTATTTCATTATTCTTGCAGGAACCTAAGGGCTCTATGTGAAGAAAAACAGGGGATTTGCTGTAGTCTCAAGTGGTTACTGTTTGTCTTCATTGATTCCATATTTCCTGGATCTATGTCAACTCACCTGAATTAACAAACTCTCTCTCAGTTTTCCTCCTTCAGTTCCACCAGTCTGACAGGCTCTCAGCCTGGGCTCTACAAAGCCTTTCCAGGGGCGCCTGGGTGGCTCAGTTGGTTAAGCGGCCGACTTTGGCTCTGGTCATGATCTCTCGGTCCCTGAGTTCGAGCCCTGCATCGGGCTCTGTGCTGACAGCTCAGAGCCTGGAGACTGTTTCAGATTCTGTGTCTCCCTCTCTCTGACCCTCCCCTGTTCATGCTCTGTCTCTCCCTGTCTCAAAAATAAATAAAACGTTAAAAAAATAAAAAAAAAAAAGCCTTTCTAGTGCCAAGTAGAATGGGAGAAATGGCAAATATATGCATAGTTACTGGAAACCACAAATGCATAGGGCAAAATCTCATCTGGACCCTCAAAGCTGCTTGGTAATCTCTTGATTCATTTTTGGTCAGTTTCTGTTGACCTTAGTAAGCTAAAGCAAGTGCTCCTCAAGTTCTGTACTTATCCTTCCCCGATTCCTTTATATTCAAAAGACAACCTTGCCTCCTACTTTGCCGAGAAAATAGAAATAACCATTGTGAACTCTCCCAAATCTTTCTTCAACAAAATTATTTACATAAAAAATCACCCTCACCTCCTTCTTTCCAATCCCACTCCCATCTCTTCTAGAACCTTGCTTCATAATTTGTATCTATTTTCTAATTACCCCCTCTATTAACTCCTCCCCTTCAGCATTACAAACAAGCTAAAACCATTCCTGCTTGGAACAATCCTCTTTGGACACTAGCTTCTATTCTAGCATATGCTTTCTATTGTCTCCCTTTATTATTCTAGCTTCTTATAAGAGTACTGCATACCCAGCTCTACCTGTTTACTTCCTGTTCACTCAAAATGTACTAACTGATCATTCTTATATAATCACTCTTATTAATATAATTATTAACTTCTTTGTTTCTAAGTCCACTGGACATTTTCCAGGTCTCATCTTCATCTGGAAGAGATTTCTAGATAAATAGGCATCAGTAGATGCCAAAAAGGCAAGCAGTAACCCAGAGGGCAAGCCAGAATTAGATCAGTTCATCAATGGAAATGTTTTGCCACATCCTCATCAGAGGAACCAGTCACTGTGTCTCAGTGTCTTACAGGATAATGCAAAAATGCAATCTGTCTTCTTGGAGGAGACTGCCAGGCTGCTGATTCCTGACAAGGAGGATATGAGGAAATCACTTGTTCAAGCCGATCTGTGAACCAAGAGCCTTAGGCATCCACATAATAATTTCTGGAAATTTTCCTAAGTTAGCAATTATTTTCTCTAGCTGGGGGTCTGTGGATAGGGACATAATGGGAAAGAGTGTGGATCTTACAAATGGATATGTCTGTGGGGAAAAATATGTACCTGAGGGAAAGAATAGCTTTGCCTTCTGCTGTAAGTTCCTATGCTGGCAATTCACCTGGGAAGGGAGTTTTCATTTTCTTCCTTTAGTTTCCTACTTCCCAGGTTTCAAAGTGTGGAAATTCATAGAAATAACATCACCTACTGTTGTCAGGGAAAGTGTTAGGGTTCCTGAAAAAATGTTTTAATTATTAGCCTCTACTTATGGAATGGCAGCACTGGTCAGACCAAAATTCAGGTTCAATGAGACTAAAACAGGAACAAGGATTCCTACCTAACATGACCTGGAGAACTAAAAGCAAGAAGGACAGCCAAGTCAAAGCCACACTGAAAAATAAGCTGAAGACTGAATGACAGAAAACCAAGTCTAAATGGGAAAACCAGGTGCCAGAGCAAAGAATCAGGGTGGACACTAGACACAGATGGGGTAGGTTAACTTGACTTAATAAACCAGAGTGGAAAATACCTAACTCAGTGTCTGGCATATGTTTAACATACAACTACTTGCTAATATAACTGGGCAGAACACTGTAGGTGGTATGCCAACAATAGAGAGTTAAGCTTTTGGGGTTTTTTGGTTAAGAAGCCTCTCATTTAAAGAGTCCATCAACTGATGAACGGATAAAGACATTGTGGTTTATATACACAATGGACTACTATGTGGCAATGAGAAAGAATGAAATATGGCCCTTTGTAGCAACATGGATGCAACTGGAGAGTGTTCTGCTAAGTGAAATAAGCCATACAGAGAAAGACAGATACCATATGTTTTCACTCTTATGTGGATCCTGAGAAACTTAACAGAAACCCATGGGGGAGGGTAAGAAAAAAAAAAAGGAGGTTAGAGTGGGAGAGAGCCAAAGCATGAGAGACTCTTAAAAACAGAACAAACTGAGGGTTGATGGGGGATGGGAGGGAGTGGAGGATTGGTGATGGGTATTGAGGAGGGCACATTTTGGGATGAGCACTGGGTGTTGTATGGAAACCAGTTTGACAATAAACTTCATATATTGAATAAAAATAAAGAGATACTTTAAAGAGAGAGTATAAAGTCAACAAATCCAGGTTTTGAAATAATTAAAATAATGGCATGACATTCATAAACAAAAATATAATCTGAAATCTGGGAAGAGAATGTGGGTGAAATACTGAGGCTAGAAATATAGACATGGGAAAAGGACACAGAAGGGCTATTTTAAAGTGATGTACTGCAGAGTTGAGCACCATGTCTGTAGGAATACATACCTTTAGAAGAATGAAAAGGGACAGAAGGTAGTGAAAGAAGCAGGTAGAGATACAAGACTGAGACTACAAGAGACAAGAATTGTGTGTATCACAAGCCAGGGTGGAAGAAAATTTCAAGAAAGTAAAGTGAATGCAACAAAGTCATAGGAGACAATAACCGTTGGGGTTTTTTTTGTTTTTTTTTTTGCCACTGGATTTGACTGATAGGAAGTTAGCGGTAATCTCCAAGTAAACAATTTTAGTAGTACAGGTAGGACAGGGGTCATATCACACAGATAATCTAAAGAATTAAAATTCAGGTTATGGGTTTTAGGCAAATTTAAAGAGTTTGATAATAAAAGGAAAAAGAATGAAAAGTAGGTAAAAATGGCAGAGGATCTTTGACATGGAAAAGAAAGATTTAAAGAATACTGAGAGAGGATGTATGAATAAAGACCAGAAAATGTTATGTGGAGATTTACAACACCAAGGTATTTATGAATGTTAAAATTAATACCTTGAAAGTAACTTTTGTGTTGTGTAAATTTTTAAATAGTAAGTATATATTATCTGTTTAATCGGAAAAAAAGAGCCATTTCCACTTTGGAAAAAAGTCAAACATAAACTGAATTTAAAAAGTCCTCAGTATTCTTTAAATCCCAGAGGCAGAGATTTGGAGCACACTCAGTTGAATATTTCAAAAGTGACCGCTTCTCTTTACTGAGCAGCAAATACCCAAATGCTTGCTCCTCACCTGCACGAATGTCCCCTGAGCTGCCTCTTTCCATCATCCATTGCTCCTCCTGCTCCAACTGAGAGATCACCTCTGGCTTATAAAGTTGATGCCCTATTCATGGGAAAAATGTATGCCATAGAAGTTTATACTGGGAACAAAACTGTCTCTCAGAACTCATTTCCAACTTTTTTAGTCTTTAGAGCCTCTGGATTTGGAAAGGGGAAACTTCAGAGGCAGCAAAATAAAGCTTACTCATCTCAAACTCAACAAAGTCAAGACCTTTTACCTGAGGAGAAACAGCAGGAAACAAAGGTCCTCTGTCTCCAAGCATTGATTAGCATTCTGTCCTGGCCTGAACTATATTCACAAAAGCTTTGGAAATTTTCACTACTTAAGGAAACAAAGCCCTTTAGAATGGTTGCTAGTTTTACAGGGGCAACATCCTTACCCAGTGCGACCAGATTCCTGTAGTTCTCCAGCATCACATCTCGGTAAAGATTCTTCTGAGCAGGGTAGAGCTGGTCCCACTCCTCTCGTGTGAAGTCCACAGCCACATCCTGGAACGTCAGTGATTCCTGAAATATCAAGAACACCCTGCTTAGCCAGACTGCTTTTTACAGGGGCCCTTTGGGGAAAGGGCAAAGGTGCAACCGTGGCAGTGGCAAAGGTTAGGATGTCTGAACTGTTGAGCTGCCAGTCTTCAAGGCTCTCTCTTGAGTAATTTAGGTCAAAAATTTTAAAACAACAATTACTACCTATCATCTTTTAAGACAGACATAAAGACATGCATGAAATAATGCTTGCTTTTAAGTTTTTTACAGTTTGTTGCAAGGCAAAGACTCTCCTCACCTAAACAATTGAAAAACTATAGGAAATTCATGCTGTAAGATTTCAGAAATGAAAGAATCCAGGATCAGTGGAAATACTGAGGTGTCAGGAGGTGTCAAGTTGGTGGATTTTGTGTATTCTCAACAGATCCTTAACAGATTTTTAAATTTCAGACAGAATTAAGAGAAAGTATTCCAGTGGGTTGGAAAAAAAAAAGCAGCAAGGGCAAACAGGTTGAGAATAGAAGACACATGGTGCATGTGGGGATCAGAAAAAGAAACTACCTTGTTACAGGTAGGAAATTCAAATAAAAAAGGGTGACTTCTAAATTTCCTCCACTGTCAGTGCTTTTTAACAATCCTTTTGCTTTAAGGGACACACCATACAAACACAAGCACATACAAACAATATATATACCTCCCCCTCTTCCCTTACTACCTAACCGTCTCCCACCCCCACCAAATACCACCCATTTCATGGGTATAATAGCTCCTCAACCCGTCAGAATGAGTGTAGTGTTACAAATAAGTCCTTTCCCCCATAAGGTAATAGTCGATATTTAAATACAGTTCTGGCATTTTACTTATATTAATTTTCATGCTTTGATAACATATCCTTCTAAAATATATTTCAATTAAGTGACATAGACAATTTAGAGATGAGTCACCAAAGCTGGAAGAAATTAAATAATTTATCCAAGGACATACAGCTAGTAAATAGCAGGAACTGGATTTTATCTTCAATCTTATTCTAAGAGTATGTTCTTTCCATCATACCACAAAGATGTGTTTTCTGCTTCTACAAACATCTTCCCTCTTGTGACTTTTATTTCTAATTTCCTTTCTACTTTCCCCATGCTTCTTGCATGCAGTACCAGGGTGAGGAAAACTGTTAATTTATTATAGTCTACATTTTTTAATACCTGCATTTGTAGTTCTTTTTTGGGTGTTTTATTTAGTACTTTTTATTTCCTTCTATACCTTCTAATGATTTTGCACTTGGTTACCTGTTTCTTCTATTTTATTCTTTTTAAAAAATATCCTTATTTGAATTCTATTTTTAGGTAGATAATGTATTAATATTAATATAGTTCATAAACAAAAACATATAAAAAGGTAGTAAAAAAATTCTCTCTCCCAGGCTTCTTTCCTCTCTATCTAGCTCTTGCTCCCAATAGATAATCACTATTTATAATTTTTTAGTGTATTTCCCAAAAATTCTTTATGCAAATATGAATATGGATTTTTATTTTCTCCCACTTTTTTTTTACCTCAAATGAAACATATTGTATAGATTTTTTTTTCATTTTATTTAAAGTTTATTTATTTAATTTGAGAGAGAGAGAGAGTGAGAGTGAGACCAGGTGCATAAGCAGGGCAGGAGCAAAGAGAGGGAGAGACAGAATCCCAAGCAGGCTCCATGCTTTCAGCGCAGAGCCCTACTTGCAGCTCAAACTCACAAACTGTGAGATCATGACCTGAACTGAGATCAAGAGTTGGATGCTTAACTGACTGAACCACCCAGGGGCCCCTCATTATAGTTTTTAAACTTAAAAAATTTTGACATAATTTCAGACTTAAAGAAAAGCTGCAATAATAAAAAAAATTCCTCCCTCTCCTCTACCTTTTTCTTTCTATAATTTTTCTGGACCCTTTAAGAGTAAGTTGCAGACATGATGCCCCTTTACCTCTAAAAAAATCAGTGTTTACTCTCTAAACAAGGGATTCTCTTATGTAACAATAGCACAATGATCAAAATCAGGAAATTAGCACTGACACAATACTGTGTCTAAACTATATACTAATTCAGATTTCATGAAATGTCCTAATAATGTCCCTTATAACAAAAGAAATTTCAAGACCATGTACTACATTTGTCTTCTATCTTTTGTCTCTTTTACTCTGCAGCAGTTACTGAGCCTTTCTTTAAATTTCATAACGTAGATATTTGGAAAAGTATAAGCTAATTATTTTGAGAATAAAACTCTGGCCTTGTCTAATGTCTCCTCATGAGTAGATTGACACCACACACTTTTGGCAGAGGTAGTACGGAAGGGATACCGGATTCTCGGTGAATCCTATCAGAAGGTACACATTATTGACTCGTTCCATTACCAGCAATTTTGATAATTTGGTTAAGGTGGTTATCTACCAGCAATTTCTACTAGAAAATTACTATTTCATCCTGAAATTTTTAAGTATCTTGTGGGGGAGATAATTTGAGACTATGTAAATATCTTGTTCCTTAAACTTTCATCCACTCGTTTTGGCACTGATACTTCTTGCCTGAATGAATTACATTTATGATGGTTGCTTACTTTTCTAATCCCATCATTCTTTGTCTAGGTTGGCTTTCTACTGTGATGAAGAGGTTTCTCTTCTCATTCATTAATTTGTATCAGGTGGGTTTATTTATTTATTTATTTTATTCAGTAAGTTATAGTCATTTACTATCACTATTTATTTTAATGCTCAGATTGTCTTAAATTTAGTTGGGAGGAGCCCTTCAAACTGGCTCTGTGTCCTTCAACATTTCCCTATCATTCTCTGAGCACTTTACTTTTTGGGGACAGAAAAATGTTCTTTCAAGGTACATTTTGTGCTTTTCTGTCCCAAGGATGGAATTAACAATTTCTTCAAGGATCCATGGTTCCTTCTAGTGGTCAAACACTGAGCGGCTCTGCTTCTAACCAAAGGATCTGTAGGGCTGCCGTGTATCATGTTCTGTTCAATTGGTCAAATACGGAGTGTTATGTCTGCTTTCTCTTAATGGAGAATGGCATTTAAAAACCAAGATGTGGACCCTAGGTGTGTTCAATGCTACTGGAATGTTACTGGTTTTAGGCCTTCTAAGTGGTTGTACCTGGGAAATAGAGGTATGTATATAATGATGTATGTATACATGAACACAAATACAACTCCATAACCATTTCTATACTTAGCTGTATATATTATGAGATTACACTGATACCTCTAATTCCAATCCAACATGGCAGAGTTTATTTATCATCTCTTTTCATGCTAACTCATGCCTCTGCACAAAAGAAACCTACAACTTAGAGCTCTGTATTTGCAGTTGCTTTTGCTTTTAGTCTCTGAGTAGAGTCCAACAATTTAGGTTTAAAGGTTAACTCCTTTTCCTGCCTGATTCCTTAAGTGTGGTTATGTCAGTAATTTGAAATACAGTTTAGTTCATTTGTTTCTGCTTGTATTTGATTGTAGGCCCTCCCTGCAAACTCTCTCCCTCTCCCTGCCATTCCCTCTTTCTTTTTCACCCATTCTCATTCAAGCCCTATTGGCAACCAATCTCAGACTAAATTTCAACCTGGTGTTCCTTTTTTCTCAAATGAGCAAATATACATATATGTATGTTTTTATTTCCTCTTCTTTCTTACACAAAAAATAGTGCACTATAGATACTCTTGTATTTTGATTTTTTCACTGAACAGTTTATCCTGGAAATTCCTCCACATCAGTTCATGGTTATCTATCTCATTCTTTTTCATGGCTACATGGATCTCTCTTGTGTGAATGTTGCACAATTTATTTAACTAGTGTATTAAAAACACTTTAGTTATTTTCTACTCTTGCTATTATAAATAATGCTGCAATGAATTATCTTGTATGTATATTATTTTGCAACTGTGAACAAGTCTGTCTGAAGAATCAATTTCTCAAAATAGGATATCTAGTAAAAGAATACATGAATCTGTAATTCTGATATATCTTGTCAAACTGATCTTTTATAAGGGTTCTATCAATTTACATGCTATAACAATCTATTGTTGCATAACAAACTACTCCAAAGTTTAGTAGCTCAAAAGAACAATCATTTATTTTGTTTACAAAATCTGAAACATGGGCAAGACTCAACGAGATTAGCTCATCTTTGTCCCATTTGGTTTCAGCTGGGATGGCTCAACTTTGGGCTGTAGGAATCACTTGTAAGATGGCTTGCTCATATGGCTGACAAGTTGGCTGTCAGATGGTGCTCAGACAGGGGTCTCAGTTTCTCTCTGCATGGGTCTCTCAACAGGGTGCTTCTGACTTCTTCATGGGATAGTAGTTGGATCCTGAGTGTAAAATTCCCAAAAGGACCACCTTTTATGACCAAGCTTCAGCAGTCACATTGTTCACTTCCACTATAGTCACAAGCCTATGAAACTGCCCAGATCCAAGGGGAAGATACAGACCCTTACCTCTTAATGGAAAGTTTTTCTTTCTTTCTTCATTTCTTTCTTTCTTTCTTTCTTTCTTTCTTTCTTTCTTTCTTTCTTTTGTTCTCTTTCTTTCTCTTTCTTTCTTTTTCTTTCTTTCTTTCCTTTCATTCTTTTCTTCTCTTTCTTTCTTTCTTTCTTCCTCTTTCTTTTTTATTTTTTTTAAAATTTTTTTGGAGAGAGAGAGAGAGGCAGAGGGAGGGGAGAGAAAGAATCTTAAGCAGGCTCCACATTCCATACAGAGCCCTATGTGGGGCTCAATCTCACAGCTGTGAGATCATGACCCGAGCTGAAATCAGGAATTGGATGCTTAACTAAGCCACCCAAGCTCAGATGGAAAGAGTTTTCAAGTCACATTATAAGAGGAGTCTGTGGGATGGGAGAGATTATGCCATTTGTGGAAATACTCTCTGCCACAGTATATCTTCTAGAATATAAAAATTCAGATTCCTCCCACATGCAAAATATACCCATCTTCTTCCCCTAAGCCCCCAAGTTTCATTCCATTATGGCATCAGTTTGAAGTCCAGGATCTTGTCATCTAAATTAGGTCCACATACAGATAAGGATCTTAGAGTGTAGTTCCTCATGTTTGGTTCCTTGAATGATTTCTGTCTATACTATGACCTGTGAACTAAAGAAGTAGTTATTTGGTCCCATCCTGAACTCCTCCCCCCACCCCCAATTTACAGTGGTAGGAAAGGCACAGAAATAATCACTGGAGGTATCCCCATTCAAGTAAATAGCCGTTCATTGTAGTTCTAAAATGTAGCTGAACTGTGCACATGTTGAGAGGTGTGAATGGGAAAGTTTCATTTTCAAATCCAGTAACTCTCGGTTTCTTTATATTTAACGGACCTTTTTTTAGCCTATATTTTTGCTTTTACATTTTACTTTAGGTAGCCAGAAGCTAAAGCAATCAGGGATTTCAATTTTCTACGTGAAAATCTCCTTAGATAGATCATTGGGTCCATTAAGTATATTTCCTATTTTCCTTATTATGAAGGTGACAACATTGCCCATTATTTCTTCTTTGAGGATGTTGTTTCCTCTTCAGGTGGGCTTCTCCAAGGACTGTCTGGTGCTCTTAATGGCAAGGTAGCTGGATTTAGAGTAAGCATCCCAAGAGAATGAGGTGGAAGACTTATTGCTTTTTGACTTGCCTTTGAAGTCACAAAGCTTTACTTCCACTGGTCACAGACCTGCCCAGAGTCATTGGAGGGAATACACACCTCAATGTCTCTTGATGCAATGAGTATCAAAGTCACACTGTAAAGGAAGTGTTTCTGATGGGAGATGTTTTGGCCACTTTTCTGAAATGGCAAGTTGCCACACACTTATACCAGCAATGTAAGAGAGTGCCTGTTTCCCCAAAGCTTTGCCAAGAGATTATGTGACCAGCTTGTGGAAATATCAAACTCATGGCACATATGAAGCTTGGTGATAAAATATCAAGCTTCTCTAGTTTTATTTTTTTTAAGCTTCTCTAGTTTTAATTTAAACTTTCTCTTGTTACGAGTATATTTGACATTTTCTTTAGGATCTACCTGAATTTTCTTTCCTGTGAATTGTCTTTTTAAGTTATTTGTACATTTTTTATTGGATCCATAATCTCTTATTGATTTAGAGAAGTGTTTTATATATTTCAAGAATTAGCCCACTGTTAATTTGAGTGGCAAAATGTTTTTCATCATTTGACAATGTCTTTTTGCTTTGCTTATAGTTTTCTTATCATGCAGACTTTTTGGGTATTTTTAAGGAGTTGAGTCCATCAATCTTTTCTTTTATGGTTTCTGGATTCCCAGTAATTATAAAACCTTTCCTCAGTGAAGGAATTCTCCCATTTTTTAAATTGATGTATAATTGAGATACATTATGTCAGTTTCAGGTATACAACATAATGATTTGACATTTGTATACATTGCAAAATTATCACCACATTAAGTCTATTTATCATCTGTCACCATACAAAGTTACCTAACTTTTTTTTTCTTGTGATAAGTTTTGCTTTCTTAGCAACTTTCAAATTTGTAATATAATATTATTGACTAAAATCCCCCCACTGTACATTACATCCCCACGACTTATTTTGTAACTCAAAGCTTATATTTCTTTATCTCCTTCACTCTTTTTGCCCACCTCCCAACTCCCCTCCCCTCTGGCAACCACCAATCTGTTCTCTGTATCTATGAGTTTTGGGGTTTTTTTTGCTTGTTCATTTGTTTTGTTTTTTAGGTTCCAGATATAAGTGAAGTAATGTAATATTTATCTTTCTTGGACTCATTTCATTTAGCATAATACTCCTGAAGTCCATCTATGTTGTCACAAATGGCAAGACTGCATTTTTTTTTTATGGCTGACTAGTATTCCCTTGTGCACACACACACACACATACATACATACATGTACACACACACTACATCTTTTTAAAAATGTTTATTAATTTTTGAGAGACAGGGAGACACAGAGTGCAAGCAGGGGAGAGGCAGAGAGAGAGGGAGACACAGAATCTGAAGCAGGCTCCAGGCTCTGAGCTGTCAGCACAGAGCCTGATGCAGGGGTCCAACCCATGAACTGTGAGATCATGACCTGAGCCAGAGTCTAACACTCAACTGACTGAGCCACCCAGGAGTCCCCTACATCTTCTTTATCCATTGATGGGACATTTAGGTTGATTCCATATCTTGGTTATTACAAACAATGCTGCAAAGAACATAGGGGTGCATATATCTTTTTGACTTTGTGTTTTTGTTTTCTTCATATAGATACCCAGAGGTGGAACTGCTGGGTTGTATGGTAGCTCTATTTTTAATTTTTTTAAGAGTTTATTTATTTATTTTGAGAGAGAGAGAGAGAGGGATGGAGGAAAGGACAGAGGGAGGGAGAGATCACATGCATGAACCAGGGAGGGGCAGAGAGAGAGGGAGAGAGAATCCCAAGCAGCCTCTGTGCTGTTAGCATATAGCTCGATGTGGGGCTTGATCTCATGAACTGCAAGATCATGACCTGAGCTGAAATCAAGAATTGGACACTTAATTGCCTGAGCCATCCAGGTGCTCCTATTTTTAATTTTTGAGGAACTTCCATACTGTTTTCCACAGTAGTTGCACTAATTTCAATTCCCACCAACAGTGCACAAGGGTTCCCTTTTCTCCACAGCCTTGCCAACACTTGTTAGTTTTTGTCTTTCTGATAATAGTCAATCTGACAGGTGTGAGGCGATATCTCATTGTGATTTTGGTTTGCATTTCCCTGATAATTAGTGATGTCAAGCATCTTTTCATGTGCCTATTGGCTTTCTGTATGTCTTCTTTGGAAAAATGTCTATTCAGATCGTCTGTCCATTTTTAAAATCAGGTTGCTTGTTTTCTGTTACTGAGCTGTATGAGTTCTTTATATGTTCTGGATATTAACCCATTATCTGATATGTTATTTGCAAATATCTTCTCCCATTCAGTAGGTTCCTTCTTATTTTGTTTTATTTTATTTTTATTATTTTTTTTAAATTTTTTTTTCAACGTTTATTTATTTTTGGGACAGAGAGAGACAGAGCATGAACGGGGGAGGGGCAGAGAGAGAGGGAGACACAGAATCGGAAACAGGCTCCAGGCTCCGAGCCATCAGCCCAGAGCCTGACGCGGGGCTCGAACTCACGGACCGCGAGATCGTGACCTGGCTGAAGTCGGACGCTTAACCGACTGCGCCACCCAGGCGCCCCATGTTTTATTTTATTTTTAAAAAATATTTATTTATTTTTGAGAAGAGAAAGCAACTGGGGAGGTTCAGAGAGACAGGGGGACAGAGGATCTGAAACGGTCTCTGCTCTGACAGCAGGGAGCCAGATGGGGACTTGAACTCACCCGTGAGATCAAGACCTGAGCTAAGGTCAGATGCTCAACTGGCCAAGCCACCCAAGTGCCTTAATATGTACCTTTTTAATTTTGTTGATGGTTTCTTTCACTGTGCAGAATCCTTTTAGTTTGATGTAGTCCCATTTGTTTATTTTTGCTTTTGTAGCCATTGTTTCTGGAGTCAGATCCCAAAAAATATCACTAAGACCAATGTCAAGGAGCTTACCATCTTTTTTTTCTTCTAGCTATTTTATTGTGTCTGGTGTTACAACTTCCATTTTTTCTTGTAATACTTTTAGGCTTAATTTTTCATATTTAAATCTTTGACCCATTTGAAGACTATTCTTTTTGTTCTTCCAAGTTTTAAATTCCAAATAGTTAACATACACTGTAATATTAGTTTCACATGTAGGATTTAGTGGTTCATCACTTACATAGAATACCCAGTGCTCATCACAAGTGCCCTCTTTAACACCCATCACCCTTCATCACCCATCACCCGTCATCCTCCCACCTACCTCCCCTCCAGCAACTCTCAGTTTGTTCTCTATAGTTAAAAGTCTGTTTTATGGTTTGTCTTTCTCTTCCCACCTGCCCCTCCCATGTTCACCTGTTTTGTTTGCAGACTATTTTGATGTAAAGTATGAGGTATGGATTCAACTTTACCTTTTTCCAGATGGCTCTCCAGAAATGCCAACATCAATTATTGAATAAACTATCTTTTCATCACTGGTTTGAGATAACAATCTTCATCATATGAAAATTTCTATTTTTCTTTCTTTCTTTTTTAAAGTTTACTTAATTATTTTGACAGAGAGAGAGAGAGAGAGAGAGAGAGAGAGAGAGAGAGAGAGAATCCCAAGCAGGCTCCACATTGTCAGAGCAGAGTCTGACACAGGGTTCTAACTCATGAACTGTGAGATCATGACCTGAGCTGAAACAAAGAGTTGGACACTTAACTGACTAAGCCACCCAGGCGCCCCACAAATTTCTATTTTTCAAAAAATATTCAGTGCTTCCTTATGTGACAATCATGGTGCTTGAGTGTCATAGATCCTGGGTCTAGAGTTCTCTCTTGTTCAGTAAGAGAGCAGGTCGCAGAATTAAAACGCGAGAGAGGCTAATGTTCTGAGGAGACAAGAGCCCCGAGTAAGGGTCCTTGCTCTGTTTTTATTAAAATCAGAAGTCTTATTGTTGGAGAAATGAATAAAGTGCTGCACTAAAGATGGCTGACGGAACTAAAACAAGCTCTGGTCTCTAGCTTAGAGACCCCTCTTCCGGGTTCTTCTTGCCCTGTTTGCTGTGAGCATGAAAACCCCCACAGATATGGAAGCTGACAACTATAAATTACCCTTCCCACTTGCATTCAGGCTCAGATCTTTGGAGAAAGTCTCCTCTGAGCCCGCTGGTGTTAAATAAATCTCTGAACCACCAAGATCTCCAAGTGCCACTTGTTTTTTCTGCCAGTGTTCCAGCTTGGTTCTGTAACATATTTGGTTGCCTGACCAGGAAACCCAACCGTGCTGTCCCATTGTTGCCACCGGTTTGGAAGAACGGTAAGGCGGTGACAGAGCGAGGAATCGCAAAGAAGGCGTGCCCTGCCTGAATTTTGGCAGTCTCCTATTTGGCCGCCTCAGGCTGGCCCCGCTCCGTCATTCCCACCGGACTCAAAGAGGCTGGTAGGTGAGGACCTGGACCCGACGTCGGAACCAGTAAGGCCGGGGCCCCAAAGTAGTCAGGCCCATCCAAAAGGGTGGATGGGGGACCTGATCATTCCCCAGAGACTTTAGCACTCTTACGGGTAGAAAATTTTGCAGGAGGGAATGTAATAGCCTCTGGTGTGTGTGTGTGTGTGTGTGTGTGTGTGTGTGTGTGTGTGTGAATGTGCGGCTCGTCCAGGCTTGCCAGTCGAGTTTGAGTTTGTAGCTCCATGGACAGGCACCCTTAAGGTCCCCAAAAGTCTACGGAGTCTGAGTGGGCTCTCCTGTATTGTGGTGAAAGCATACAGTCCAGGGCGGCATCAGAATAGACTCCAATTGCAAGTCACAAAGCTGAGTCCACTATAGCCAAGCCTCACCTAAAGTTTCCCTTGGGAATGCGACCAGTGGAGTATCTGATTGGTCCTCTCATCTGAGGGGATACCCTCCCTTTGTCTGTCTCTGCAACACCGAACACGAGAAAGGAATTAATAATGGGGTCAAAATAGAGTAAGCCTATGATTTTAGAGGTCATGCTCAAAAATTTTAAAAAGGGATTTTCAGGTGATTATGGGGTCAAAATGACACCTGGGAAGTTAAGGACCTTTGTGAACTAGAATGGCCCATATTCAATGTAGGATGGCCCCTGGAAGGGATATTAGATGCCCAAATAGTGCAGCACGTTTGGCTGATAGTCACTGGGAACCCAGGTCACCCTGATCAGTTTCCATACATCAACTCCTGGCTTGAAATTGCCTGAAATCCTCTGCCTTGGGTGCAATTCATCCATAGCAAGCAGAGCCAGGCAAAGGTTTGAGCTGTTTTATCCAAAGACTCCCCCAGGGAGCCAAAGAAGGAATCCACCACTCCTTTAGTGTTTGCAGGAGACCCAGAGGAAGATCCTATCTTTCCACCACCTTATGACTCACTGGGCTCCCTCCCCCCTTCCTCTGAGCTTGAAACTCCCTGCCCCCCGTCTGTCTCTCCTCCTCCGCTGCTGCTGCCACCCATCCCTCCTCCCCTCCCAGACCCAGAGAACCCTCCCTACAAGGACCAGCAGCCAGACTGCGCCCCAGACCCAGACCTAACACTCTCCAAATGCCTGTAAGGGAGACGAAAGAGCCTGAAAGACAGAATGAGGACAGAATAGTCCAGCCCAGCTGTTCCATGATGTATTATTATCAACCTTTCTCTACAACCAACCTCCTCAATTGGAAACATAACACTCCATCATACTCTGAAAAGCCACAAGCAATGGTCGACTTGATGGAGTCCCTCTTCCAGACCCACTAACCGACTTGGGAAGATTGTCAACAGTTACTCTGTACTCTGTTTAATACAGAAGAAAGAAGAAGAATGAGAGAAACATGACAGTACCTAGAAGATCACGCACCTCTGGGGATCAATGACCCTGCTGTCTGGGCTCAAGCTGCTGCCCCTGATTCAATGCCCAACATGGGATTTCACCACAGAAGGAGGACAAGCCCACATCTGACAATACCAGGAAGCCCTCCTTCGGGGAATCTGAACTGGAGCCAAAAATCCCATGAACATGACTAAAATATTGTCAGTCACACAGCAGCCTGGGGAGTCTCCCAGACACTACTATGAAAGACTATGTGAGGCATACCATGTATACACTCCGTTTGACTCCCAGGCACCAGAAAGTCATCAAATGGTAAATACCTCTTTTGTGGCACAGGCTTCCCCAGATATCAGAAGAATACTCCAGAAGTTGGAGGGCTTTGCTGGGGTGAATATCACCCAGCTGATAGAGGTCACCAATAAAGTTTTCAGGAACAGAGAAGTTGCAGCTGAAAGAGAAGTGGAGAGAAGACTAAAAAGAAGGCCACCTTTCTTGCAGCAGCACTGGAAGAAATAGACACTGCAAAGATGGGAAGACCCCAACCACCAAAAAGGGGGAAGCCCAGAGCCCCCTTAGCAAAGGACCAACGTGCATACTGCAAAGAGAAGGGACACTGGTAGAATGAATGTCTGAATTGGAAGGGGCCCTCAAAACCCAGCTGATATTGGGAGGAACCTCGAGGTGAGGACCTCATTGGTCTGGCCAGGATAGAATCAGACTGAGGGGGACCAGTCTGTTTCTCTTTTGGCCCCATGAGCCCACGGTTGAAATGAAAGTAGGCAGCTGAACAATAACTTTCATGGTTGACACTGGGACTAAACACTTGGTTGTTACTTCCCCGGTAGCCCCTTTCAGCCAAAAGACAGCAATCATACTTGGAGCTACTGGGACATGGGCGATACAAGAGCTCTTCTGTCAAGCTCAACAATGTGAACTTGGGGGTCACAAGGTCTGGCATGAGTTCCTCTACTTACCTGACTGCCTGATTCCTCTCCTGGGCCAAGATCTGCTCTCCAAACTTGGGGCCAGATAACTTTTGAACCCACTGGACACACTAGCCTCCAATTAAACCCAAGGCAGAAGGAAACCCTGGTCTTGGTGATTACCCTGCCAAGGGAAGAAGAATGGAGACTATTCTGTGCCCAGGCCCTACCCTGTAGCCCCTCAGAATTCAGGCTTACATTCCCCTCTGTATGGGCTGAAGATAATGCACTTGGACTGGCTTGGAGTCGGGCTCCCATCATTGTTGACCTGATCCCTGGAGCCCAACCTCAGAGACAAAGGCAGAACCCCTTCCACTCGAGGCTAGAATGGGTACACCAGAGCACCTGACCAAGCTCAGAGAGGAAGGTATTCCAATTGAGTGCCAATCAGCTTGGAATACCCTGCTCTTGCCAGTCAAGAAGCCAGGAGGAGGATACAGACCAGTACAGGATTTGAGGGCCATTAACAAAGTGACTGTTTCCTTACACCCAGTGGTTCTGAACCCATGTACTCTCCTCAGCCAAATTCCAGGGTCAGCCAGATGGTTTACATGCCTCAACCTAAAGGATGCTTTCTTTTTTTTTTCTTCTTTTTTTTTTTTTTTTAAATTTTTTTTTTCAATGTTTATTTATATTTTTGGGACAGAGAGAGACAGAGCATGAACGGGGGAGGGGCAGAGAGAGAGGGAGACACAGAATCAGAAACAGGCTCCAGGCTCCGAGCCATCAGCCCAGAGCCCGACGCGGGGCTCGAACTCACGGACCGCGAGATCGTGACCTGGCTGAAGTCGGACGCTTAACCGACTGCGCCACCCAGGCGCCCCCTAAAGGATGCTTTCTTCTGCCTCTGCCTGGCTCCTCAAAGTCAACCACTGTTTGCCTTTGAATGGACTGAGCCCGTTACAGGGTGCCAGATGCAGCTGACCTGGATATGACTTCCCCAAGGCTTCAAGAACTCACCCACCTTTTTGGGGGAAGCATTAGCTGCAGACCTCACCAGCTTTCCAAGGGAAACCAGAGGGTGTGTCCTCCTCCAATATGTAGGTGACCTCCTCCTTGCCAGCGACACCCAAGAAGGCTGTATGAAAGGTACCAAGGCCCTCCTGCAGCTCCTATCCTACTTGGGGTACTGGGCCTCTTGTAAAAAGGCACAGATTTGCCAGCAGCAGGTCCAATACTTAGGCTTCCTCCTCACAAAAGGAAAAAGAAAACTAGGACTGGAAAGGAAGAAGGTTATCACCACACTGCCACAGCCCCAAACAAAATGAGGCTTGTGTGAATTTTTAGGGGCTGCAGGGTTCTGTCGCATTTGGATCCCTGGATTCTCAACCATAGCGAGGCCCCTCTATGACCTGTTGGGAGGGCCAGACTGGGAGCCCCTCACATGAACTGACGAGGCAAGGGCTGCTTTCACAGAAATAAAGTTGGCTCTGGGACGAGCCCCAGCCCTGGGCTTGCCCGACACAGAAAAGCCCTTTAACCTCTTCGTACATGAAAAGGACAAAATAGCCCTTGGAGTGCTCACTCAGAGCATGGGGCCTTGGCAATGGCCAGTGGCCTGTCAAACAAAACTTGATCCTGTGGCTGCAGGATGGCCACTGTGCCTCAGAGCGCTGGCAGCCACAGTCCTGCTCATCAAGGAGGCAGACAAACTCACACTGGGACAAACACTTAATGTTAAGGTCCCACACTCGGTCATGTCCCTCATGAGTACCCAAGGATATCATTTCCTCTCCAATTCTCAGCTGACATAATACCAAGGCCTTCTCTATGAAAACCCAAGGGTCACTCTCAAAACAGTAAGAACACTAAACATGGCCACCTTCTTTCCCACGGAAGAGGGAGAACATGACCATGACTGTTCCGAAGTAGTGGATGAAGTCTACGCCAGCTGCCTGGACCTCCAAGACCAGGCTATAACAAACCCAGAGATCACCCTGTTCAGCAATGGGAGCAGCTATTTACAAGAGGACAGCCAAAGAGCAGGATATGAAGTAACCACAACCAGCGAAGTTCTGGATGCCGAGGCTTTGCCGGAAAGGTGGTCGGCACAATGAGCTGAACTGTAAGCCTTAAACCCCAGCCCTCATCCTTAGCAAAGGTAAATGAGTTAACATCTACACAGTATGCCTTCACTACTGTGCATGTACACGGGGCCATCTATAAAGAAAAAAGACCTCCTTACTGCAGGGAAAGCTGCAGGGAAAACTATCAAAAACAAGGAAGAAATACTAAAGCTTCTTGAGGCTGTTTGGCTCCCAGACAAGGTAGCTATCCTACACTGTAAGGGACACCAGAAAGGAGATGACCCCATATCTCAAGGAAATTGCCTGGCCAAAACAGCCAGAGCAGCCGCCTGTGGTGATCTAGGTGAAGCTCCTCCCTACACTATGACTCTTGCACCCCAGAGGGAAGCCTCCCCGCCCCTGTACACAAATGAGGAAAGAAGTTGGGCCTTGACAGAAGGGGGCACATTAAGCAAAGAGGGATGGTGGGTCATGCCAAATGGGCACATCTTTGTCCCGTTGTCTATGGGAAAACACCTAGTGAAGGAATATCACCAACTCACGCACCTAGGGAAAACTGCACCAGAGGCCCTCCTCAAAAAGAACTAGTATATCAGCCAGCTGCTGGCATTATGCCGAGCTGTCAGTGAACGATGTGTAACGTGTGCCAAAAACAATGCTTGGTCTGCCCCATGGCCCCCGCCTGGCACACAAAGGAGGGAGGCCACCCCTTTCAAAGATTTAGAGGTGGACTTTACTGACATACAACCAAATAAAGGATTCAGGTACCTTCTTGTAATCATCTGCACATATTCGGGATGGGTCGAAGCATTCCTGATCAGAATAGAATGAAGTCGCGAGGTGGCCAAAGCTCTTCTACAGGAGATTGTGCCTCGGTTTGGTCTACCCTTAACCATACACAGTGATAATGGACCTGCGTTTGTGGCAGACATTATACAAACCCTGACAAAGTCCCTTAACATTACCTGGAAACTGCACACTGCTTACCAACCCCAGAGCTCAGGGAAAGTAGAGCAGATGAATTGAACCCTCAAGGAAATCCTGGCTAAGTTCCACCAAGAGACTAATTGCCCATGGCCAGATTTACTACCGCTGGCCCTCTTGCATGCCCGATGCATGCCTGGGGCACTAGGATTCTCCCCTTTTGAGTTATTATATTGGTGACTCCCCATGTTTAGGAAAACTCTCAGGAGACCTACCAGATTGGAGACAAGGGAATAAGAGAACAGCTCCAGACCTTGGGGGTAGTCCTAAACAAGTTACAGAGATACACCATAGAGAGGGCCCCAATTTCCTTAGGGACTCTCATTCACCCCTTTCTGCCAGGAGACTCTGTGTGGGTCAAAGATTGGAAGAGGGAACGTCTTAAACCACGGTGGACTGGGCCTCATACTGTTATTCTAACAACTCCTACAGCCCTTAAAGTTTCAGGTATTACCCCATGGGTCCATCAATACAGAGTTAAGAAGGCCAGCTCAGAAGAACCCACAACTTGGCAAAGTGATCCAGATCCAGTCAACCCGCTTAAACTGACCCTCAAAAGGGACACTGGCCCCTGAGACCTCCAGCCCTGCTCCAGCCACACCCTGGCTGTCCTGCGCACAGCAGAAACTTGAGGAATCAACACGTGAACCTAGCCCAGGGGTTTGGATGCAACTCTGCCAGCCCTTGCCCCTTACTGGTGTCATAGCACTAATCTTATATCTTTTAAAAATTATTTTTTTTACATTTATTTATTTTTGAGACAGAGCACAAGTGGGGGAGAGGCAGAGAGAGAAGGAGACACAGAATCCGAAGCTGGCTCCAGGCTCTGAGCTGCCAGCACAGAGCCTGATGCGGGGCCTCGAACTCACAAACTTCGAGATCGTGGCCTGAGCTGAAGTTGGATGGTCAACCGACTGAGCCACCCAGGCGCCACCTAATCTTACTTCTTACTGTTGGGCTGATAGAGACTGCACCAACAAGCTGGACATGAGACAAAAGATGCATGCTGGGTCTCACATACCTCCTCTGGATGGGAGGATTATTAAGTATTGCCTGCATATTATGATAACCTCTCTCGCCCTCTCAACTGTTGCTTACCCACTTTGCTCCCAGGATTGTTATGTGACAATAAAGGGGTCAAGGGCGTTCAGCGCCTTCACCTCCCTCCACAAAGATTGCTACAAGGGAGAAACACTCTCTGTCAGTCACCCGGTGCCCCAAGGACTAAGTATTGGACCGCAGAGATAACCCAAAATGTCAGGAACCCATGTCACAACAAGGGCCTCCAGAGAGGGAAGCTTGCTACCTTACCTTACCTTCCTCAATGAGGGATCTCGGACGGGGGAGGTATGCAAGACACAGCCCTTCAAAAGCTTATAAAGGATACCCAGGATAGGGTAATATAAGCCATAAAGGTGACCATTCCCCCAGCAGCCTACCAGGGTTTGAACCTTTCAGCCTTCAATCAGATGTTTACCAATTCCCCACTCCAGTGTTGGACTAACACTACTCTACAAGTCCTCCATAAAATAGATAATCACACCCAAACCTGCTGGATGTGTTTGCCCCTCAGCAGAAGGGCTTACTTAGCCACTCCTATCCATTTGACTTGTGAAGCTTCTGAAAATCTCAAAACCAACACTTCTGTCTTAATTGGACCCCTGGCCCCTGGGATCCGTCTCACAAATGCTGACAATCTAATCTGTACAGTCCCTGAAGGTATGAATGGTAACTCTCTATACAGAAGAAATATAACCTTAAAGAGGAATACAACCCTATGTTCAACCCCTGGGTTGTTCTATCTATGTTCTAATTCAGCCTACCAATTGCTTAGAGGCCAACTGGACTCAGATATGTTATTCCGTCTTCCTAACCCCAGAGATATCCATATACACTGAAGATCAGTTTCTAACAGCCTTTAGCCCCAAGTCCTGGACTAAACAGGTAATCCTGCTACTCATTCTGATAGGAGCAGGAATTGAGACAGGAATAGGGACTGGAATAGGGGGTACAGGTTCATCCGTAGGACTGTACCATAGACTATCTCAAGAGCTGAATGAAGACATGGAACAGGTAGCAGATTCTCTGGTAACCTTACAAAGCCAAATAAACTCTCTGGCAGCAGTGACCCTCCAAAATAGGAAAGCCCTCAACCTCCTCACTTCAGAAAAAGGAGGGAATTGCATCTTTCTGGGGGAGGAATGTTGCTATTTCATAAATCAGTCAGGAATAGTTACAACTAAGGTTAAGGAGCTCAAGGAAAGAATTCAACATAGACAACAGGAAAATATCAATCAATGGAAAGGATGGGATCTCACGGATTGGGCATCCTGGCTTTCTGCCCTGATGGGGCCTCTCCTCTCCATAATTTTACTTATATCCATTGGCCCCTGTATACTGAATGCCATGATACATTTTATTGAAAACACTGTTGCTTGCCAAACTACTGCCAATATCTTAGCCTTCTGAGAGTACCAACCTGTAAAACTGAAAGGTGATGCCTACTAAAAGTTTTTTAAAAAGGCATCAAAAGGGGGAATGTTGGAGAAGTGGATAAAGTACACCAAAGATGGCTGATTGGACTAAAACAAACTCTGGTCTCTAGCTTAGAGACCCCTCCTCTGGGTTCTTCCTTTGTTTGCTGCAGCATGAAAACCAACCCTCCCTCCCCCAACACACACACAAATATGGAGGCTGATAACTATAAATTTCCCTTCCCGCTCGCATTCGGGGCTCAGATCTTTGGAGAAACAGTCTCCTCTGAGCCCGCCGGTGTTAAATAAATCTCCAATCCACCAAGGTCTCCAAGTGTCGCTTGGTTTTTCTGCCAGCGTTCCAGCCTGATTCTGTAACAAACTGACTGAGCCACTCAAGCTCCCCTTCTCCACCTAGTTGTAAGTTATTATTTTCTATCATCTACAATGTGGTAGTAGCTTCCTAAGTGGTTCTCTCCCCCTCCCTTTCTTGCCTGTCAAAAATTCATTTGTTATATAGCACACATCTGGGTGATCTTTAAAGTGGAATTCAGTTAATTATTATGTTACTATCCTGCTTAAATTCCCCCAAGGCTTTCTACCTCATTTAGAATAAAACCCAAACTTTTCTTGCATAAGAAAGTCTTGCATACTTAGGCCATGTATACTTCTCCAAGCTTATCTCAAGTCATTCTCTCCCTCCCTCCACTCCAACAATGGTGGCCTTCTTTTAACTTCTCAAATATACCCATAGCTTTTACACATGATGTTAAATGCTCTTTTTCACTTACTTCTTTTAACACTTGTATAACCTTTACATTTCACCTTAAATTTCACTTCCCCAGAGAGTTTTTTCTTGATTCCCTAATGCACATTCACAGCCTCTTATTCTTATTTTGTATAATAAACACCTCAATTTGCAAGTGAGTGGATGTTTCTGTTAGACTCTAAGCAACTTGGATTTAGGAACGTCTATTTTGCTTACTGATGTATATCTGACGCCAAGCACAATTTCTGGTACATAGTAGCTGCTCAAAAAATACTTGATGAATTAACCATCTTTCTTTGTTCTTTTTTAAGTTTATTTTGAGAGAGAGACAGAGACAGAGACAGAGAGACAGAAAGCGAGCACTAGCAGGGGAGGGGCAGAGACAGAATCCCAAGCAGGCTGTCCTGACAGCGCAGAGCCCAACACAGGGCTCAATCTCATGAATCATGAGATCATGACCTGAGCTGAAATCAGGAGTCTGTCACTTAAGTGACTGAGCCACCCAGGTGCTTCTGAATCATCTTCTTTCTTAACATAATAAGTGGTTCTGGAAAATTAAAACAAACTTCTTTGGCTAGAATGCCAAGAAGCAGATATGTCACCTTAGTTCTTGATGTCTTTCTATTCCTGTCTGTGGGGAGCCTTATAATTAAGAATAAACCTAATAAATCTATTCCCTGCAACCCAAAGATTCCCAAAGCACTAATGTACCAAATAAACGCTCAGCTCCAGCTGCCAGTCTTCTTATTGTCCCTGCTCTTGCACAAGTTTTATTTCCTGTCTGCAGTGCTCCTGTCTACTTCAGTCCCCAAATTCTACCCAATATCAGCACAAATTCAAACTCTATCTTCTTCATGAAGTCTACCCTCATCATTCTGGTCTCAAACAGATTTCTCCCTTCTCTGAGTACCTGGTGTATTTTGTTGCATTCTACACTCATAGGAGCATCCAACATTACACTTTTTTAAGTGCTGTATGGTGTAGACCTGTAAAAATCTCCTCCAATGAATTTATTGGCTACCTACAGATAATGATTATTTCATATAATTTGGGACAAGAGAAGTCCTCCTGTTGAGGGAAACAAAGAGAAGAAAAATGTAGTTTAAATTAAATCCCCTTACAGCTTGCAGACCACTGATAGATACCAGAGACCTGTAGTGTGTAACATTCCTCAAGGAGTTTGTGGCTGCCTTAATGCATTAATGTTTACATTTCATTACAATCTAAAAGCAACCTTGTCTTGACAATAGCTAAGTCTTCAGGGTCCAGTAAGACCCTGCTTTCACCCTACAGAAATTCCTTAGAAACTAATTTTTTCTTCATCTAACCCTGCTCCCTCCACAAACTTAAAAGTATATAATCAGTTGCTCCTCCCAATCCCAGTGCATCTCTTTCTGCCCACGGGTCCTGTCCTCGTGCTTAAATAAAATCACCTTTTTGCACCAAAAAAAAAAAAAAAAAGTCTTGAGAATTCTTTCTTAGCCATTTGTTCATGAACCCCAATTCAAATTTCATCACTCCTATCTGAATTAATTGATACTGGTAGCTGGTGTGTTAAGCTAAAAAGCTGTTAAAGTTGAGATCCATAAAAGATATCTTAAACATTTTCATTTGAAATTATAAATGTATATTCATTTGCTCATCTTTTGATGCAAATCTAAGCCTCTTCTATGAGAGTGATTTTAATGATTGAGTGCCCATACCCATAATACATCAGTTTTTGTTTCATTAAAGTGGAACAAGCAAGTGACACTTGGGAAATTATACAAGTGTAGAATCCTCTGAGATTTTTATAATTTTACTTCAGTGTTTTACAGTTTTCTCACACATAATTTGATAGCAATTTTAAAAAAAGTGGCATTTATAAGGTCTTTCCAAAGCATTCAACTAGTTTTCATAGAAACAACTCCTTGTCATAGTTACACCTTATCGGTTTACATAATACTTAAATTATGGAATAGTAACAACAGGCTTAAACAGATTTTGTAAGAGATACAAGAGATTCTTGATAAACACTGTCTTGCGGCAGATGTCCTCACGTATATTTAATAATGTCATTAGCTCCAAGAAGTCATACTTGGGCATCATTCATTGTTTACAGAGAGAATGACAAGTGTTGTTTGAAGTCTGGTGAGCTGTTTAAGTAAAGGGTGATTAAAAGATAGTCAATGGCTTCTTTTGTTTCCTTTAAAACATCTAGAACAGACATGAGCCCATGACCTTGTAAAAATGCTGGAAGGAGAGAAGAGTTATAAAGGATATATAAGGCAAACGGGAAACATCTTACAGAGATTATCATTTGCCATAAAAGTCTAAAGGGCTCTGGATTCACAACTGAGAACTGAAAAATAAAAGTGCCCACATTCTTAGAACTATAACAGCATTTCCGAGGAGAATAAAAGTGAACTTACCTGAGACCTGACTATCTGTGATTCATCATTCATTTCCTTCTCTTCCATGTTCCCTCTTTGGGAAAGTGTAACATTCTGAGAGGGCATAACTAAGAAAAAGAGCAAAGAAGCATCTGGTCAATACGTGATAACACTGAAACTAACTCTTAGAGTTTTTGCTTTGTGTTAGGATGGCAGTTTAGAGAGAAGCCCTCTAAGACATAAGCTCAAAGGCTGGATAACTTAACCATGACATTCTTGTTCTTCCAACATACTGAGGAATTCAGTGTAGGACTTTCTCTTATTGTGGCATATGGGAAGCTCAAGGAAGTTCAGTGATTTTCAGCCCTGGCTACACACTTGGGGGATGTTCTGAAAATGCAAATGATAAGATTTGGATAAATCCAGTATTATACAAATTGGTCTACAATGACCCTGGGCAACAGCATTTTAAATTCTAAAGTCTCCAGGTGACTTCTAAGTAAGGAGATGAAAACCACTGATATGAGCTGATAGAGAAAACATATGTTGAGAGCCTGATCTTATTTTTAAGGGGATACATTCATCCCCAAACTCAAACTCCAGAGATCTTCTCTCCTTTACTCTCTTTAAGCTGATCTTCCTGGGCCATCTTGATCTTGGGGTTGTGAGTTAGAGCCCCATGTTGGGTGAAGAGATTACTTAAAAAGAAAATCTTTAAAGATGATTTTTCTAATACACAAAGGAGATTTCACTTTTCTCATTTTTCAAAATGTTCACCTTCCTGTTTGAGTATGTGGATTCAGTCCTCCACCAGGATTACTACACCTCTTTGCAGTTCTTAAGTTATAATGCCATCAAAGCTTTGCTTTCTTCTAGAAGGACAGTCAGGAGATACACCAGTACTAACAGCTTCAGTGTCCTTGTCAGTCCCTGAAAGCTGATTTTCCAATGCCTTATGGAAAACAATCACTCACTCCCAGGTATTAAAGGTGCTTCATCTCTGATGAGAACCTCAGGAGCCAATGGCTATCCACAAGAATGACTTCTCAGGGCAGCCACTCTCAGAATCTTGCCTTGTTCATGCAAGGTTGACATGTGGGGGTTCCTCAAAGCGGCTATTACTTTTTCCCCCTAAAGGCATCAGTCCTTCATGAACAGACTTCACTATGATACTCAAATCTCCCTTCTGACAGGAATCTTGTGAGATACTATATCAGGTGTAGCACATGTAATGAGATGCACCAGTCTTACAAAAGAAGTCCAGCAGTCTCAGTCACTTAGTGACCTAGAGAGTCTGTAAAGAAACATACAAACTATCTGTTCATACTTCACAGTATGGTGTGGAATTTTTAAAAACAATCAAAAAGCATTTCTAGAATTTCTCAGATTCACACATTACAAAAAGCAGATATATACAGATCCATCAACCAAAAACAAACTTTAGCTTTAGTTCTTACCCATCCTCTTCTCAGAATAGAAAACATGTGGTCCGTGCCTAGTGAAAGATTTTCAGAAGACTTTCACCAACATCAACAACAGAGCAAAATATCTTGATCTGCTGATAAGCATGAAAGAAAACATTCTTTTTTCTGTTCACAACGTTTGGCCTGAAAAATTTCTCTCAAAAGCTAGTGATGGTATTAAAGAATGAAGTCATTCCTGAGAAGTAAGTTTTTTTAAGAAGAGAAAATCACAGTTCCAGTGGAATGGCCTTGTTAGATGAGGAAGCCAATCACTGCCCAAGATAGGGCATGAATTCAACATTTTACAACCAGTTGACTAAGAGGTACACCTTTCAGGAGTAATTTAAAAGCATTTTAAGAATCAGGGCCTGGGGCGCCTGGGTGGCTCAGTCGGTTAAGCATCCAAATTCAGTTCAGGTCATGATGTCATGGTTTGTGGGTTCAAGCCCAGCATCGGGCTCTGTGCTGACAGCTCAGAACCAGGAGCCTACTTCAGATTCTGTGTCTCCCTCTCTCTCTCCCCCTCCCCTGTTCTCTCTCTCTCAAAAATAAATAAACATTAAAAAAACAACAACAACAGGTCCTATTTCACCACGCAAAAGCTCTAAAAGGGTCCTATTCTCTGAAGAGCCAGACAGAATCTATGAGAATGCTCTGATGGTTTCAACCCAATCACCTCAAAACCACTTACAAAATAATAAATAATCACAATAATAAAAAACAGCATTTACCAAGTTAGGCAGAACAGGGTTTCTCCTTCATACGTGTGAACCCAAGGGGATAAAGAGCATGTCAAATATATATTGCTTGCAAACTTAGTTATTTGAGAATTTTCTTATGGCATCTGATGAGACTAAGTTTCCAGAGAACACACGTTGGAAGCACTGATTTAGTTCTCAGCTTTTTGGTTTAAAGGAGGATTCTGAAGCTGAAGATCATAGAACTAAGTGAAAGAGCTGGTTCTAGAACCTAGGTCTCCTGGTTCACAGCCCTAGGTTCCTTCTAGTATACTCTGAAGTTCTTCTTAGTACCTGTTCTCTCTCTTTTCATTTTTTAATCTGATCCCCTTCTGAAAATTTCCCTTTTAATTCCTGTATTGGAAACACACACACATAAAACCCCCCAAACCAACCACTCTCCATCCCCAAACTGTGTGTAATTTTTCATACAATACACATGTAGTCCTTTCCAGAGAAGCCTGTGGTATCACCACAGGCTTTTTCAAATATGTAACCATGATGGCTTGGAAAGTAAGGAATTCCCATGACTGCCTAAGGAATACTAAAATTATAATCAATTCAGATGAAGAATGACTTCCGGCTTAACACCCTTTTTCCTCCAAGCTTTTCCAAAAATCTGAGTGAACTTCCTTGACCATGTATATATTAACGTATATATACATGTCCAGGTTCCACCCAAAAACTGTTGAGGTGAAGTCCGGCATCTATACATTTTTTAAGTGCCTCACAAGTGATTTTTAAACAAGCAGGAATTCAGAACCATTATCAGAGCCTCTAATTTTGTTAACTTCTTCAATGCCAGTGATTTTCGCCATCATTCTACTTCTGTCACCCACTTCCGGTGCCATAGTAGTTCTGAAGTTTCTTCCCTTACAAAATGCTAGACTATGAACCAGGAAACCTTATGTTATAGACTGGATGGGGAAGAAAGTGAAGACAGGGGTGGCTTGGGGTGCCTGGGTGGCTCAGTCGGTTGGGTGTCCAACATCGGCTCAAGTCATAATCTCGCTTGTGAGTTCAAGCCCCACGTCGGGCTGGGTGCTGACAGCTCAGAGCCTGGAGCCTGCTTCAGATTCTGTGTCTCCCTCTCTCTCTCTCTGTGCCCCTCCCCCGCTCATGCTCTGTCTCTCTCTCAAGAAGTAAACATTAAAAAAAAAAAAAGACAGGAGTGGCTTAGTATAGGGGAAAAATAGAAAAAAAGAGCAATGTTTATCAAAGTGTGGTCTGCAGATCACTTGAATCACACAGCATTTGCTGAAAAGCAGATTCACTGGTTCAATCCCAGACCTAATGAAATGGCATCTCTGGGGGAGTATTCTTGGCCCAGGGATTTGCCTTAAAAAATATTTCTTCTCTAGGATCAAACCATTCTCTCCAGCCTCCCTACAGGCCTGAATCTAGCATGTATTTTCTCAGTCCTTGATCTGCAACTTGATCTTTCATTTTATTGACTCCTCCTGTCATAATTTAAAACCATTTAAGATCTCTCCCAGCATTAAAAACTTTCACTGGCTATATGCCCTTTTGTAACTAATATCCATTCTTTTTTCAAGGCTACAACTCTTCAAAGGATTGTTAGTACTTGTCTCTACTTCTTCATTACCCATTTATTTTTCAATTATCTATGATCTTTCTTCTGTTTTGCCATCAGCACACCACTAAAATTGCTCTGGTTAGGAATGTCAACAACACTTTTGTTCATGCAATGGGCTTTATTACTTCCTGAGCTCTGATGGGTATCTGACATTACTAACAGCTGTGTTTTGCTTTATGTCCACAGTCTTTCTCAGCAGGCTATGCTCTAGTCCTTTTTCCTCTGCCTACCATTTACATATTGTTGTTCCTTAGGAGTTTTCAATATCTATCTTTGTTCCCTCCACAGGTGAAGTAAAGGAATCTTTAAAGGTGTACAAATCTGATCATATCAGTCCCTTATTTGAAATTCTTCAGTGGCTCCCTACAGCTCTTAGGCTGGAATACAAAGCCATAAAAAATCCTGTGACCTGCTTCCTGATCTTTCAAGCCACTCCCCTGCTTGCTTCTGAGATTTCATCTACACAGCTCTGCTTTTAAGTCCTTAAATGTGTCCTGTGTGGTATCTCCCCTCCTCCACTCCAGATGATACTTACTCTTCCTTCAGGTCTCAGTTTAAATCAAGGAAGATTTTTGATATCACAGACATGTGAGGTCCCTCCTTTACACCTTCCTTTTTTTTGGTAGCACTTTTTATCATTGTTAATTATTTGTAGTCATCATTTTTATTTATACCTCACCATTGTGTGATGTTAACCTCCACGAAGACAGGAATCTTTTCTGTCTTATTTACTATTCCACTTTTAATACTTTCAGTATGTGGCTCATAGTAGGCACTCAGTATCTGCTAAATGAGTAAATGAAAGGGTTCTTCTGTTTCCTCTTCTATTTTTTATTTTTAACTTATTTTGAACCAATTTTAGACTTACAGTAAAGTTACAAGAATAATACACAATTCCCACATACAATTCACCTTGTCCAAATGTTAATATTTTATATGCCTATAGTACGATGATCAAAACAAGGAATTTAAATTGGTACAATACTATTAATTCAAACTACTCAAAATTTACTAGTTTCTCTAGTAGTATTTTTTCTTTGATCCAGGATCCCACATGGAATTTAGTTGTTTTTTCCCTTTGTCTTCTCCAATCTGTAAGTTCCTCAGCCTTTCTTTCTTGAGCTTAATACTTTTGAAGAGTACTGATGAGTTATTTTGCAGTGTCCCTCAATTCGGGTTTGTCTGATGTTTTCTCATGGTTGGAATGAAGCTAAGTATTTTTGGCAAGAATAACACAGAAGTGATCTTTTATCTTTTACATCGCATTAATGGGTTTATGATGTTGGTACACTTCAATAATGATAATGTTAACCTTTATCACTTGGTTAAGGTGGTGTTCACCTGGCTTCTCTACTGTAGAGTAACCATCTTTCCCTCTGTAGCTGATAAATATCTTGGGGAGATACTTGAAGATATAAATATCCTGATTCTTCTCAAACCCACTAACTTTAGCATCCATCAGTTTATCTTGTCTGCAACAGTTAGTAATATAGTGTTGGTCTAATGGTGATTTCTCTATTTCTCTCTTTCCCATTAACTTATTTATGTATACATTTTTAATGTTTACTTCTGAGAGAGGGAGAGGGAGCTGGGGAGGGGCAGGGAGACAGGATCTGAAGCAGGCTCTGCGCTGTCAGCCAGCACCTGACACAGGGCTTAAACCCATGAACTGTCAGATCATGACCTGAGCCAAAGTCTGACGCTTAAGCAACTGAGCCACCCAGGTATACCTCCCACTAATTTATTAACTGAAATTTTTCTGCAAGGAAAAGCTGCTCCATATCTCTTATCATTTATTTACTAATTTATTTATGTCACTATGAACTCATGAATATTTTGTAAGCACCAATATTATCATTATTTTATTGCACAAATAGTTTTGGCTTTGGTCAGTTGGAGGCTCCTATGTTATTCTGACCAGCCTCTATCCTATTTTGAGCACTTCTTGGCACTGTAAGATGTTTCAAGTTCTTGTATTATCCCTGCCCAGCCCTAGAAATCAACTTCTCCAAGGAGCCCTAGTTCCTTTTATTGGAGAAGTGCTTAGAAACAAAGATCTGGGTGCTGGATCAGCACAAAGATCAGCTGTGCTCGCTGCTACTGGGGTATCATTGCTTCTAGGCCCTCTAGGAGAGATAGGACACATGGACACACACACACACACACACACACACACACACACACACACACTGTATTCATCTATGTATTAAACACTACAAGTTCATTATGACACCTCTGATTCCAATCCAATACCTCAGGGCTCATTTTTAATCTTCCTCTTTTCCTCACTTCTTTCTTCAAGAAAGAAGTTACCAGTGAGGAAAGGAGGAAGATTCTTGGCTCTTAGTATCCACAATACATTTACTTATTTGTTCAGTTTTGGTATATACATAAAATAGTTTCAGAATTGACTCATACCCCTGTGACAAACACAGTTATTAACTGAAAATTACAGCATCTGTGTAGAGTTCTCTTTGTCTTTAGTTATACAGTATCTAGTCAAGATAGTGTTTTCTAAAATAATTTAATTTTTTTCTTTGCCACTTCCTTCAGTGTGGTTATGTCATTCACTTGTAATATAGTTAGGTCCATTTGTTAGTACTTGTGTTTATTCTCTTCTATTTGTTCTCAGGTGGATTCCTTCAGCTTTACCCACTGCCATGATTTCACTGATCATCTTTTTTGAGCTACATAATCACATATCTACCCAACCACCTTACTGGACATCCCCAGGCATGTGTCCCTCAGATCTCTCAACCCTAACATGTCCCAAACTCATTCTCTCTTAAGCCTCTTGCCATATATTTGCAATGAAGTATGCATGAACACCAACTCTATCGCCAAACTGATTGGGTTTGATTCCTAGCTCCACAACTTACTAGCTGTGTGAGTTTGGTTGTATAAGTTACTCAACCTTTCAATGTTTCAATTTCCTCATTTGTAAAACTAGTTATAATAGTACCTACTTCATGGGTTTGTTGAGGATTAAGTAAGTGAATATTTTGAAAATATTTAAAACAAAATGCCACATAGTAGACATATTTATATGTTACATACTGTTCTTTTTTTGTTTTGTTTTGTTTTTAGTATTTATTTATTTAAAAATGAAATTTATTGTCAAATTGGTTTCCATACAACACCCAGTGCTCATCCCAACAGGTGCCCTCCTCAATGCCCATCACCCAACCTCCTCTCCCTCCCACCCCCTATCAACCCTCAGTTTATTCTCAGATTTTAAGAGTCTCTTATGGTTTGGTTCCCTCCCTCTCTAACTTTTTTTTTCCTTACCCTCCCCCACGGTCTCCTGTTAAATTTCTCAGGATCCACATAAGAGTGAACACATATGTTATCTTTCTCTGTATGACTTATTTCACTTAGCATAACACTCTCCAGTTCCATCCATGTTGCTACAAAAGGCCATATTTCATTCTTTCTCATTGCCAAGTAGTATTTCATTGTGTATATAAACCACAACTTCTTTATCCATTCATCAGTTTGTTACATACTGTTCTTATTCTCCTGTTAAATTCCCTATCTCAATGAATAGCACCACCAAGCCTGAAACCTGAATGCCATTCCTGACCTCTCTTTCTTTCTTTCCCTTAGTCTCTCTCTTCAATTAAAGTCAAATCCTGGTAAATTTATCCCCTTAAATATGCAGTGAATGTCCCATCTTCACTTCTACTACCTTGATTCAGGCCACTATCATCTCTCACTTTGACTACTTCTGCATCCATCAAACTGGTCCTTAACTTTAGTCCAGTATTTTCTTCATGCTGGAGTCAGAGTGATTTCTCTCTCCACACCTTTTCTCTACCTTGGAAACACCTTAATTTTATTTTCTGACAAATATTAAAACAAAAATTTTTGTAAACATAGAAAAGCAGAAAGAAAATCACTTATAATATCATTACCCAGAGATAACCAGTTTTTTGGGGATACATACTTCCCAGCTTTTTCTATACTAATTCTCACACATATTATAATATGGCATGTCATTATTATATGTCTGATTTTCTTTTCTGAAATCTGGGTTTTAATTGACAGTATTGTGTACATCACTTCAGGACAGAAAACAAAAATCTAAATATTAAAAAAACTAGGGTCATACAGTCTCTTCAACAAATGGTGCTGGGAAAATTGGACAGCTATGTGCAAAAGAATGAAACTGGACCACCTTCTTATACCATATGCAAATATAAATTCAAAATGGATTAAAAACCTAAATGTAAAACCTGAAACTATAAAAACTGCAGAAGAGGGCACAGGCACTCAGACATCAGCTGTAGCAAAATTTTTCTAGATAAGTCTTCCAAGGTAAGGGAAATAAAAGCAAAAATAAGCTATTGGGACTACATCAAAATAAAAGGCTTCTGCACATCGAAGGAAACATCAACAAAACTAAAAGGTAACCTACTGAATGGGAGAAAATGTTTACAAATGATCTATCTGATGAAGCATTAGTATCCAAAATATATAAAGAACTTATACAAACAACTCAATACCAAAAAAAAAAAACAAAAACAAAAACAAAAACAAAAAACAAAAAACACAACCTCCCAAATAATCCAATTAAGGATGGGCAGAAGAAATGAACAGAAATTTCTCCCAAGAAGACATCCAGATGGCCAACAGATGCATGAAAAGATATTCAACATCACTCATCATCAAGGAAATGCAAATCAAAACTAGAATGAGGTGTCACTTCACACCTGACAGAATGGCTAAAATAAAAAGCACATGAAACAATAAGTGTTGGCTAGGATGCAGATAAAGGGGAACCTTCTTGCACTGTTGGGAATGCAAACTGGTGCAGCCACTGTGGAAGACATTATGGAGGTTTCTGAAAAAGTTAAAATTAGAACTGCCCTATGATCCAGCAATGGCACTACTGGGTATTTACCCCCAAATACAAAAAAACACTAATTCAAGGGGATACATGCACCCCTATGTTTATTGCCACACTGTTTACAGCAGCCTGTGTCTACAGATAGATCGATAAAGATGTGGCATATATATGCAATGGAATATTAATCAGCCATCAAAAAAGAATGAAATTTTGCCATTTGTGACAGCATGGATGGAGCTAGACAGTATTATGCTAAGCAAAATAAGTCAGAAAAAGATACATTCCATATGACTTCACTCACAGGTGGTATTTAAGAAACAAAACAAACAAGCAAAAGAAAAAAAAAAAAAAGAAAGACAAACCAAGAAACAGATTCTTAACTATAAAGAACAAACTGATGGTTACCAGAGATGAGGTGAGTGGGGAGGGATGGTGAAATGGGTGGTGGAGATTAAAGAGTAGATTTATTATGATGAGCACTGAATAGTATATAGAATTGTCGAATCACTTATTGTACACCTGAAGCTAATATAACACTGTATGTTAAGTTTACTGGAATTAAATAAATAATAAAATAAAATACAAAAGAAATAAAAAAGGAAAAAAATTAAAAAAAAATAGTGTCATGGTATATTCAATTGCTTGCAATACCCAAAACTTGTTTAATAAGTTAATTATTAATAGGCATTTAGGGAGCTTTATTTCTCTTTTCCTGTTATAGACGACAGCAAACATTATACAGTCTTGGCATAATTTTGTGTGATTATTTCTTTAGGATAGATTCCTAGAAGTGGAACTGCTGGATCAAAAGGAAGACAAAACACTATTGAGGAAGGTTGTACCATTTTTCATATTAATCAACAATATATGAGAGTGACCATTAGCCAAGAATGATCAGCATTATTCTTTTTTAATATAATACATAGTATATAATTACTGCTTTAGAATGTAATTCTTAGATAACATGGGAGGCAGACTTTACATTTTTAGTTTTCATGTTTCTTCTTTCATAAATTACACTTTTGTGTAATTTGTCCACTTTTCTACCATTTTGCCTTTTCCACTAATTTGTAAGAATTCTTTATTACAAAGTACAGAGTGCAGGAAAGATGAACTAAGCAGGTCTGGGTGGCCCAGACTGTACATTTTAAGGAAAGGTTTGATCGTGGCCTGGTTCCTGAAAGATAATCTATAGCCTTGCAACACCCTGCCTTTTAAGAGTGTCTCTGTTTACCTGAAGCCTTGGGACAGGTCAGAAAGTTCATGCCAAAAGAGGATTTATGGTGGGATCCTTGGGCCATGTGGTATCAGCTTGCCTTCTGGAGAGACTGGAGACTGAAGGTCAGCAGCACAGGTGGTCAGCTATGCCTACATGAACAACTTCCGATAAATACTCTGGATGCCAAGGTTTGGAGGAGATTTCCTGGTTGGCAATACTGCATACATGTTATTACATGTCACTTCTGGGAGGATGTAAATGCTAGCTGCAAGACTCTTATTGATAGAAGACAACTGGAAGCTTGTACCTGGTCTCTTCTGGACTCTACTTGTATTTTTTGTTGCTGATTTTAATGTGTATCTTTTCACTGTAATACTTATGCTACTGTAAGTATAACAGTTTTGTTGAGTTCTGTGAATCATTTTAGCAAATCATTGAACCTAAGGGTAGTCTTGGGGATTCCTGAACACAGACAGTAAACAGCAACTCCCTTGGTATAACATAAATAACAAATGTAGTCTTCTTGTTATCATTTGTCTTTTATTCTTTGCTGCTTTAAAAAAAAGTTAATTTAAAAATTTTCTGCATCATAAAACACTTTCCCCCCTGTGTAGATCTTAAGTTCATGTGAGGCTTTTGTTTTGTTTTTTCCTTACACAAGAAATAGCTTCTCGGTCTTTTGGCTAAGATCAAGTGTTTTTTCCTTACACATGTAATATATGTTTCAATTTTTTTTACACATTCTACATGAAACCGTAAGTATTCAAAACATGGGAATATACTGAGTAAGATGTGAGTGACTTTCAATCCCTCTTCTCTATTCGATTTCCCTCTCTGAAATAAATCATTGTCAGTCATTTGGTGTACATCCTTTTCTGTGCATTTATGAACATATATAACCACATCTGTACTTAATATGATGAACACTACACTACGTGCCATTGTTCTCTAGCATCCTTTATTCACTAAATGTCTTTATTCACTAAATTGTTCCTTGTTTGTTAACTTCAAAATAAACTACCTTATTCTATTTTATGGCAGTATTCCATTGTATGGATCTATCATAATATATTTAAGCATATCCCTAGTGAACATTTAAGCGTACTTATTTCTCACAATTACAAATAATATGGAAATAAAACTTCTTTTTACACACTTTTTTACACATTGTGTACCTGTGCAACTATTTCTGCAGGACTGATTCCAGAATGAAATTTCTGAGCCAAGTGAGCTCATTTAACATTTTGGTAGGTACTGTCACAATGCCATTCAAAGTGTCTTCCTCAATTTTACAACTGGGTCCTTCTTCTGGGCATTTCCCTCACACCTTTTATCATCAATATTTTTATATTTTTCCATTCTATTTTGTGAAAAATATCTTTGTCTTCATTTGCATTCTAGGGTTACTTATGAGGTTAAGCATTAGAAATTTTGTTTTGTTTTGTTTTTTGGTTACCTGTATTCTATAAATTGCCTGTGCATATCCTTTGACCATTTTCCCTTTTTCCTTCTGTTGTTTCCTTCTTTCTTTCTTTCTTTCTTTCTTTCTTTCTTTCTTTCTTTCTTTCTTTTTCTTTTTTTTTTCTACTTACAGAGGTTCTTTACATATTATGGACATTAATCCTTTGTCTCCTACACATGTTGCACATTTTTTCATGTCTCTTATTTTTAGCCCTTTGTTCTTTCTGAATACAGAAATTTAAATTTTTGACATAATCAAATGAATGAATTTTTCCCAGAGGGTTTTGTGTCATGTTTAAACAGTTTGGTATGGCTATAGCACGATGTGCAAGAGTGGATGGCAAAATATTATGCAGTATTAAGATCATAAAGGGCTTTGAAGGCACTTCTAAGAAAGTAGATTATCCTGATGGCAACAAGGAAACGTAAACATTTTCAACAACACAGTGACTTTCAACAAACATTCCCTCGTTTAATAACTATCTATTGAGCACCGCTAAGTGCCACGATCAATTCTTTCCTTAGAGAATTATAATTTTTGAACCTTTACATTTTTCACAATTCCAAATACGTCAAAAGAAATAGATTACTGTCAGAGGACATAATTAGGGGGCGTTTGTTCTGCCACATATTAAAACATACTTAACATTAAAACACAGTGCAAAAACTGTCAGAGCAGTGCAAGAAACTGTCTGGAAACATTTCCGAGTATATACACGCCTGCAGAATGTAATAGAAGTGTCATTTCAATTCAGTGGGAAAATGATTCAATAGATAATGGCAGGACAACTGGGAAAAAGGCTCATTTCTAATCCAACACCTGACAACAAATTAATATCCAACATAAGTACAAATGTAAAAAAGACATTTTAAAAATCCTTTAAAAACATTAGAAAAAAGTAAAGGTTAAGGTTTTAATAATCTTGAGATGGGGAAAAACTTTCCAAAAAATGACACCCACCCATGCCCACACCAAATAACAACTGCAGAAGATACCAGAGGAAAATATGTTTGTACTCTTGGGATGGGGCGGCCTTTCTATCAAAGAAGGGGCGCGGGTCTCCGAGAAGGAGGACGGCGCTGCAGAGGTACTCCGAGTTGAACGCGGACTGCGACCGCTACCCGGGCACCCTTGGGCCGCCGCCCGCCCTTCCCCCTCGCCCGCCTCCGGGCCCGCGGCACGCCGCACTCACCAGCCTCCACAGACAAAGGGCGCTCGGGGCGGCTCCGCCCCCTGACGCCACCGCCGCCGGGCCCGACCTAGGCGGGACAGGGTGATGAGGGCCTTACAGCCTGAGCCAATGACGCCCAGCGGCTGGGTCCCTGGAGCTGGACTAGCCGCCGGCTCCAGGCCCGCTCTAACGGAAGCCTTCCCACGATGGCGACCGCGTCGCGCTGGCTGAAGCTCCCCGATACGCATGCGCCAGCGGCGCCCCAGGCAGAGCGCTTCCCACATGCTGGACTCGGAACTCCCACCCGCTGCCCCGGTCGGCTTTCTCCCGGGCAGCGCTCACCCAGGAGGCTCGGACCTCCGCCCTAGGCCTCGCAAAATTTCGCTTAACGGGGGTGGAAGTTGGGGTAGGGGTGGGAGTGAAGGTGGGGGGAAGAAAAGGGAAGGCCGAGGACCCTCCCATAGTCCCTGCCAATCGGAAACATTGTACTGCCCGGTTCCCCGGCGCTGTAGCTGCTGCGTCCCAAGGCGACGAGGGAAGCCCTCCTACTCCTCAGTCCCGGCATACCCCTCCCACCCTCCTTTTGTACTGAGACTCAAAATATAATTAATGATTGAATTCAATTTTCTGTTTTGTAATATAGGTCTACTGATGAGAAGAATGAAATTCTTTTCACAGGGATAACTTGCTTAATTGGGATTCAAAATGTTCTCCATCATCAAAATTGATTGCCATGGTTGATCTCTTAATGCCATTCTATAATATTTAACATATTTCATCTTTGAAAACTTTTCAAGTATGTAGGTACTGTCAAATACTAACATTCACAAGGTTATGATTTAAACGGAGCATGTTCATTGCTTGGAAGGTATTTATGGAATCCCATAATTTTCCTCTTTTTATATTTGCTTTTTAGCATGCTAAAAAAGGCAGATTAACCACTTCTGAATGAAGGTTAGGTGGCAGGCTTCTCGACTGCACAGTTAAATGGATTGTAAAATACAGAAACGTCCTTTGCACTTGCATGGAGGATTTTTAAAATTAAATTTTAATTCCAGTCTAGTTAATATACCATGCTATATTAGTTTCAGGTGTACAATATAGTGATTCAATAGTTCTATATATTACTCAGTGCTCATCAGGATAACTGTATTTTTGTCCCCTTCACCTATTTTACTCATCCCACACCCACCTCCTTTCTGGTAACTATCAGTTCTGTATAATTAAGAGTCTGTTTCTTGGTTAGTCATTTTTTTTTCTCCCTGTGCTGTTTGTTTCTTAAATATCAAGTATGAGTGAAACCATATGGCATTTGTCTTTCTTCGAATTGACATATTTTTCTCACTAGCTCCATCCATGTTGTTGTAAATGACAAGATTTCGTTGTTATATCTCAGTAATAGTCCATTGTACATATATACAAGTATATATATACTCTGGCTGTTTCCATAACTTGGTTACTGTAGATAATGCTGCTGTAAACATAGGGGTGCAGGTCTCCATTTGAATTAGTGTTTTTGTATTATTTGGGTCAATACTGCAATTGCTAAATCATAGGGTAGTTCTATTTTTTCCTCTTTATTTTTATTTTTATTCATTTATTTATTTTATATTAAATATAATTAATTGTAAGATTGGTTTCCATACAAGACCCAGTGCTCATCCCAACAGGTGCCCTCCTCAATGCCCATCACCCACTTTCCCCTCCCCTCCACCCGTCTTCAACCCTCAGTTTGTTCTCTGTATTTAAGAGTCTCTTATGGTTTGCCTCCTTCCCTCTCTGTAACTTTTTCCCCCCTTCCCCTCCCCCCTGGTCTTCTGTTGAGTTTCTCAGGATCCACACAAGAGTGAAAACATATGGTATCTGTCTTTCTCTGTATGACTTAATTCACTTAGCATAACACTCTCCAGTTCCATTCACGTTGCCACAAATGCACAGATTTCATTCTTTCTCATTGCCACGTAGTATTCCATTGAATATATAAACCACATCTTCTTTATCTGTTCATCAGGTGATGGACATTTAGGCTCTTTCCATAATTTGGCTATTGTTGAAAGTGCTGCTATAAACATTGGGGTACAAGTGCCCCTATGCATCAGTACTCCTGTATCCCTTGGGTAAATTCCTAGCAGTGCTATTGCTGGGTCATAGGGTGGGTCCATTTTTAGTTTTTTGAGGAACCTCCACACTGTTTTCCAGAATGGCTGCACCAGTTTGCATTCCCACCAACAGTGCGAGAGGGTCCCCATTTTTCCACATCCTTGCCAGCATATATAGTCTCCTGATTTGTTCATTTTAGTCACCCTGACTGGTGTGAGGTGGTATCTGAGTGTGGTTTTGATTTGTATTTCCCTGATGAGGAGTGACATTGAGCATCTTTTCACGTGTCTGTTGGCCATCTGGATGTCTTCTTTAGAGAAGTGTCTATTCATGTTTTCTGCCCATTTCTTCACTGGATTATTTGTTTTTTGGGTGTGAAATTTGGTGAGTTCTTTATAGATTTTGGATGCTAGCCCTTTGTCTGATATGTCATTGCAAATATCTTTCCCCGTTCCATTGGTTGCTGTTTAGTTTTGTTGATTGTTTCCTTTGCAGTGCAGAAGCTTTTTATCTTGATGAGGTCCTAATAGTTCATTTTTGCTTTTAATTACCTTGCCTTTGGAGATGTGTCAAGTAAGAAATTGCTGTGGCTGAGGTCAAAGAGGTTTTTTCCTGCTTTCTCCTCTAGGGCTTTGATGGTTTCCTATCTCACATTGAGGTCCTTCATCCATTTTGAGTTTATTTTTGTGTATGGTGTAAGAAAGTGGTCTAGTTTCATTCTTCTGCACGTTGCTGTCCAGTTCTCCCAGCACCATTTGCTAAAGAGACTGATTTTTTCCCACTAGATACCCTTTCCTGCCTTGTCAAAGATTAATTGGCCATACATTTGTGGGTCCACTTCTGGAGTCTCTATTCTATTCCATTGGTCTATGTGTCTTTGTGCCAATACCATACTGTCTTGATGATTACAGCTTTGTCGTAGAAGCTAAAGTCTGGGATTGTGATGCCTCTGCTTTGGTCTTCTTCTCCAATATTACTTTGGCTTTTGGGGTCTTTTGTGGTTCCATACAAATTTTATGATTGCTTATTCTAGTTTCGAGAAGAATGCTGATGCAATTTTGATTGGGATTGCATTGAATGTGTAGATAGCTTTGGGTAGTATTGACATTTTAACAATATTTATTCTTCCAATCCAAGAGCACAGAATGTTTTTCCATTTTTTTTTTTTTGGTATCTTCTTCAATTTCCTTTATAAACTTTCTATAGTTTTCAGCATACAGATCTTTTACATCTTTGGTTAGATTTATTCCTAGGTATTTTATGACACTTGGTGCAATTGTGAATGGGATCAGTTTCTTTATTTCTATTTCTGTTGCTTCATTATTGGTGTATAAAAATGCAACCGATTTCTGTACATTGATTTTGTGCCCTGCAATTTTGGTGAATTCATGTATCAGTTCTAGCAGACTTTTGGTGGAGTCTTTGGGTTTTCCATGTAGAGTATCATGTCATCTGTGAATAGTGAAAGTTTGACCACATCTTTGCCAATTTTGATGTCTTTGATTTCCTTTTGTTGTCTGATTGCTGATGCTAGGACTTCCAATATTATGTTAAACAAGAGTGGTCAGAGTGGACATCCCTGTCGTGTTTCTGATCTCAGGGGGAATGCTCTCAGTTTTTCTCCATTGAGGATGATATTAGCTGTGGGCTTTCATAAATGGCTTTTTATGATGGTTAAGTATGTTCCTTCTATCCCAACTTTCTCGAGGGTTTTTATTAAGAAAGGATGCTATATTTTGTCAAATGCTTTTTCTGCATCGATAGACAGGATCATATGGTTCTTATCTTTTCTTTTAATAATGTGATGTGTCACATTGATTCATTTGCGAATATTGAACCAGCCCTGCAGCCCAGGAGTGAATCCCACTTGATCATGGTGAATAATTCTTTTCATATGCTGTTGAGTTCAATTTGCTGGTATCTTGTTGAGAATTTTTGCATCCATATTCATCAGGGATATTGGCCTGTAGTTCTCTTTTTTTTCTGGGTCTCTGGTTTGGGAAGGAAAGTAATGCTGGCTTCATAGAATAAGTCTGGAAGTTTTCCTTCCCTTTCTATTTTTTGGAACAGCTTGAGAAGGATAGGTATTATCTATGTTTTAAATGTCTGGTAGAATTCCCCAGAAAAGCCATATGGTCCAGGGTTCATATTTGTTGGGAGATTTTTGATAACTGATTCAATTTCTTTACTAGTTATGGGTCTGTTCAAATTTTCTATTTCTTCCCGTTTGAGTTTTGGTAGTGTGTGGGAGTTTAGAATTCGTCCATTTCTTCCAGGTTGTCTTTTTGTTGGCATACAATTTTTCATAGTATTCCCTGATAATTGCTTGTAATTCTGAGGGATTGGTTGTAATAATTACATTTTCATTCGTGATTTTATCTACCTGGGTCCTCTCTCTTTTCTTTTTGAGAAGCCTGGCTAGGGGTTTATCAATTTTGTTTATTTTTTCAAAAAACCAACTCGTGGTTTCATTGATCTGTTCTACTGGTTTTTAAAAAATTTTTTTTCAACGGTTTTTATTTATTTTTGGGACAGAGAGAGACAGAGCATGAACGGGGGAGGGGCAGAGAGAGAGGGAGACACAGAATCGGAAACAGGCTCCAGGCTCTGAGCCATCAGCCCAGAGCCCGACGCGGGGCTCGAACTCATGGACCGCGAGATCGTGACCTGGCTGAAGTCGGACGCTTAACCAACTGCGCCACCCAGGCGCCCCTCTACTGGTTTTTTTTAGATTCTATATTGTTTATTTCTGCTCTGATTTTATTATGTCTCTTCTTCTGCTGGGTTTGGGTGTCTTTGCTGTTCTGCTTCTAGTTCCTTTAGGTGTGCTGTTAGATTTTGTATTGGAGATTTTTCTTGTTTCTTGAGATAGGCCTGGATTGCAATGTATTTTCCTCTCAGGACTGCCTCTGCTGCATCCCAAAGTGTTTGGATTGTTGTATTTTCATTTTCATTTGTTTCCATATATTTTAAATTTCTTCTCTAATTGCCTTGTTGACCCACTCATTCTTTAGTAGGGTGTTCTTTAACCTCCATGCTTTTGGAGGTTTTCCAGACTTTTTCCTGTGGTTGATATCAAGTTTCATAGCATTGTGGTCTGAAAGTGTGCATGGTATGATCTCAATTCTTATACTTATGAAGGGCTGTTTTGTGACCCAGTATGTGATCTATCTTGGAGAATGTTCCATGTGCACTCGAGAAGAAAGTATATTGTGTTGCTTTGGGATGCAGAGTTCTAAATATATCTGTCAAGTCCATCTGATCCAATGTATCATTCAGGACCCTTGTTTCCTTACTAATCCTGTGTCTAGATGCTCTATCCATTGTTGTAAGTGGAGTATTAAAGTCACTGCAATTACCACATTCTTATCAATAAGGTTGCTTATGTTTGTGAGGAATTGTTTTATATATTTGTGGGCTCCCGTATTCGGCATATAGACATTTATAATTGTTAGCTCTTCCTTATGGATAGACCCTGTAAATATTATATATTTCCCTCCTTCATCTCTTGTTATAGCCTTTAATTTAAAGTCTAGTTTGTCTGATATAAGTATGGCCACTCCAGCTTTCTTTTGACTTCCAGTAGCATGATAGATAGTTCTCCATCCCCTCACTTTCAATCTGCAGGTGTCCTCAGGTCTAAAATGAGTCTCTTGTAGACAGAAAATAGATGGGTCTTGTTTTTTTTTTTTTATCCATTCTGATACCCTATGTCTTTTGATTGGAGTATTTAGTCCATTTACATTCTGTGTTATTATAGAAAGATATGGGTTTAGAGTCATTGTGATGTCTGTAGGTTTCATGCTTGTAGTGGTGTCTCTGGTACTTTGTGGTCCTTGCAACATTGCACTCACAGAGTCCCCTTTAGGATCTCTTGTAGGGCTGGTTTAGTGGTGATGAATTCCTTCAGTGTTTGTTTGGGAAAATGTTTATCTCTCCTTGTATTCCGAATGACAGGCTTCCCCTATAAAGGATTTTTGGCTGCATATTTTTTCTGTTCATCACATTGAAGATTTCCTGACATTCCTTTCTGGCCTGCAAGTTTCAGTAGATAGGTCTGCCACTAGTGTTATGGGTTTCCCCTTGTAAGTTAGAGCGTGTTTAACCCTAGCTGCTTTCAGAATTTTCTCTTTATCCTTGTATTTTGCCAGTTTCACTATGGTATGTCATGCAGAAGATCTATTCAAGTTACATCTGAAGGGAGTTCTCTGTGCCTCTTGGATTTCAATGGCTTTTTCCTTCCCCAGATCAGGGAAGTTCTCAACTATGATTTGTTCAGGGACACCTTCAGCCCCTTTCTCCCACTCTTCCTCTTCTGGAATTCCTATTATACGGATATTTTTCCATTTGATTGCATCACTTAGTTCTCTAATTCTCTGGATTTTTTAATCTCTCTTTTTCTCAGCCTCCTCTTTTTCCATAATTTTATCTTCTAATTCACCTATTCTCTCCTCTGCCTCTTCAATACGTGCTATGGCCACCTCCATTTTATTTTGCACCTCATTTATAGCATTTTTAGCTCCTCCTGACTATTTCTTAGTCCCTTGATCTCTATAGCAATAGATTCTCTGCTGTCCTCTATACTTTTTCAAGCCCAGCGATTAATTTTATGACTATTATTCTAAATTCTTGTTCCATTATATTGCTTAAATCCTTTTCGATCAATTCATTAGCTGTCGCTACTTCCTGGTATGTCTTTTGAGGAGAGTGCTTCCATTTCATCATTTTGGGTAGTCCCTGGGGTGATGCCAAACTGTAGGGCACTTCCCCTGTGCTGTCTGGAGTAACTTACGTTGGTGGGCGGGGCCACATTCAGGCCCAATATCTGCCCCCAGCCCACTGCTGGGACCACAGTGTAGCTAAAAGGTTTATAAGTTCGGTTATTTTTAAAGAACCAGCTCCTGGTTTCACTGATCTTTTTTTCTTTGAAAATAAACTTATATCTATTTCTACTCTAATCCTTCTTTCTACTGTTTTTAGGTTTTCCTTGTTCTTTTTCTAGCTCCCTCAGGTGTAAAGTTAGGTTGTTCATTTGAAATTTTTCATGCTTCCTGAGGTAGGCCTGTATTACTATAAATTTTCCTTTGAGAACCACTTTTGCTGCCACCCAAAGATTTTGCACCATTGTATTTTCATTTTAATCTGTCTCTATGTATTTTTTTTTTTTTACTTTCCTTTTGATTTCTTGGTTTACCCATTCATTGCTTAGTAGCATGTTTTTCTTTTTCAAGTTATTTATTTATTTTGAGAGTGGGGAAAGACAAAGAGGGAGGGAGAGAGAGAATCCCAAGCAGGCTCCATGATGTCAGCGCAGAGCCCAAAATGGGACTTGATCTCACTAACCATGAAATCATGAGCTGAGGCTAAATCAATAATCAGACACTTAACTTACTTGGGTACCCAGGTGCCTCCTAATAGCATGTTTTTAATCTCCATGTATTTGTGGTCTTCTCAGATTTTGTCCTGTGGTTGACTTCTTGTTTCATAGTGTTGTGATGAGAAACGATACATGGTGACTGTGATCTGTTTGAATTTGTTAAGACTTGCTTTGTGGCCTAATATGTGATCTATTCTGGAGAATGTTCCCTGTGTACTTGAAAAGAATGTGTATTCTGCTGTTTTAGGTGAAATGTTCTGAATATATCTGTTAAATCAATATGGTTGGATCTGTCATTCACAACCGCTATTTCATTTTAGATTTTCTGTTTGGATGATCTGTCCATTGATGTACGTGGGGTGTTAAAATTCCTTACTATTATTGTATTGATTAATTCCTTTATGTTTGTTATTAACTATTTTATGTATTTGGCTGTTCCCATATTTATGTACATAAATATTTTCAATTGTTTTATCTTCTTGTTGTTTTGTCTGTGTTATGATTATATAGTGTCCTTTTTTGTCTCCTGTTGCAGTCTTTGTTTAAAGTCCACTTTATCTGATGTAAGTATTGCTAGAACAGCTTTCTTTTCATATCCATTGCATGATAATGTTTCTCCATCTCCTCACTTTCAATATGTATGTGTCTTTAGGTCTGAAACAAGTTTGTTTTAGGCAGCATATAAATGTGTCTTTTTAAAAAATCCATTCTGTCACCCTATGTCTTTGTCTTTATTTTATTCTATTTTATTTAAACATTTATTTTTTTTTGAGAGAGTGAGAGGCAGCGAGAGAGGGAGAGAGAGAGAGTCCCAAGCAGGCCCTGTGCTGTCAGCACAGAGTCTGATGTGGGGCTCAAACTCACAAACTGTGAGATCATGACCTGAGCCAAAATCAAGAGGCAGACACTTAGCTGGTTGAGCCACCCAGGTGTCCCTGTCTTTGTTTTTAATGTTTATTTACTTACTTTGGAAAAGAGAGAATACACATGCATGTGTGTGCTTACAAGTGGGAGAGGGGAGGCTTGATCATGGGGTAGTTCTATTTTTAGTTTTTAAAGGAACGTCCATACTGTTCTCCAGAGTGGCTGCACCAGTATGCATTCTCACCAGCAGTACAAGAGGGTTCCCCTTTCTCCACATCCTCATCAACATCTGTTTTTTTTCCTGAGTTGTTACTTTTAGCCATTCTTACAGCTGTGAGGTAGTATCTCATTGTGGTTTTGATTTATATTTCCCTGATGATGAATGATGTTGAGCATCTTTTCATGTGTTTGTTCATCATCTGGATGTCTTTCTTGGAAAAGTGTCTATTCATGTCTTCTGCCCATTTCTTAACAGGACTATTTGTTTCTTGGTGTTGAGTTTGAGAAGTTCTTAATAGATTTTGGATACTAACCCTTTTTTCAGGTATGTCATTTGCAAATATCTTCTCCAATCCTGTAGGCTGCCTTTTGTGTGTGTGTGTGTGTGTGTGTGTGATTGTTTCCTTCACTGTGCAGAAGACTTTTATCTTGATGAAGTCCCAATAGTTCACATTTATTTTCATTTCCCTTGCCTTTGGTGACATGTGTATTAAGAAGTTGCTCTGGCTGCAGTCAAAGAGGTTACTGCCTGTGTTCTCTAGGATTTTGATGGTTTCCTGTCTCAAATTTAGAATTTAGAATTTATTTTTGTGCATGGTGTAAGAAAGAAAGTGGTCCAATTTCATTTTTCTGCATGTTGCTGTCCAGCTTTCCCAACACCACTTGTTGAAGCGACTGTCTTTTATACATTGCATATTCTTTGCTGTTTTGTCAAACATTAATTGACTATTTAGTTGTGGGTCCATTTTCTATTCTATTCTATCTGTTCTGTTGTTTTTTTTTAATGTTGATATTGATTTCTGCTCTAATTTTTCTTATTTCCCTTCTTCTGCTGTTTTTGGGCTTTAGTTGCTGTTGTTTTTCCAGCCCTTTTAGGTGTATGGTTAGGTTGTGTATTTGAGGCCTTTCTTCCTTCTTTAGGAAGGCCTGGATTGCTATATACTTCCCTCTTATGACTGCCTTTGCTACATCCCAGAGGTTTTGGAGTGTTGTGTATTCAATTTCATTGGCTTCCATGTACTTTTTACTTTCCTCTTTAATTTTTTGGTTAACCCATTCATTACTTAGTAGGTTGCTCTTTAATTTCCAAGTACTCATGGTATTTCCAACTTTTTTCTTGTGGTTACTTCAAGATTCATAGTGTTGTGGTCTGAAAATATGCACGGTATGATCTGAATCTTTTTGTACTTGTTGAGCGTTGATTTGTGACCCATATATGATCTAATCTGTAGAATGTAACATGTTCTTTCTTGACAAAAATGTGTATTCTGCTGTTTTAGGATGAAATACTCTGAATTTATCTGTTAAGTCCATCTGGTCCAGTTTGTCATTCATTGTTTCCTTGTTGATTTTCTGCTTAGATGATCTGTCCATTGTTGTAAGTGGGATGTTAAAATCCCCTATGATGGTATTATCAGTGAATTTCTTTATTTTTGTGATTAATTGATTTGTATATTTGGGTTTCTACCATGTTGGGGCATAAATGTTTACAGTTGCTAGATCTTGTTTTCCCCCTTTTTTCTATTGTTAGATCTTCTTGATAGATGCCTTAATTATGATATAATGCCTTTCTTGATCTCTTGTGACAGTCTTTGATTTATTGACTGATTTATTTTTAAATTTTAATAGTTTATTGTGAAGTTAGCTTACATATAGTGAATAAAGTGTAGTGTTGGCTTCAGGAGTAGATTTCTGTGATTCATCCCTTTAATAAAACCCAGTACTCATCCCAACGAGTGCCCTCCTCAATGCCCATCTCCCATTTCCCTTGCCCTCCAATTCCCCCACCACCATCTGTCCTGAGTTTGTTCTCTCTATTGAAGAGTCTCTTATGGTTTGCCTCCCTCTTTGTTCATAACTTAGTTTTCCTTCCCTTCCCCTATGGTCTTCCTTTAAGTTTCTCAAATTCCACATATAAGTGAAATCATATAATATCTGTCATTCTCTGACTGACTTCTTTGCTTAGCATGATACCATCCAGTTTCACCCACAATGTTGCAAGTGGCAAGATTTCATTCTTTTTTAATTCCATTGTATATTTATACATATACCACATCTTCTTCATCCATTCATCAGTTGATGGACATTTGGGCTCTTTCCATATTTTGCCTACTGTTGATAGCGTTGCTGTAAATGTTAGGGTACAATGTGCTCCTCTGAATCAGTATTCCTGTATCCTATGGATAAATTCCCAGTACTGCTATTGCTGGATTATACAGTTATTTTTTAAAACTTTATTTATTGTTTAATTTACATCCAAATTAGTTAGCATATGGTGCAACAATAATTTCAGGAGTAGATTCCTAAATGCCCCTTACCCATTTAGACCATTCCCCCCTACTACAACCCCTCCAGTAACCCTCGGTTTGTTCTCCATATTTAAGAGTCTCTTATGTTTTTCCCCCTCCCTGTTTTTATATTATTTTTGCTTCCCTTCCCTTATTTTCATCTGTTTTGTATCTTAAAGTCCTCATATGAATTAAGTCATATGATACTGGTCTTTCTCTGACTGACTAATTTCATTTAGCATAATACCCTCCAGTTCCATCCATGTAGTTGCAAATGGTAAGATTTCATTCTTTTTGATTGCCAAGTAATACTCCATTGTGTGTGTGTGTGTGTGTGTGTGTGTGTGTGTATCACATCTTCTTTATCCATTCATCCATCGATGCATTTGAGCTCTTTCCATATTTTGGCTATTGTTGATACTGCTGCTATAAACATGGGGGTGCATGTGTCTCTTTGAAACAGCACATCTGTATCCCTTGGATAAATGCCTAGTAGTGCCATTGCTGGGTTGTAGGGTAGTTCTATTTTTAGTTTTTTGAGGAACCTCCATACTGTTTTCCAGAATGGCTGCACCAGCTTGCATTCCCACCAACAATGCAAAAGAGATCTTCTTTCTCTGCATCCTCGCCAACAGCTGTTGTTGCCTGAGTTGTTAATGTTAGCCATTCTGACAGGTGTGAGGTGGTATCTTATTTTTCATGTGTTTGTTGGGCATCTGGATGTCTTCTTTGGAGAAGTGTCTATTCGTGTCTTTTGCCCATTACTTCACTGGATCATTTGTTTTTTGGGTGTTGAGTTTGGTAAGTTCTTTATAGATTTTGGATACTAACTTTCCTTCGCTGTGCAGAATCTTTTTATTTTGATGAGGTCCCAGTAGTTTATTTTTGCTTTTGTTTCCCTTGCCTCTGGAGATATCTTGAGTAAGAAGTTGCTGTGGCCAAGATCAAAGAGTTTTTACCTGCTTTCTCCTCGAGGATTTTGATGGCTTCGTATCTTACATTGAGGACTTTCATCCATTTTGAGTTTACTTTTGTGTATGGTGTAAGAAAGTGGTCCAGGTTCATTTTTCTGCATGTCGCTGTCCAGTTTTCCCAGCACCACTTGCTGAAGAGACTGTCTTTATTCCAATGGATATTCTTTCCTGCTTTGTCAAAGAGTAGTTGGCCATACGTTTGTGGGTCCATTTCTGGGTTCTCTATTCTGTTCTGTTGATCTGAGTGTTCTTGTGCCAGTACCATACTGTCTTGATGATTACAGCTTTGTAATACAGCTTGAAGTCCAGGATTGTGGTGCCTCCTGTTTTGGTTTTCTTTTTCAAGATTGCTTTGGCTATCCAGGGTCTTTTCTGGTTCCATACAAGTTTTAGGATTGTTTGTTCTAGCTCTGTGAAGAATGCTGGTGTTGTTTTGATAGGGATTACATTGAATATGTAGATTGCATTGAATATGTAGTATTGACATTTTAACAATATTTGTTCTTCCTATCCAGGAGCATGGAATCTTTTTCCTTTTTTGTGTGTCTTCTTCAATTTCTTTCATAAGGTTTCTATAGTTTTCAGTGTATAGATTTTTCACCTCTTTGATTAGATTTCTCCTAACCAAAGGTATTTTATGGTTTTTGGTTCAATTGTAAATGGGATTGATTCCTTGACTTCTCTTTCTGTTGCTTTATTGTTGATGTATAGGAATGCAACTGATTTCTGTGCATTCATTTTATATTCTGCAACTTTGCTAAATTCATGAATCAGTTCTAGCAGTTTTTTGGTGGAATCATCTGGGTGTTCCATATAGAATATCATGTCATCTGCAAAGAGTGAAAGTTTGAACTCCTTCTGGACAATTTGGATGCCTTTTATTTCTTTGTGTTGTCTGATTGTAGAGTCTAAGACTTCCAATACTGTGTTGAATAACAGTGGCGAGAGTGGACATCCCCTCTTGATCCTGACCTTAGGGGGAAAGCTGTCAGTTTTCTTCCATTGAGGATGGTTTTAGCATTGGTTTGTTCATGTATGGCTTTTATGATCTTGAGGTATGATACTTGTATTCCTACTTTCTTGAGGGTTTTTATCAAGAAAGGATGCTGTATTTTGTCAAATGTTTCTCTGCATCTATTGAGAGGATCATATGGTTCTTGTCCTTTCTTTTATTGATGTGATAAATCATGTCAATTGTTTTGTGGATATTGAACCAGCCCTGCATCCCAGGTATAAATCCCACTTAGTCATGGTGAATAATTTTTTTAATGTATTGTTGGATCCAGTTGGCTCATATCTTGTAGGGGATTTTTGCATCTGTGTTCATCAGGAAAATTGGTCTATAGTTCTTTTAGTGGAGTCTCTGTCTGGGTTTGGAATCAAGGTAGTGCTGGCTTTATAGAATGAGTTTGGAAGTTTTCCTTCCATTTCTCTCTTTTGGAATAGCTTCAAGAGAATAGGTGTTAACTCTTCTTTAATGTTTGGTATGGGGCACCTGGGTGACTCAGTCGGTTAAGCGTCCGACTTCAGCTCAGGTCATGATCTCACTGTCTGTGAGTTCAAGCCCCGTGTTGGGCTCTGTGTTGACAGCTCAGAGCCTGAATCCTACTTCAGATTCTGTGTCTCTCTTTGCCCCTCCCCTGGTCATGCTCTGTCTCTCTCTGTCTCAAAAATAAATAAAAACATTAAAAAAATGTTTGGTAGAATTTGCCTGCAAAGCCATCTGGCCCAGGATTCTTGTTTTTTGGGAGATTTTTGATTACTAATTCGACTTCCTTACTGGTTATGCGTCTGTTCAAATTTTCTATTTCTTCTTGTGTCAGTTTTGGTAGTGTATATGTTTCTAGGAATTTGTCCATATCTTCCATATTGCCCATTTTATTGGCATATAATTGCTCATAATATTCTCTTATTATGTTTATTTCTGGTGTGTTGGTTGTGATCTGTCCTCTTTCATTCTTGATTTTATTTATTTGGTCCTTTCCTTTTTGTTTTTGATCAAACTGGCTAGTGGTTGATCAATTTTGTTAATTCATTCAAAGAACTGGCTTCTGGTTTCATTGATTTGTTCTGTTTTTTGGCTTCAATAGCATTAATTTCTGCTCTAATCTTTATTATTTCCTGTCTTCTGCTGGTTTTGGGTTTCATTTGCAGTTCTTTTTCCAGCTCTTTGAGGCATAAGGTTAGGTTGTGTATCTGAGATCTTTCTTCCTTCTTTAGGAAGGCCTGGATTGCTATATACTTTCCTCTTAATACCGCATTTGCTGCTTCCCAGAGGTTTTGGGTTGTGGTGTTATCATTTTCATTGGCTTCCCATACTTTTTAATTTCCTCTTTAACTTCTTGGTTAGCCTAGTCATTCTTTAGTTGGATGGTCTTCAGTCTCCAAGTATTTGTTACCTTTCCAAATTTTTTTCTTGTGGTTGATTTTGAGTTTCATAGCATTGTGGTCTGAAAATATGCACAGTATGATCTCAGTCTTTTTGTACTTGCTGAAGGCTGATTTCTGTCCCAGTATGTGGTCTATTCTGGAGAACGTTCGATGTGCACTGGAGAAGAATGTATATTCTGCTGCTTTAGGATGAAATGTTCTGAATATATCTGTTAAGTCCATCTGGTCCAGTGTGGCATTCAAAGCCATCTTTCCTTGTTGATTTTATGCTTAGATGATCTGTCTGTTGCTGTTAGTTGGGTGTTTAAGTCCCCTACTATTATGGTATTACTATCAATGAGTTTATTTATGTTTGTGATTAATTGATTTATATATTTGGTTGCTCCCACATTTGACGTATGAATGGTTACAATTGATAGGTCTTCTTAGTGGATAGACCCCTTAATTATGATATAATGCCCTTCTGCATCTATTGATACAGTCTTTATTTTAAAGTCTAGATTGTCTGACATAAGCATGGCTACTCTGGCTTTCTTTTGTTGACCATTACCATGATAGATAGTTCTCCATCCCCTTACTTTCAATCTGAAGGTGTCTGTAGGTCTAAAGTGGGTCTCTTGTAAACAGTATATTGATGGATCTTGTTTTCTTATCCATTCTGTTACCCTATGTCTTTTGACTGGAGCGTTGAGTCCATTGACGTTTAGAGTGAGTACTGAAACATATGAATTTATTGCCATTATGTTGCTTGTAGAGTTGGAGTTTCTGGTAGTGTTCTCTGGTCATTTCTAATCTTTGTTGCTTTTGGTATGTATGTATGTATGTATGTATGTATGTATGTATATTCATCTTTTCTCCCCTCAGAAAGTCCCCCTTAAAATTTCTTGCAGGGTTGGTTAAGTGGTCACAAACTCCTTTAATTTTTTTTGGGGAAATTTTTATCTCTCCTATTTTGAATGACAGTCTTGCTGGATAAAGAATTCTTGGCTGCACATTTTTCTGATTCAGCACACTGAATATATCCTGCCACTCCTTTCTGACCTGCCAAGTTTCTGTTGATAGGTCTGCTGCAAACCTGATCTGTCTTCCCTTGTATGTTAGGGACTTTTTTCCCTTGCTGCTTTCATGATTCTCTTCTTGCCTGAGTATTTTGTGAATTTGACTATGATATACCTTGTCGATGGTCAGTTTTTGTTGAATCGAATGGGGGTCCTCTGTGCTTCCTGGATTTTGATGTCTGTGTCTTTCCCCAGGTTAGGAAAGTTTTCCACTATGATTTGCTCACATAACCCTTCTACCCCTATTTCTCTCTCTTCCTCTTCTGGGACCCCTATGATTCTGATGTTGTTCCTTTTTAATGAGTCACTGATTTCTCTAATTCTTAAATCATTCTCTTTTGCTTTGATCTCCCTCTTTTTTTCTGCTTCATTATTCTCGACAAGTTTGTCTTCTATATCACTGATTCTCTGTTTTGCCTCATCCATCTTGCTGCCAGGGCATCCATCCATGATTGCAGCTCATTATAGAATTTTTAATTTCATTCTGGCTATTTTTTACTTCTTTTTCACTGCAGAAAGGGATTCTGATTTATTTTTTACTCCAGATAATATTCTTATTATTGTGATTCTAAATTCTGGTTCAGACATCTTGCTTGTATCTGTGTTGGTTAAGTCCCTGGCTGTTGTTTCCTCATGCTTTTTCCTTTGGGGTGAATTCCTTCGTTTTTGTCATTTTGAAGGGAGAAAAGGAATTAATGAGGTAGAAAAGTTGAAATTAAAAAAATTAAAATAAAAAATATTATAATTAAAAATTAAACACACACACACACACACACACACACACACACACACACACAAACCAAATAGATGTTGCTAGATCCCAAGTGTGTTTTGGTCTGGATGTTGAAAGTGGTTTGACAGATTAGAGAAAAAAAGTGGGGGGGGAAGGAAATCATTTGAGAATTTGAAAAAATGAATACACTGAAGTAGACTAAAATGAGATGATTAGGGTAAAATAGTACTTGAAAAAATGTACACAAAAGTAAAGATTATAGTAGAAAATATTAAACAAAAATATTTTTAATAAAAGTTAAAAATAAATATGAATTTTTTCTTTTTATGTATTCAAGAAAAAATAAAAGAAATGAAAAAGAGAAAAAAAGATTTAAAAAATAAAGAAAAAAAGGAAATCGTTTGAAAATTTGAAAAAGTGAATACACTGTAGTAGACTAAAATAAAATGATGGAAGTAAAATAGAATTTGAAAAATTTACATGAAAGCAAAAATATAGTAAAAAAACTAAATAAAAAATATTTTTAATAGAAACTTAAAGTAAAAATGAAGTTTTTCTCTTCTGCATTCAAGAAAAAGAAAAGAAATGAGAAAGAGGAAAAAAGAAAGAAAGAAAGAAAAAGGAAATTGCTTGAAAATTTGAAAAGGTGAATACACTGAAGTAGACCAAAATAAAATGATGGAAGTAAAATAGAATTTGAAAATATTTACACAAAAGTAAAACACATAGTAAAAAAATTAAAGAAAAATATTTTTAATAAAAATTGAAAATAAAAATGAATTTTTTCTTTCTGTATTCAAGAAAAAGATAATTGTAAAAGAGAAAAAGAAAAAAGAAAGAAAATTGAATAGATGAACCTGCTATCAGATTGAAGTTGGACTGAAATTACTTTGTTTTCCCCTAGAAGTCAGAATATGAAGCGCTTTATAGTCCATAAACTAAGCTGACAGTGAGACTTGTGTTCTTGAAGAGCGAAGTTGGCCCAGTTGGGTGGGACTCAGTGTAACAGCTCCGCTCTCCACTAGATGGTGCTGCTAGCCTCCTGGGGTGGATTGTTGTTGGGCTCGTAGGTGCCTAGCGCATATGTGGGAGTGGTGAAAATGGCGCCACCCAGTGACCCAGTGTGTTCTCACTGATCAGCAATTGCCCACCCATCCTCTGTCTTCAGCTTTCATCCACTCCTTGCCTTTTCAGTCTCCGTGACCAAGCCCCAGGCAGTACCTCTCTCCAGAGTTGTGTCAGATGCGGCTGTTTTACCCGGCCCCTTACTTCTGAAGGACTGTGGTTTTGACCTGTTCTGCCCCTCTGTGGAAGGGTCTCACCGAGCAATGGCCAAATGAGCAATGGCCAAATGTTGGCTGCACCCAGGAACGCTTGCTGGACCCTGCTGCTGGTGACCAGAGACTGCAGCCAAGTACCAGCCCACCCCAGAAAAAATTCATGAGACAGTGTAGCAGCAGCATTTCAGGGATTGTGGAAAATCACCACACATCTGGCACCAGGCTTCACCCTTAAAGACCTTGTTCCAGCACCAGTGAATGTGGCCATTCTCTGGGGTCTGCTGGGACCAGGTGGCCTCAACAGTCTCTACCAAATGTCTTTCCAGCAGTGGAACTGCTTTTCCCAGTGTGACCCAAGAACCTCCTGGACCTCACTCTGCTCCTGGGGATTCACCCTTCCCACCAGAGCACCGCCAGGTATCAAGCTGCGGAGTTGCAGACTTTGTGCTCCCCTTTTTTACAGTCTTAATGGAATTTAAACCCTCTCCTTTCTCCTTTCTCCCTTTTTAGTTTAGTCCCTGCAGCTGTTTCCAATTTTTCACTTTCTCTCCAGCTGCTTTTGGGGAGGAGTGTTTTTCCCGTATTCTCCCCTCCTCCCCAGTCTCTGTCTTCTCTCCGCCCACAAAAGCGGTTCCCTTCCCTCAGCAGCTTTTCACTCCCCAAGTTCACCTCTCCATGCCGTGTACCTGCTGAATTCTGTGGTTCAGGTTGTGCAGATTGTTGTGTTAATCCTCCAATCAGTTTTCTAGGTGTGTAGGATGGTTTAGTGTTGGTCTGGCTGTATTTCAGTACACGAGACACACAAAAAACTTCCATGCTGTTCCACCATCTTGGCTCCTCTCAATATTTATTCTTCTTATCTTTGAACATGGAATGTCTTTCCATTTCTTGGTGTCATCTTCAATTTTTTTCATCAGTGCTTTATGGCTTTCAGAGTATAGGTCTTTCACCTCTTTGGTTAGGTTTATTTCTAGGTATCTTATTGTTTGGGGTGCAATTGTACATGGTAAATTGATTCCTTGCTTTCTCTTTCTGCTGCTTCATTATTGGTGTCTAGAAATGCAACAGATTTCTGTACATGATTTTGTATCCTGAAACTTTACTGAATTTGTGTGTGAGTTCTAGCAATTTTTTGGTGGGGTCTTTTGGGTTTTCTATGTAGAATATCAAATCATTTGCAAGTAGTGAAAGTTCCAACTACTTTCTTGCCAACTTGCATGCCTTTTATTTCTTTTTGTTGTTTGAGTGCCGTGGCAAGGACTTCCAGTACTATGCTAAATAACAGTGGTGAGAGTGGATATCCCCATCTTGTTCCTGACTGTAGGGCAAAATCTCTCATTTTTTCCCCATTGAGGAGGATACTAGCTGTGGATTTTTTTGTATACAGCCTTTACTGTGTTTAGGAATGTCTCTCCTCTACCTCTACTTTGTTGAGGGTTTTATCATCACTTGATGTTGTACTTTGTCAAATGCTTTTTTTTGCATCTATTGAAAGGATTATATGGCTCTTATCCTTTCTTTTATTCATGTGGTGTATCACATTGATTGATTGATTTGCAAATATTGAACCACCCTTCCAGCCCAAGAATAAATCCCACTTGATCATGGTGAATGACTTTTATTTTTATTATCATTAAAAAAAATTAATGTTTATTATTTTTGAGAGAGAGAGAGAGAGAGACAGAAAGCAAGCAGGGGAGGGGCAGATAGAGAGGGAGACACAGAATCTGAAGCAGGCTCCAGGCTCTGAGCCATCAGCTCAGATTCCAACGTGGGGCTTGAACTCATGAATGGTGAGATCATGACCTGAGCTAAAGTAGGACACTTAACCAACTGAACCACCCAGGCACCTCTCATAAATGTTTTTTAAAAATCTATTGGTGGATTTGGTTTGTTAGCATTGTATTGAGAATTTTTGTTTCCATGTTTATCAGGAATATTGGCCTGTAGTTTCCTTTTTTAGTGGATTCTTTATCTGGTTTTGGTATCAGGCTAATGTGAGTCTCAGAGAATGAATTTGGAAGTTTTCTTTCTTTTTCTGTTTTTTTGGAATAATTTGAGAATAGGTATTAAATCTTCTTAATTATTTCATAGAATTCATCTTGAAGCCCTCTGGCCCTGGCCTTTTGTTTTTGGAGAGCTTTTTGATTACTGATTCAATTAGTTTGCTGGTTATTTTTCTATTCAAATTTTCTATTTCTTCCTGTTTCAGTTTTGGTAGTTTACATGTTTCTAGGAATGTATTTATTTCTTCCCGGTTGTCCGATTTGTTGACATATAGTTTTTCATAATCTCTGATAATTATTCGTATTTCTGTGGTGTTTGTTGGTACTTATCTTCTGTTCATTTGTGATTTTTTTTTTGTCTGGGTCTTTCTCTTCTCTTTGATAAGTCTGAGTAGATGTTTATCAATTTTATTATTTTTTTCAAAGAACCAACTTCTGGTTTCATTGATCTGTTCTATCATGGATTTAGTTTTTATATCATTTATTTCTGCTCCAATCTTTATTACTTCCTTCCTCCTTCTGGCTTTAGGTTTTATTTATTGTTCTTTTTCAAGCTCCTTTAGGTACATGGTTAGGTTGTGTATTTGAGATTTTTCTTGCTTCTTGAGGTAGACCTGTATTGCTATCTACTCCCCTCATAGGACTGCTTTTGCTACATTCCAACATTTTGCATCATCGTGTTTTCATTTTCATTTGTTTCCATGTATTTTTAAAATTTCTTCTTAGATTTCTTCATGGAATCATTCTTTGTTTAGTAGCATGTTGTTTCACCTCTATGTTTGTGGTCTTTCCATTCTTTTTCTTGTGGTTGACTTCTAGTTTCACAGTGTTGTGGTCAGAAAATATGCATGGTATGATATCAATATTTTTATATTTGTTGAGACATGTTTAATGACCTAATATGTGATCTATTCTGGAGAATGCCCAATGTTCACTTGAAAAGAATGTGTATTCTGCTGTTTTAGGTTGAAATGTTCTGAATATATCTGTTAATATTTATGTACTTCCGTGTTGGGTTCATAAATATCTACAATTGTTAGATCTTTTGTTGGATTGTCCCCTTTATTATGCTATAGTGCCAACTTTTTGTCTCTTGATACAGACTTTGTTTAAAATCCAGTTTGTCCACTATAAGTATCACTACTCTGGCTCCCTTTTGACATCTATTTGTGTGATAAATATTTCTCCATCTCATCACATTCAATCTCCAGGTGTATTTCAGTCTAAAATGATTCTATTTTAGGCAGCATGTAGGTGAGTCTTGTTGTTTTTGTTTTTATCCATTCTGACATTTATCTTTTTTTAAAAATATTTTATTTATTTTTAAGACAGAGAGAGACAGAGCATGAGTGGGGATGGGGCAGAGAGAGAGGGAGACACAGAACCTGAAGCAGGCTCCAGGCTCCGAGCTGTCAGCACAGAGCCCGACGTGGGGCTTGAACTCACAAACTGTGAGATCATGACCTGAGCCGAAGTCAGACGCTCAACTGACAGAGCCACCCAGGCACCCCTGACATTTATCTTTTGATTGGAGTGTTTAGTCCATTTACAGTCAAGTTCATTATTGATAGATAGATATTTAGTGCCATTTTATTGCTTGTCTTGTCATTGTTACTGGAGATTTTCTCTTACCCTCTCTTGTATTTGTCTCTTTTCATCTCCCTTTTCCACTCAGAGTCTCCTTTAATATTTCTTGCAGGGCTGTCTTATCTTTTGGTATCAAGTTTTTATTTAAATTCCAGTTAGTTAACATACAGTGTAATATTGGTTTTAGGAGTAGAATTTAGTGATTCATCATTTACATATAATACCCAGTGTTCATCACAAGTGTCCTTTTTAATACCCATTACCTATTTGACAAATCCCGCACCCACCTCCCCTCTATCAACCCTCGGTTTGTTCTCTATAGTTGAGTCTCTTGTGGTTTGCATCCCTCTTTTTTCCCCCTTCCCCTATGTTCATCCGTTTTTTTTCCCCACGAAGTTTATTTTTATTGGGGCGCCTGGGTGCCTTAGTCAGTTAAGCGCAACTTTGGCTTAGGTCATGATCTCACAGTTAGTGGGTTCAAGCCCCACAATGGGCTCTGTGCTGATAGCATGGAACCTGGAGCCTGCTTCATGTTCTGTGTCTCCCTCACTCTCTGCCCCTCCCCCACTCATACTCTTTCTCTCTCTCTCAAAAATAAAACAAAACATTAAAATATTTTAAAGTTTATTTTTATTTATTTTGAGAGAGAGATAGAGAGTGAGTGAGGGAAGGGCAGAGAGAGAGAGAGTCAGAGTACAGAGCCTGACTGGGGGCTCAAACTCACAAACTGTGAGCTCATGACCTGAGCTGAAATCAAGAGTCAGACACTTAACTGACTGAGCTACCCCAGCCTCCCATTTGTTTTGTTTCTTAAAAACCACAAATGAGTGAATTCATATGGCATTTGTCTTTCTCAGACTGACTTATTTCACTTAGCATAATGCACTCTAGCTCCATCCATGTCATTGAAAACGGCAAGGTTCCATTCTTTTTGATGGCTGAGTAATATTCCAGTGTGTGTGTGTGTGTGTGTGTGTGTGTGTGTGTGTGTACATATCACATCTTCTTCATCCATCTATCAGTTGATGGCCATTTGGTTCTTGCAGGGCTGTTTTAGTGGTCACAAACGCCCTTAATTTTTGTCTGCATGGGAAACCCTTTATGTCTCCCTCTATTCTGAATGATACCCTTGTTGGATAGAGTATTCTTGGCTATAAATTTTTCCCATTCAGCACTTTGAACATATCATGTCATTCCCTTTTGACTTGCCAAGTTTCTGTTGAGAAGTCTCCAGCTAGCCTTATCAGTTTTTCTTTGTAAGTTAAGGACTTCTTTTGCTACTTTAAAGATGTTTTCTTAAGATCATTATGTTTTGCAAATTTAATTACTATTTGTCTTGTTGTTGGCCTGCTTTTGTTGATTTTGATGGGGGTTCTCTGTGTCTTTTGGATCTGGATATCTATTTCCTTCTTCAGATTAGGGAAGTTTTCAGCTATTATTTCTTCAAATAAATTTTCTGCCCCCTTTCTCTCTCTTCTTCTGGCATTCCTATAACATGAATGTTATTACATTCGATGGAGTCACTGAATTCCCTAAATCTATTCTTGTATTGCATAAATCTTTCTCTCTTGTGTTCAACTTCATTAATTTCCATTCTTGTGTCTTCTATGTCACTAATTTGTTCCCCTGCTTCTTTTAGCTTGTTGTTCATTGCATCAAGCCTGCACTCTTCATCTCGGATTCATTCTTTTTTAATCCTTTTATCTCTGTGATAAGACCTCCCTGATGTTTTCTATTCTTTTCTCAATCCCAGTGAGTATCCTTATGATTGTTTAATTCTCCATCAGGCATGTTACTTATATCTGTTTCACTTAGATCTCTGACCATGGTCTTATCCTTTTATAAATTCCTCCATGTTGGTATTTTGTACAAGTCTCTGCCTTCTTCTCTGTGGTAGGAAAGCCAGCTATGTTTCCTGCTTCTGAAAGTAATGGCCTTATGAAGAGGAGGTTATGTAGTACCCTGGGCCTGGCATTTCAGGGAGTGTCTCTTGTGTGTTTTGGGTGTACTCTGCTCTTGTGCTTTGGATACTCAATCCTTTAGGCCGGTCATCTGCAGAAGTTCTCTTTCCCTGCAGAGGGCTGTGTTTGGTCCCTGGCCATATGTGGTGAGTTTTAACTAAGTGTTAAACTAAGAGTTAAACTAAATGGTGCTCTTTAAATGAGACCTGATACCACTTCCACTAGAACTGAGGCCAAGCAGAGCACTATGGCCAAGAGACATGGTGTGGGCAGAGGTTTGTGCTGGTATTCTGGCGGAGAGGCCCAGTGTGCTGGGACTGAGGCATGATTGACTGAGAAAGGCAGTCACACCAGAGTGGAGGGTGGGGGTGGAGTTTGCTGTAGGCAAATTTGGCAGTCAGTGTCCATGCTGTGCTGCTTTCAACAGGTGGCTCTGTGTTTATGCTGAGGGGTTGGGGAGGGAAATGGAGCCAGCCAGCTTTTTTTTTTTTTCCTTGAGAGGTGTCTCCATGGACACTACCTCTTAGATACATGCTTCAAGAAGAGCGAATAGTCTCCCCATTCTGTGCCCAAGTGTTTTTCTGATTGCTGTTTCCACACTGTTTGCTCCTGAGTTATTTGCCTGCATTCTCTCCAGAGCAGGTCTATCTTCAGGCTGTATTCCAGCTAAGCCCTCTCACCTTTAAAACTCCAGGCTTTAAGCTCCACTGGTTATAAGAACTCATGAAATTCAGCTCCTCTTGGTTTCTAAGTCAATGGCTTTGGGGAAATGCTCTCCTTGTGCCTTCCCCTGTGTGTTCCCTCCTGCCCCTCTCTCTCACTTTACTCTGTGACCATGTCTTCCTCCCTTCTGCAGCCCCAAGATCCATTTCTCCCTTGAACCAGGTCTCCACAATTCCTATATTCTTTGATGTGGCTTCTTCTCTCCCTTTAATTGTGGAGTTTGTCTGTCTTCAGGTTGATTTCTGCGATATTGAGAATGATTTGATAGTTACCTATTTGTGTCCATGGATGGAGGCAAACCTAGGGTCTCTTTAATCCACCACCATCTTCCCCAAGTCTCTCTCATATGGTTTTATTTTTAACTTTTGTGAAGAAACTCTATACTCTTTTTTTACATTGGTACACCAAATTACATTTCCACCAACACTGCACAAGGGTTCTCTTTTCTCTACATCCTTGCCAGCATTTGTTATTTCTTGTTTTTTGTTGTTGTTGTTGTTGTTTTTGGTAATAGCCATTTTAACAGGTATGAGCTGATAGCTAATAGTAGTTTTGACCCTCGTTTTCTCTGGACCTCAGCCTCACACTGCAGGAACATGACCTTGAAGGGTTTGAGAGGGAAGGAAAAAAGGATAAAGAATTAGATGAGGGATGTACAGAGCAAGGAGAGGATTGAGGATCAGGAACTAATGATCCAGCACCCACAAGACCTGAACTTTAGTGGTTCCTGAGAAAACAGGTAAGGGAGGCATGTTAGTATTGACTCTGAGCATATGGAAAGGTTAGGAGGCTAGTTAGTCCCCATGCTCTGTTTCTCTGGAAGCTTCTAGGATAGATGCCTCTCCAGCTTCTGGCATTTGTAGTGGTAAAATACCATGAAGAGTGTGTGCTCCCTTAATCTATTCCTGAGTAGAAGCAAAGCTGTGTATTGTCACACAACACAAATGTGAAAAACAGAGTATGTTTTTAAAAAATGTAACATAATTGTAATTCTCTGATATTTTCTTAAGGGGAGAAGTTTCTTCCATTCTTTGCCATGAAATTGACTTATATTAGGAAAGAATAATAATTTGTGTATAGTACTAAGGATCCTTCTGTACTACATTTACATCCGTGGATGTCCTTGTTACCTTTCACAATCCTGCAGCCCTCACCATTTCACCCTCTCCAGGCTTTCTCAGGACTCTATGGCTGCCTCCTTTTCCTGACAGACCTATCCATGGATCCAGCAAGGACTTTCAAACCAGACCCACCTGTGTAATTCTAACCTGAGGCACCAGAACCAGGTAATGCTGTGCCTGTGCAGAAGCCTGTCTGAGAAGCCACTAGGCCTGAAATAGACTTTCCTGTTCCCTCACAATGTCATTCAAGATTAGGCTTTCCAGAGGAAAGGTATTTGCATCTTACAGCACTGCCCAAGGGATCCATTCTAGACACTGACTTCTGCTCAGAAATGCAGGTGTTAACAGTTCTCTTTCATTTAGAAAATACTCAGCAAATGCCAATTATATGTCAGCCAGGCACTATTTTGGGCAATGAGGACTTATATATTTCCATTAAATTAAAAAAAAACATGACAAGATTCCAGCCTACTTGAATAATACAAACAGACAGTGAACCACTTAAAAACAAACACTTAGTATAATGCCAAGGATTGATAAGTATATGATCTAAAACAAAGCCAGGTGACAAGATTAATAGGGATGAGAATTTGTAATTTTAGCATTGTTGGTTTACAAGCGCCTCTGGAACTTCCCAGGTGTAATTGGAAACTGGCCCCCATACATGGTGGTGGGCAGGGAGAGACTTGCCCAGCCTACTCCAGATTGGTAATTGACAGGCTTAATAACCAAAGGAACTTACATATGAGGCTAGTTTAGGGTGACTGCAAAATGAAGAGATCTCAGCACCTACCCACCAAATCTTAAAAGTTTATATAAAGGGCCTGACTGGGTTCAGTCACATTTACCTTCCAGATGGTCTTAATACAACATTATCTTAAGGTTATGTATGTCTTTGGGACAGCCTCTGGGAGCAGAGAAGGCAAGTAAAATGCATATTCCAAGGAGAGGGACTGAGGGTAAAGAGTCTTCAGTTGCTGGGCTCCATCTCACATGTGAGCTGGCAGTCACATCTTCTCCATGACCTCCCCAATAATACATCCTTCATGACAAACTATTACAATCTTATATGCCCTGAGAAGTCAGCAAGGTGTTTCATTAGCATGGAGGTGGCTCTTTTGGCAGCTGGGTGCATCAGAGGCAGATGACACAGCAACAGCACAGGCTCATGTAAGAGAAAACACAGATTAAGACAATGATTTCCCATATCAGTGAGAATTTATCCACCTAAATGCCCATGATATGAACCATTGATTTATTAAGTCTTCTAGACTGGGAGTCACATCACTCAGGTTGTTCACTTGTGTTCTTGTGTAAATTAATAAGATTATACATTAGTAGAGTCACCAGGTATGAAACAACAGCATTCTTTTTGGATAATGGCACAGATGCCTTCTTGCAAAGAAGTAATAATGTCCAAGACCATCTTATTTTGGAGGACCACTTTTATTAAAGACATTTCAGTGTTCAGTAAGAACAGGCTTTGTTGACTATTATTTAAAGTTTGCTGGACAAAGTTAGTAAGGCATTTACGTGTGCTATAATATACTCCAGGCCAATGGAGGGGAAAAAGACAGTGGCCAAATAACTATTACCAGTGGTAAACATAACATACCCACATAGCATTTAGGAGAGCAAAGTTGGCAGTTTTAGGAACTTAACGTGTTTGTACATACCATACACGCTGTCCAGTGGAGGACATAAAGAGTTGTCAGGCATAAAGAGACGGACTGTCAGTAGGATATGCCAGACTAAAACTCTTTTTTTCTTCCCTCTTTCAATGGTACATGTTCCATTCCATGTATAGTGCATTTCACCAGGTCCAGCTTGCAGCAGGACAGTGCGATCCAGGGTAGAATGAGTAATTCCCCCTCACCAGGGATGCTTCATAACTTACCCATCCTGGTGGAATGTCCCATAGCAAATTCCAGTAGATAATTTCTTTTACAGCTGTGATGGAGCTAGGTATTCTCAGTAACATATCATCCACAGTAAGAGCCAGGGCAATGGTTGTTCCCAAGGCTTCCATACCTTTATGGTATTGGATGCCTATGGCAATAGACCATATTAGTTGATAATTCAAATGTATTAAAGCCTGACACAGTACTTTAGTGCATTTAGCCAAGATGGTTTCAGTAGTTAATAATTCAATCTGCTGCTTTAATATTCCATTTTTTTCTACCAACCCTCTGCTTGCAGATTATAGGAATGATGGAACTTCCAACAAATGTAATGTTCTTTTGCCCAATCTTTCATATTATGACCTTTGAAATATGACCCTTGATCACTGTCTAGTTGATAAAGGTATCCAGACATGGTGCTCAGCTTTTTAAGCCTCCTAATGATGGCAGCCTAGTTTACATGGTAACAAGGGAAAACTTGGGTTAATTCAGACTCAGTGTTCATACAAACCAGGGTATATTTAGGACCCTCACTCAGAGGGAGGAGGCAAGTATAATCAATTTGCCAATCCCTTACTGATTGGGAACTTTGGTGGATGGCCCCAGACTCCTTTGGCAAAGTCTTGGGCATTGTTTAGAACATACAGGACATGATATTACTACATTAACCAAGTCATAGTAATTCAAGACCAATCTGGCACCCTTGGCAGTATGCCATCCCACCAAGGCACTGCAATGATCTTTCCTTCTGTACACCCAATCTTCTGATCTACTTAAGATTCAGTTATTAGGGCTTACATCCAAGCTAAGGGCATCAGCTTCCTCGTTGCAGGGGTGTCAGTGCCTTATGAGCTGAGATATGAAAAGCAGTGAGAACTGTCTCAGCTCTTGTGGATGAACCAAAATGTCTTTCTATATATCCTGACCACACAAGGGTTTATTCATGATTTTACATCCCTCAGTTTCCCATTGCCATTCTAATCTCTTTAGAACAGCCCAACTGTTAGTGCAAAGGGTTAATGACCAGGGTTCATGACCAGTCAAACCACTTTGGGTTCAGCCCATTGACTTGCTATAAATTACTCCTTCTTGAGAGGTTCTAACTGGAGAAGCACTGTGTACACTGCTAGGAGCTGTTGCTTTATGGAGTATATTGTGTTTTTGCTCCCTTCCAGAGCTAGGACAAAAATCCTAGGGACATTATTCCCTTTTTTGTTTTTGCCACAGTATCTGATGCATACCTTCTCAAGTTACAAGCTCATTTAACTCAAAAGATAACCCTGCATGGGAGATGCCTATATTTTCTATTTGCTTCATTTTTCTATTTGTTTTCTCAAAGATGACTCACTACTCTGACCCCCATTCCTACACGTGTCCTTTCTTTAACAGGCAGTATAAGAGATTGAGACACTGTGCCAAGTAGGGAATAAAATTCCTTAAAACCCCTAAATCCCCACCAAAGGCTTGCACCTCATTCACATTCTTAGGGATTGGGTGAACTTGCATCTTATCAATCACAATTTCTGGACAATGTGAATCATTTTTTTTTCTTTTTTAATTTTTTAACTCATTTAAAAAAAACTTATATCCTAGTTAGCCTATAGTGCAACAATGATTTCAGGAGTAAATTACTTGATGCCCCTTACCCATTTAGCCCATCCCCCCCTCCCACACCCCCTCCAGTAACCCTCGGTTTGTTCTCCATATTTAAGAGTCTCTTATGTTTTGTCCCCCTCCCTGTTTTCATATTATTTTTGCTTCCCTTCCCTTATGTTCATCTGTTCTGTGTCTTAAAGTCCTCATATGAGTTAAGTCATATGATATTTGACTTTCTCTGACTAATTTCGCTTAGCCTAATACCCTCTAGTTCCATCCACGTAGTTGCAAATGGCAAGATTTCATTCTTTTTGATTGCTGTGTAATGCTCCATTGTATATATGTACCACATCTTCTTTATCCATTCATCCATCGATGGATATTTGGGCTCTTTCAGTAAACATTGCTATAAACATTGGGGTGCATGTGCCCCTTCAAAACAGCATCCTCGTATCCCTTGGATAAATACCTAGTAGTGCAATTGCTAGGTGGTAGGGTAGTCCTATTTTTAACTATCTGAGGAACCGCCATACTGTTTTCCAGAGTGGATGCACCAGCTTGAATTCCCACCAACAATGCAAAAGAGATCCTCTTTCTCCACATCCTCCCCAACATCTGTTGTTGCCTGAGTTGTTAATGTTAGCCATTCTGACAGGTGTGAGGTGGTGTCTCATTGTGGTTTTGATTTGTATTTTCCTGATGATGAGTGATGTGGAGCATTTTTTCATGTGTTGGTTGGGCATCTGGATGTCTTCTTTGGAGAAGTGTCTATTCATGTCTTTTTCCCATTTCTTCGCTGAATTATTTGTGTTTTGGGTGTTGAGTTTGGTAAGTTCTTTATAGATTTTGGATACTAACCGTTTATCTGATATGTCATTTGCAAATATCTTCTCCCATTCTTTTGGTTGCCTTTCAGTTTTGCTGATTGTTTCCTTCGCTGTGCAGAAGCTTTTTATTTTAATGAGGTCCCAATGGTTCATTTTTACTTTTGTTTCTTTTGCCTCTGGAGATGTCTTGAGTAAGAAGTTGCTGTGGCCAAGATCAAAGAGTTTTTTGCTGCTTTCTCCTCGAGGATTTTGATGGCTTCCTGTTTTACATTGAGGTCTTTCATCCATTTTGAGTTTATTTTTGTGTGTGGTGTAAAAAAGAGGTCCAGGCTCATTTTTTGCATGTCGCTGTCCAGTTTTCCCAGCACTACTTGCTGAAGAGATTGTCTTTATTCCACTGAATATTCTTTCCTGCATTTGTCAAAGATTAGATGGCCATATGTTTGTGGGTCCATTTCTGGGTTCTCTATTTTGTTCCATTGGTCTGAGTGCCTGTTCTTGTGCCAGTATCATACTGTCTTGATGATTACAGCTTTGTAATACAGCTTGAAGTCCAGGATTGTGGTGGCTCCTGTTTTGGTTTTCATTTTCAAGATTGCTTTGGCTATCCAGGGTCTTTTCTGGTTCCATACAAGTTTTAGGATTTTTTGTTCTAGCTCTGTGAAGAATGCTGGTGTTATTTTGATAGGGATTGCACGGAATATGTAGATTGCTTTGGGTAGTATTGACATTTTAACAATATTTGTTCTTCCTATCCAGGAGCATGGAATCTTTTTCCATTTTTTGTGTCTTCTTCAATTTCTTTCATAAGGTTTCTATAGTTTTCAGTGTATAGATTTTTCACTTTTTTGGTTAGATTTATTCCCAAGTATTTTACGGTTTTTGGTGCAATTGTAAATGGGATCGATTCCTTGATTTCTCTTTCTGTTCCTTCATTGTTGGTTTATAGGAATGCAACTGATTTCTGTGCATTGATTTTATATCCTGCAACTTTTCTGAGTTCATGAATCAGTTCTAGAACTTTTTTGGTGGAATCTTTTGGGTTTTCCATATAGAGTATCCTGTCATCTGCGAAGAGTGGAAGTTTGACCACCTCTTGGCCGATCTGGATGCCTTTATTTGTTTGTGTTTTCTGATTGCAGAGGCTAAGACTTCCAATACTATGTTGAATAGCAATGGTGGGAGTGGACATCCCTATCTTGTTCCTGACCTTAGGGGGAAAGCTTTCAGTTTTCCCCCATTGAGAATTGTTTTAGCATTGGTTTGTTCATGTATGGCTTTTATGATCTCGAGGTATGATACTTGTATTCCTACTTTCTTGAGGGTTTTTATCAAGAAAGGATGCTGTATTTTGTCAAATGCTTTCTCTGCATCTATTGAGAGGATTATATGGTTCTTGTCCTTTCTTTTATTGATGTGATAAATCATGTTAATTGTTTTGTGGATATTGAACCAGCCCTGCATCCCAGGTATATATCCCACTTAGTCATGGTGAACAATTTTTTAAATGTATTGTCGGATCCGGTTGGCTCATATCTTGTTGGGGATTTTTGCATCTGTGTCCATCAGGGAAATTGGTCTATAGTTCTCTTTTTAGTGGAGTCTCTGTCTGGGTTTGGAATCAAGGTAATGCTGGCTTCATAGAGTTTGGAAGTTTTCCTTCCATTTCTATTTTTTGGAACAACTTTAAGACAACAGGTGTTAACTCTTCCTTAAATGTTTTGTAGAATTCCCCTGGAAAGCCATCTGGCCCTGGACTCTAGTTTTTTGGAAGAATTTTAATTACTTATTCGATTTCTTTACTGGTTATGGGTCTGTTCAAATTTTCTATTTCTTGCTGTTTCAGTTTTGGCAGTGTATATGTTTCTAGGAATTTGCCCATTTCTTCCAGATTGCCCATTTTATTGGCATATAATTGCTCATAACATTCTCTTATTATTGTTTTTATTTCTGGTGTGTTGGTTGTGGTCTGTCTTCTTTCATTCTTGATTTTATTTATTTGGGTCCTTTCCTTTTTGTTTTTGATCAAACTGGCTAGTGGTTGATCAATTTTGTTAATTCTTTCAAAGAAGCAGCTTCTGGTTTCATTGATCTGTTCTACTGGTGGGTTTTTTTTGTTGTTTGTTTCAATAGCATTAATTTCTGCTCTAATCTTTATAATTTCCTGTCTTCTGCTGGTTTTGGGTTTTATTTGCTGTTCTTTTCCCAGGTCTTTAAGGTGTAATGTTAGGTTGTGTATCTGTCACGTTTCTTCCTTCTTGAGGAAGGCCTGGATTGGCATATACTTTCCTTTTATGACGCCTTTGTTGTGACCCAGAGGTTTTGGGTGGTGGTGTTATCATTTTCATTGGCTTCCATATACTTTTTAGTTTCCACTTTAACTTCTTGGTTATTCCATTCATTCTTTAGTAGGATGTTCTTTAGTATCCAGGTGTTTGTTACCTTTCTGAATTTTTTCTTGTGGTTGATTTCGAGTTTCATAGCATTGTGGTCTGAAAATATGCACGGTATGATTTTTATACTTGTTGAGGGCTGATTTGTTGGGACAGTGTGAATTTTAATTGACTTAATGACTTCCAAAACTGATGGTTTGCCTGGGCCTTGAATTGTCTGTGGGTTCACCTTTCATCTACTTTCTCCCAGATACTCCAGCAAAGTCTGAAAAGTGTCCTGCAGCAGAGGCAAGTCTTTGGATGTTAGCATCATATCTTGATGTAATGGTCCTATTTTACTGATGTGAGGAAGGAAAACAGGGACAGGTCTCAGGTTACCATCTCATGATATATTGTGAGGCTATGCAGGTAGCTTTGGTGAAGCACATGATAGGTTCATTATTATCCCTCCCACAAGAAGGCAAATTGATCTCTGTAATCAGAAACATATCCAAGTCTTTTCCATGAATCTCTTTGAAGTTCAGGCACTTTTACAAGAACACTTTTTCTTTTCTTTCCTTGTTCCTTTCCTTTCATTACCTTTCCTGTTTCTTTCTTTCTTTCTTTCTTTCTTTCTTTCTTTCTTTCTTTCTATCTTTCTTTCTTTCTTTTTCTTCTTCTTCTTCTTCTTCTTCTTCCTTCCTTCCTTCCTTCCTTCCTTGCTAAAGCATCAGAATGAAAAAATAGTTGTCTGCAAATGACAGAAGACTTTAAAATATCCATGGTTAAAGAACTGGTGAAAGTTCATTATAACTCAGTTGAGCAGATAATTTGGGTATTTCTGTGACATATGTTTTTAAACTATGACTGTAAACATTATTCCAGGATATATCAGATTTGAAATATACACTAAAGAAAGTTTAGCATCACTTAGTATTTGTTAATGCTTCCCATAAAATGGAACATATGCAAAAAGTTAAACACAGTTTAAAAAACTGAGTTCTTTTAATAGAGAAGATTCAATATTCTTAATCAAAGATATGATAAAGACTAAACACAGAATCTTTGTTTTCTAGGTAGATTGCATTAAAGGTAAATAAAAATATTTGTTTACAATTTCCTATTAAGAAAAGACTAATATCTAAGAAACTTTTGTCCTTTCAACTGAAAATCATATTCTTTTAAAAAAATTTTTAATGTTCATTTATTTTTGAGAGTGAGAGAGAGACAGAGCACAAGTAGGAGAAGGGCAGAGAGAGAGACACACACAGAATCTGAAGCAGACTCCAGGCTCTGAGCTGTCAGTACAGAGCCTGATGTGGGGCTCAAACCCACGAACTGTGAGATCAACACCTATGCACGTGAGGGGGCCTATGCATGTGTGGGGACAGTAAGTATATGGAAAATATCTGGACCTTCTCCTTAATTTTGTTATGAGTGGTAAACTACTCTAAAAAATAGGTTGAGAGAGAGGGGGAGAGAGAATATCAGGCAAAGGGTACAACAAACCAAAGTACTTCGAGTGGTACTGGCTTGATGAGTTCAAAGAATAGAAAGGAGGCCAATATGTTGGGAGTCTATTTAGTGAAGGACAGGGAAATAGTGGATAAAAAGTAGTGGTAAGGTTATGTAAAACTTTATAAGAAGCAAAAAGAAGTTACAGGTTACAGGTTATAGGTTATGGTAAGAAGTTACATGTGTTTCTTTGTTTCTTTGTTTGATGAGAGGCTGTGCCAAATCCAGTTGTAGAAATAAACAAAGACCATTCACGATATCAGAGTCAACAGAGCTTGCTATAGCAAGAGAATCAGCCACTATCTCTTGTATTTGTCAGAGACTCAAAGGCAAGCAGGGAAGTGGGAAAGCTTTATAGTGGAAAAAAAGGAAAAGGTTCAGACATACTCTGATTGGAGGTCTTTGGCATGGGGAAACTGGAGGCAGAGTAACTATGAGAGGGGAATCTTATGTGACAGAGTTGGAGAGTATATTCAGTGCTCTCTGGTTGGTCATAAGTCAGAAGATGGCAAAAAATATAGGAAAGTTGATAGTCATTGGCCAGGTTTTCACCATTATAAGTCAGTTGCTGTAGACAGAGATTGTAGTTTGGATTCCTGGAGTATTGTAGATTAGAGTTGTATTATATATTCTCTGTTTATGTTAGATTGTTTATTCAGTCTCTCACAGTTTATGTGCCTTCCTGTATTTTCTCAGCAATGGTTTTCTGCTTGAAGCTAATGGAAGCATTTCAGAAAGATATTCTAGTACCACCTGAATTCTTATAGGCCATAGAAGAGAGATTTTAATATTCCCCAGAGGAAGATTCTTTGGGATCTATTACTGGTTTCAGGGTATCACAGGGGCCACACCATTGTGATGCACTGACTACTTATCCAAGCACTGGCCTATTGTTCCAAGTCTTCCATATTGCTCATTGGCATGACCCAACAATATTCTGTCTCCCACTTCCTAGATAGGCTTCCTTGATGTTTTGTGTGAAAAGTGTTGTGAAAACACTGGGCATCTCTACATGTGCACCAGTTTTCCAGGAGACTTGCAAGGCTGTGGGTGAGATGCTGGGGCACAGCACTGTATGAGCACTGATTCATGCTGTGGATACTGCTGCATTTCTCTTGGGAACTTATCCCATGGTTGTAACAGCACTCCAGCTTGTCTTAAGCATTAACTTTCTTCAAGTTAACACACTCCTTGCTTGCTGACCTAAGGCCCTTAATTTGTAGCACAACTAATTTACTTTCTTTGAGATTTACAGACCATTGGCCTTGGGGAATGAAGGGCCAGAACTTTCCCAGGTCACAGAGGCCAGCAAGTCTGTTTGAAGCCACCTTGGCTTTCTGATAAGCTCAGCAATCTTTTAGCAAAATGTTTTTCTTTTTTAAGGTCACACAAATGAATTTTCTGACCCCCCTTTGCCCATCTGTAGACTTTGCACTCCTTTACAGAAAGAATAAGATATTCTTGCACAACCCCCAGGTGCCAAGGACCAGGCATTCTTGTACAACCCCTATCCTGGGCACTAAAGAACTAGACCTTCTTACACAACATTTGAGCATAAGGATAACTTGGTAGCTGGTATAATCAAGTCTGTATGTAATTGAGAAATGTCATAGACCACTGCACTCCTTTAACTGTTTAAACCCTTAAAAATCTTTGGGCCAGGTAGAACCAGAGTTGGCTTTTGGACAAAAGCCTGCCTTCTCTCCAGGTTGTCAGCCTCCTGAATAAGGCTCATATTCCTTTGCAATCAAAACTTGTCTCCCGAGTGTTGGCCTTTTGAAAGATAGGCAGCCAAACTTGGGTTCAGTAACATGGTGGCCTGTAAGTAATGTGAGAAGCAACCAGCAAATGTGAGGAGTTGAAGCTCCAATGAGTGAACCTTAACCAGGAAAATATAAGAAAAAGGGAAGAGGTCATATATCAGTTCTCTATTTCTTTCCACTCTCATGAACTTTTGTGAAATGCAATAATTTATAAATCATCTAGTTTATCTGGAAATTTGCCATAATATGGAATAAAAATGATTTTACTGAATTGGAATGTGAGACTCAGCTGGCCATTTTGGGGTACTATGCCACTGAGCCCAGAGGCAAAAGAGAGAGGGAGAGAGAGAGAGGATTAATTTAATGAGTAGGGTGATTGATCTAGATTACCAAGAAGAAATTGGATTGTTGCTATACAATACAAAAAGGACTATATATGCAACCTGGAATTCTCTTAAAGTGCTTCTTAGTACTTTCATGGTCAAGAGTGAAGTGCAGCAACCAAGAGGGAGACGAAAAAAAAAAAAAAAGAGGAAGACGAAGGAGGAGAAGAAGAAGAGGAGGAGGAGGAAAAGAATAAAGGCAAAAAAATAATCCAGTTAAGAAATGGGCAGAAAACATGAATAGACATTTTTTTCCAAAGAAGACATCCAGATGGCTAACAGACACATGAAAATGTGCTCAACGTCACTCATCATCAGGGAAATACAAATCAAAATCACAATGAGATACCACCTCACACCTGTCAGAATGGCTAAAATTGACAACTCAGGAAACAACAGATATTGATGAGGATGTGGAGAAAGGGGAACACTTTTGAACTTTTGGAGGGAATGCAAACAGGTGCAGCCACTCTGGAGAACAGAAAGTTCTCAAAAAGTTAAACATAAAACTACCCTAAGATCCAGCAATTGCACTACTAGGTATTTACCCAAAGGATACAAAAATACAGACTCGAAGGAATACATGCACCCCGATGTTTATAGCAGCATTATCAATATTGGCCAAACTATGGAGAGAGTCCAATGTTCATCGATTGATTGATGAATGACTAAAGAACATTGGCACACACACACACACACACACACACAATGGGCCATTAAATGAGCCATAAAAAAGAATGAAATCTTGCCATTTGCACTGACATAGCTGGAGTGTGTTGTGCTAAGTGAAATAAGTCAGTCAGAGAAAGGTAAATACCACAAGATTTCACTCAAATGTGGAATTTAAGAAACAAAATAGATTGACATACTGGAGGGAGGATAAGAGAGGGAAAAAACCATGAGAGATTCTTAACAATAGAGAACTGAGGGTTGATGGAGGGAGTTAGGTGGAGGATGGGTTAGATAGGTGATGGGTATTAATAAGGAGGGCACTGGTTATCATGAGCACTGGGTGTTGTATGTAATTGATGAAACACTGAGTTCTACTCCTGAAACCAATATTGCACTGTCTATTAACTAACTAGAATTTAAATAAAAGTTTGAAAAAGAAAAGAAAAAAGAGGCAAAACGATTGAGAACTCAAAGCTTTCAGGAATGAAGATTTGGGTTACTTAACCAGGTAAAGAACATAGAGCAACTCAGCTTCTGACAAAAAGCAAGAAAAATGTGGAAAGGGTTGAAGAATGAAGCAGTGAATATCAACTATGACCTCATGACCAATTACAGAATAAAAAGGACTGTAGTGTCTTTGCACATTTTTTCTTTGCTTGAAATATGTATGTTTATTTGTGTACAACAATAATTTTATTCTCTACCTTCCCCATTTTATTTTATATACAACTTGTTGGAGGTTAAAGCAACAATTTATTCATTAGGAAACTAAGTATTCAGTGTGACTGTGACTATATTTGAGAAGTAATGAATCTGAGCCAGCAATGGATACAGTTACTTTTGGAATTGTACATTTCCTCATTTTAGGGAAAGGCTAAGAACCTCTTCATTCGTAAGAAAGAAATATGTATCTTGTCAGATGACTATATGAAATTGTTTTGTTGATATGTAGGAGTTCAAACATATATTCAAGGGTGTGTATGAAAATTGAATAGTCAAAGGGATAGACTATGCTAGTTATCAATGTGTTTCCTCTCAACTCTGAGTTCACTCTTCATTTTCAGCACTGTGAAAATTTATATTGACCTTTTAAATATTTTTCCTTTTCCAGCCAGTGTATTAAGCTTTAGCAGTAGAAGGCACTGGAGAAGCATTGCAGAAGGAAGGGAAATTTGTTAAGAATTGCAGTTTTTAAAATTTCCTAAATATTTGGCTTAATTAAAGAAAACTGGTGAAAAAGACAAACAAATATAGAAATCCTGTGTTCATTAATTGGAAAACTTAATATTGTTAAGATGTAAATATTACTCAAAATGATCTCCAGATTCAAGTAATCCCTACCAAAATTTACACATATATTTCCAAATATAGAAAAATTTGTGCTAAAATTCATATAGAGTCTTCAGAGCCCTATAAAGGCAAAAAAAAAAATCTTAAAAATAGGAAAAGCTCAGAGATCTCACAGTTCTTGACCTCACAACTTATTACAAAGCTAAAGTAATCAAAGCAGCATGGCACTGGCATAAAGACAAACATATAGACCAATGAAATAGGATAGGGAAATAAACCCTCACATATATAATCAAATAATTTTCAACTACAGTCCTGAGAACTTTCAATAGGGGGAAAAAACAAACTTTTCAACAATTGTGTTGGGAAAATGGGGTACTCACATATCAGAGAATAAAGTTGCAATCTAACCTTCCATCATGTAGAAAAATTAATTAAAAAACATTTTTTAGATATATGAAATGTATTGTCAAATTAGTTTCCATACAACACCCAGTGCACGTTCCAAAAGATGCCCTCTTTAATACCCACACCCACCCTCTCCTCCCTCCCTCCCCCCATCAACCCTCAGTTTGTTCTCATTTTTTAAGGGTCTCTTATGTTTTGGCTCTCTCCCACTCTAACCTCTCTCTCTTTTTTTTTTCTTTCCCCTCCCTCATGGGTTCCTGTTAAGTTTCTCAGGATCCACCTAAGAGTGAAAACATATGGTATCTGTCTTTCTCTGTATGGCTTATTTCACTTAGCATAACACTCTCCAGTGCTGTCCATGTTGCCTCAAAGGGCCATATTTCATTCTTTCTCATTGCCACATAGTACTCCGTTGTGTATATAAACCACAATTTCTTTATCCATTCATCAGTTGATGCACATTTAGGCTCTTTCCATAATTTGGCTATTGTTGAAAGTGCTGCTATAAACACCGGGGTACAAGTGCCCCTATGCATCAGTACTCCTGTATCCCTTGGGTAAATTCCTAGCAGTGCTACTGCTGGGTCATAGGGTAGATCTATTTTTAATTTTTTGAGGAACCTCCACACTGTTTTCCAGAGTGGCTGCACCAATTTGCATTCCCACCAACACTGCAAGAGGGTTCCCATTTCTCCACATCCTCTCCAGCATGTAAAGTCTCCTGATTTGTTCATTTTGGCCACTCTGACTGGCGTGAGGAGATATCTGAGTGTGGTTTTGATTTGTATTTCCCTGATAAGGAGCGACGCTGAACATCTTTTCATGTGCCTGTTGGCCATCCGGATGTCTTCTTTAGAGAAGTGTCTATTCATGTTTTCTGCCCATTTCTTCACTGGGTTATTTGTTTTTCGGGTGTGGAGTTTGGTGAGCTCTTTATAGATTTTGGATACTAGCCCTTTGTCCGATATGTCATTTGCAAATATCTTTTCCCAATCCGTTGGTTGCCGTTTAGTTTTGTTGACTGTTTCCTTTGCAGTGCACAAGCTTTTTATCTTCATGAGGTTCTAATAGTTCATTTTTGCTTTTAATTCCCTTGCCTTTGGGGATGTGTCAAGTAAGAAATTGCTATGGCTGAGGTCAGAGAGGTCTTTTCCTGCTTTCTCCTCTAGGGTTTGGATGGTTTCCTGTCTCACATTCAGGTCCTTTATCCATTTTGAGTTTATTTTTGTGAATGGTGTGAGAAAGTGGTCTAGTTTCATTATTCTGCATGTTGCTGTCCAGTTCTCCCAGCACCGTTTGTTAAAGAGACTGTCTTTTTTCCATTGGATATTCTTTCCTGCTTTGTCAAAGATTAGTTGGCCATACTTTTGTGGGTCTAGTCCTGGGGTTTCTATTCTATTCCATTGGCCTATGTGTCTGTTTTTGTGCCAATACCATGCTGTCTTGATGATTATAGCTTTGTAGTAGAGGCTAAAGTCTGGGATTGTGATGCCTCCCGCTTTGGTCTTCTTCTTCAAAATTACTTTGGCTATTCGGGGTCTTTTGTGGTTCCATACAAATTTTAGGATTGCTTGTTCTAGCTTCGAGAAGAATGCTGGTGCAATTTTGATTGGGATTGCATTGAATGTGTAGATAGCTTTGGGTAGTATTGACATTTTGACAATATTTATTCTTCCAGTCCATGAGCATGGAATGTTTTTCCATTTCTTTATGTCTTCTTCAATTTCCTTCATAAGCTTTCTATAGTTTTCAGCATACAGATCTTTTACATTTTTGGTTAGGTTTATCCCTAGGTATTTTATGCTTCTTGGTGCAATTGTGAAAGGGATCAGTTTCTTTATTTGTCTTTCTGTTGCTTCATTGTTAGTGTATAAGAATTCAACTGATTTCTGTATATTAATTTTGTATCCTGCCATTTTGCTGAACCCATGTATCAGTTCTAGCAGACTTTTGGTGGAGTCTATTGGGTTTTCCATGTATAATATCATGTCATCTGCAAAAAGTGAAAGCTTGACTTCATCTTTGCCAATTTTGATGCCTTTGATTTCCTTTTGTTGTCTGATTGCTGATGCTAGAACTTCCAACACTATGTTAAACAACAGCGGTGAGAGTGGACATCCCTGTTGTGTTCCTGATCTTAGGGAAAAAGCTCTCAGTTTTTCCCCATTGAGGATGATGTTAGCTGTGGGCTTTACATAAATGACTTTTATGATGTTTAAGTATGTTCCTTCTATCCCGACTTTCTTGAGGGTTTTTATTAAGAAACGATGCTGAATTTTGTCAAATGCTTTTTCTGCATCGATTGACAGGATCATATGGTTCTTTTATTTACTTTTATTAATGTGATGTGTCACATTGATTGATTTGCGAATGTTGAACCAGCCCTGCATCCCAGGAATGAATCCCACTTGATCATGGTGAATAATTCTTTTTTTATGCTGTTGAATTTGATTTGCTAGTATCTTATTGAGAATTTTTTGCATCCATATTCATCAGGGATATTGGCCTGTTGTTCTCTTTCTTTACTGGGTCTCTGTCTGGTTTAGGAATCAAAGTAATACTGGCTTCATAGAATGAGTCTGGAGTTTTCCTTCCCTTTCTATTTCTTGGAATATCTTGAGAAGGATAGGTATTATCTCTGCTTTAAATGTCTGGTAGATTAGAGGAGAAAGCAGGAAAAGACCTCTCTGACCTCAGCTGTAGCAATTTCTTACTCGACACATCCCCAAAGGCAAGGGAATTAAAAGCAAAAGTGAACTATTGGGACCTTATGAAGATAAAAAGCTTCTGCACAGCAAAGGAAACAACCAACAAAACTAAAGGCAACGAACGGAATGGGAAAAGATATTTGCAAATGACATATCGGACAAAGGGCTAGTATCCAAAATCTATAAAGAGCTCACCAAACTCCACACCCGAAAAACAAATAACCCAGTGAAGAAATGGACAGAAAACATGAATAGACACTTCTCTAAAGAAGACATCCGGATGGCCAACAGGCACATGAAAAGATGTTCAGCGTCGCTCCTTATCAGGGAAATACAAATCAAAACCACACTCAGGTATCACCTCACGCCAGTCAGAGTGGCCAAAATGAACAAATCAGGAGACTATAGATGCTGGAGAGGATGTGGAGAAATGGGAACCCTCTTGCAGTGTTGGTGGGAATGCAAATTGATGCAGCCGCTCTGGAAAGCAGTGTGGAGGTTCCTCAGAAAATGAAAAATAGACCTACCCTATGACCCAGCAGTAGCACTGCTAGGAATTTATCCAAGGGATACAGGAGTACTGATGCATAGGGGCACTTGTACCCAATGTTCATAGCAGCACTCTCAACAATAGCCAAATTATGGAAAGAGCCTAAATGTCCATCAACTGATGAATGGATAAAGAAATTGTGGTTTATATACACAATGGAATACTACGTGGCAATGAGAAAAGATGAGATATGGCCTTTTGTAGCAACGTGGATGGAACTGGAGAGTGTTATGCTAAGTGAAATAAGCCATACAGAGAAAGACAGATACCATATGTTTTCACTCTTAGGTGGATCCTGAGAAACTTAACAGGAACCCATGGGGGAGGGGAAGGAAAAAAAAAAAAGAAGAGGTTAGAGTGGGAGGGAGCCAAAGCATAAGAGACTCTTAAAAACTGAGAACAAACTGAGGGTTGATGGTGGGTGGGAGGGAGGAGAGGGTGGGTGATGGGTATTGAGGAGGGCACCTTTTGGGATGAGCACTGGGTGTTGTATGGAAACCAATTTGACAATAAATTTCATATATTAAAAATAAATAAATAAATGTCTGGTAGAATTCCCCTGGGAAGCCATCTGGTCCTGGACTCTTATTTGTTGGGAGATTTTTGATAACTGATTTAATTTCTTCGGTGGTTATGGGTCTGTTCAAGCTTTCTATTTCCTCCTGATTGAGTTTTGGAAGTGTGTGGGTGTTTAGGAATTTGTGCATTTCTTCCAGGTTGTCCAGTTTTTTGGCATGTAATTTTTCATAGTATTCCCTGATAATTGCTTGTATTTCTGAGGGATTGGTTGTAATAATTCCATTTTCACTCATGATTTTATCTATTTGTGTCCTCTCCCTTTTCTTTTTGAGAAGCCTGGCTAGAGGTTTATCAATTTTGTTTATTTTTTCAAAAAACCAACTCTTGGTTTCATTGATCTGCTTTACAGTTTTTTTTAGATTCTATATTGTTTATTTCTGTTCTAATCTCTATTATTTCTCCTCTTCTTCTGGGTTTGGGGTATCTTTGCTGTTCTGCTCCAATTTCCTTTAGGTGTGCTGTTAGATTTTGTATTGGGAATTTTCTTGTTTCTTGAGATAGGCCTGGATTGCAATGTATTTTCCTCTCAGGACTGCCTTCACTGCATCCCAAAGCGTTTGGATTATTGTATTTTCATTTTCATTTGTTTCCATATATTTTTAAATTTCTTCTCTAATTGCCTGGTTGACTCATTCATTCTTTAGTAGGGTGTTCTTTAACCTCCATGTTTTTGTAGGTTTTCCAGACTTTTTCCTGTGGTTGATTTCAAGCTTCATAGCATTGTAGCCTGAAAGTATGCATGGTATGATCTCAATTCTTGTATACTTATGAAGGGCCGTTTTGTGACCCAGTATGTCATCTATCTTGGAGATGGTTCCATGTGCACTCGAGAAGAAAGTATATTGTGTTGCTTTGGGATGCAGAGTTCTAAATATATCTGTCAAGTCCATCTGATCCAATGTCTCATTCAGAGCCCTTGTTTCTTTATTGACTGTGTGTCTAGATGATCTATCCATTGCTATGAGTGGGGTGTTAAAGTCACTGCAATTACCACATTCTTATCAATAAGGTTGCTTATGTGTGTGAGGAATTGTTTTATATATCTGGGGGCTCCCGTATTCAGTGCATAGACATTTATAATTGTTAGCTCTTCCTGATGGATAGACCTTGTAATTATTACATAATGCCCTTCTTCATCTCTTGTTACAGCCTTTAATTTAAAGTCTAGTTTGTGTGATATAAGTATGGCTACTCCAGCTCTCTTTTGACTTCCAGTAGCATGATAAATAGTTCTCCATCCCCTCACTTTCAATCTGAAGGTGTCCTCAAGTCTAAAATGAGTCTCTTGTAGACAGAAAATAGATGGGTCTTGTTTTTTTTTTATCCATTCTGATACCCTGTGTCTTTTGGTTGGTGCATTTAGTCCATTTTCGTTCAGTGTTATTATAGATAGATATGAGTTTAGAGTCATTGTGATGTCTGTAGGTTTCATGCTTGTAGCGATGTCTCTGGTACTTTGTCTCACAGGATCCCCCTTAGGATCTCTTGTAGGGCTGGTTTAGTGGTGATGGATTCCTTCAGTTTTTGTATGTTTGGGAAGACTTTTATCTCTCCTTCTATTCTAAATGACAGATTTGCTGGATAAAGGATTCTAGGCTGCATTTTTTTTTCTGTTCACCACATTGAAGATTTCCTGCCATTCCTTTCTGGCCTACCAAGTTTCAGTAGAGAGATCCGTCATGAGTCTTAGTGGTCTCCCTTTATATGTTAGAGCACGTTTATCCCTAGCTGCTTTCAGAATTTTCTCTTTATCGCTGTATTTTGCCAGTTTCACTATGACATGTCTCACAGAAGATCGATTCAAGTTATGTCTGAAGGGGGTTCTCTGTGCCTTTTGGATTTCAATGTCTTTTTCCTTTCCCAGATCCGGGAAGTTCTCAGCTATAATTTCTTCAGCACCTTTCCCTCTCTCTTCCTCCTCTGGAATACCAATTATGCGTAGATTATTTCTCTTTAGTGCATCACTTAGTTCTCTAATTTTCCCCTCATACTCCTGGATTTTTTTATCTCTCTTTTTCTCAGCTTCCTCTTTTTCCATGATTTTATCTTTTAGTTCACCTATTCTCTCCTCTGCCTCTTCAATCCGAGCTGTGGTTGTCTCCATTTTATTTTGCAGCTCTTATAGCATTTTTTAGCTCCTCCTGGCTGTTCCTTAGTCCCTTGATCTCTGTAGCAATAGATTCTCTGCTGTCCCCTATATTGTTTTCAAGCCCAGTGGTTAATTTTATGACTATTATTCTAAATTCAATTTCTGTTATATTGTTTAAATCGTTTTTGATCAGTTCATTAGCTGTCATTATTTCCTGGAAATTCTTTTGAGGGGAATTCTTCCGTTTTGTCATTTTGGATAGGCCCTGGAGTGGTGCAGAACTGCAGGGCACTTCCCCTGTGCTGTCTTGAATAACCTGCATTGGTGGGTGGGGCCGCAGTCAGACCTGATGTCTGCTCCCAGCCCACCACTGGGGCCACAGTCACACTTGTGTACCTTCTCTTCCCCTATCCTAAGAATGGAATTCACTGTGGGGTGGCGTGGCCCGTCTGGGCTACTTGCATACTGCCAAGCTTGTGGTGCTGGGGATCTGGTGTATTAGCTGGGGTGGATGGGCAAGGTGCACAGGGGCAGGAGGGGCAGGCTCAGCTCACTTATCCTTCAGTGATCCACTTCAGGAGGCGCCCTGCAGCACCAGGAGGGAGTCAGACCTGCCGCCGGAGGGATGGATCCACAGAAGCACAGCGATGGGTGTTTACGTGGTGCAAGCAAGTTCCCTGCAGGAACTGGTTCCCTTTGGGATTTTGGCTGGGGGATGGGCGAGGCATATGGCGCTGGTGAGCGCCTTTGTTCCCCCCCAAACTGAGCTCTGTTGTCTCGGGGCTCAACAACTCTCCTTCCCGTTGTCCTCCAGCCATCCCGCTCTCCGAGCAGAGCTGTTAGCTTATAACCTTCCAGATGTTAAGTCCCACTTGCTGCCGGAACACACTCCATCTGACCCCTCCGCTTTTGCCAGCCAGACTCAGGGCTTCTGCTTGGCCAGCGGGCTGCCCCTCCGCCCCAGCTCCCTCCCGCCAGTCCGTGTAGCGTGCGCCACCTCTCTGCCCTTCCTACCCTCTTCCATGGGCCTCTCGTCTACGCTTGGCTCCAGAGAATCCATTCTTCTGGTGATTTTCTGGGTTATTTAGGCAGGTGTGGGTGGAATCTATGTGATCAGCAGGACACAGTGAGCCCAGCGTCCTATGCCGCCATCTTTCTCCCCCAGCCAAATTAATTCAAAATTGATAAAAGACCTAAATGTGAGAGTTAAAATTATAAAACTCTTAGAAGAAACAATAGGAGTACAACCTCATGATGTGTTCCTGGAAATGATTTCTTATATTTGACGTCAAAAGCACAGGCAACAGAGAGGAGTTAAGATGTTAGAGAAGTAGGGTACCCTGGGCTTTCCTGTCCTTCAAACACAGCTGTATTGAGGTCATATCACTTGGAACACTTAGAAAATCAATCTGTGTACTGTCCAAAGGATCTCCATGGTTGAGGGGAGACAGTGTGGCAGGTGTGAGGTGCATGGAAGAGAACTGGGGGTGAGAAAAACAGCAGTGCCATGGAGGGCAGGGAACGTTTCTGTGGAGACACAAAAGGGAGAGAAAGAAAGAAGGGTTGAAAGAGTGAGGCGTTGGGTTCATACAAGATGAAAACCTCTGTAGACCACAGACTGAGGAGAGAGAAGTACTAAGTATTGCAGGGTTTTTTGCAAACAGCACTTGGAGCTCAAACTCTGAGGTTTTGGAAGTGTGTGACATTCTCCAGAGCAGAGCTACTAGGGAGAAGGAGGGAGCTGGTTCTTGAGTGCATAGTGTGGTGTAGGGATCTCTGGGGGCACACTGGGAGAGAACATTCCCCATTCCTGGAATACTTTCAGAAGTTGGTATATTGCCTTTCCAAGGACAAAAGATCCTGTAGGCTCCAGCAAAAGGCCTTTTACTGGCAGATGACAGAGGCGAGCCCAGAAGGCATATAACCTTATTGCTGCTTTTACCAGTGCACCACTATAGATTCTGCACACAGCCCAGACATGGGGCTGTTTTTCTGGGCCAGAGGACATCAGACAGAGCATGGAGAGGCTCTACTCCAGAGGAAGGGGGAAGGTCTGTGTGGTTCTGGGTCCTTTAAAACTTCAAGTTTTGAATCCCACTTGTGTGCCAAAGAAAAAAATGAAGAAGAGCTGTGGCCCAGGGTGAGCTGACTGCTTTTGTATTCTGTGAGAACTGCATGAACAGTGGGGTGTGTGAGATCCCCTGGAGAGATTGGGACAGTGCCATTTTCCCCCCAACACAAACATGGTGGGGCTTCATAGAGCAACACAGTGTCCCCCAATGGAGGGGGAACCCACTTAAACCAAGCATGCCCCACTGTGCCTGACAACTGATTATTTACTGGCACAGGGTTGACACTGAGAGTGTGAAGTGGGCCTCTTCTCCAGAAGACCAGTACAGGCAGGACCCCACATGCACCAAGTGTACTGAAACAGAGTGCTTCAAAATGACACCTGTAGTTCTGGTGGAAAGAGGACCAAGCTTACTTTATTTCTTTTTTCTTTTCTGTTCTCTTCTCTTTTCTTTTTCCTTCCTCTTTTCTTTGTTCTTTTTTTTTCTTTGCAACCATGTTCATAGTATTTTTTTTCATTTCATTTTCTGTTTTTTTTAAATCAGTCTTTGTTCTTTTTTTCACCATTTTTTTCTTTTTTTATCTTTCTTTGGAATCAGCCTTAAGTTTCTGATTGTCTGTTTTTTTTCATTCCTTTTCCTTTTTTCCCTTTTTTTGTGGGGGGTAGTCAGGCTTTTCTTCCCTTCCCCTCCCTTCCCTTCTCTCCTCCCCTCCCCCTTCCCCTCCCCTCCTTGCTCTGCTCTTCTCTTCTTTAGGTTTATTTTAACAAACAAATCAAAACACACTGAGTTAAATGTTCAAACACTCCACCACTGCAAGCAAGAGGAGCTCTTAAAGTGCTGACCAGTGGGAAACAGCAGCCAAAATGCAATAGCGGAGTGCACACAGAATACACTGGAAACATTTCCTGAAGTGCCAGGCCCCGGATACAGTATGATCCCTTTTAAATATAGCAGTACTCTCAGGTGCAGGAAACAAAACATGCTTTCATAACACATAAAAGACAGAAACTTAGAAAAAATGACAAGATGAAATAATTCTCCCTAAAAGACAGGTGAAGAAGAAATCATAGCAGGGACTTGCTCAAAACAGATATAAGCAATATATCTGAACAATAATTTGGAGCAACAGTTATATGATTACCATCTGGGCTTGAAAAAAGCATAGAAGACACCAGAGAAACTATTGCTGCAGCGAGATCATAAAACCTAAAAACTGGTCAGGCTGAGATAAAAAAGAAAATGCTATAAATGAAATGCAAAACCGATTGGACACAGTCACAGTAAGGATTGAAGAAGCAGAGGAAATAGGTGAAATAAAAGATCAAATTATGGAAAATAATGAAGCTGAAAAGAAGAGAAGAAAATTATTAGATCACAAGGGGAGACTCAGAAAACTTAGTGATTATCTAAAATGAAACATCTATATCATAGGAGTCTCAGAAGAAGAGTGGGAGAAAGGGGCAGAAGGTTTATTTGACAAATTATAGCTGAGAAATTCCCTAATCTGGGGAAGAAAACAGGCATTCAAGTCCAAGAGGCACAAAGAACTCCCTTCCAAATCAATAAAAACAGGTCAACAGCACAACATATCATGGTGGAAGTTGCAAAATACAAATATAAAGAGAATTCTGAAAGCAGCTAGAGACAAATGTCCTTAACCTCAAAGGTAGACACATGAGGTTAGCAGCAGACCTGTCCACTGAAACTGGGAAGGCCAGAAGGGTGTGGCATGAAATAATCAATGTGTTGAGTGGGAAAAATATGTAGTGAAGAATTCTTTATCCAAAAAGTTTGTCGTTCAGAATAGAAGGAGAGATAAAGAGCTTCCCAGACAAACAAAAACTAAAGGAGTTGGTGACCACTACATCAGCCCTGCAAGAAATTTTAAGGGATACTCTTTGAGTGGAAAAAAAAACAAGACCAACATAAGAGACTACAAAGGACCAGAGAACATCACCAGAAACACCAACTCTACAGGTAACTCAATGGCACTAAATTGATGTCTTTCAATAATCACTCTGAATGTAAATAGACTAATTCTCCAATCAAAAACATAGGGTATCATAATGAATAAAAAACAAGATCCATCTATATTCTGCCTACATAAGACTTATTTTAGACCGAAAGACACCTGCAGATTGAAAGTAGGGGGTGGAGAATCATCTATCATGCTAATGGATGTCAAAGAAAGCCAGATTAGCTATATTTATATCAGACAAACTAGATTTTAAAACAAAGATTATAACAAGAGATGAAGAGGGACATTATATCATAATTAAAGAGCTTATCCATCAAGAATATCTAAGAATTGTAAATATTTAGCCCCCAACATGAAAACTCCCCAATGTATAAATCAATTAATTACAAACATAAATAAACTAATTGATAATAATAGTAGGGGACTTTAATATCCCACTTACAACAGTGGACAGATTATCTAAGCAGAAAATCAACAAGGAAACAGTGGCTTTGAGTGACACACTGGACCAGATATACTTAACAGATATATTCAGAACATTTCATCCTAAAGCATCAGAATACGCAATCTTCTCTTGCTCACATGGAACATTCTCCAGACTAGATCACATACTGGGTCACAAATCATCCCTCAACAGATACAAAAAGACGATCACACCATTCATATTTTCAGACCACTATGAAACTTGAAATCAATGATAGGAACAAATTTGGAAAGCTGTCAAATACATGGAGGTTAAAGAACATCCTACTAAAGAACTAATGGGTTAACCCAGAAGTTTAAAAAAATGAAAAAATACATGGATGCAAATGAAAATGAAAATACAACAGTACAAACCATTTGGGATGAGGCAGACGCATTCTTACGAGGAAAGTATATTGCAATTCAGGCCTATATCAAGAATCAAGAAAGGTCCCTAATACACAACCTACCCTTACACCTAAAGGACCTAGGAAAGGGACAGCAAATAAATCCAGCAGAAGAAGGGAAATAATAAAGACTAAAGCAGATATAAATTATATAGAAACAAACAAACAAACAAAACAACCAGTAGAACAGATGAACAAAACTTAGAGCTGGTTCTTTGAAAGTATTAACAAAATTGATAAACCTCTACCCAGACTTATCAAAAAGAAAAGAGAAAAGATCCAAATAGATACAATCATGAATGAAAGAGAAGAGATCACAATCAACACCACAGAAATACAAACAATTAGAATACTATGAAAAATTATATGCCAACAAATTGAGCACTCTGGAAAAAAATGGACAAATTCCTAGAAACTCATATAGTAGCAGAACTGAAACAAGAAAAAATAGAAAATTTGAACAAACTCATAACTGGCAAAGAAATTGAATCAGTAATCAAATGTCTCCCAACAAACAAGAGTCTTGTGCCAGATGGCTTCCCAGGGGAATTCTACTAGACATTTAAAGAAGAGGTAATGCCTATTTTTCTCAAACTGTTCCAAAAAATAGAAATGGAAGGAAAGCTTCCAAACTCATTCTATGAAGCCATCATTACCTTAATCCTACAACCAGTCGAAGACCCACTAAAAAGGAAAATTACAGGTCAATATCCCTGATGAAACTGGATACAGAAATTCTCAATAAGATACCAGCAAATCAAATTCAACAGTACATTAAAAGAAATATTCACCATGATCAAGTGGAATTTATTCCTGGGCTGCAGGGCTGGTTCAATATTTGCATGCAGAAGAATGAAACTGGATCACTTTCTTACACCATACACAAAAATAAATCTAAATGGATGAAAGACCTAAATGTGAGACAGGAAACCATCAAAATCCTAGAGGAGAACACAGGTAGCAACTTTTTTACCTTGGCCAGAGCAACCCCATACTACAGATGTGGCTGAAGTCAAAGGAAACAAAACTAAACACAAACTATTGGGACTTCATCAAGATCAGCTTCTGCATACTGAAGGAATCAATCAACAAAACTAAAAAGCCGCTTACAGAAAGGGAGAAGATATTTTCAAGTGACATATCTGATAAAGAGTTAGTGTCCAAAATCTATAAAGAACTTATCAGACTCGGAGATGGGGGCCAACATGGAGGAGAAGTAGGGGGAATCCATACTTCCTGCATCTCTCAAAAGAGAAGTGGAGAAGCCAAAGGACTTTGAACACCAGAGCATAGGAGGAAGAGACACTGAATGTACTAGGAAGAAAATGGGAAAGCTGGAAAAAAGATAGGTGGGTAACTGTGAACTGGGGGAGATAAAAAAAAACCTGCATGTGCACGGAGAGGAGGGACCCCCCCCCTTCTGTGGAGAAACAAAGGGAAGAGAAAGAGCAGTTAGAGAAGTGCAGACTGTATCTGGACAGGAGAAAGACCTCTGACTGAGACTGAGAGGGATCTTATCTCTAATCATGGGGCTTTCTTCAGACTGGGCCTGGCTCCCTGTTTGTGCATCTGGGGAGGAGGGGAGCCAGCCCTGGGTGCGGTGGTAGGTCAGAGGCTCAGTCCACAGTTGGAGAAAGTGGTTACCTGGAGAGCTGTGCGATAGTATGGAATCTGCCTGTGTCTGCCACCTCTGGGTGGAGTGGCTGGGCCAAAGGCACAGTCTGAAGGAGGATAAGGCCGCTGTTTCCCTGGAGTGCTGGGAAAAGACAAAGCCAACCTGCTTCTGCCACCCTGGGGCTCATGGCGAGGGCAATGGCTCAGTCTGCAGTAGAAGAAGGTGGACCTCCCTGAAGTGCTGTGGCACAGACAAAGCCAGCCGGTACCACATATTGCCACACTGAGAGGGGCTTCCCCAGTGCCAGAGCGCACAGAGTGGGACTTTGAATCCTAGCCAAGCACAGGGTCAGGGGAGTTGGTGGAGAAAGACTACCCCATCTGTACCCACGGCACAGTGAGGGTGATTCAAATTGAGCCCACCTGTCTGGCTCCATGGAGAAGAGACTGGGGGATCACCACCCCCCCACTACCACCACCAAGGAAGGAGCTTCAGGGATCACTTCCAGGGCCCATAGTGGAGGTGGGTTCAGATTACGCCAAACCATGCCCCCTTGCACTGGGTAACTGCCTATCCACTGGAGTGGCACAGAACCTGCGGATAGCTACTACCTACAAGTGCTGCAGAATTTCTTGGATTAACCCTAGGTCAATTCTGGATATATAGATATATTCTCTCCCCCCCATTTCTCCTCATCTCTTCCCTCCCCTAGGCTGGTTACTCTGGTTATTGGTCTGTCTAAACTGACATATTTAATCCATTGTCTTTATACATGTTCTACACCTCCTTCTTTACACTCCTTTCTCTCTCTCAAATAATCAAGGCATATAGTTTCTCTGTCTGGGTAAGTTTATCTTCGTTTTGTTTTCCCCACCTCCTTCCTTATTTTCCTTTCTCTCTCTCTGGATTAAGGCTTTTAGTCTCTCTGCCTAATCAATGGTTATTTTTTCTTCCCCGTGCCCCGCTCCTGTCATTTCTCTCTTTGTATATGCTCTTTCATTAGCACCACCTTCTTCTTTACTTGTAGCCGGTGTTTTTTGGATTTTTGTTTTTAGTCTTTAGGTTTTTGTTTTTGATTATTTGTTTGTATTATTTGTTTGTGTGTTTGTGTGTTTTTGTCTCCTGTTTGTCTGTTTTGCTTTACAGGGCTACTCCAAGGAACAAATTAAAGCACATCTGGTGGAGGGTCCAAATTATCACTACGAGTAGGGTAATAAAATAACCAAAGTCACAAAAGCAGAGAGCAAGTAACACTCTCCAAAAAAAAAAAAAAAAACCTCCTGAGGGGCCAGGCCCTGGATGTATGGCTCCCCCTTTAATGTAGCAGTGCTCGCAGGTGCAGAGAACACAACAAGCTTTTAAAATGCTTAAGGGACAGAAGACTAGCCAAAATGATGAAACGGAAGAATTCTTCTTAAAAGAAATTCCAGGAAGTAGCCACAGCTAACGAATTGACCAAAACCAATTTAAGCATTAAAAGGGACCAGGATTCAGAATAACAGTCATAAAATCAATCGCTGGGCTTGAAAAAAGCATAGAGGACAGCAGAGAATCTATTGCTACAGAGATCAAGGGACTAAAATAGTCATGATGAATTAAAAATTCTATAAATGAGGTGCAAAATAAAATGGAGGTGGTCACAGCACGGATTGAAGAGGCAGAGGGGAGAATGGGTGATTTAGAAGATAAAATTATGGACAAAGAGGAGCTGAGAAAAGAGAGATAAAAAAAATCCAGGAGATGAGCAGAGAATTAGAGAACCAGGTGATGCCATCATATGGAACAATATCCATATCATAGGATTTTCAGCAGAAGAGAGAAAGGAGCTGAAGGTGTACTTTAACAAATCATAGCTGAGAACTTCCCTGATCTGGGGAAGGAAAAAGGCATTGAAATCCAAGAGGCACAGAGAACTCCCTTCAGATGTAACTTGAATAGATCTTCTGCATGACATACCATAGTGAAACTGGCAAAATACAAGGATAAAGAGAGAATTCTGAAAGCAGCTAGGGATAAACGGGCCTTAACATACAAAGGTAGACACATAAGGGTAGTGGCAGACATATCTACTGAAACTTAGCAGGCCAGAAAGGAATGTCAGGAAATCTTCAATGTGATGAACAGAAAAAAAATGCAGCCGAGAATCCTTTATCCAGCAAGTCTGTCATTCAAAATAGAGAGATAAAGGTCTTCCCAAACAAAAACTGAAGGAATTCATCACTACTAAACCAGCCCTACAAGAGATCTTAAAGGGATGCTGTGAGTGAAATGTTTCAAGGACCACAAAGTACCAGAGACACCACTACAAGCATGAAACCTGCAGATATCACAATAACTCTAAACACAAATCTTTCAATAATAACACTGAATGTAAATGGACTAAATGCTCCAACCAAAAGACATAGGGTATCAGAATGGATAAAAGAACAAGACCCATCTCTTTTCTGTCTACGAGAGACTCATTTTAGACTTGAGGACACCTTCAGATTGAAAGTGAGGGGATGGAGAACTACCTATCATGTTACTGGAAGTCAAAAGAAAGCTGGAGTAGCCATACTTATATCAGACAAACTAGACTTTAAATTAAAGGCTGTAACAAGAGATGAAGAAGGACATTATATAATAATTGCAAGGTCTATCCATTAGGAAGAGCTAACAATTATAAATGTCTAGGCACCGAATTCGATAGCACCAAAATACATAAAACAATTAATCACGAACATAAGCAACCTTATTAATAAGAATGTGGTAATTTCAGGAAACTTTAATACTCCACCTACAGAGAAGGATAGAACATCTAGATAGAGAATAAAGAAACAAGGGCACTGAATGATACATTGGATCAGATGGACTTGACGGATATATTTAGAACTCTGCATCCCAAACCAACAGAATATACTTTCTTCTTGAGTGCACATGGAACATTCTCCAAGATCGATCAGATACTGAGTCACAAAACAGACCTCAATAAATATAAAAGAATTGAGGTGATACCTTGCACACTTTACGATCACAATGCTATGAAACTTGAAATCTACCACAGGAAAAAGTCTGGAAAATCTCCAAAAGCATGGAGGTTAAAGAACATCCTACTAAACAATGAATGGTTCAACCAGGCAATTAGAGAAGAAATTTAAAAATATATGGAAACAAATGAAAATGAATATACAACAATCCAAATGCTTTGGAGTTAGCAAAGGCAGTCCTGAGAGGAAAATGCATTGCAATCCAGGCCTATCTCAAGAAACAAGAAAAATCCCCAATACAAAATCTAACAGCACACCTAAAGGAAATAGAAGCAGAACAGCAAAGTCACCCCAAACCCAGCAGAAGAAGAGACATAATAAAGATCAGAGCAGAAATAAACAATATAGAATCTAAAAAAACAGTAGAGCAGATCAATGAAACCAATAGTTCTTTTTTTGAAAAAATAAACAAAATTGATAAACCTCTAGCCAGGCTTCTCAAAAAGAAAAGAGAGAGGACCCAGATAGATGAAATCATGAATGAAAATGGAATTATTGCAACCAATCCCTCAGAAATACAAGCAATCATCAGAGAATACTATGAAAAATTGTATGCCAACAAACTGGACAACCTGGAAGAAATGGACAAATTTCTAAGTACCCACACACTTCCAAAACTCAAAAAGGAAGAAATAGAAAACTTGTACAGACCCATAACTGGTGAAGAAATTGAATCAGTTACCAAAAATCTCCCAACCAATAAGAGTCCAGGACCAGATGGCTTCCCAGGGGAACTCTACCAGACATTTAAAGCAGAGATAATACCTATCCTTCTCAAGCTGTTCCAAAAAATAGAAAGGGAAGGAAACTTCCAGACTCATTCTATGAAGCCAGCATTACATTGATTCCCAAACCAGACAGAGTCCCAGCAAAAAAAGAGAACTACAGACCACTATCCCTGATGAATATGGATGCAAAAATTCTAAACAGGATACTAGCAAATCGCATTCAACAGCATATAAAAGAATTATTCACCATGATCAAGTGGATTCATTTCTGGGCTGCAGGGTGGTTCAATATTCAAACACAATCAATGTGATACATCACATTATTAAAAGAAAAGATAAGAGCCATATGATCCTGTCAATCGATGCAGAAAAAGCATTTGACAAAATTCAGCATCCTTTCTTAATAAAAACCCTCGAGAAAGTCAGATAGAAGGAACATACTTAAACATCATAAAAGCCATTTGTCAAAAGCTCATAACTAATATCATCCTCAGTGACGAAAAACTGAGAGGTTTCCCCCTGAGGTCAGGAACACGACAGGGATGTCCACTCTCACCACTGTTGTTTAACATAGTGTTGGAAGTTCTAGCACCAGCAATCAGACAACAAAAGGAAATCAAAGGCATCAAAATTGGCAAAGATGAAGTCAAGCTTTCACTTTTTGCAGATGACATGATATTATACATGGAAAACCCAATAGACTCCACCAAAAGTCTGCTAGAACTGATACATGGGTTCAGCAAAATGGCAGGATACAAAATTAATATACAGAAATCAGTTGAATTCTTATACACTAACAATGAAGCAACAGAAAGACAAATAAAGAAACTGATCCCTTTCACAACTGCACCAAGAAGCATAAAATACCTAGGAATAAACCTAACCAAAGATGTAAAAGATCTGTATGCTGAAAACTATAGAAAGCTTATGAAGAAAATTGAAGAAGACATAAAGAAATGGAAAAACATTCTGTGCTCTTGGATTGGAAGAATAAATATTGCTAAAATGTCAATATGACCCAAAGCTATCTACACATTCAGTATAATTCCAATCAAAATTGCACCAGCATTCTTCTCGAAGCTAGAACAAGCAATCCTAAAATTTGTATGGAACCACAAAAGACCCCGAATAGCCAAAGTAATATTGAAGAAGAAGACCAAAGTGGGAGACATCACAATCCTAGACTTTAGCTTCTACTACAAACTGTAATCATCAAGACAGCATCGTACTGGCACAAAAACAGACACATAGACCAATGGAATAGAATAGAGACTCCAGAATTGGACCCAAAAATGTATGTCCAACTAATCTTTGACAAAGCAGGAAAGAATATCCAATGGAAAAAAAGACAGTCTCTTTAACAAATGGTGCTGGGAGAACTGGACAGCAACATGCAGAATAATGAAACTAGACCACTTTCTTACACCTTTCACAAAGATAACTTCAAAATGGATGAAGGACATGAATGTGAGACAGGAAACCATCAGAACCCTAGAGGAGAAATCAGGAAAAAAACCTCTGTGACCTCAGCCCCATCAATTTGTTAACTTGACACATCCCCAAAGTCAAGGGAATTAAAAGCAAAAATGAACTATTGGGACCTCGTCAAGACAAAAAGCTTCTGCACTGCAAAAGAAACAATCAACAAAACTAAACAGCAACCAACGGAATGGGAAAAGATATTTGCAAATGACATATCGGACAAAGGGCTAATATCCAAAATCTATAAAGAACTCACCAAACTCCACACCCAAAAAACAAATAATCCAGTGAAGAAATGGGCAGAACACATGAATAGACACTTTTCTAAAAAAGACATCCAGATGGCCAAGACGCACATCAAAAGATGCTCAACGTCACTCCTCATCAGGGAAATACAAATCAAAACCACACCAAGAAACCACCTCATGCCGGTCAGAGTGGCTAAAATGAACAAATCAGGAGACTATAGATTCTGCAGAGGATGTGGAGAAACGGGAACCCTCTTGCACTGTTGGTGGGAATGCAAACTGGTGCAGCCATTCTGGAAAACAGTGTGGAGGTTCCTCAAAAAATTAAAAATGGACCTACCCTATGACCCAGCAATAGCACTGCTAGGAATTTACCCAAGGGATACAGGAGTACTGATGCTTAGGGGCACTTGTACCCCAATGTTTATAGCAGCACTTTCAACAGTAGCCAAATTATGGAAAGAGCCTAAATGTCCATCGACTGACAAATGGATAAAGAGGATGTGGTTTACATATTCAACGGAATACTAGTAGGCAATGAGAAAGAATGAAATCTGGCCATTTATGGCAACGTGGATGGAACTGGAGAGTGTAATGCTAAGTGAAATAAGTCAGGCAGAGAAAGAGAGATACCACGTGTTTTCACACTTATGTGGATTCTGAGAAACTCAACAGAAGACTAGGGGGTAGGGAAGAGGAAAAAAAAGTTACAGAGAGGGAAGGAGGCAAACCATAAGAGACTCTTAAAAAATGAGAACAAACTGAGGGTTGATCGTGGGTGGGAGGGAGGGGAAAGTGGGTGATGGGTATTTAGGAGGGCACCTGTTGGGATGAGCACTGGGTGTTGTATGGAAACCAATTTGACATAAATTTCATTAAAAAAAAGACTTATCAGACTCAACCCCCAAAAAGCAAACAACCCATTAAGAAATGGGCAGAAAATATGAATACTTTTCCAAAGAAGATATCCAGATGGCTAACAGACACATGAAAAGATGCTCAACATCACTCATCATCAGGGAAATACAAATCAAAACCACAATAAGATAACATTTCACACCTGTCAGAATGGCTAAAATTAATAACTCAGGAAGCAACAGGTATTGATGTGGATGCGCAGAAAAGGGAACCCTCTTACACTGTTGGTGGGAATGCAGACTGGTGCAGTCACTCTGGAAAACAGTATTATGGAGGTTCCTCAAAAAGTTAAAAATAGAATTCCTCTACAATCTTGGAATTGCACTACAAAGTATTTACCCAAAGAATCTGAAAATACTTATACAAAGGGATATATACACCCTAATGTTTATAGCAGCATTATCAACAATAGCCAAATTAGGGAAAGAGCCCAAATGTCCATCAACTGATGGATGGATAAAGAATATATGGTGTATATAAAAAATGGAATACTACTTAGCAATCAAAAAGAATGAAATCTTGCCATTTGCAACAACGTGGGTGGAACTAAAGTGTACTATGCTAAGTGAAATAAGTCAGGCAACAAAAGAAAAATATCATATGATTTTACTCATATGTGGAATTTAAGAAACACATCAGATGAACATAGGGGAAGGGAAGGAAAAATCAGATAAAATCAGACAGGAAGGCAAACCATAAGAGACTCTTAAATATGAGAAGAGGAGTTGTTAGAGAGTTGGTAGAGGGGTGGTGCATGTGGGATGGGTTAAATTGGTGATGGGCATTAAGAAGGACACTTGTTGGGATAAGCACTGGGTGTTATATGTAAGTGATGAATCACCGGGTTTACTCCTGAAACGAATACTATGCTGTATGTTAACTAACTTGAATTAAAAAAAAAAGTTCTCAGCACATGAAAAAAAATTCTACAACTATATATGCGGTGACTGATGTTAACTAGATTTATTGTGTGATTATTTCACATTATATGCAAATATTGAATCATTATGGTGTACACCTGAGAGAAATATAATGTTGTATATCAATTATACCTCAATTAAAAATTTTTAAAAATTAAAAAAATATAAATATTTGTTAAATTAAAAAAAACTGTCCTAGATATAACAAAACCTTAAAAACTAGTGATGTTAGTTGGTTTTGCAACTGAATTTGACATGCCTTGACAAAAGGAGTTATTATATCTCATAATCACATAACTTGTTTTACTTTAAGACATCCATCACACTTGTCTACAGTATAAATGTTTATGGGTACTTGCCTTCTTTTTCTTTTTGTGTGAATGTGTGAAGTGACTAAAACACAAGTGACTATTTGGTGACACTGCCTTGATTAAAGTAGCAACAGTTTTATCCACCATTGCTTTTGAACCATCAGTGCAAATGTCAACACATTGGAAAAAGCAAATCACCTTCATATTATTCATATTTATACTCATATTATGGGTTCCCTGTAAGAGGGTCAGTGATCCCCAGAGTCCCAGGGAACATGCTTTCAGAATATTTGCTCCAGATTTATGTGACATAAGTAAACCACTATTTAATACACAGTTAGTTTGGAGGCGCCTGGGTGGCTCAGTCAGTTAAGCGTCCGACTTTGCAGGTCATGATCTCACGGCTGTGAGTTCAAGCCTGTGCTGACAGCTCAGAGCCTGGAGCCTGCTTCATATTCTGGGTCTCCCTCTCTCTCTGCCCCTCCCCCGCTCATGCTGTCTCTCTCTGTCTCTCAAAAATAAACATAAAAAAGACGCAGTTAGTTTGGTTTAAAACACAAGATAATTTGTATCTCTAGTTTTCAAACCATCTTGTGCAAGTTTGCCAAAAGGCAGCAATTAGAGATATTCTTTTTCTGAAAATACTTTTCTCTTTTTTATAGCTTTATTGAGATGTAACAGAAAAATAAAAATTGTATATATTTAAGGTGTACAATGTGATGTTTTGATATACATATACATTGTGAAATGATTATCCCAATAAAGCTAGTTAACATATCCCTTACCTCACATAGTTAACACACTGTGTGTGTGTTTGCATGTGTGTGTGTGTGTGGTGTGTGTGTGTGTGTGTATGTGGGGAATAAGAACAATTAAGATCTCTTTTAGCAAATTTCAAGTACACAATACAGTATTATTAACTATAATCACCATGCTATAGAGTAGATCTCCAGAACTTTATCCTTTGCATAATTAAAATTTGAGACTCTTGAATTTATAGTAACTTACTTCAAATTCTGAGACAGAATAGGCAGGGGAAGTTAAGAAACAATTCTTTTTTTTTAGTGGTTTAGATGTTTATTGTTAATTTCAGTTAAAGGCTAGAAATGACTACAATACCCAACATTAAAGTTCTGCTAATACAGAACTTGCATATATAGACCAGAGTAAACAATACCATAACACAGAACACTATCTGTTTTAGAGGATACTATTTACTATTAAGGAAAAAATGAAGTCAACATATACACGAAAGTGGAATAATTCTCAGGAATTATTATTCTCAAGTGAAGAAACCATGATACAGAGCCATTATTTGATACTGTTTACTTTTCTTTTTGCTATACTTGTATATAATATTTCCTTTTAAATCATGCCCCGTATTCTCATATCTTTGTGCTCTACTCAAAAGTAGGATAGCATGTCCTTCTCAGACAGTTCTACTTAGAAATCAGCACATGCTCTTTTGTACCTCCCCTCCCTTGTTCCACAGTGTTGCAAGCACAGTGAATATTTGGTTCATAACTGTGGACAGTAGGAAGAACACCAGCTTTGGAGTCAGTTCAGACCTGTGTCTGCTGCATTGCTGAAATCTTGGGCAAGTAAGTTACTTATTTTTCTGAATATAAATTTTCTCAACTGGCATATGGCAACAAAAATATGTCTGTATCTATCTATTATGATGACTAAAGGAGCTAAAGCACATAAGCACTCAGCACAATGCTAGGTGCATAATAAGTGCTTCATAAATGACAGTTTTTATTAATTTAGTACAATGTTTAAGGGACTTGTTTAGATTTTATAAGCTCTTCTTTTCCAACTCTCCTTGAGCTGTATCACCCCAGCCTTCCCTGGTAAGCTTCTCTGGAAAGTTAAGTAATTTTGCCTTTCCTGGTTCTTTTAAGCACTTTTTAAAGCAAAATTACCTATTTTACACTCAGTGCTTTAAAGAAGAATGCTCTCTGTCCTCTTGATTTCAAAAGAGAGTTTACTCTTTCTTTAGATTATTCTGCATGTTTATGGTTAAATGTATCACTGTGCATTTTAAGTTGAATATTACATATTATATAGGAGGCTGTCTAGCAAAACAGTTACAATTTAAAACAGATCAATAGTGTGGACTGAAAGCCAAAACCTGGGATAATGTCTCTATTAGACTCTCTTTTGATTTAAATTATATTGAAGGAATATAGTCTTATAAAGTAATTTTTAACAGATTTTTATTTCTTCATTTTCAGGTCTTTCAGCCTGGTATGGCAGAAAAACCATTGTGTATGCCCACACAAATACCCCATGATGAAGATACAGTTGAGTATATCTTTCAAATAGAACTTCCAATTTTGTACTTTAACAAGATTGGGTAATTTCAAAATATTGATTCAGTAAAATGATATAGACATAGGTCATAAAGATTCGTGTTTGTTATGCTTGCACAAGAATTAAATTTTACATTGATTGGAGTTAAATACCAATATTGGTTTAAATAACTGTTCCCTGTTTCTTGAGTTTGCAGACCTTTTTGGTAGTATTCTTATTTAACAGCAAAGAATAACAAACCTCCCATTAGTGGGGAAGAATAGCACTATTTTGATGCATGTGTTTGTGGAAATTTATGTGCTGAAAATAAATAACTTTTAAGTGAAGTTATTTTAGGAAGTGGTTGGGTGGCTGTTTATTTCTTTGCTCAGTGGGAGATTGAAACAAGTTACATTTTAAGATGAGCCTCTGTACTAGGGACAACTTACAATAATTCACATACAAATTTACACTAAAAAAGAGTAGTATGCCTGAATGAGTTAAAAGTGAGTTTTAGAATTCCTTTTGAGCAGAATGTCAAATATATATGTGAACATTGATCTATGTTAAATAGTGCTCATTTATGTCTTAGTACCTAATGGCTCTCTTCTTGGTATTTTCTCTTCCCCCAAACATGCATATCCAAACTACCATATTTTTTCTCTTTTCCTTCTCACTGTTACTCCTCTGAAGAGAATGGCTTATTCAATGTTTGTTTTTCTATCAGTCACATGCTTAAAATCACACTTGATCCACCTTTCATCTTCACTGCTTTTTAAACTACTGTCAAAGTCATGTCTCAGAAATGAAACCACTGACTTATGTCCATGACATAATATCTTTGGCCCCTCTTTTGCATTAAATCATGGTGAACATTCCTTTGTTTACATGATATTAAAATAATAAAATTTTAGAATTAGAAGGGATACCAAAGGCCAATTAGTCACACTTTAAGCTAAGGTAGAAATGCTCAGTACACACCCTTTAGCAAGTAACCTTCCAACTTTTTTTAACCATTTTACAATTGGCAACTTAGTTTGTTCCCTCATCATGCTCAAACAATAGGAAAGAGAAAACACTCCTCTCAACCTAGTTTTTCACCAGCAGTAACTAATCTTTGGACAAGTTTTCATATCAGCACACAGATCAACCTTATTCTTTTTAATAGCTCTGTACTTTTGCTATTATAAATGTACTTTTTTTCAATAGCCAGCCCCTCTAAGTAGTGGTAAGGTAACTTCTAGGCTTTTTTTTTTTCTGTTTCTCTTTCTTCTTCTTCCTCCTCCTCATTTTTTCTTCTTTTTCGTCTTCACAATTCTGTATAATGCTGCATTGAATATCCTCCTACATACTTTTTCATATATATGTTTCATGTATTTTGTTAGAAATGAAATTATTGGATCAGGAAGTATATGCAATTTAAAATTTGATAGTAATTAGCAAGTCACTCTATAAAGATATTATGTCAATTTATGCTATAACCATCAATATGTGAGGATGTCTATCTTGTTTTTTTTTTAATCTCTCTCCTGTATTGGAATTCAAGGCTTAAGTAGACTCATTTAATTGTTTTTTATTGAAGTGTAATTAACATATTGTTTTATATTAGTTTCAGACATACAATATGATTAAACAATTCAATACATTACTCAGCGCTCATAATAATTAATGAACTCTTAGTCCCTTTTTATCTATTTCATTCATTCTCCCACCTTCCTGTTTTCTGATAACCACCAGTTTCTTCTTTGTATTTAAGAGTCTATTTTTTTGTGTGTCTTTTTTTCTTTATGTTTTTTGTTTGTTAAATTCCAAATATAAGTGAAATCATATGATATATGTCTTTCTCTAAGTGACTCATGTCAGTTAGCATTATACACTTTAGGTCCATCCATGTTGTTGCAAATGGCAGGTTCTCATTCTTTTTTACGGCCAAGTAATATTCTATTGTGTATATATGCCACATCTTTTTTTACACCAAGTTTTCATTTAAATTCCAGTTAGTTGACATACAGTGTAATATCAGTTTCAGGTGTAAAATTTAGTGATTCAACACTTACATACAACACTCAGTGCTCATCACAATAAGTATCTTCCTTAATCCCCATCACTTATTTACCACATCACCCTTCCCACCTCCCCTCTGGTAACCATCAATTTGTTCTCTATAGTTAATAGTCTGTTTTTCTATTTGCCTCTATTTCCCCCACTATGTTCACTTGTTTTGTTTCTTAAATTCCACATATGAGTGAAATCATATGGTGTTTGTGTTTCTCTGACTGACTTATTTCACCTAGCACAATACTCTTTTGCTCCATTCATGTTATTGCAAATGGAAAGATTTCATTGTTGCTATTGCTGAGTAATATTCCATTATATATATACATATATATATATATATATATATATATATATATCCAATTCTTCTGTATACATTCGTAGTCAATGGGCATTAGGACTCTTTCCATAATTTGGTGATTGTTGATAATGCTGCTACAAACATCAGGGTGCATGTATCCTTTTGAATTAGTATTTTTGTATCCTTTGAGTAAAGACCCAAGAGTGCAATTGCTGGATAATTGAGTAGTTCTATTTTTAAACCTCCATACCATTTTCCAAAATGTCTGCACAAATTTGCATTTCTGTCAAGAGTGCAAGAGGGTTCCTCTTTCTCTGCATCCTTTACCAACAGCTGTTGTTTCCTGATTTTCCTATTCCAAGAATAGTTTATTCTTGATTTTGTTTCTCTTGCCTCAGGAGACATATCTAGAAAGAAGTTGCTATAGCTAATGTCAAAGAGGTTATTGCATATGTTATTCTCTATCTCATATTTAGGTCTTTCCTATCTCACATTTAAGTCTTTAATCCATTTTGAATTTATTTTTGTATATGGTGTAAGGAAGTGGTCTAGTTCCTTTCTTTTGCATGTTGCTGAACAGTTTTCCTAACACCATTTGTTGAAGAGACTGTCTTTTTTTCCATTGGATATTCTTTCCTACTTTGTTGAATATTAATTCACCACATAGTTGTGGGTTTATTTCTGGGTTTTCTATTCTGTTCCATTTATCTATGTATATATTTTTGTGCCAGTATCATAGTATTTTGGTGACTACAGCTTTGTAATATAACTTGAAGTCCAGAATTGTGATGGTTCCAGCTTTGCTTTTCTGTTTGAAGGTTGCTTTGGTTATTTTTAGTCCTTGTTCATTCCATACAGGTTTTAGGATAGTTTTTTTCTGGTTCAATGAAAAAATGCTATTGTTATTTTGATAAGGACTGCAATAAGTGTGTAGATTGCTTTGGGTAGTATGGACATTTAAACAATATTTGTTCTTTTGATTCAGGTCATAGAATGTCTTTCTATTTCTTTGTGTCATCTTTTGTTTCCTTCATCAGTGTTTTATAACTTTCAGGGTACGGGTCTTTCACCTCTTGGGTTAGGTTTATTCCTAGATATCTTATTATTTTAGGTGCAATTGTAAATGGGACCAATTCCTTAATTTCTCTTTCTGCTGCTTCCTTATTGGTGTATAGAAATACATATTTCTGCATGTTGATTTTATATCCCGAGACTTTACTGAATTCATGTATTCTAGACGCTTTTGGTCAAATCTTTTGGGTTTTCTATATGGAGTATTATGTCATCTGCATATAGTGAAAGTTTGCTTTCTTCCTTGCTGATTTGGATGTCTTTTATTTCTTTTTGTTGCCTGATTGCTGAGGATAAGATTGCCGTACTATATTAAGTAGTAATAGTGGGAGAGAACATGCCTGTCTTGTTCCTGACCATAGAGGAAAAGCTCTCAGTTTTTCCTCACTGAGGATTATATTAGCTGTGAGTCTTTTGTGTATGGCCTTTATGATGTTGAGGTATGTTCCATCTACCCTTACTTTGCTGAGGGTTTTTATCAAGAATGGTTGCTGTATTTTGTCAAATGCTTTTTCTGCATCCATTGAGATTATATGGTTCTTACCCTTTCTTTTCTTAGTGTGATATATATGGTTGATTGATTTGTGAATATTGAACCACGCTTGTAGCCAGGAATAAATCCCACTTGATCATGGTGAATGATTTTTTTTTAATGTACTGTTGGATTCGATTTGCTAGTATTTTATTGAGAATTTTTGCACCCATATTCATCAGTTATACTGTCCTGTAGTTCTTTTTTTAGTGGAGTCTTTATCTGGTTTTGGTACCAGGCTAATACTGGCTTCAGAGAATGAGTTTGGAGTTTTCCTGCCACTTCTATTTTTTGGAATAGTTTGAGAAGAATAGATATTAACTCTTCTTTAATTGTTTGGTAGAATTCACCTGTGATGTCATCTAGCCCTAGACTTTTGTTTGTTGGGAGATGTTTTATTACTGATGTAATTTCCCTTATGGTTATTGGTCTGTCGAAGTTTTCCTTTTACCTGTTTCAGTTTTGGTAGCTTATATACTTCTAGGAATTTATCCATTTCTTCCAGTTTGTCCAATTTGTTGGCATATAGTTTTTCATAATATTGTCCAATAACTGTATTTCTGTGGTGTTGGCTATTATTTCTCCTCTTTCATTTGTGATTTTATTTATCTGGGTCTTTTTTTATTTTGTAAGTCTGGCTAGGGGTTTATCAATTTTATTAATTTTTTCAAAGAACCAGCTCCTGGTTTCATTGATCTGTTCTATTGTGGGTTTTTTGTTGTCTTTTAGTTTCTATGTCATTTATTTCTTCTCTAATTTTTGTTATTTCCCTTCTTCTGCTGGCTGCAGGCTTCATTTGCTGTTCTTTGTTGAGCTCCATTAAGTGTAAGATTAGATTGTTTATTTGAGATTTTTCTGGCTTGTTTAGGTGGGCCTGTTTTACTATCTACTTCCCTATTAGGATCACTTTGCCACATCTCAAAGGTTTTAAACCGTTCTGTTTTCATTTTCATTTGTTTCCATGTATTTCCTTATTCTTTTATTTTCTGTGTGACCCATTCATGGTTTAGTTGCATGTTGTTTAACCTCCATGTGTTCAAGCTCTTTCCAGACTTTTTCTCATGGTTTACTTCAAGTTTGATAGTGTTGTGGTCAGAAAATATGCATGGTATGATCTCAATATGTTTGTCCTTTTGAGGCCTGATTTTTGACCTAGTATGTGATTTATTCGGGAGAATCTCCCATGTAGACTAAAAAGAATCTGTATTCTGCTATTTTAGATTAGCATGTTCTGAATATATCTGTGAAGTCCATCTGGTCCAGTGTATCATTCAAAGCCATTGTTTCCTTGTTGATTTTCTGTTTGGATGTTCTCTCCATTGATATAAATGGGGTGTTAAAATCCCCTAATATTATGGTATTATTATCAATGAGTACTTTTATATTTGTTGTTAACTTTTAAAATATATTTTGGTGTTTCATGTTGGGTGCATAAATATTTATAATTTTTAGACCTTGTTGGATTGTCCCCCTTATTATGGCATAGTGCCCTTTTTGGTCTCTTACTACTGACTTTTTTTTTTTGAAGTCCATTTTTCGTGTATTAGTATGACAACTCCACCTTTCTTTTCATGTCCATTGCATGTCAATATTTCTCAATCCCCTCACATTCAATCTGCAGGTGTCTTCAGGTCTAAAATGAATCTCATAGGCAGCATATAAGTGGGTCTTGTTTTTTTAAATCCATTCTGACACCCTATGGCTTTTGATTGGAGTGTTAAGTCCATTTATATTCAAAGTAATTATTGATAGATATATTCAGTGCCACATCATTACTTGTTTTGTCATTGTTTCTGGAGATTTTTCCTGATCTTTTCTTGTCTTTGCCACCTTTGGTCTCTTCTTTCTTTGCCACTTTTGGTCTTTCCACTCAAAGAATCCCCTTTAATATTTCTTTCAGGGCTGTTTAGTGGTCAGTAATTCCTTTGGTTTTTGTCTGTCTGGGAAACACTATTTTTCCTTCTATTCTGAATGATAGCCATGCTGGAAAATATTCTTGACTGCAGTTTTCCCCATTCAGCACTTTGAATATATCATGCCACTCCCATTTGGTTTGTCAAGTGTCTATTGAGAAATCTCCAGCTAGCCTTATGGGTTTTCCCTTGTAAGTTAAGGACTTCTTTAGTCTTGCTGCTTTAAAGATGTTTTCTTTCACTCTACTTTGCAAATGTAATTACAATATATCTTGCTGTTGGCTTGCTTTTGTTAATTTAAAATTTTTTAAAAATGTTTGTTTATTTTTGAGAGCCAGAAAGAGAGAGTGTGAGTGGGGGAGGGGCAAAGGGAGATGGAGACACAGAATCTGAAGCAGGTTCCAGGCTCTGAGCTGTCAGTACAGATCTCAATGCGGGGCTTGAACTCACAAACTGTGAGATCATGACCTGAGCTGAAGTTGGATGCTTAACCGACTGAGCCACCCAGAGGCCCCATTTTGTTGATTTTGATGGGAGTTCTCTGTGCCTCCTGGATCTGGATGTCTGTTTCCTTCCTCAAATTAGGGAAGTTTTCAGCTACTATTTCTTCAAATAAATGTTTTGCCCCCTCTTCTCTGTCTTCTTCTTGTGGGACTCTTGTAATACAAATGTTATTACATTTGATGCAGTCATTGAGTTCCTTAAGTCTATCTCATGTTGCATAATTCTTTCTTATTTTGTTTAGCTTCTTTAAATTCTCTTACTTTGTCTTCTATCACTAATTCATTCCTCTGCTTCTTCCACTCTGCTATTCATTGCATCAAGCCTGTTTCCAATCTCATTTATTGCACTATTCATCTCTGATTGATTCTTTTTGAACTCTTTTATATCTGTGGTAATGGTATCACTGATCTCTTCTTTTCTTTAAAAAAATTTTTTTTTAAATAGCATAAAATAATTTTTTTTTTATGAAATTTATTGACAAATTGGTTTCCATACAACACCCAGTGCTCATCCCAAAAGGTGCCCTCCTCAATACCCATCACCCACCCTCCCCTCCCTCCCACCCCCCATCAACCCTCAGTTTGTTCTCAGTTTTTAACAGTCTCTTATGCTTTGGCTCTCTCCCACTCTAACCTCTTTTTTTTTTTTTTTTCCTTCCCCTCCCCCATGGGTTCCTGTTAAGTTTCTCAGGATCCACATAAGAGTGAAACCATATGGTATCTGTCTTTCTCTGTATGGCTTATTTCACTTAGCATTACACTCTCCAGTTCCATCCAGATAAAAAAAATTTTTTTAATGTTTATTTATTTTTGACAGAGAGAGAGACAGAGCATGAGCGGGGAAGGGGCAGAGAGAGAGGGAGACAGAATCTGAAGCAGGCTCCAAGCTGCGCTGTCAGCACAGAGCCCGACGTGGGGCTTGAACCCACAGACCGCGAGATCATGTCCTGAGCTGAAGTCGGATGCTCAACTGACTGACCCACCCAGGCACTCCTCTCTTCTTTTCTTTTAAAATATTCATTTTATTTTTTTTTTGAGTTTTCTTTGAAATAGACAGAGAGAGAGAGAGAGAGAGAGAGAGAGAGAATCCTAAGCAGGCTCCATACTGTCAGCACAGAGCCTGATGCAGAGCTTGAACTCATGAACCATGAGATCATGACCTGAGCCAAAATCAAGAGTCAGACAATTAGTTGAGTGAGCCACCAAGGTGCTCTTCTTCTATTCTTTTTTTAAACCCAGAGAATATACTTATTATTTTTGCTTTAAATTCTCCATCAGACATGTTACTTATATCTGCCTTTCTTAGATCTCTGGTTGTGACCTTATCTTGTTGTTTCATTTGGGATGAATTCCTCTGTCATGGCATTTTGTCTAAGTCTCTGCCTTCTTCTGTGTGTTACAAGCCTGTATGTTTCCTGCTCCCTAGAGTAATAGCTTATGAAGAAGAGGTCATAAATGTCCAGGGCCTGTCACTTTAGGAAGTGTCTCTGGTGTGTGCTGCATGCACTGCTATTTGCTCTATTCTTCATACCATGCATCTGCAGGCTCTCCTTGCCTGCAGTGGGCAATGTTGGGTCCCTGGCCAGAATGTGGAGTTTTAACTAGGTATGGCCTTATCTGTTTGTTGAATGAGACCTGATACTACTGAAGCCCTGCAGATCTTCCTGGTCAGGAGACTGGTGTGGCCAGGTGTTTATGCTGGTCTTTCTTCTGGGGAAGGGGCCTGCTGTGCTGGTACCAAGGTAAGCTTGACTGAGAAGGGCAGTTGTGCCAGAGTGTAGGGGTGTGGGATTTGGTGCAGGCAGGTTAGGCAGCCAGTCTTGGTACTGCCTGCTTACTGCAGGTGTGTCTATGTTTATATGAGGGTTGAAGGAGGGAACTGACATAAGCTGTCTCCTTTGTTCCTGTAGAGGTGACTCCTTGAATGCTGCCTCTCAGAGAAGCACTCCAAGAAGAGCAAATAATCTCTCCATGTTTGACCCAGGCATTTTTTTTTAAATATATATATATGAAATTTATTGACAAATTGGTTTCCATACAACACCCAGTGCTCATCCCAAAAGGTGCCCTCCTCAATACCCATCACCCACCCTCCCCTCCCTCCCACCCCCCATCAACCCTCAGTTTGTTCTCAGTTTTTAACAGTCTCTTATGCTTTGGCTCTCTCCCACTCTAACGTCTTTTTTTTTTTTCCTTCCCCTCCCCCATGGGTTCCTGTTGAGTTTCTCAGGATCCACATAAAAGTGAAACCATATGGTATCTGTCTTTCTCTGTATGGCTTATTTCACTTAGCATTACACTCTCCAGTTCCATCCACGTTGCTACAAAAGGCCATATTTCATTTTTTCTCATTGCCACGTAGTATTCCATTGTGTATATAAACCACAATTTCTTTATCCATTCATCAGTTGATGGACATTTAGGCTCTTTCCATCATTTGGCTATTGTTGAGAGTGCTGCTATGAACATTGGGGTACAAGTGCCCCTATGCATCAGTATTCCTGTATCCCTTGGGTAAATTCCTAGCAGTGCTATTGCTGGGTCATAGGGTAGGTCTATTTTTCATTTTCTGAGGAACCTCCACACTGCTTTCCAGAGCGGCTGCACCAATTTGCATTCCCACCAACAGTGCAAGAGGGTTCCCGTTTCTCCACATCCTCTCCAGCATCTATAGTCTCCTGATTTGTTCATTTTGGCCACTCTGACTGGCGTGAGGTGATACCTGAGTGTGGTTTTGATTTGTATTTCCCTGATAAGGAGCGACGCTGAACATCTTTTCATGTGCCTGTTGGCCATCTGGATGTCTTCTTTAGAGAAGTGTCTATTCATGTTTTCTGCCCATTTCTTCACTGGGTTATTTGTTTTTCGGGTGTGGAGTTTGGTGAGCTCTTTATAGATTTTAGATACTAGCCCTTTGTCCGATATGTCATTTGCAAATATCTTTTCCCATTTCGTTGGTTGCCTTTTAGTTTTGTTGGTTGTTTCCTTTGCTGTGCAGAAGCTTTTTATCTTCATAAGGTCCCAGTAATTCACTTTTGCTTTTAATTCCCTTGCCTTTGGGGATGTGTCGAGTAAGAGATTGCTACGGCTGAGATCAGAGAGGTCTTTTCCTGCTTTCTCCTCAAAGGTTCTGATGGTTTCCTGTCTCACATTTAGGTCCTTTACCCATTTTGAGTTTATTTTTGTAAATGGTGTGAGAAAGTGGTCTAGTTTCAACCTTCTGCATGTTGCTGTCCAGTTCTCCCAGCACCATTTGTTAAAGAGGCTGTCTTTTTTCCATTGGATGTTCTTTCCTGCTTTGTCAAAGATGAGTTGGCCATACGTTTGTGGGTCTAGTTCTGGGGTTTCTATTCTATTCCATTGGTCTTTTGTAGCAACGTGGATGGAACTGGAGAGTGTAATGCTAAGTGAAATAAGCCATACAGAGAAAGACAGATACCATATGGTTTCACTCTTATGTGGATCCTGAGAAACTTAACAGGAACCCATGGGGGAGGGGAAGGGAAAAAAAAAAGAGGTTAGAGTGGGAGAGAGCCAAAGCATAAGAGACTGTTAAAAACTGAGAACAAACTGAGGGTTGATGGGGGGTGGGAGGGAGGGGAGGGTGGGTGATGGGTATTGAGGAGGGCACCTTTTGGGATGAGCACTGGGTGTTGTATGGAAACCAATTTGTCAATAAATTTCATATATAAAAAAAAAAAGAAAAGCCAGCTATGTCTCTATTCTGAAATAATGGCCTTATGAAGAAGAGATCATGTAACATCCCCAGCCTGTCATTTCAGTAAGTGTCTGGATGTGTGCTGCATGCACTCTGCTATTGTGTTTTGGCTGCTCTATCCCTCAGGCCAGTCATCTGCAGAGGTTCTCCTTGCCTGTTGTGGGCATTGTTTGGTCCCTGGCCTAAATGTTGTGAGTTTTAATTAGGTGTGTTCTGGTCTGCTTATGAAATGAGACCTGACATTACCTCCACCAGAACTAAGTGCCCATAAAATTCTCTGGTCAGGAGACGTGATGTGGACAGGGGTTTGTACTTGCCTTCTAAGGGAGGGGTCCACCCCATTGTGCTTGAGGCGAGCTTGAATGAGAAGGGCAGTCCCATCAGAGTGCAGGGAGTGGGCTTTGTGCAAGCAAGTTAGTGTGGGCACTGCACTGCTTCCACAGGTGGCTCTTTGTTTATGCTAAGGGGCAGGGGACTGAAATGGTGCCAGGTAGCTCTTATGTTCCCACAGAGGCATCTGTGAATGATGCTCAGAGAAGAGCAAATACTTTCCCCACTATGTGCCCAGGCATTCTTTGGAGTTCTGTTTCCATGGGATCTGCCCCTGGGTTGTTTGCCTGCCTTATATCCAGGAGCAGAAAAATGCCCTTTGGGCTCTCTCCCAGACAAGCCAGCTCACCTTTAAAACTCCAGGCTTTAAGCACCATTGGTTGCAAGAACTCATGAAATTCAGCCCCTCTAGTTTTCCAAACCAATGACTTATGTAAAATATTCTCCTTGGGTGTTCCCCTTTGTGCTCCTCTCTTTCTCACCCTTCTCTCTGATGTTGGCTCCCTCCTTTCTGAAGCACCCATAATCTTTTTCTCCCCTATACCACTTCTCTGCACTTCATACTTTCTTTGATGTGACCTCTTCTCTCCCTTCGTTGTGGAGTTTGATCTGTCTGTCTTCAGATTGATTTCTGGAGTATTTAGGATGATTTTATAGTTATCTATTTGTGTTCAAGAGACAAGATGAGGCTAGGGTCCTCCTACTTTGCTGCCATCTTCCTCTCCCTCCTCCAGATTTACTATTTTTAAAATTGAAAGCAAAAACTATGTGTCTGGACAAGACTTACTTGCTCACAAATTTACTTAATTCAAATCTTGTCTGAGTTATGATAATCAAATGATAATTCTAATTTCTTAAACCTATTATTAAAATTATTTTTTCAAATGATATTACTAATTTTAATTAATTGTTTTATTTTTGTGTTTTTAAGCAAAGAGGAGATAGTGTCCGTTGCTTAACAATGCTTGGTCATTTTGGTTTTGAATGTTTGCCTCATCAGTTGGTAAACCAATCTATTCAACAAGGATTTTCTTTTAATATTCTCTGTGTGGGTAAGTGCCTGATTCCTCATCTGAATTAGTACTTAATTTTCTCAAATGCTTACTTCAACTTATCTAAAGTAGTGTAACACTGGTGCTGCTAATTCAAGACCATGTCCTTCTATCTGTATTTGTTCCCATCATGTTAGTCACATTACTTAGACTTTTTATACAAATAAATTTTTATTTGTTTTTGAGAGAGAGAGAGACAGAGTGGGGGGGGGACAGAGAGAGATGGAGAGAGAGAATCTCAAGCAGGCTCCACACTGTCAGTACAGAGGCCAATGTGGGGCTAGAATCCATGAATCATGAGATCATGACCTGAGCTGAAACCAAAAGTTGGATGCTTAAGTGACTGAGCCACCCAGGTGTCCCTAGACTTTTATTTTCTTTGGATGTTTCAGTGCTCTTCAAAATCTGATATGTTTTCGTGTATATTTTTTCTATATTATATTAATGACTGAGAGAGTCAAGAGAAACATGTATACCTCATTTTTATTCACAAGATTTTTAAAATGCATTTTATTTATTTATTTATTTTTGAAAGAGAGAGAGAGTGCACACACATAAGCAGGGGAAGGGGCAGAGAGAGAAGGAGACAGAATCTGAAGCAAGCTACAGGTTCTGAGCTGTCAGCATAGATCCCAGTGTGGGGTTTGAACCCATGAACTGTGAGATCATGACCTGAACTGAAGTTGGACACTCAACCAACTGAGCCATTCAGGAGCCCCTAAACATGTATACTTTAAAGGACATTATAGTCATTGATGTATTTGGGTTAAGCGTTACTTCTTCTTAGCCATTTTATGTCCCTAGATAATGTATCTATGTTTATTACAGGGGAAACTGGAATTGGAAAATCAACACTCATCGACACATTATTCAATACTAATTTGAAAGACAAAAAATCCTCACATTTTTACTCAAATGTTGGACTTAAAATTCAGACATATGAACTTCAGGAAAGTAATGTTCAATTGAAATTAACTGTTGTGAAAACAGTGGGATACGGTGATCAAATAAACAAAGAAGCCAGGTTAGTGTTTTCTTATTTTAATTACAAAAGATTTTATTCTTTCAAGGAATTTACCTTCTTTACTGACATTTCCTCTGGCTATATCACTCCCATCTGCCTCCACCTTTATATAGGCTTCTCTGCTCTCCTTATGTCTCTTTTAAGGACATTTGTTGTTTGAACTAAGATGTATCCAGAAAATCCAGGATGATCTTGTTTATACAAACACTCTTTTTTTTCCCAATAAGATTAAATTTACTGGTTTTATAGATTAGGATGCAGACATATCCATCTGATTCTCACCATTGAATCTTTATATAAGGGTATATCCTTATATATCTATATCAATATCGATATAGATATCCTATATATAAGGTTGATTCCTATAAATTTTTCAAATAGATTTTCCCCATTTATTTACTTGTTGGCTATTCTCATTTTTAAAATCACTTACCCAAGTTATAAGTAAATTTATTTCTGTAAAAATTTAAACGATCCAGATGAAATGAAAACCCACTTAGCCAAATGTAAGTACTTAGAGCCTTTTCTTTTTCCAAAAATAGCCACTATTGTAAGTTTAGTAAGTGTACTCTCAGACCTTATGTTGAATTTTTATAATAATTAATATACATTTGAAATAATACAGAACAAGTATCCTTAAACTATATTATGTATAATATAAAAATGCATAAAACATTTATGAACAGGTTAATAGATAATTCTGAAACAAACATCCTATGTAATCACTTTTCTTTTTTTTTTAATTTTTTTTTCAACGTTTATTTATTTTTGGGACAGAGAGAGACAGAGCATGAACGGGGGAGGGCCACAGAGAGAGGGAGACACAGAATCGGAAACAGGCTCCAGGCTCTGAGCCATCAGCCCAGAGCCTGAAGCGGGGCTCGAACTCATGGACCGCGAGATCGTGACCTGGCTGAAGTCGGACGCTTAACCGACTGCGCCACCCAGGCGCCCCTAATCACTTTTCTATTCAAATTGTGGTCTGATTCCCATGGGCCTTAGACATTTCCCTTTCTTATAAAAATTTTTTTAATGTTTATTTATTTTTGACAGAGAGAGATAGAGAGAGAGACAGCATGAGCGGGGGAGGAGCAGAGAGAGAGGGACACACAGAATCTGAAGCAGGCTCCAGGCTCTGAGTTGTCAGCACAGAGCCCAATGCAGGGCTCAAACTCACAGACCGTGAGATCATGACCTGAGCTGAAGTCGGACACTCAACCGACTGAGCCATCCAGGTGCCCCAAGACATTTCCTTTTCATGATCACAACCCCTCACCAAACTCATAGAAGAAGAGTGTAAAATGTTTGCCAATGGTTGGGGAGAAGGAGGAATTAAGAGTTCTTGTTCAATGGATAACGTTTTAATCATGCAAGATGAGATCTGCTGTGCAACAGAAGATTTAACAGTATATGTAACAGTACTTTATATTACATTCAAAAACTTGTTATGAGAGTAGATATCCATTAAGCAATCTTACTGCAATTAAAAACAAGCTATAGGAATGCCACAGGAGTTTTACTTAGAGGGAAATTAAAAAAAAAATTTTACTGTTTATTTTTGAGAGAGAGAGAGAGTGAGTGAGTGGGGGAAGGTCAGAGAGAGAGGAAGACACAGAAACTGAAGCAGGCTCCAGGCTCTGAGCTGTCAGCACAGAGCCCGATGTGGGGCTCGAACCCACGAACCATGAGATCATGACCTGAGCCAAAGTTGGATGCTCAACCGACTAAGCCACCTAGGGAAATTAATAGCATAAGATACTTATGTTAGAAAAAATGACAATCTCAAGTATTATAAATTTCAATGTTAAGAAACTAGCCAAATAAGAACAAATTTACCCTAAAGCAAGAAAAAGAAAGGAAAACCCATACTACAGCAGAAATTGATGAAAACAGAAAAAATGTCAGAAAATCAATAAATTGAAAACCTTTAACTAGACTGAGCAAGAAAAATAGATGAGAAGCCAAATACCACCAACATCAGGAATAAGAAAGAAGACATTATTACGGATTTTACAAATATTAAAAAGATAAGAATACAACAAACAATTCAATGCCCATAAAGTCAACAATTTAGAGGTTAGCCATGGGCTTTTCATATATAGCTTTTATTGTGTTGACATAAATTCTTTTATACATAGTTTCAAGAGTTTTGCTATTTTTTTAAATGATGAAAAGGTGTTAAATTACATCAAGTATCTGTTCTGCAACTATTGAAATAGTTATGTAATTTTTCTTTTTCAATCAATGTGGTGTTTATAAATCAACTTACTTACATTGAATAATCCTTGCATTCTGAGGATAAATCCCACCTACTCATTGTGTATGATCCTTTTAATTTGCTGTTGAATTCACGTTGCTAAGTATTTTGTTGAAGATTTTGCATCTGTGTTTATTAGGGATATTTATCTGTAATTTTTTTTTATATCAGGATAATTCTGGCCTTCAAAAGAGTTGGAAATTTTCCCTTTTCTTTAATCCTTTTGGAAGATTTTAAGTATTGGTGTCAATTCTTCTTTAAGTGTTTATTAGAATTCAATACTGAAGCCTGAGTTTTCTGTGTTGGTAAATTTTTGATTACTTATTTAACCTCCTTATTTGTACAAGAATACCTGATTTTACTAGACTTACTTTATTGTGCTTGTCAGATATTTTTCTTTTTATGTATTTTTTTTACAAATTGAAAGTTTATTGCAGCTCTGTGTAAAACAAGTCTATCAGCCTGGCTTTTCCAAGAGCATTTGATGACTTTGTGTCTCTGTGTCACATTTGGTAACTTTGCAATATTTAAAATTTTTCATGATTATATATTGTTATGATCAGAGATCTCTGATGTTACTTTGTAATTGTTTTGGGGCACTATGAGCTGTGTCCACAAAAGACAGGAAATTTAATTTGTAGATGTTGGGTTTTTAAATTTTTATTTTAATTCTAGTTAGTTAACGTACAGTATTATATTAGTTTGAGGTGTACAATATTATGATTCCACACTTCCAAACAATACCCAGTTTTTTCCCCTTTGTTTTGTTTCTTAAATTCCACATATGAGTGAAATCATATGGTATTTGTCTTTCTCTGTCTTATTTCGCTTAGCATTATACTCCCTAGCTCCCTCTATCTTATCGAAAATGGCAAGATTTCATTATTTTTATGCTGAATAATATTCCATATATAATACATAATATTCCATATATAGTATATAATAAATATATAATATATTCCATACATTATATGGAATTACATATATATTTTTTATTCAGCATAAAAATATATGAATGCATATATGAATAATATATATATGATATATATGCCTCTTCTTTATCCATCAATCTATGGACACTTGGGCTACTTCCATATCTTGGCTATTGTAAACAATGCTGCTATAATTATAGGGGTACATATAGCTCCTTGAATTAGTGTTTTTGTATTCTTTGCTTAAATACCCAGTAGTGCAAATGCTGGATCTTAGGCTAGTTCTATTTTTAACTTTTTGACAAACAAAACTTCATATTGTTTTCCAGAGTGGCTGCCTCAGTTTTCATTTGCACCAACAGTGCATGAGTGTTCTTTTACTCTACATCTTTGCCAACACCTGTTGTTTCTTGTGCTGTTAATTTTAGCCTTTCTGACAGGTGTGAGGTGATACCGCATTGTAGGTTTGATTTGCATTTCCCTGATGGTAAGTGATGATGAACATCTTTTCATGTGTCCGTTGACCATCTGGATGTCTTCTTTGAAGAAATGTCTATGTCTTCTTCCATTTTTAATTTTTAAAAAATGTTTATTTAGTTTTGAAAGAGAGAGAGAGACAGAGTGTGAGCAGGTGAGGGCCAGAGAGAGAGAGGGAGACACAGAATCCAAAGTAGGCTCCAGGCTCTGACCTGTCAGAACAGAGCCTGATGCAAGGCTCGAACCTACGAACTGTGAGATCATGACCTGAGCTGAAGTCAGACGGTTAACCTACTGAGCCACCCAGGTGCCCCACCCCTTCTACCCATTTTAAAATTAGATTATTTGTTTTTTGGATGTTGCATTTTATAAGTTCTTTATACAGTTTGGATACTAACCCTTTATCACATATGTAATTTGCAACTATCTTCTCCCATTCCGCAGGTTGCCTTTTAGTTTTGTTGCCTGTTTCCTTTGGTGGGCAGAAGCTTTTTATTCTCATGTAGTTGCAATGGTTTATTTTTTATTTTGTTTCCCTTGCCTCAGGGGACTTACTGAAAAAAAGGTTGCTACAGCTGATGTCAAAGAGGTTACTTCCTGTGTTCACTTCTATGATTTTTATTGTTTTAGGACTCGAATTTAGGTCTTTAATCCATTTTAAATTTGTTTTTATGTATGGTGTAAGAAATGGTCCAGTTTCTTTCTCTTTCATGTAGCTGAGCCGTTTTCCCAATACCATTTGTTGAAAGGACTGTCCTTTTCCCATGAGATATTCTTTCCTGCTTTGTCAAAGATTAATTGACTATATAGATGTGGGTTTATTACTGGGTTTTCTATTCTGTTCTATTGATCTACATATCAATATTTGTACCAGTACCATATTGTTTTGATTACTACAGCTTTGTAATATAACTTGAAATGTGGAGTTGTGATGTCTCCAGCTTTTCTTTCTCTTTTTATGTTTATTTATTTATTTTGAGAGAGAGAGTGAGTGAGTGAGAGAGAGAGAGCACGTATACAGAAGTGGGTGAGGGGCAGAGAGAGAGGGAGAGAGAGACTCCCAAGTAGGCTCTGTGCTGTCAGCTCACAGCCTGAGGCAGGGCTCAATCCCATGACCATGAGATCATGACCTGATCTGAACTCAAGAGTCAGATGCTTCACTGACTGAGCCACCCAAGTGCCCCTGTTTTTCTTTTTCAAGATTGCTTTGGGAATTTGGGGTCTTTTATGGTTCCATATAAAATTTAGAATTGTTTGTTTTAGTTCTGTGAAAAATGCTGTTGGTATTTTTTTTAGGGATTTAGTTAAATGTGTAACTTGCTTTGGGTAGTATAGACATTTAGCAATATTTGTTCTTTTGATCCATGAGCATGGTATATCTTTCCATTTCTTGGTGTCATCTTCAATTTCTTTCATCAGTGTTTAAATAGTTTTCAGAATACAGGTCTTTCACCTCTTTGTTTAGGTCTCTTACTAGTTATCTTATTGTGTTTGGTGCAATTGTACATGGGATTGAGTCCTTAGTTTCTCTTTCTGTTCTGTAATGATAGCTTCATTAGGGCTATCTAGAAATGCAACAGATTTATGTATTGACTTCGTATTCTGCAACTTTACTAAATTCATTTATCAGTTTGTGCAGTTTTTTAATGGAGTCTTATGAGTTTTCTATATACAGTCATATTATCTTCAAATACTGAAAGTTTTACTTCTTCCTGACTAATTTGTATGCCTTTTATTTCTTTTTGTTGTCTAATTGCTATGGTTAAGACTTCTAGTACTATGTTGAAAAAAGTTTGGGGATGGACATCTTTGTATTTTTCCTGTCCTTAGAGGATAACCTCTCCATTTTTAAATATCGCCTTTGATATTCACTGTGGGTTTTCCATATAAGGCCTTTACTATGTTGAGGTAAGCTTCCTCCAAACCTGCTTTGTTGAGGGTTTTTATCATGAATGGATGTTGTACTTTGTCAGATGGTTTTTCTTTTCTATTGAAATGATCATACGGATCATACGGTTCTTATCCTTTGTTCTATTTATGTGATGTATCACATTCATTGATTTGTGAATATTGGATCACCCTTGCAACCCAGGTATAAATCCCACTTGATCATGGTGAATGATTTTTTAATGTATTGTTGAATTCTTTCTGCTAGTATTTTGTTGAGAATTTTTGTAGCCTTATTCATCAGGGATATTTCCCTGTAGTTCTCTCTTTTAAAAAAAAAAAAAAAGGAAAACAACTTTTTTATTGAAGCATAGTTGAAACACAATGTTACATTAGTGTCAGGTGCACAACATAGTGATTTGACAAGCTTATACATTATGCTAGAGAAAAATAACTTTTGGGGTAAAAGAGAATCCCCGTAAGACTAATAGATTTTTCAGCACAAAATTTGCAGGTCAGAGGAAAGTGGAATGACATATTCAAAATACTGAAAAAAACTCCTAACCAAGAATATATTCAGAATTGAAGGAGAGAGAAACAGTTTTCCAGGCAAGAAGAGCTGGAGTTTATCAGCACTAAACCAGCCTTACAGGAAGTATTAATGGGATTTTTTTTTAAGTTGAAAAGAAAGGGTGTTAACTAAGAACAAGAAAACATGTGAAAGAATAAATCTCACTAGAAAGGTGAATATATAGTAAATGTAGTAGATTATTCACTTTTTAACATTTATTTTATTGTTTAAATTAATTAATTAATTTTTAAATTTACATCCAAGTTAGCATATAGTAAAATAATAATTTCAGAAGTAGATTCCTTAATGCTCCTTACCCATTTAGCCCATCCCCCCCTCACACAACCCCTCCAGAAACCCCCTATTTTGGCCCCTCCCTGTTTTTATATTATTTTTGCTTCCCTTCCCTTATGTTCATCTGTTTTGTGTCTCAAATTCCTTATATGAGGGAAGTCATATGATATTTGTCTTTCTCTGACTAATTTCACTTAGCATAATATCCTCTAATTCCATCCATGTAGTTGCAAATGGCAAGGTTTCATTCTTTTTGATTGCCAAGTAATACTCCATTGTCTGTGTGTGTGTGTATGTATATATATATGTGTGTGTATCTATCTATCTATCTATCTATCTATCATCTATCTTCTTTATCCATTCATCCGTCCATGGACATTTGGGCTCTTTCCATACTTTGACTATTGTCGATGGTGCTGCTATAAACATTGGGGTGCATGTGCCCCTTCAAAACATCACATCTGTATCCCTTGGATAAATACCTAGTAGTGCAATTGCTCGGTCATAGGGTAGTTCTATTTTTAACTATTTGAGGAACCTCCATACTGTTTTCCTGAGTGGCTGCACCAGCAATGCAAAAGAGATCCTCTTTCTCTGCATCCTCGCCAACATCTGTTTTTGCCTGAGTTGTTAATGTTAGCCATTCTGACAGGTATGAGGTGGTATCTCATTGTGGTTTTGATTTGTATTTCTCTGATAATGAGTGATGTTGAGCATCTTTTCATGTGTTAGCTGGCCATCTGGATGTCTTCTTTGGAGAAGTGTCTATTTATGTCTTTTATCCATTTCTTCTCTGGATTATTTGAATTTTTTGAGTGCTGAGTTTGTAAGTTCTTTATAGATTTTGGATACTAACCCTTTACCTGATATGTCATTTGATAATATCTTCTCCCGTTCTGTTGGTTGCGTTTTAGGTTTGCTGATGGTTTCCTTTGCTGTGCAAAAGCTTTTTATTTTGATGAGGTCCCAGTAGTTCAGTTTTCCTTTTCTTTCCCTAGCCTCTGGAGACATGCTGAGTAAGAAGTTGCTGTGACCAAGGTTAAAGAGGTTTTTGCCTGCTTTTCCCTCAAGGATTTTGATGGCTTTCTGTCTTACGTTTATCTTTCATCCATTTTGAATTTATTTTTATGTAGGATGTAAGAAAGTGGTCCAGATTTATTTTTCTGTATGTTGCTGTCCAGTTTACCCAGCACCACTTGCTGAAGAGACTGTCTTTATCCCAATGGACATTCTATCCTGCTTTGTCAAAGATTAGTTGGCCATACATTTGTGGGTCCATTTCTGGGTTCTCTATTCTGTTCCATTGATCTGAGTGTCTGTTCTTGTATCAGTACCATACTGTCTTGACGATTACAGCTTTGTAATACATCTTCAAGTCCTGGAGTGTGATGTCTCCAGCTTCGGTTTTATTTTTCAAGATTGCTTTGGCTATCCAGGGTCTTTTCTGGTTCCATACAAATTTTAGGATTGTTTGCTCTAACTCTGTGAAGAATGCTGGTGTTATTTTGATAGATATTGCATTGACTATGTAGATTGCTTTGGGTAGTATCAACATTTTAACAACGTTTATTCTCCCTATCCAGGAGCATGGAATCTTTTTCCATTTTTTTGTGTCTTCTTCAATTTCTTTCACAAGCTTTCTATAGTTTTCAGTACATAGATTTTTCATCTCTTTGGTTAGGTTTATTCCTAGGTATTTTATGGTTTTGGTGCAATTGTTAATGGGATAGATTCCTTGATTTCTCTTTCTGTTGCTTCATTGTTGGTGTATAGGAATGCAACCGACTTCTGTGCATTGATTTTATATCCTGCAATTTTGCTGAATTCATGGATCAGTTCAAGCAGTTTTTGGTGGAATCTTTTGGATTTTCCATATAGAGTAGTATGTCATCTGTTAAGAGTGAAAATTTGGCTTCCTCCTGGCTGATCTGGATGCCTTTAATTCCTTTGTGTTGTCTGATTGCTGAGACTAAGACTTCCAATATTATGTTGAATAACAGTGGTAAGAGTGGACATCCCTGTCTTGTTCCTGACCTTAGGGGAAAGCTGTCAGTTTTTCCCCATTAGGATGATATTAGCCGTGGATCTTTCATATATGGCTTTTATGATCTTGAGGTATGATACTTCTATCCCTATTTTCTTGAGGGTTTTTATCAAGAAAGAATGCTATATTTTGTCAAATGCTTTATCTGGATATATTGAAAGGATCATGTGCTTCTTGTCCTTTTTTTTTAAATTGATGTGATGTATCATATTTATTGTTTTGTGGATATTGAACCAGCCCTGCATCCCATGTATAAACCCCACTTGGTCGTGGTGAATAATTCTTTTAATGTATTGTTGGATCCGGTTGGCTAGTATCTTGTTGAGGATTTTTGCATCCATGTTCATCAGGGAAATTGGTCTGTAGTTGTCCTTTTAATGGGGGCTCTGTCTGGTTTTGGAATGAATGTAATTCTGGCTTCATAGAATGAGTTTGGAAGATTTCCTTTCATTTCTATTTTTTGGAACAGCTTCAAAAGAATAGGTGTTAATTCTTTAAATGTTTTGTAGAATTCCCCTGGAAAGCTATTCTGTCCTGGACTCTTCTTTGTTGGGAGATTTTTGAATATTATTTTGATTTCTTTGCTGGTTATGGGTCTGTTCAAATTTTCTATTTCTTCCTGTTTTAGTTTTGGTAGGAATTTGTCCATTTCTTCCAGATTGCCCACTTTATTGGTGTATAATTGCTGATAATATTATCTTATTATTGTTTGTATTTCTGCAGAGTTGGTTGTGATCTCTTTCATTCTTGATTTTATTTATTTGGGTCTTTTCCTTCTCATTTTTTTGGGGTCGAACTGGCTAGGGGGTTATCAGTTGTGTTAATTCTTTCAAAGAACCAGCTCCTGGTTTTATTTATCTGTTCTATTGTTGTTGTTTTTTTTAGTTTGTTTCTTTGTTTGGTTTTGATAGCATTGATTTATGTTCTAATCTTTTTTTTCTTGTCTTCTGCTGATTTTAGGTTTTATTTGCTGTTCTTTTTCCAGCTCTTCTGGTGTAAGTTTAGGTTATGTATCTGAGGCCTTTCTTCCTTCTTTAGGAAGGCCTGGATTGCTATATATTTCCCTCTTATGACAGCCTTTGCTACATCCCAGAGGTTTGAGGCTGTGGTGTTATCATTTTCATTGGCTTCCATGTACTTTTTAATTCCCTCTTTGACTTCTTGGTTAGCCCATTCATTCTTTAGTAGGATGTTCTTTAGTCTCCAAGTATTTGTTATCTTTCCAAATTTTTTCCTGTGGGTGATTTCAAGTTTCATAGCATTGTGGTCTGAAAATATGCACGGTATGATCTTGATCTCTTTGTACTTGTTGAGGGCTGCTTTGTCTCCCAGTATGTGACCTATTCTGGAGAATGTTCCATGTGCACTGGAGAATAATTTGTATTTCACTGCTGTAGGATGAAATGTTCTGTATATATCTGTTAAGTCCATCTGGTTCAGTGTGTCATTCAAAGCCAAACAATGTCATTCATTGTTTTCTTGTTGATTTTCTGTTTAGATGATCTGTCCATTGCTATAAGTGTGGTGTGAAGTCCCCTACAATTATGGTATTATTATCAATGAGTTTCTTTATGTTTGTGAATAATTGATTTATATATTTGGATGCTTTCACATTTGGAGCATAAATGTTTACAATTGATAGGTCTTCTTGGTGGATAGACCCATTAATTATGATATAATGCCTTTCTTCATCTCATGTTACAGTCTTTTTTTTAAAACGTTTATTTATTTTTGAGACAGAGAGAGACAGAGCATGAATGGGGGAGGGGAAGAGAGAGAGGGAGACACAGAATCTGAAACAGGCTCCAGGCTCTGAGCCATCAGCTCAGAGCCTGACGTGGGGCTTGAACTCATGGACCACGAGATCGTGACCTGAGCTGAAGGCGGACGCTTAACCGACTGAGCCACCCGGGCGCCCCTCATGTTACAGTCTTTATTTTAAAATCTAGATTGCCTGATACAAGTATGGCCACTCCAGATTTCTTTTGTTGACCATTAGCATGATAGATGGTTCTCCATCCCCTTATTTTCAATCTGAAGCTGTTTTTAGGTCTAACGTGGGTATCTTGTAAACAGCATATAGATGGATATTGTTTTCTTATCCATTCTGTTACCCTATGTCTTTTGATTGGAGCATTGAGTCCATTGACGTTTAGAGTGAGTACTGAAAGATATGAATTTATACCATTATGTTGCCTGTAGAATTGATGTTCCTGGTGGTATTCTCTGGTCCTTTCTAGTATTTGCTGCTTTTGGTAATTTTTTTTTTTCATTTTTTTCTCCCCTCAGAGAGTCCCCCTTAAAATTTCTGGCCAGGCTGGTTTAATGGTCACAAACTCCTTTAATTTTTGTTTGGGAAAATTTTTATCTCTCCTTCTATTTTGAATGACAGCCTTGCTGGATAAAGAATTCTTGGCTGCATGTTTTTCTGATTCAGCACATTGAATATATCCTGCCACTCCTTTCTGGCCTGCCAAGTTTCTGTGGATAGGTCTGCTGCAAACCTGATCTGTCTTCCCTTGTAGGTTAAGGACTTTTTTTCCCTTGCTGCTTTCATGATTCTCTCCTTGCCTGAGTATTTTGTGAATTTGACTATGACATGCCTTGTTGATGGTCAGTTTTTGTTGAATCTAATGGGAGTTCTCTGTGCTTCCTGGATTTTCATGTGTATGTCTTTCCCCAAGTTAAAAAGTTTTCTGCTATGATTTGCTCATGTAAACCTTCTACCCCTATTTCTCTCTCTTCATCTTCTGGAGCCCTTATGAGTCTGATGTTATTCTTTTTTTTTTTTTTTAATTTTATTTTATTAAAAAAAATTTTTTTTTCAACGTTTATTTATTTTTGGGACAGAGAGAGACAGAGCATGAACGGGGGAGGGGCAGAGAGAGAGGGAGACACAGAATCGGAAACAGGCTCCAGGCTCTGAGCCATCAGCCCAGAGCCCAACGCGGGGCTTGAACTCACGGACCGCAAGATCGTGACCTGGCTGAAGTCGGACACTTAACCGACTGCGCCACCCAGGCGCCCCTGATGTTATTCTTTTTTAATGAGTCACTGAGTTCTCTAATTCTTATTTCATTCTCATTTGCATTAGTCTCCCTCTTTTTTTCTGTTTCAGTATTCTCCATAAGTTTGTCCTCTGTATTGCTGATTCGCTCCTTTGTTTCATCCATCCTTGCCACTGTGGTGTCCATTCGAGATTACAGCTCAGTTATAGCAGTATAATTTTATTTTCATCCTGAGTAGATTTTACTTCTTTTTTTTCCACAGAAAGGGATTCTAGTCTGTTTTCAACCCCAGATAGTATTCTTATTATCATGATTCTAAACTTTGTTTCAGACATCTTGCTTGTATGTGTGTTGATGAAGTCCCTGGCTGTTATTTATTCCTGTTCTTTCTTTTGGGGTAAATTTCTTCCTTTCATCATTTTGAAGGAAAAAAGGAATTAATAAATTAAAAAAATTAAAATTAAAATTAAGAGATTAAAAACAACACAAAGAAATCAAATAAAGGATGATAGATCCTAGGTATGTTTTGGTCTTGTTGAAAAATACTTGATAGATCAGAGAAAAAAGGGGGAAAAAAGAAAAGAAAAAAGAGGACAAAAAAAGGAAATAGGTTGAAATTTTGAAAAAATGGATACAATAAAATAAATAAAATGAAATGATGGAAGTAAATAGAATTTAAAAAATTTACAAAAAGGTAGGGGCGCCTGGGTGGCGCAGTCGGTTAAGCGTCCGACTTCAGCCAGGTCACGATCTCGCGGTCCGTGAGTTCGAGCCCCGCGTTGGGCTCTGGGCTGATGGCTCAGAGCCTGGAGCCTGTTTCTGATTCTGTGTCTCCCTCTCTCTCTGCCCCTCCCCCGTTCATGCTCTGTCTCTCTCTGTCCCAAAAATAAATAAACGTTGAAAAAAAAAATTTACAAAAAGGTAAAAAACATAGTAGGAAAAAATTAAAAATCTTTTTAAAAATATGGAAAATAAAAATAGTGTCTCTTTCTATATACAAGAATAAGAAAGAAAAGAAAAAGAAAAAGAAATTGAATAGATGGACCAATGAACAGAATCAAGTACAATTGAAATTACATCCGGTTTCCCCTAGAGGTCAAACTATGAAGCACTTTATAGTCTGTAAACTAAGCAGGTGGAGAGACTTCTGTTCCTCAAGAGGGCAGTTGGCCCAGTTGTGCAGGGCTTAATGTAATGGCTCCGTTCTCCACTAGATGGCGTTGCTTAGCTTACTGGGGTGGATTGTTGTGGCACTTGTGGGTGTGTATGTGAATTTTCCGGAGGGTGAAAATGGAGTCACCCAGCTACCCAGTGTCTCTTATCAGAACTCTGTGCTCTCCCCAACCTGCAATCAAGCACGTCTCCTTTGTCTCTGGCTTCCATCCACCACCTGCTTCTACACTGTCTGTGACAAAGCCATCAGGCTGCCAGGTGGCACCTCCATCCTGAGTTTTATCTCAATGGGTCTGTTTCCCAACCCCTCACTTCTGAGGGACTGCAGCTTTGACTCACTCCCACCCTCTGGGGGAGGGTCTTGCTGAGCAATGGCCAGGTGCTGGTCTGTCCCCAGGAATGTTCATGAGACTGTGCCACTGCCTCTGCCCAGCAACTGTGGCCAGGTGCCAGCCCGCCCCAGAATAAGTTCATGTGATCATATAGCAACAGTGTTTCAAGGATTATGGCAAATCACAACACACATCTGGCACCAGACTTCACCCTTAATGTCCTTGCTCCAACACCAGCAAATGTGGCCATTCTTTGGGTCCACTGGGACCTTTGTCTTTGTGGAGGCCGCACTGCTGCAAATGTCCTCCCAGCAGGGAACTGCCTCTCCCTGTGTGGCCCAAGGACCCCTTGGACCTCTCTTTCTGCTCCTAGGGATTTGTCTTTCCCCCAGAGCACCACCAGGTATCGACCTGCAGAGTTTCAGACTCTGGGCTCCCCCTGTTTATAGAGTCTTAATGGAATTTAAACCCTCTATTTTCTCCTTTCTCCCTTTTTTGTTCAGTCCCTTGTGGCTGTTTCCACTCTCCCTTTTTCTCTCCAGCTACTTTCCAGGTGTGCTTTGCCCATACTCTCCTCCTGCCCCCATTTTCATCTCTCCACAAGCAAAAACAGCTCCCTGCTCTCTGCGGCTTTTCTCTCCCCCAGTTCACCTCTCTGCACCACATACCTGCTGAGTTCTATGGTTCAGGTTGTGCATATTGTGTTAATCCTCAAATCAGTTTTCTAAGTGTGCAAGAGGGTTTAGTGTTGATCTGGCTGCATTTAAGAGATGAGAGACACAAAAAAAACCTTCCATGCTGTTCTGCTGTCTTGGCCCCTCCCTTGTAGTTTTCTTCTTTAGTGGAGTCTTTATTTGATTTTGGTATCAGGCTAATGCTGGCCTCAGAGAATGAGTTTGGAGGTTTTCCTTTCTATTATATTTTTGGAATAGTTTGAGAAGAATAGGTAGTAACTCTTTAAATGTTTGGTAGAATTCTCCTGGGAAGCCATTTGGCCCTGAAGTTTAGTTTGTTGGGAGTTTTCTGATTACTGTTGCAATTTCTTTGCTGGTTATATGTCTGTTCAAATTTTCTATTCTTTCCTGTTTCAGTGGTGGTAGATTATATGTTTCTAGTAATTTATACATTTCTTCCAGGTTGTCCAATTTGTTGGCATATAATGTTTCATAGTATTCTCTGATTATTGTATTTATGTGGTGTTGGTTGTTATTTCTTCCTTTTCATTTGTGATTTTATTTGGGTCCTTTCTCTTTTCTTTATGATAGGTCTGGCTAGGGGGTTATCTATTTTATTAAATTTTTCAATGAACCAGCTCCTGGTTTCATTGATCTGTTTAAAAATTTTTTAGTTTGTATATCATTTATTTTTGTTCTAATCTTTAGTATTTCCCTACTTCTGGCTTTAGGATTCATTTGTTGTCCTTTGGCTAGCTCCTTTAGGTGTAAGGTTTGGTTGTTTATTTGAGATTTTTCTTGCTTCTTAAGGTAGCCTTATATTGCCATATACTTTCCTCTTAGGAAAAGTATACTGCTTTTGCTGCATCCCAAAATTTTGGACCATGGTGTTTTCATTTTCTTTTGTTTCCATGTATTTCTTTATTTACTCTTTGATTTCCTGTTTCATCCATTCATTATTTAGTAGCATGTTGTTTATCCTCCATGTATTTGGGCTCTTTCCAGATTTTTTTTTTGTTGGGTTGACTTCACATTTTATGGTGTTGTGGTCAGAAAAGATGCAATGTATGATTTCAATGTTTTTGTATTTGTTGAGGCCCGATTTCTGACCTAATATGTGACCTATTCTGGAGAATGTTCCATGTTCACTTGAAAAGAATGTGTATTCTGATATTATAAAATGACATGTTCTGAATATATCTGTGAAGTCCATCTGGTCCAGTGTGTCATTCAAAGCCATTGTTTCCTTATTGATTTTCTGTTTACATGATCTGTCCATTGGTAAGTGGAGTGTTAAAGTCCGCTATGATTTTGGTATTATTATTATTGATTAGTTCCTTTATGCTTATTACACATATATATTTGAGTGTTACCATGTCAGGTGCATAAATATTTATAATTGTTATATCTCCTTGTTGGATTATACCTTTTATGATTATATAGTGCCCTTTCTTGTGTCTTGTTACAGTATGTTTTAAAGTCTAGTGTGTCCAATGTATTACTACTCTGACTTTCTTTTGACATCCATCTGCATGATAAATATTTCTTTCTCCCCTCATTTTTAGTCTGCACGTGACTTTAGCTATAAAATGAATCTCTTGTAGGCAGCATATAGATGAGTCTTTTTTTTAAATATACTCTCACACTCTATGTCTCTTGATTGGAGCATTTAATCCATTTACTTTCCAAGTAATTATTGATAGATAAGTATTTAGTGCCATTTTATTACTTGTCATGGTGTCTGGAGATTTTTTTCTGACACTTTCTTGTCTTTTCCACCTTTTATGATCCATTCTTGGCTGCGGATTTTACCCATTCAGCACTTTGAATGTATCATGCCACTCCCTTCTGGCTTGTAAAGTTTCTGCTGAAAAATTTCCTGCTAGTCTTATGGACTTTTTCTTGTTAGTTACTGTTTTCTTTTGTCTTGCTTCTTTAAATTTGTTCTTTATCATTGTATTTTGCCAATTTAATTACAATAGGTTTTGCTTCTGGTCTGGTTTTGTTGATTTTGATGACAGTTCTCCATGCCTCTTTGACCTGGAGAGGTGTATTTTTTTCCCCACATTAGGGGAGTTTTCAGCTATTATGTCTTCAAATAAATTTTCTGCCTCCCTTTGTCTCTTCTGCTTTTGGGATTCCTATACTGTGGATGTTATTATTCCTATACTGTGGATTATTATTATCATCTCCTTTGTCTTTGGTGGAGTCACTGAGTTTCCTAAGTCTATTCTCCTTTTGCACAATTCTTTTTCTCTCTTTTGTTCAGCTTGGTTACTTTCCATTACTCTATCTTCTAGGTCACTAATTTGTTCCTCTGCTTCTTTCATCCTGCTGTTCATTCCATTAAGCATGTTTCTTATTTAGTTTATTGTGTCCTTTATTTCTTCTCTTTGTTCCTTATATCTTTGTTAAGAGTTTTACTCATGTATTGCACTCTTTTCTCAATTCCAGCGAATCTTCATGATCATTACTTTAAATTCTCTATCAGGCATGTTCTTTTTATCTGTCCCACTTTGATTTTGCTGTTGCCTTGTCCTATTCTTTCAGTTGGGTAAATTTATTTGTCTCCTGATTTTGTCTGCCTCTCTGTGTCTGTTTGTGTGTGTTAAGAATGTCAGTTATGTCTTCTGCTCTTGAAAGTAGTGACTTTATGAAGAAGAGGTCCCGGAGTGATTTGCTGTGCAGTGTCTCCTATGCACCAGAACCTGGTACTTCAGGAGAATTATCCTTTGTGTGTTGCTTACATCCTGCTTTTGTGTCTGAACCACTCTTCCTTTCAGTTCAGTCACCTGCACTGACTCTCTGCCTATTGTGGACTGTATTTATTCTCTGTGGCATTAGTGGGACCGAGACAGGGCAGCTCTTAAGGGTTCTGCCTGCTGGGGAACGTGGGGGTAGAGCGGCAGTTTTAGCAAATTTGCCTGGTGCCACTAGTCCTATGCTGGATCCCTCAAAGTGCTGGGGCGTTGGGGGGCTGGGCATTAGGGTGGGAAGTTGTGTGAGACTGGGCACAGCATATGGTGATATTTGGGCATGGCTTGGTCAGGTGTGCCATGGTGGATGTGCACCCAGTAGCTGGGTGGGGCTTGTATGCAGCTTGACAAAATTTTCCCTGGGCCCAGGGCTGAGGGTAACAGGCTTGGAGTGTGAGTGTCCTCAGGAGAATTTGTGGGCATGGCACATTGCTAGCAAATTATTTAGCTAGTGTCTGTGCAGCCTGGCCTCCTGCAGATGGCCCTATGTTTATGTTGGCGGCTGGGGAAGGCAAGTGGCACCTGCCATCTCCTTTGTCTTTGGTGAAGTCCCCTAACATGCTCTGAATAAGTATAAACAGCTGTGTCTCCTCTTTGCCCCTGGTGTATAAATTGCCATTTTTTATGTTGCTTCTATGCACAGGCTGCTGTCTCTTTAAAGGCAACGACACAGCTATCACTAGCCCTCTGGGCTCGCCCAGTGCTGAGCCAGCCACCAGTTAAAGGTCCAGGTTCCAAGTTCCACTGGTTACACAAACTCAAGAATTCAACCCCTCTGGTTTTTAAAACTGAACTTTATGGGGATTTGTCTTCCCTGTGTGAACTCCCTGGTGCAAGGGCCTATTTCTCTACCCTTCTGCATATGCAGCTCCCTTCCTCCTGTGGGAAGTCTCCCTCCATCATTCTGGCCTGCCTAACCTTTCAGATGCAGCCTCTTCTCTGTATTTAGTTGTGGAGTTTGTTCTGCCAATCTTTGGATCACTCTCTCGTTTATTGACTTGGATGTAGATGATATATATTTGTAAACATGGGATGTAGTGAGCTCAGGGTCCTCTTACTATGTCATCTTCCCAAGCTCCCCCATATTAGCTATTTATTAAGTGGTGAAAAGACAGACTATAGATGTTATTAATCTTTTATACTAATATGTTGAAATAACCTTTTTTTCCCCAGCTACCAACCTATAGTTGAATATGTAGACGCTCAATTTGAGGCCTATCTTCAAGAAGAATTGAAAATTAAACGTTCCTTCATTGACTACCATGATTCCCGTATACATGTGTGCCTTTACTTCATTTCACCTACAGGACATTCTTTGAAGTCCATTGATCTATTAACTATGAAGAACATTGACAATAAGGTGTGTTAGGTAAATCCATTAACCTGTCAGGATTTGATAATTATTTTATGATAATATATAATTTGAAGGTATTTGCATACAAGAATTTATTATTTTTTAATATGTTTAATATATTTAAAATATGTTTAATATGTTAAAAGGGATAGCATTACAACATGCCACAAACTTAGTAGTTTAAACAACAGAAGTTAATTTTCTCACAGTAATGGAAAGTAGAAGTCCATGATGAAGATGCTGCCAACATTGTTTTCTTCTGAAACCTTTTTTATTGAGTGGTAGACCATCACCTTCCCAATGTATCTTCACATGTTCTGTACTCTGTGCACGTATCTGATGTCTTTTTGTTGTATGTCTATGTTTCCTCTTCTTTTAAGGATACCAGTTACATTGTATTAGCCTCTATTCTAATGGCTTTATTTTAACTTAATCACCTCTTTCAAGATTCTCCAAATACCGTCTTGTTCTGAGATATTGGGTGTTAGGACCTCATCATATGCATTAAGGGAGGAATGATACATTCAGCCCATAATAGCATTTGATAAATTTCAACCTTAGTTTGCTTTACAGATAAATTTAATTAAGTATGTGTTAGGAAAATAAGATACAGGTTAAAAAATATTTTTAAAAAACTTACAGGTTTTTTCTTGTGATTAAAGATCATACAGATTGTGGTAATTTGCCTGTATTTGTAAATTTGAATTTATTCTATTGTACTATAAAACAATCCCATTAACATTTACTTGACACCATTGATTGTGTGAAACATGAAGTTTTTATGATCCTGGCTAGTGATCCTATCAGAGGGATTCAGAATGCAGTATGTTCGTGTATATTTTTTCCAATAGAAGGTAAATATACATATGAAAGAAACTTCTATTTCATGAGATTCTTTTCTGTACTTTATGAAGTTGAAGAGAGAAGAACTTTTAAAATTTGGTTTCTTTTTATCAAAGAAGGCCTGACTTTTGCTGTATATTGTTCAAACTGGAAAGAAATTTTGTACCTAATCATATATGTCACCAAGTTGTTGAAAGAAGTTAGATTTTTACTTAAAATCAAGAGCTGACCTAATTTCTTTATTATTAGTGTATTCAATAGCCTGAGACACAAAGTTTTATTTTTAATCTTATGGGTAGCTGTTATCATCAAAGAATTTCCAGATATAGAAAATTGCTATTTTTTTCCCCAAGGACATTACATAAAGGGGTGGGTAACCATGCCTATGTGTCTGTTGTCTTCTAGGTTGCTCAGTTCCCTTCTGCAATAAGTGACCTTCATTCCTCAAATCTGAACACCTAACAAATTAACATGGAAAATTTCCACTTGTTATGTGTTAAGGATTTACTATCATTAGAGGATAGCTTTCTCAGCAGTATAATCCAAGATATTTATGTTAGACTTGAATCTATCTTGGTAGTTGTCTGTTTTTTACCGTGGAAACTATTATTTAAGTTTCAAAAGCTAGATAAAAATTTGAACATCAATGTTATATTGAAGCCCTAGATTTGTACAAGGATTTTTTAAAATGTATTTTAAAGAATCTAAAACAAAAGCAAAATACATAGAACTGATTCTTATGCATTCACACTATATCACAAGCCTTGACATTATGTAGCTATGATTTAATAAAATATCTTAGTTTAACAGTAATAAAACATGTTTTAGAATTTTGCATATTTTTACTTTCTGCAAAGTTTAATTATTAAGATATAAATGCATGGAGACAGGAGGGATCATGTTGTAGAACTATGAAGAAAAGTTTATGAATAAAATTTCAACCTCAAATATGCAATATGGAAATAGTACCTTTTTACAAAATATGAATGAAGAGTTTTGTGAGCAAGATATTACACAAATGTATACATACATTCAGCCTTTAGAGTATGGTAACAAAAAAAAGTCTATTATTTTTACATGGTCTTTGGAAAACAGAAGCAAATATATCTGCAAAGACATGTAGGTAGATCAAGGATCTGTGAAAATGGGACATTGATTAAGATGAATTTATGAAGAAGGTGATGCAAATGAATGACAGGTAGATGGACAAAATAAATCTCATATATAGTTTTGATGAAAGGTCTCTTCTGTCTTTTAGCACTCAGTTTAATAAGAAATCAAATCGATAATGAGTTAAATAGACTATTTCATTATACCACTTACATTTTACTAACTCCAAATGTGTTGAAAGTATAAGAAAGTTTGAGAAAAAAAGTTTGAAACTTTTAAACCTGAATTCTGAGAAAAGATTCATCTTCAAAAGTACTGATGATTTTGGGAAGCAATTTTGTGATGAAGGTATGGTAGCCACTGATTATCTAGTTGTAAAAATTTATTGTCAGAGTGAGGTTTTGACTGTAAAAATTCCAGGATTAACAACACATCCTCAATGGTGATATTTTATTTGCTTCTTTATTTACAGGTGAATATTATACCATTGATTGCCAAAGCAGATACAATTTCTAAAAACGACTTACAGAAATTCAAGTGTAAAATAGTGAGTGAATTGGTTAGTAATGGCATCCAGATATATCAGTTCCCAACAGATGATGAAACTACTGCTCAGGTGAATTCCTCAATGAATGTAAGCTTCTAACTATTGAATATCATTTCTATTTTGTGTGAGAATAAAAATATAATTTATAAGTAACAATATTAGTAATAAATTGTCACTCGTATCTGACAAAGAGACTTTAAATAAGGCATTTTCCCCCAAAATTTATTGTGGGAAACCTTGCCTTGTCTTCCCTTCCCCTCCCGTCTTCCCTTCCCTTCCCTTCCCTTCCCTTCTTCTCTTCTCCCACCTGTCAGACCTTGCCACCGATGCTAAGCAACTACTAATCAACTCTCTATGTAGATTTTTTTGTTATGGAATTAGCATATGAATAAATTTAATAATATTTGGTCTCTTCGTGTACATATTGGCTATTAGTATGTCTTCCCACGAGAAATGTTTGCTTATATCCTTTTTACAAGGATTGGAAAATGGAAAAAACATCCATTTTTTAATTGAGGTTTTTGTCTTTTTTATCATTGAATTGTAAGTTTTTTTATATATTCTGGATACAAGTTCCTTATGAGAAATATGGCTTGCAAGTACTTTCTTCCAAGCTGTTGGTCATTTCCTCACTTTCTTTTTGCTATCATTTGAAACACAAAAGGTTTAATTTTGATGAAGTCCAATTTATGTATTTTTGTTATTGTTACTTGTATCTTTGGTGTCATATCTAAGAATATTTTGCAAAATCCAAGGTAATAAATATTTACCTTCTTCTAAGAGTTTAAAAATTATGGTAAAATACACATAGCATGAAAATTACCATCTTAAATATTCTACACTGTACAGTGGAGTTGTATTATACATTCACATTTTTGTGCTCCCATCACCATTATCTATTTACAGAACCCTTTTCATCTTGTAAAACTGAAGCCCTGTATCTAAGAAACAGTAACTCCACATTACCCTTCCCTTTAGCCCCTGGAAACCACCATTGTACTTTCTATCTATAAATTTGACTACTCAAGGTACTTCCTGAAAACACAATTATATAATATTTGTCCTTTAATGGATGTACAAATAACTCTTTGAATTACTTTGAATATATTCCAAGAAGTGGAATTGTTAGATTTTATGGTAATTATATGTTTAGTTTTTTTTTTGAAGAACTGTCATACTGTTTTCATAGTGTCTGCACTATTTTTCATTATCAACTATAGTGTGCAAGGATTCCAGTTTCTCTACATCCTAACCAATGCTTGTTATTTTCTATTTTTTTAAATAGCTAATCTTAATGGATATGAAGTGGCATCTCATTGTAGTTTTTATTTGAATTTTCCTAATGATTATGTATGTTAAGCATCTTTTATTGTGCTTTTGGTATTTGTATACTTTCAGTGGAGAAATATGTACATTTCCATTCTATTTAGTTGTCTAATTTGTTGGTGTTCAGTTGTTCATAATATTCATTTATAATTATTTTTATTTCTGAAATGTTGGTAGTAATGTGTCTCTTTCATTTCTGATTCTAAAAATTTGAATCTCCTTTTTTACCTTGGTTGATAGAGCTAAAGTTTGGTCAATTTTGTTGTTTTTTTCCCCAAAGAACCCACTTTAAATTTCTTTGATTTTTCCTATATCTTAATATTCCTTATGTCATTAATTCCCAATGTAACCAGTATTATTTTCTTCCTTCTGTCTGCTTTAGGTTTAGCTCTTTCTTCTTTTGTAACTGTCTTAAAATGAATGGTTAATTTGTGGATTTGGCGTCTATCTTCTTTCTTTATAGGGATTTATGGCTATAAATTTCCATCTAGTCATTGCTTTGGCTACCTCACACAATTTTTTTAGTATTTTTATTGTATTTTATTATTATTTTTATTGTTTTTATTTTAATTTCAGCATTTTTAACATATAGTGTTCTATTAGCTTCAGGTGTACAATATAGTGATTCAACAACTCCATTCATCACCCAGAGCTCATCAGGACAAGTGTACTCCTTCATCCCCATTGCCTATTTAACCCATCCACTACCCAACTCTCCTCTGGTAACCATCAGTTTGTTCTCTATAATTAAGAGTCTCCTTCTTGGTTTCTTCCTCCCTCTTTTTTCCCTTTGCTCATTTGTTTTGTTTCTTAAATTTCACATTAATGAAATCGTATGGTATTTGTCTTTCTCTGATTTATTTCACTTCTCATTATACTCTCTAGCTCCATCCATGTTATTGCAAATGGCAAGATTTCATTCTTTTTTATGCCTGAAAATATTCCATTGTATATATGTATATATGTATATCTCTATCATTTACCTATCATCCATCTATTGTCTACATATCTATCACTTGCTCTTTATTCATCAATCGATGGACACTTGGGCTTCTTTGAAATCTTGACTATTATAAACAATGCTGCTATAAACATTGGGGTGCATATATCTTTTTGAATTAGTATTTTAGTATTCCTTGAGTAAATGCCTTGTAGTGTGATTACTGATAAGTGTGATTAACTTTTTGAGGAACCTCCATACCATTTTCCACCATGGCTGAATCACTGCATTCTCACCAAACAGTGCACAAGTATTCCTTTTTTTCCACATACTTGCCAACACTTGTTTTTGACAGGTGTGAGATAATATACCATTGTAGTTTCGATTTGCATTTCCCTGATGAATGATGTTGAGCATCTTTTCATGTGTCTGTTGACTATCTGAGTGTTTTCTTTGGAGAAATGTCTGTTCATATATTCTGTCCATTTTTAATTAGATTATTTGTTTTCTTGGGTGTTGAGTTTTATAAGTCCTTTATATAATTTGGGTACTAAACCTTTAGCAGATATGTCATTTGCAAATATCTTCTCCAATTCTGTAGCTTGGCTTTTAGTTTTATTGTTTTCTTTCCTGTACAGAAGCTTTTTATTTTTTAATTTTTATTTTATTAAAAACTTGTTTTTAATGTTTATTTTTGAGAGAGAGAGAGAGAGAGAGAGAGAGAGAGAGAGGAAACGAGCAGGGGAAGGGCAGATAGAGAGAGACACATAATCTGAAGCAGGCTCCAGGGTTGAGTTGTCAGGGTAGAGCCCCACGCAGGGCTCAAACTCACAGACTGCAAGATCATGACCTGAGCCAAAGTCAATAGCTTAATCGACTAAGCCATCCAGGTGTCCCTGCAGAAAGTCTTTATTATGAGGTAGTCCTACTAGATTATTTTTGCTTTTATTTCCCTTGCTTCAGAGGACATATCTAGACAAATGTTGCTATGGCCCATGTCAGAGAAATTATTGTCTATGCTGCCTTCTTGTTTTATGGTTTCAGGTCTCACGTTTAAATCTTTAGTCCATTTTGGGGCACCTGGGTGGCTCAGTTGGTTAAATGGCTGACTTCAGCTCAGGTCATAATCTCATGGTCCGTGAGTTCAAGTCCTATGTTGGGCTCTGTGTTGACAACTCAGAGCCTGCAGCCAGCTTTGGATTCTGTGTCTCCCTCTTTCTCTGCTCCTCCGCTGCTTGTGCTCCGTCAGTTTCTGTCTCTCAAAAAAAATGTTTAAAACATTTTTTTAAATCTTTAGTCCAGTTTGAATTTATTTTTATGCATGGTGTAAGAAAGTGGACCAGTATCATTCTTTTGCATATAGCTGTTCACTTTTCCAAACACCAGTTGCTGAAGAGACTATCGTTCCTTTTTGTGTGTGTGTGCTATTTATTTATAATTAAGTTTTTATTTTAAATTTACATCCAAATTAGTTAGCATATAGTGCAACAATGATTTCAGGAGTAGATTCCTTAGTGCCCCTTACCCATTTAGCCCATACCCCCTCCAGTAACCCTCTGTTTGTTTTCCATATTTAAGAGTCTCTTATGTTTTGTCCCCCTCCCTGTTTTTATACTGTTTTTGTTTCCCTTCCCTTATGTTCATCTGTTCTGTGTCTTAAAGTCCTCATATGAGTGAAGTCATAGATATTTGTCTTTCTCTGACTAATTTTGCTTGGTATAATACCCTCCATTTCCACCCATGTAGTTTCAAATGGCAAGATTTCATTCTTTTTGATTGCCAAGTAATACTCCATTGTGTGTATGTGTGTGTGTGTGTGTATATATATATATATATATACACACACACATATCACATCACATATATATATCACATCACAGATATATATATATATCTGTTCCTTTGAAACAGCACACCTGTATCCCTTAGATAAATACCTAGTAGTGCAATTGCTGGGTCGTAGGGTAGTTCTTTTTTCAGTTTTTTGAGGAACCTCCATACTGTTTTCCAGAGTGGCTGCACCAGCTTGCATTCCCACCAACAATGCAAAAGAGATCCTCTTTCTCTGCATCCTTGCCAACATCTGTTGTTGCCTGAGTTGTTAATGTCAGCCATTCTGACAGGTGGTATCTCATTGTGAGATGAGGTGGTATCTCATTGTGGTTTTGATTTGTATTTCCCTGATGATGAGTGATGTGGAGCATTTTCTTATGTGTTGGTTGGCCATCTGGATGTCTTCTTTGGAGAATTGACTATTCATGTCTTTTGCCCATTTCTTCACTGGATCATTTGTTTTTTGGGTGTTGAATTTGAGAAGTTCTTTATAGATTTGGGATACTAACCCTTTAGCTGATACATTGTTTGCAAATATCTTCTCCCATTCTGTCGGTTGCCTTTTAGTTTTGCAGATTGTTTCCTTTGCTGTGCAGAAGCTTTTTATTTTCATGAGGTCCCAGTAGTTCATTTTTGCTTTTGTTTCCCTTGCCTCTGGAGATGTATTGACTAAGAAGTTGCTACGGCCAAGGTCAAAGAGGTTTTTGCCTGCTTTCTCCTCGAGGATTTTGATGGCTTCCAGTCTTACATTGAGGTCTTTCATCTATTTTGAGTTTATTTTTGTGTGTAGTGTGAGAAGGTGGTCCAGGTTCATTATTCTGTATGCCGCTGTCCAATTTTCTCAGCACCACTTGCTGAAGAGACTGTCTTTATTCCATTGGATATTCCTTCCTGCTTTGTTAAAGATTAGTTGGCCATATGTTTGTGGGTCCATTTCTGGGTTCTCTATTCCATTCCATTGGTCTGAGTGTCTGTTCTCGTGCCAGTACCATACTGTCTTGATGATGACAGCTTTGTAGTATGGCTTGAAGTCCGAGATTGTGATGCCTCCTGCTTTGGTTTTCTTTTTCAAGATTGCTTTGGCTATTCAGGGCCTTTTCTGGTTCCATACAAATTTTAAGATTATTTGTTCTAGCTCTGTGAAGAATGCTGGTGTTACTTTGATAGGGATTTCACTCAATATGTAGATTGCATTGAATATGTAGTATTGGCATTTTAACAATATTTGTTCTTCCTATCCAGGAGCATGGAATCTTTTTCCATTTTTTTTGTGTCTTCTTCATTTTCTTTCATAAGCTTTCTATAATTTCCAGTGTATAGATTTTTCACCTCTTTGGTTAGATTTATTCCAAGGTATTTTATGGTTTTTTTGTGCAACTGTAAATGGGATCGATTCTTGATTTCTTTCTGTCGCTTCATTGTGGTGTATAGGAATGCAACTGATTTCTGTGCATTGATTTTATATCCTGCAACTTTGCTGAAGTCATGAATCAGTTCTAGCAATTTTTTGGTGGAATCTTTTGGGTTTTCCATTTAGAATATCATGTCATCTGCGAAGAGTGAAAGTTTGACCTCCTCCTGGCCAATTTGGATGCCTTTTATTTCTTTGTGTTGTCTGATTGCAGAGGTAAGACCTCAAATATTATGTTGAATAACAGTGGTGAGAGTTGACATCCCTGTCTTGTTCCTGACCTTAGGGGAAAAGCTCTCAGTTTTTCCCCATTGAGGATGATATTAGCGTTGGGTCCCTCATATATGGCTTTAATGGTCTTGAGGTATGATCCTTCTAGTCCTACTTTCTTGAGGGTTTTTATCAAGAAAGGATGCTGTATTTTGTCAAATTCTTTCTATGCATCTATTGAGAGGATCCTATGGTTCTTGTCCTTTCTTTATTGATGTGATGAATCACGTTAGTTGTTTTGAGGACATTGAACCATCCCTGCATCCCAGGTATAAATCCCACTTAGTCGTGGTGAATAATTTTTTAAATGTATTTTTGGATCCAGTTGGCTCCTCTTGTTGAGGATTTTTGCATCCATGTTCATCAGGGAAATTGGTCTATAGTTCTCCTTTTTAGTGGGGTCTCTGTCTGGTATTGGAATCAAGGTAATGCTTGCTTCATAGAATGAGTTTGGAAGTTTTCCTTCCATTTCTATTTTTTGGAACAGCTTCAAGAAAATAGGTGCTAACTCTTCCTTAAATGTTTGGTAGAATTCCCCTGGAAAGCCATCTGGCCCTGGACTCTTGATTTTTGGAAGATTTTTGATTACTAATTTGATTTTCTTACTGGTTATGGGTCTGTTCAAATTTTCTACTTCCTCTGTCAGTTTAGGTAGTGTATATGTTTCTATGAATTTGTCCATTTCTTCTATATTGCCCATTTTATTGGCATATAATTGCTCATAATATTCTCTTATTATTGTTTTTATTTCTGTTGTTTTGGTTGTGATCTCTCCTTTTTCATTCTTGATTTTATTTATTTTGGTCCTTTCCTTTTTGTTTTTGATCAAACTGGCTAGTGGTTGATCAATTTTGTTAATTCTTTCAAAGAACCAGCTTCTGGTTTCATTGATCTGTTCTACTGTTTTTGTTTTGATAGCATTAATTTCTGCTCTAATCTTTATAGTTTCCTGTCTTCTGCTGGTTTAGGCTTTTATTTGCTGTTCTTTTTCCAGTTTTTTGAGTAATAAGGTTAGGTTGTGTATCTGAGATCTTTCTTCCTTGTTTAGGAAGGCCTGGAGTGCTATATACTTTCCTTTTAATACTGACTTTTCTGCTTCCCAGAGGTTTTGGGTTGTGGTGTTATCATTTTCATTGGCTTCCATATACTTTTTAATTTCCTCTTTAACTTCTTGGTTAGCCCATTCATTCTTTAGTAAGATGTTCTTCAGTCTCCAAGTATTTGTTACCTTTTCGAATTTTTTCTTGTGGTTGATTTCGAGTTTTATAGCATTGTGGTCTGGAAATATGCACAGTATGATCTCAATCTTTTTGTACTTGCTGAGGGCTGATTTGTGTCCCAGTATGTGGTCTATTCTGGAGAATGTTCCATGTGCACTGGAGAAGAATGTATATTCTGCTGCTTTGGGATGAAATGTTCTGAATACATCTGTTAAGTCCATTTGGTCCAGTGTGGCATTCAAAGCCATTGTTTCCTTGTTGATTTTATGATTAGATGATCTGTCCATTGCTGATAGTGGGTTGTTGATGCCCCTACTATTATGGTATTATTATCAATGAGTTTCTTTATGTTTGTGATTAATTGATTTATATATTTGGTTGCTCCCACATTTGACAAATAAATGTTTACAATTGATAGGCCTTCTTGGTGGATAGACCCCTTATTTATGATATAATGCCCTTCTGCATCTCTTGATACAGTCTTTATTTTAAAGTCTAGATTGTCTGATATAAGCATGGCTACTCGGGCTTTCTTTTGTTGACCATTAGCATGATAGATGGTTCTCCATCCCCTTATTTTCAATCTGAAGGTGTCTGTAGGTCTAAAGTGGGTCTCTTGTAAACAGTATATTGATGGATCTTGTTTTCTTATCCATTCTGTTACCCTATTCTGTTACTCCAGTCTTTTGACTGGAGCATTGAGTCCATTGATGTTTAGAGTGAGTACTGAAAGATATGAATTTATTTCCATTATGTTGCTTGTAGAGTTGGAGTTTCTGGTGGTGTTCTCTGGTCCTTTCTAATCTTTGTTGCTTTTGGTATTTATTTATTTATTTATCTTTTCTCCCCTCAGAGAGTCCCCCCTTAAATTTCTTGCAGGGCTGGTTTAGTGGTCACAAACTCCTTTAATTTTTTTTGCCTGGGAAATTTTTCATCTCTCCTTCTATTTTTAATGGCAGCCTTGCTAGATAAAGAATTTTTGGCTGCACATTTTTCTGATTCAGCACACTGAATATATCCTGCCACTCTTTTCTGGCCTGCCAAGTTTCTGTGGATAGGTCTGCTGCAAACCTGATCTGTCTTCCCTTGTAGGTTAAGGACTTTTTTACCCTTGCTGGTTTTATGATTCCTTGCCTGAGTATTTTGTGAATTTGACTATGACATGCCTTGTTGATGGTCAGTTTTTGTTGAATCTATTTGGAGTCCTCTGTGCTTCCTGGATTTTGATGTCTGTGTCTTTCCCCAGGTTAGGAAAGTTTTCCACTATGATTTGTTCACATGACCCTTCTACCTCTATTTCTCTCTCTTCCTCTTCTGGGACCCCTATGATTCTGTTGTTCCCTTTTAATGAGTCACTGATTTCTCTAATTCTTAAATCGTGCTCTTTTGCCCTAATCTCCCTCTTTTTTTCTGCTTCATTATTCTCTATAAGTTTGTCCTCTATATCACTGATTCTCTGTTCTGCCTCATCCATCTTGCTGCTGGGGCATCCATCCATGATTGCAGCTCAGTTGAAGTACTTTTTATTTCATCCTGACTAGTTTTTACTTCTTTTATCTCCACAGAAAGGGATTCTAATCTATTTTCAACTCCAGCTAGTATTCTTATTATCATGATTCTAAATTCTGCTTGATACATCTTGCTTGTATCTGTGTTGGTTAAGTCCCTGGCTGTCGTTTCTTCCTGCTCTTTCTTTTGGGGTGAATTCCTTTGTTTTGTCACTTTGAAGGGAGAAAAGGAATTAATGAGGTGAAAATATTAAAATTAAAAAAATTAAAATTAAAAAATTAGAAACACACACACACAAAAATGGAATAAATGATGCTAGATCCTAGGTGTATTTTGGTCTGGATGTTGAACGTGGCTTGATAGATTAGAGAAAAAAGGGGGAGAAAAGAAAAAAAAAGAAATCATTTGAAAATTTGAAAAAATGAATACACTGGAGTAGACTAAAATGAAATGGAGTAAAACAGAATTTGAAAAAATGTACACAAAAGTAAAGAATATAGAAAAAATTAAAGAAAAATATTTTTAATAAAAATTGAAAATAAAAATGAATTTTTTCTCTTTCTGTATTCATGAAAAAGAAACTAAATGAAAAAGAAAAAAAAAGAAAAAGAAAAAAAGGAAAAATTTTGAAAATTAGAAAAAGTGAATACCCTGAAGTAGACTAATATAAAATGATGGAAGAAAAATAGAATTTGAAAAAAATTACACAAAAGTAAAACACATAGTAAAAATATTAAAGAAAAATATTTTTAATAAAAATTGAAAATAAAAATAAAAATTTTCTCTTTCTGTATTCAAGAAAAAGAGAAGAAATGAAAAGCGGGAAAAAAGAAAATTGAATAGATGGACCTGCTAACAGCGGACATACTACTAAAATTACTTTGTTTTCCCCTAGAAGTCAGACTATAAAGCGCTTTATAGTCCACAAATTAAGCAGGCAGTGAGACTTGTGTTCTTGAAGAGTGAGGTTGGCCCAGTTGGGTTGGGCTTAGTGTAATGGCTCCATTCTCCACTAGATGGTGCTGCTAGCCTACTGAGGTGGATTGTTGTGGGGCTCGTAGGTGTGTATGAGCATGCGCAGGAGTAGTGAAACTGGTGTCCCACAGCTACCCAGTCTCTAGTATCGGAACTCCACACTCTCCAATCAGCAATCGCACAACTGTCCTTTGTCTTCAGCTTTTGTCCACTGCCCGCTTTTACGCTATCCATATCGAAGCCCCAGGTAGTACCTCTCTCCTGAGTTTTGTCTCAGATGCAGCTGTTTCCCCCAGCCCCTTACATCTGAGGGACTTTGGCTTTGACCTGTTCTGCCCCTCTGCGGAGGTTCTCAGGGAGCAATGGCCAAATGCCGGCTGCACCCAGGAACGCTTGCTGGACCCTGCCTCTGCTGGTGCCCAGAGACTGTGGCCACGTGCCAGGCCACCCCAGGACAAATTCACGAGACAGTGTAGCAGGAGCATTTCAGGGATTGTGGAAAATAACAACACACATTTGGTGCCAGGCTTCACCCTTAATGACCTTGTTCCAGCACCAGTGAATGTGGCCGTTCTCTGGGGTCTTCTGGGACCAGGTGGCCTCAATAGTCTCTAACAAATGTCCTCCCAGCAGTGTAACTGCTTTTCTCCGTGTGGCCCAAGAACCTCCCAGACCCCACTCTTCTCCTGGGGATTCACCCTTCTCACCATAGCACCACGAGGTATCAAGCTGCAGAGTTGCAGACTTTGCATTCCCCTTGTTTACAGTCTTGATGAAATTTAAACCCTCTCCTTTCCCCTTTCTTTTTTCTTCTTTCTCCTTTCTCCCTTTTTAGTTTAGTCCCTGTGGCTGTTTCCTAATTTCAACTTTCTCTCCAGCTGCTTTTGGGGAGGAGGGCTCTTCCCGTATTCTCCCCTCCCCCACCCCTGTTTTTGTCCTCTCTCTGCACGCAAAAGTGTCTCCCTGCCTTCTGCTGCTTCTCTTTTCCCAAATTCACCTGTTGGCGTCATGTACCTGCTGAATTCTGTGGTTCAGGTTGTGCATATTTTTGTGTTAATCCTCAGATCAGTTTTCTAGGTGTGCAGGATGGTTTAGTGTTGGTCTGGCTGTATTCATGGACGCGAGACACACAAAAAACTTTCATGCTATTCCGCCATCTTGGCTCCCTGAGACTATCATTTTCCATTGTATATTCCTTCCTCCTTTGTCAAAGATTATGTGACCATATAATTGTGGGTTTCTTTCTGGGTTTCCTATTCTGCTCCATTGATGTATGTGTCTATTTTTGTGCCAATACCATATTATTTTGATTACTACGGTTTGTTGTAAATAAAATGGTCTAGAATTGTGAGACCTCCAGTTTTGTTTTTCTTTTTTAATATTGCTTTGGTTGTTTGGGATCTTGGGGTTCCATACTAATTTTAGGATTGTTTGTTCTAGTTCTGTTCCATGAAAAGTGTTGTTGGTATTTTGACAGGGATTGCATTAAATGTATAGATTGCTTTGGGTAGTATAGACATTTTAAGAATATTTGTTCTTCTAATCCATGACCATTGACTGGCTTTCCATTTCTTTGTGTCATCTTCAACTACTTTCATCAATATTTTATAATTTCCAAAGTATAGGGTTTTTTTCCCTCTTTGGTTTTTTTCCTGGGTATTTTATTATTTTGGTGAAATTATAAATGGGACTGTTTTCTTAATTTCTCTTTTTGCTGCTTCATTATTAGTATATAGAAATTCAACAGACTTCTGTATATTGATTTTATATCCTGCAACTTTACTGAATTCATTTATCAGTTCTTGTAGTTTTTTGGTGGAGTCTTGTAGGTTTCTATATAGAGTATCATGTCATCTGCAAATAGTCAAAGTTTTACTGCTTTCCTACTGATATTTATGATATTTATGATTTACTGATATTTATGCCTTTTATTTCTTTTTGTTGCCTTATTGCTGTAGCTAGGACTTCCAGTACTATTTTGAATAGGAGTGGTGAGGATGGACATCATTATCTTGTTCCTGACCTTAGGAAAAACTCTCTTGGTTATTTCCCTATTGAGTATGATATTCATTGTGGGTTTTTCATATGTTACCTTTATTATGTTGAGGTATGTTTCCTCTGTACCTACCCTGTTGAAAGATTTTATCATGTTGCTCTTTGACAAATTCTTTTTCTGCATCTATTGAAATGATCATATCATTTTTATACTTTCTCATATTGATGTGATGTATTACCTTGATTGATTTGTGTATTAAACCTCCCTTGCATGCCAGGAATAAATTCCACTTGGTCATGGTATATGATTTTTTAAATGTATTTTTCAATTTGGTCTGCTTGCATTTTATTGCAGATTTTTGTATGTTCATCAGTGATATTGGCCTGTAGTCCTTTTTTAGTGGTGTCTTTAACAAGTTTTGGTAATGAGTAATGCTGGCTTTATAGAATGAATTTGGAAGTTTTCCTTCCTCTTTTTTGGGGAATATTTTGAGAGGATTAAGTATTAACTCTTATTTAAATCTTTGGTAGAATTTGCCTATGAAGCTGTCTAGTCCCAGACTTTTGTTTGTTGAGAGTTTTTTGATTAATTCAACTTCCTTGCTAGTAATCAGTCACTTCAAATTTTCTATTTCTTGGATGTTGGGTTTGATAAGTTCTTTATAGATTTTTGGGTTATCTGATATGTCATTTGCAAATATCTTCTCCCATCCCACTAGTTGACTTTTAGTTTTGCTGATTGTTTCCTTCACCTTGCAGAAGCTTTTGAATTTGATGAGGTCCCAATAGCTCATTTTTTCTTCTGTTTCCCTTGCCTCCAGAGTCTTGTTGAGTAAGAAGTTGCTGCGGCCAAGGACAAAGAGGTTTTTGCCTCTTTCTCCTCGAGGATTTTGATGGCTTCCCGTCTTATGTTTAGGTCTTTCATCCATTTTGAGTTTATTTTTACATATGGTGTAAGAAAGTGGTCCAGGTTCATTCTTCTGCATGTCGCTGTCCAGTTTTCCTGACACCACTTGCTGAAGAGACTGTCTTTATTCTATTGGACATTCTTTCCTGCTTTGTCAAAGATTGGTTGGCCATACGTTTGTTGGTCCATTTCTGGGTTCTCTATTCTGTTCCATTGATCTGAGTGTCTGTTCTTGTACCAGTACCATACTGTCTTGATGATTACAGCTTTGTAATACAGCTTGAAGTCCAGGATTGTGATGCCTCCTGCTTTGGTTTTCTTTTTCAAGATTGCTTTGGCTATTTGTCTTTTCTGGTTCCATACAAATTTTAGGATTGTTTGTTCTAGCTCTGTGAATAATGCTGGTGTTGTTTTGATAGGGATTACATTGAATATGTAGATTGCTTTGGGTAGTATTGACATTTTAACAATATTTGTTCTTCCTATCCAGGAGCATGGAATCTTTTTCCATTTTTTTTGTGTCTTCTTCAATTTCTTTCATAAGGTTTCTATAGCTAAATGGTAAGGGGCATTAAGGAATCTACTGAAATCATTGTTGCAGTATATGCTAACTTGAATGTAAATTAAAAAAAATAAATTAAAAAATAAAAGTAAACTAAAAACAAAACAAAGAATACACTAATACAAAAAAATTCTATTTTTTTCTACTTCAATTTTTTGTAGGTTCTATTTTCTAGGAATTTATCCATTTCTTCTAGTTTGTCCATTTTTTTTTGCCAATTCACTTTCATAACATTCTTTTACAATTTTATTTCTGTGGTGTTGGTTGTTATTTCTCCTCTCTCATTTGTAATTTTATTTGGGTTCTCTTTGTCTCTCTTTCTCTCTCTCTCTCTGTCTCTCTCATGAGTCTGGCTACAGGCTTATCAATTTTGTTGACGTTTTCAAAGAACCATCTCCTAGTTTCATTGATATGTTCTTTTTCCTTTTTCTTTTTTTAAAAGTTTTTATATCATTTATTTCTGATCTAATCTTTATTATTTCTTTTCTTATGCTGTTTTTTTTTCTTTTACTGGCCCTTGTAGGTGCAAAGTTAAGTTGTTTATTTCAGATTTTTCTTGCTTCTTGAGGAGGGCCTTATATTAGTATTAACTTCTCTCTTAGAACTGCTTTAGTCACATCCCAAAGATTTTGGGTCATTGTGTTCTTATTTTCATTTTTCTTCATATATTCTTTAATTTTCTCTTTGATTTCCTGTTTGACTCATTTATTTTATAGTGGCATATTATTTAACCTCCATGTATTTGTGGTTTTTCTAGATTTTTCTTGTGGTTGACTTCTAGTTTCACAGAGTTGTGGTCAAAAAAGATGTACAATAGGACTTGGCTCTTTTTGATATGTTGAGGTTTTTGCTTTGGCTTAATATGTGATCTCTTCTGGAGAATATGTGTACACTTGAAAAGACTGTGTATTCTGTTTTAAGATGGAATGTTCTGAATATATCTGTTAAATATGTCTGTTTCAGTGTGTGATTGTTTCCTTGTCAGTTTTCTGTTTAGATGGTTTATTCATTAATGTTAAGTGTTAAAGGCAACTGGAATAATTGTATAATTATCAATTAGTTTCTTTTTATTTTTTATTAACTGTTTTATACATTTATGTGTTTTCTTGTTGGGTGCATAAATATTTCCATCTCTGATATCTTCTTGTTTGTCTCTTGTTACTGTCTTTGTTTTATTTTTTTATTTTATTATTTTTTTTATGAAATTTATTGACAAATTGGTTTCCATACAACACCCAGTGCTCATCCCAAAAGGTGCCCTCCTCAATACCCATCACCCACCCTCCCCTCCCTCCCACCCCCCATCAACCCTCAGTTTGTTCTCAGTTTTTAACAGTCTCTTATGCTTTGGCTCTCTCCCACTCTAACCTCTTTTTTTTTTTTCCTTCCCCTCCCCCATGGGTTCCTGTTAAGTTTCTCAGGATCCACATAAGAGTGAAACCATATGGTATCTGTCTTTCTCTGTATGGCTTATTTCATTTAGCATTACACGCTCCAGTTCCATCCACGTTGCTACAAAGGGCCATATTTCATTTTTTCTCATTGCCACATAGTACTCCATTGTGTATATATACCACAATTTCTTTATCCATTCATCAGTTGATGGACATTTAGGCTCTTTCCATAATTTGGCTATTGTTGAGAGTGCTGCTATGAACATTGGGGTACAAGTGCCCCTATGCATCAGTACTCCTGTATCCCTTGGATAAATTCCTAGCAGTGCTATTGCTGGGTCATAGGGTAGGTCTATTTTTCATTTTCTGAGGAACCTCCACACTGCTTTCCAGAGCGGCTGCACCAATTTGCATTCCCACCAACAGTGCAAGAGGGTTCCCGTTTCTCCACATCCTCTCCAGCATCTATAGTCTCCTGATTTGTTCATTTTGGCCACTCTGACTGGCGTGAGGTGATACCTGAGTGTGGTTTTGATTTGTATTTCCCTGAACATCTTTTCATGTGCCTGTTGGCCATCTGGATGTCTTCTTTAGAGAAGTGTCTATTCATGTTTTCTGCCCATTTCTTCACTGGGTTATTTGTTTTTCGGGTGTGGAGTTTGGTGAGCTCTTTATAGATTTTAGATACTAGCCCTTTGTCCGATATGTCATTTGCAAATATCTTTTCCCATTCCGTTGGTTGCCTTTTAGTTTTGTTGGTTGTTTCCTTTGCTGTGCAGAAGCTTTTTATCTTCATAAGGTCCCAGTAATTCACTTTTGCTTTTAATTCCCTTGCCTTTGGGGATGTGTCGAGTAAGAGATTGCTACGGCTGAGGTCAGAGAGATCTTCTCCTGCTTTCTCCTCTAAGGTTTTGATGGTTTCCTGTCTCACATTTAGGTCCTTTATCCATTTTGAGTTTATTTTTGTAAATGGTGTGAGAAAGTGGTCTAGTTTCAACCTTCTGCATGTTGCTGTCCAGTTCTCCCAGCACCATTTGTTAAAGAGGCTGTCTTTTTTCCATTGGATGTTCTTTCCTGCTTTGTCAAAGATGAGTTGGCCATACGTTTGTGGGTCTAGTTCTGGGGTTTCTATTCTATTCCATTGGTCTGTGTGTCTGTTTTTGTGCCAATACCATGCTGTCTTGATGATGACAGCTTTGTAGTAGAGGCTAAAGTCTGGGATTGTGATGCCTCCTGCTTTGGTCTTCTTCTTCAAAATTCCTTTGGCTATTCGGGGCCTTTTGTGGTTCCATATGAATTTTAGGATTGCTTGTTCTAGTTTCGAGAAGAATGCTGGTGCAATTTTGATTGGGATTGCATTGAATGTGTAGATAGCTTTGGGTAGTATTGACATTTTGACAATATTTATTTTTCCAATCCATGAGCAGGGAATGTCTTTCCATTTCTTTAAGTCTTCTTCAATTACCTTCATAAGCTTTCTATAGTTTTCAGCATACAGATCCTTTACATCTTTGGTTAGATTTATTCCTAGGTATTTTATGCTTCTTGGTGCAATTGTGAATGGGATCATTTTCTTTATTTGTCTTTCTGTTGCTTCATTGTTAGTGTATAAGAATGCAACTGATTTCTGGACATTGATTTTGTATCCTGCAACTTTGCTGAATTCATGTATCAGTTCTAGCAGACTTTTGGTGGAGTCTATCGGATTTTCCATGTATAATATCATGTCATCTGCAAAAAGCGAAAGCTTGACTTCATCTTTGCCAATTTTGATGCCTTTGATTTCCTTTTGTTGTCTGATTGCTGATGCTAGAACTTCCAGCACTACGTTAAACAACAGCGGTGAGAGTGGGCATCCCTGTCGTGTTCCTGATCTCAGGGAAAAAGCTCTCAGTTTTTCCCCGTTGAGGATGATGTTAGCTGTGGGCTTTTCATAAATGGCTTTTATGATCTTTAAGTATGTTCCTTCTATCCCGACTTTCTCAAGGGTTTTTATTAAGAAAGGGTGCTGGATTTTGTCAAAGGCCTTTTCTGCATCGATTGACAGGATCATATGGTTCTTCTCTTTTTTTTTGTTAATGTGATGTATCACGTTGATTGATTTGTGAATGTTGAACCAGCCCTGCATCCCAGCAATGAATCCCACTTGATCATGGTGAATAATTCTTTTTATATGCCATTGAATTCGATTTGCTAGTATCTTATTGAGAATTTTTGCATCCATATTCATCAGGGATATTGGCCTGTAGTTCTCTTTTTTTACTGGGTCTCTGTCTGGTTTAGGAATCAAAGTAATACTGGCTTCATAGAATGAGTCTGGAAGTTTTCCTTCCCTTTCTATTTCTTGGAATAGCTTGAGAAGGATAGGTATTATCTCTGCTTTAAATGTCTGGTAGAACTCCCCTGGGAAGCCATCTGGTCCTGGACTCTTATTTGTTGGGAGATTTTTGATAACCGATTCAATTTCTTCACTGGTTATGGGTCTGTTCAAGCTTTCTATTTCCTCCTGATTGAGTTTTGGAAGAGTGTGGGTGTTCAGGAATGTGTCCATTTCTTCCAGGTTTTCCAATTTGTTGGCATATAATTTTTCATAGTATTCCCTGATAATTGTTTGTATCTCTGAGGGATTGGTTGTAATAATTCCATTTTCATTCATGATTTTATCTATTTGGGTCATCTCCCTTTTCTTTTTGAGAAGCCTGGCTAGAGGTTTGTCAATTTTGTTTATTTTTTCAAAAAACCAACTCTTGGTTTCGTTGATCTGCTCTACAGTTTTTTTAGATTCTATATTGTTTATTTCTGCTCTGATCTTTATTATTTCTCTTCTTCTGCTGGGTTTAGGCTGCCTTTGCTGTTCTGCTTCTATTTCCTTTAGGTGTGCTGTTAGATTTTGTATTTGGGATTTTTCTTGTTTCTTGAGATAGGCCTGGATTGCAATGTATTTTCCTCTCAGGACTGCCTTCGCTGCGTCCCAAAGCATTTGGATTGTTGTATTTTCATTTTCGTTTGTTTCCATATATTTTTTGATTTCTTCTCTAATTGTCTGGTTGACCCACTCATTCGTTAGTAGGGTGTTCTTTAACCTCCACGCTTTTGGAGGTTTTCCAGACTTTTTCCTGTGGTTGATTTCAAGCTTCATAGCATTGTGGTCTGAAAGTATGCATGGTATAATTTCAATTCTTGTAAACTTATGAAGGGCTGTTTTGTGACCCAGTATATGATCTATCTTGGAGAATGTTCCATGTGCACTCGAGAAGAAAGTATATTCTGTTGCTTTGGGATGCAGAATTCTAAATATATCTGTCAAGTCCATCTGATCCAATGTCTCATTCAGGGCCCTTGTTTCTTTATTGACTGTGTGTCTAGATGATCTATCCATTTCTGTAAGTGGGGTGTTAAAGTCCCCTGCAATTACCACATTCTTATCAATAAGGTTGCTTCTGTTTATGAGTAATTGTTTTATATACTTGGGGGCTCCGGTATTCGGCGCATAGACATTTATAATTGTTAGCTCTTCCTGATGGATAGACCCTGTAACTATTATATAATGTCCTTCTTCATCTCTTGTTACAGGCTTTAATTTAAAGTCTAGTTTGTCTGATATAAGTATGGCTACTCCAGCTTTCTTTTGGCTTCCAGTAGCATGATAAATAGTTCTCCATCCCCTCACTCTGAATCTAAAGGTGTCCTCAGGTCTAAAATGAGTCTCTTGTAGACAGCAAATAGATGGGTCTTGTTTTTTTATCCATTCTGATACCCTATGTCTTTTGGTTGGCGCATTTAATCCGTTTACATTCAGTGTTATTATAGAAAGATACGGGTTTAGAGTCATTGTGATGTCTGTATGTTTTATGCTTGTAGTGATGTCTCTGGTACTTTGTCTCACAGGGTCCCCCTTAGGATCTCTTGTAGGGCTGGTTTAGTGGTGACAAATTCCTTCAGTTTTTGTTTGTTTGGGAAGACCTTTATCTCTCCTTCTATTCTAAATGACAGACTTGCTGGATAAAGGATTCTCGGCTGCATATTTTTGCTGTCTAGCACCCTGAAAATCTCGTGCCAATTCTTTCTGGCCTGCCAAGTTTCAAAAGAGAGATCAGTCACGAGTCTTATAGGTCTCCCTTTATATGTGAGGGCACGTTTACCCCTTGCTGCTTTCAGAATTTTCTCTTTATCCTTGTATTTTGCCAGTTTCACTATGATATGTCGTGCAGAAGATCGATTCCAGTTACGTCTGAAGGGAGTTCTCTGTGCCTCTTGGATTTCAATGCCTTTTTCCTTCCCCAGTTCAGGGAAGTTCTCAGCTATTATTTCTTCAAGTACCCCTTCAGCACCTTTCCCTCTCTCTTCCTCCTCTGGAATACCAATTATGCGTATATTATTTCTTTTTAGTGTATCACTTAGTTCTCTAATTTTCCCCTCATACTCCTGGATTTTTTTATCTCTCTTTTTCTCAGCTTCCTCTTTTTCCATAACTTTATCTTCTAGTTCACCTATTCTCTCCTCTGCCTCTTCCATCCGAGCTGTGGTGGTTTGCATTTTGTTTTGCATTTCCTTTAAAGCGTTTTTCAGCTCCTCGTGACTGTTCCTTAGTCCCTTGATCTCTGTAGCAAGAGATTCTCTGCTGTCCTGTATACTGTTTTCCAGCCCAGCGATTAATTTTATGACTATTATTCTAAATTCACTTTCTGTTATATTATTTAAATCCTTTTTGATCAGCTCATTAGCTGTTGTTATTTCCTGGAGATTCTTCTGAGGGGAATTCTTCCGCTTGGTCATTTTGGATAGTCCCTGGTGTGGTGAGGACCTGCAGGGCACTTCCCCTGTGCTGTGGTGTATAACTGGAGTTGGTGGGTGGGGCCGCAGTCAGACCTGATGTCTGCCCCCAGCCCACCGCTGGGGCCACAGTCAGACTGGTGTGTGCCTTCTCTTCCCCTCTCCTAGGGGTGGGATTCACTGTGGGGTGGCGTGGCCCATCTGGGCTACTTGCACACTGCCAGGCTTGTGATGCTGGGGATCTGGCGTATTAGCTGGGGTGGGAAGGCAAGGTGCACGGCGGGAGGGGGGGCAGGCTTAGCTCGCTTCTCCTTAGGTGATCCACTTCAGGAGGGGCCCTGTGGCAGCCGGAGGGAGTCAGATCCGCTGCCGGAGGTTTGGCTCCGCAGAAGCACAGAGTTGGGTGTTTGCGCGGAGCGAGCAATTTCCCTGGCCGGAACCGGTTCCCTTTGGGATTTTGGCTGGGGGATGGGCGGGGGAGATGGCGCTGGCGAGCGCCTTTGTTCCCCGCCAAACTGAGCTCTGTCGTCCGGGGGCTCCGCAGCTCACCCTCCCTTTGTCCTCCAGCCTTCCCGCTTTCCGAGCAGAGCTGTTAACTTATGACCTCCCAGACGCTAAGTCGCGCTTGCTGTCGGAACACAGTCCGTCAGGCCCCTCCGCTTTTGCAAGCCGGATTCGAGGGCTCTGCTTGGCTGGCGAGCCGCCCCTCCGCCCCGGCTCCCTCCCGCCAGTCCGTGGAGCGCGCACCGCCTCGCCGCCCTTCCTACCCTCTTCCGTGGGCCTCTCGTCTGCACTTGGGTCCAGTGACTCCGTTCTGCTAATCCTCTGGCGGTTTTCTGGGTTATTTAGGCAGGTGTAGGTGGAATCTAAGTGATCAGCAGGACGCGCGGTGAGCCCAGCGTCCTCCTACGCCGCCATCTTCCTTGCACTCCCACTGTCTTTGTTTTAAAGTCTACTTTGTCTGATACAAATATGCTACTGTGGTTTTCTTTCAACATTCATTTGCATGATAGATGTTTCTTTATCTCCTCACTTTCAATCTGCTGGTGTCTTTAGGTCTAAAATGAGTATGCTCTTGTAGGTCTACAAGTGTGCTCTTGTAGGCAGCATATAGATGGATCTTGTTTTTTAATCCATTTTGATACCCTCTGTCTTTTGATTGGAGCCTTTAGTCCATTTACATTCAGAGTGATTATTGGAAGATATGAATTTAGTGCCATTGTGTTACCCATAGAGTTGGTATTTCTGATTATGTTCTCTGGTCCTTTATAGTCTTTGTTACATCGGTCTTATTTTTTCTCTACTCTAAGATTCCCCCTTAAAATTTCTTGCAGGTCTGGTTTAGTGGTTACATCCATTAGCATGATAGATGGTTCTCCATTCCCTTACTTCCAAGTTGCAGGAGTCTTTAGGTCTAAAATGAGTCTCTTGTAGGCAGCATATAGGTGGGTCTTATTTTTTTATTCATTCTGATACCTATTTCTTTTAATTGGAGCATTTAATCCTTTTCATTTAGAGTGATTATCAAAAGATATGAATCTAGTGCCATTGTGTTGCATGTAGAATTGGTGTTTTGGGGTAATATTCTCTGGTCTTTTCTAGTATGTTGCTTTTGGTCTCTTTTGCTTTGTTTTGTATTTTTCTCAACTCAAAGAGTCACCCTTAAAATTTCGTATAGGGCTTACTTAGTGGTCATAAAGTCCTTTAGTTTTTGTTTATCTGGGAAACTCTTTATCTTTCTTATTTTGAATGACAGTTTTGCTGGATAAATAATTCTTGGCTGCATATTTTTTCCATTCAGCACGTTGAATATATTCTACCACTCCCTTTTGGCCTGCCAGGTTTCTGTGGACAGATCCTTTAATATGTTGTTGAATTCCATTTCCTAGTATTTTGTTCAAATTTTTTTTGCATCAACGTTCATCAGGGATATATATATATATATATATATATATATCACACATCACATCTTTTTTATCCATGCATTTATGGATAAAAACTTAGATTGTTTCCATGCCTTGGCTATGGTAAATAATGCTGCAAAAAGCCATAAAGGTGCACATACCTTTTCAAATTAGTGTTTTAATTTATTTGGGATAAATACCAATAGTGGAGTTAGTAGATCCTATGGTATTTTTATTTTTAATTTTGGGGGGAACCTCTATACTGTTTTCCATAGTGGCTGCACCAATTTACCTTCCCACAAACGGTTCATCAGATTTCCTTTTCTCCATATCCTCATCAACACTTCTAATTTCTTTTTTTTTATTCTAATGATTTTGACGAGCATAAAATATCTCATTGAGGTTTTGATATGCATTTCTCTGATGATTAGTAATTTGGGGCACCTTTTTATGTATCATTTTGACATTTTTCTTGGGTTTGTGTTTAATATTGCTATTTCTGTAACATCAATTGTAATGTCTCTCCTTTTATTTCAGATTCTATTTGAGTATTCTTTTTTCTTTATTAATTTAGCTAAAGACTGATCATTTTTGTTAATATTTTCAAAAAAGAACCGTGATTTTTTTCTATTGTGATTCTATTCTTTATATCATATACCCTGCTCTAATGTTTATTGTTGCCTTCATTGTACTATGTTTGGGTTTTGTTTGTCTTCTTTCTAGTTCATTGAGCTGTAAAATGAGATTGTAGATTTGAGGTGTTTCTTTGTTTTAAATATGTTTATAGCTCTAAAGTCTTCTGTTAACAGTACTTTGGCTGTATCCCATAAATTTGTGTTTTCTTTTGGTTGTCTGAAGGCAGTTCTAATTTCTTTTGTAATTTCTTTTTATACCCATCCATTGATTGTTTGAATGTGTTACTTAATTTGTACATAATCATGGGTTTTCTATTTTTTCTGCTATTGCTTTCTCTTTGTATTTACTTTGTTCAGCTTTTGCTTGGTGTTTGGACAGAAATGATAACCTACAAGCTCTTTACATGCCACAAAGGAAACCAGAGTTCGGCTCTACTTTTCTTGAGTGCCCTTAGGCTTTTCTTTCTCTATGGTTGCTGTAAATTAAATCAGCTTATTTAGGAAGAGATTAGATGTCCTTTTCTTTATGTCTCCCTCCAAGAAAAATTTCTGAAAAAGGGATGTGAAATTGGATGTGGGGACATTAGCAATTTATTTCCTTAGTGTGAGCATACTGTCAGTGGGGAGTTCTCAGTGGGGAGGGGAAGCAGCCTGAGGTACTTTTGCTTGCCTCGTTAGTCATTGAGCTATCTCCTTATACCCAAGGTGAGGGTGATGAGGGCCTCAATTTTGTCCAAAACTCGTCTAACCAAAATAGAGATTTTAGTACACAAATACAGCTTGAATAGTAGAAGGGAGGCTTATTTTGCAAATCCAACTCCCAGAGGCTTAGTTTCAGAAACAGGTAGGTGGGGACTGAATCAGAAATGCTATACTGTATTTCTATCATTTTGGTATTATGGCAATATTGAATGACTAAGTTTCATTTGTGTAAATTCTTCATGATAATAAATATCTAATGTATCAAGCCATATTTTGAAAATTAAACATTGTAGTTAGACTGAAACTTCAATTCTGCCTTCTCTACTTAAAAGCTGTAGGACCCTATGTACAAAAATGAGTCAAGGAATCCACAATATAAAAGGCTGTAATGTATGACATCAAAAATATATAACATGTGGGGAGGCGGAATAGAAATTTAGTGCTTTTAGTTTGGGTTCAAACTTAACTTGGTCATCAACATAAAATAAACTACTATATACTGGGGCAACTGGGTGGCTCAGTAGGTTGAGTGTCCAACTTTGGCTCAGGTCATTATCTCACAATTTGTGGGTTCAAACCCCATGTCAGGCTCTGGGCTGACAGCTCAGAGCCTCGAGCTTACTTCGGATTCTGTGTCTCCCTCTGTCTCTGCCCCTCCCCTGCTCATTCTTTGTCTCTATCTCTCAAAAAAAACATTTAAAAAATTTGAAAATTGTATTACACTCTAAGTCTAAAGTTCTCTGTTGTCTAGCAAAAGAGTGGGATGGATTAAAATGAGAGACGGCTAATGTCCAGGAAAAGACAAGAGCACCAAATAAGCGTCCTTGACCCGTATTTATTAAGATCAGAAGGCTTACAAATGTGATGGGTGTGCACAAAGAGACAATGAATTGGTGAACATTAACTCATGGGCATGAGGGAAAATGGGGTTTTGAAGATATACAGTGTTTGGGGTTTGGGTCAATATAAAACAAAATCCTGGCACCAGGCAGATGGGCAAATAGTTGTTAAGGGCAGACAGGAGGTGCTGCCATGTCTGTTTATCTTAGCTAGCCTAGGGGATAAGACAGATAGAACAAATAACCTCAGGATTAACAAGGCAACTTTTCTTTTGTTAATGAACTCTGCTCTGGGCAGCTTTACCCACAGTGCAGTGGTCTATAGCCCTATTTACCTGTTTACCTAACTTGGTCCTTCCCTGCTGTGAAAGCAGCTTTCTTCTATGGTACTAAATTGGGGGGCACTTTTGCCCTGAATGCCTAATCTTGCTTACCTCATATACCTTTGTATTGGGGAACTTTGCCCCCTCTCTATTCTGGGGACTTTCCCCATCCCTCTTTATTCTGGGGGCTCTAGCCACTCCCTATTTTATTCTGGGGCCTTTGCCTCACCCTACTACATTCTGGGGTCTTATCTTGTTCACGCAAGTTTGGGTGAGAGCACCCTATGGCTTTGTAATTCTTTATGCCTTGTTAACCCATTGGTGTAAGCCAAGGGAATTTCTAATCTTATTCCCCACAACAAACAAACAAAAAACAAACTTCTATATACTTAAGATGTTATATGTATAAACCTAATGTTAAAAATCACAGGGAAGATGACGGTGTAGAAGGATGCTGGGCTCACTGCATCCTACTGATTGCTTAGATTCCACCCACATCTGCCTAATTTACCCAGAAAACCACCAGAAGACTAGCAGAACAGACTTTCCACAGCCAAGCGTAGACAAGAGGCCCACAGAAGAGGGTAGGAAGGGCAGAGAGGTGGTGCATGCTACACGGAATGGCGGGAGGGAGCCAGGGCGGTGGGGGGGCAGTCAGCACACCTGGCAAGGCAGAGCCCCCGAGACTGGCTTGCAAAAGTGGAGGGGCCAGATGGAGTGTGTTCTGACAGCCAGCGGGACTTAACATCTGGAATGTTATAAGTCAGCAGCTCTGCTCGGAGAGTGGGAGGACTAAAGGACAATGGGAGGGAGAGTTGTTGAGCCCCAGAGGACAGCTCAGCTTGGTGGAGAACAAAGGTACTCACCAGCACCATCTCCTTCGCCCACCCCCCAGCCAAAATCCCAAAGAGAACCAGTTCCCGTCACGAACTTGCTTGCACCGTGCAAACACCCAATGCTGTGCTTCTGCGGATCCATCCATCCGACGGGTCTGCCTCCCTCCTGGTGCCACAGGGTCCCTCCCAAAGCATACCACCAAAGGCAAAGCGAGCTGAGCCTGCTCCTCCCGCCCCTGTGCACCTTGTGGATCCACCCCCGCTAATACGCCAGATCCCATCAAAGCAGCACCACAATCCTGGCAGTGTGCAAGTAGCCCAGACAGAGGCCATACCACCACAGTGAGTCCTGCCCCTGGGAGAGGGAAATATGAAGTACACACCAGTCTGACTGTGGCCCCAGCAGTGGGCTCGGGGCAGACCTCAGGTCTGACAGCGGCCCCGCCCACCAACACAAGTTACTCCAGACAGCACAGGGGAAGAGCCCTGCAGTTCCCCGCCACTCCAGGGACTATCCAAAATGAGAAGGAAGAATTCTCCTCTAAAGGAACTCCAGGAAGTAGCGACAGCTAATGAACTGATCAAAAACGATTTAAGCAATATACCAGAAAATTAATTTAAAATAATAGTCATAAAATTAATCGCTGGGCTTGAAAAAAGTATAGAGGACAGCAGAGAATCTATTACTACAGAGATCAAGGGACTAAGAAACAGGAGGAGCTAAAAAATGCTATAAATGACTGCAAAATAAAATGGAGGTGACCGCAGCTCGGATTGAAGAGGCAGAGGAGAGAATAGGTGATTTAGAAGATAAAATTATGGAAAAAGAAGAAGCTGAGAAAAAGAGAGATTAAAAAAATCCAGGAGGATGAGGGGAGACTTAGAGAACTAAGTGACATAATTAAACGAAATAATATACACATAATTGGGATTTCAGAGGAGGAAGAGAGAGGGAAAGGTGCTGAAGGTGTACTTGAAGAAATTATAGCTGAGAATTTCCCTGAACTAGGGAAGGAAACAGGCATTGAAATCCAAGAGGCACAGAGAACTCCCTTCAGATGTAACTTGAATCGATCTTCTGTGAGATATATCATAGTGAAACTGGCAAAATACAAGGATAAAGAGAGAATTCTGAAAGCAGCTAGGGATAAACATGCTCTAACATATAAAGGGAGACCACTAAGACTCGTGACGGATCTCTCTACTGAAACTTGGCAGGCCAGAAAGGAATGGCAGGAAATCTTCAATGTGATGAACAGAAAAAAAAAAAATGCAGCCAAGTATCCTTTATCCAGCAAGTCTGTCATTTAGAATAGGAGAGATAAAGGTCTTCCCAAACAAAAACTGAAGGAATTCATCACCACTAAACCAGCCTTACAAGAGATCCTAAGGGGGATCCTGTGAAACAAAGTACCAGAGACATTGCTACAAGCATGAAACCTACAGACATCACAATGACTCTAAACCCATATCTTTCTATAATAACACTGAATTTAAATGGACTAAATGCACCAACCAAAAGACAAACTGTGTCATAATGGATAAAAAAAAACAAGACCCATCTATTTTCTGTCTACAAGAGACTCATTTTAGACCTGAGAACACCTTCAGATTGAAAGTGAGGGGTTGGAGAAGTATTTATCATGCTTCTGGAAGTCAAAAGAAAGCTGGAGTAGCCATACTTATATCACACAAACTAGACTTTAAATTAAAGGCTGTAACAAGAGATGAAGAAGGGCATTATGTAATAATTACAGGGTCTATCCATCAGGAAGTGCTAACAATTATAAATGTCTATGCGCCAAATAAGGGAGCCCCCAAATATATACAACAATTAATCACAAACATAAGCAACCTTATTGATAAGAATGTGGTAATTGCAGGGGACTTTAATACTCCACTTACAACATTGGATAGATCATCTAGACATTGATCATCTAGAAACAAAGGCCCTGAATGATACACTGGATCAGATCGACTTGACAGGTATATTTAGAACTCTGCATCTCAGAGCAACAGAATATACTTTCTTCTCGAGTGCACATGGAACATTCTCCAAGATAGATGACATACTGGGTCACAAAACAGCCCTTCATAAGTATACGAGAATTGAGATCATACCATGCATAATTTCAGACCACAATGTGATGAAGCTTGAAATCAACCACAAGAAAAATCTGGAAACCTTCCAAAAGCATGGAGGTTAAAGAACACCCTAGGGGCGCCTGGGTGGCGCAGTCAGTTAAGCGTCCAACTTCAGTCAGGTCACGATTTCGTGGTCCATGAGTTCGAGCCCCGCGTCATGCTCTGGGCTGATGGCTCGGAGCCTGGAGCCTGTTTCCGATTCTGTGTCTCCCTCTCTCTCTGCCCCTCCCCTGTTCATGCTCTGTCTCTCTCTGTCCCAAAAATAAATAAAAAACGTTGAAAAAAAATTAAAAAAAAGAACACCCTAATAAGGAATGAATGGGCTAACTAGAAAATTAGAAAAGAAATTTAAAAATATATGGAAACAAATGTAAATGAAAATACAACAATCCAAACACTTTGGGATGCAGCAAAGGCAGTCCTGAGAGGAAAATGCATTGCAATCCAGGCCTATCTCAAGAAACAAGAAAAATCCCAAATACAAAATCTAACAGCACAGCTAAAGGAACTAGAAACAGAACAGCAAAGACACCCCAAACCCAGCAGAAGAAGAGAAATAATAAAGATCAGAGCAGAAATAAACAATATAGAATCTAAAAAAACTGTAGAGCAGATCAATGAAACCAAGAATTGGTTTTTTGAAAAAATAAACAGAATTGATAAACTTCTAACCAGGCTTCTCAAAAAGAAAAGGGAGATGACCCAAATAGATAAAATCATGAGTGAAAATGGAATTATTACAACCAATCCCCCAGAAATACAAGCAATTATCAGGGAATACTATGAAAAATTACATGCCAACAAACTGGACAACCTGGAAGAAATGCACAAATTCCTAAGCACCCACCCACTTCCAAAACTCAAACATGAAGAAATAGCTTCATCAGACCTCATAACCAGCAAAGAAATTGAATAAGTTATCAAAAATCTCCCAACAAATAAGAGTCCAGGACCAGATGGCTTCCCAGGGGAATTCTACCAGACATTTAAGGCACAGATAATACCTATCTTTCTCAAGCTATTCCAAAAAATAGAAAGGGAAGGAAAACTTCCAGACTCATTCTATGAAGCCAATATTACTTTGATTCCTAAACCAGACAGAGACCAAGTAAAAAAGAGAATTACAGGCCAATATCCCTGATGAATATGGATGCAAAAGTTTTCAATAAGATACTAGCAAGTCAAATTCAACAGCATATAAAAAGAATTATTCACCATGATCAAGTGGGATTCATTCCTGGGATGCAGGGATGGTTCAACATTCACAAATCAATCAATGTGATACATCACATTAATAAAAGAAAAGATAAAAACCATATGATCCTGTCAATCAATGCAGAAAAAGTATTTGACAAAATTCAACATCCTTTTTTAATAAAAACCCTCGAGAAAGTCACAATAGAAGGAACATACTTAAACATCATAAAAGCCATTTATGAAAAGCCCACAGCTAATATCATCCTCAATGGGGAAAAACTGAGAGCTTTCTCCCTGAGATCAGGAACACGACAGGGATGTCCACTCTCACCGCTGTTGTTTAACATAGTGTTGGAAGCGCTAGCATCAGCAATCAGACAACAAAAGGAAATCAGAGGCATCAAAATTGGCAAAGATGAAGTTAAGCTTTCACTTTTTGCAGATGACATGATATTATACATGGAAAGCCTGATAGACTCCACCAAAAGTCTGCTAGAACTGATACATGAATTCAGCAAAGTCGCAGGATACAAAATCAATGTACAGAAATCAGTTGCATTCTTAGACACTAACAATGAAGCAACAGGAAGACAAAGAAACTGATCCCATTCACAATTGCACCAAGAAGCATAAAATACCTAGGGATAAACCTAACCAAAAATGTAAAATATCTGTATGCTGAAAACTATAGAAAGCTTATGAAGGAAATTGAAGAAGATATAAAGAAATGGAAAAACATTCCATGCTCATGGATTGGAAGAATAAATATTGTCAAAATGTCAATACTACCCAAAGCAATCTACACATTCAATGCAATCCCAATCAAAATTGCACAAGCATTCTTCTTAAAGCTAGAACAAGCAATCGTAAAATTTGTATGGAACCACAAAAGACCCCGAATAGCCAAAGTAATTTTGAAGAAGAAGACCAAAGCGGGAGGCATCACAATCCCAGACTTTAGCCTCTACTACAAAGCTGTAATCATCAAGACAGCATGGTATGGGCACAAAAACAGACACATAGACCAATGGAATAGAATAGAGACTCCAGAATTGGACCCACAAATGTATAGGCAAGTATTCTTTGACAAAGCGGGAAAGAATATCCAATAGAAAAAAAGTCTAACAAATGGTGCTGGGAGAACTGGAAAGTGACATGCAAAAGAATGAAACTAGACCACTTTCTTACACCATTCACGAAAATAAACTCAAAATGGATAAAGGACCTGAATGTGAGACAGGAAACCATCAAAACCCTAGAGGAGAAAGCAGGGGAAAACCTCTCTGACCTCAGCTGCAGCAATTTCTTACTTGACACATCCCCAAAGGCAAGGAAATTAAAAGCAAAAATGAACTATTGGGACCTCATGAAGATAAAAAGCTTCTGCACAGCAAAGGAAACAATCAACAAAACTGAAAGGCAACCAACAGAATGGGAAAAGATATTTCTAAATGACATATTGGACATAGGGCTAGTATCCAAAATCTATAAACAGTTCACCAAACTCCACACCTGAAAAACAAATAATCCCGTGAAGAAATGGGTAGAACACATGAATAGACACTTCTCTAAAGAAGACATCCAGATGGCCAACAGGCACATGAAAAGATGTTCAATGTTGCTCCTCATCAGGGAAATACAAATCAAAACCACACTCAGATATCCCTCACGCTAGTCAGGGTGGCTAAAATGAACAAATCAGGGGACTAGATGCTGGCGAGGATGTGGAGAAAAGGTAACTGTCTTGCACTCTTGGTGGGAATGCAAACTCGTGCAACCGCTCTGGAAAACAGTGTAGAGGTTCCTCAAAAAATTAAAAATAGACTTACCCTATGACCCAGCAGTAGCACTGCTAGGAATTTACCAAAGGGATACAGGAGTGCTGATGCATAGGGGCACTTGTACCCCAATGTTTGTAGCAGCACTCTCAACAGTAGCTAAATTATGGAAAGAGCCTAAATGTTTATCAACTGATGAATGGATAAAGAAATTGTGGTTTATATACACAATGGAATACTACGTGGCAATGAGAAAGAATGAAATATGGCCTTTTGTAGCAACGTGGATGGAACTGGAGAGTGTTATGCTAAGTGAAATAAGTCATACAGAGAAGGACAGATTCCATATGTTTTCACTGTTATGTGGATCCTGAGAAACTTAACAGGAAACCATGGGGGAAGGGAAGGAAAAAAAAGGTGAGAGAGGGAGGGAGCCAAAACATAAGAGACTCTTAAAAACTGAGAACAAACTGAGGGTTTATGGGGGGAGGGAGGGGTGGGTGGTTGATGGGTATTGAAGAGGTCACCTGTTGGGATGAGCACTGGGTGTTGTATGGAAACCAATTTGACAATGAATTTCATATTAAAAATAAGTAAACAAAAATCACAAACCTATATTAGACCCAAAACAAAAAAAAATAAGAAATAAAGTCAAGAATAACCAAAAAACCACAAGGGAAGAGGGCAAGAGAAGAGGGAAAGAACAGAGAAGAACCATAAAAATGACTGCAAAACAAGTAACAACTGGCAATAAACACATTTGTCAATATTACTTTAATGATAAATGGATTAAAATAAATGGATTCAAAGACATAGAATGACTGAATGGTTAAAAAGGCAAGACCCATCTATATATTGATTACAAAAGACTCACTTCAGACCTAAAGACACACACAGTTTAACAGAGGAGGTATGGAAAAGAATTAAAGGTGGAGAGGCCAACATGGCGGAGAAGTAGGGGGATCCATACTTCCCTCATCTCTCAAACAAAGAGGTGCTGAAGCCAAAGGACTTTGAATCCCAGAGTCTAGGAGGGAAAGAGACTGAATCTACCAGGAAGAAAATGGGAAAACTGGAGAAATGATAGGCAGGTGATTGCAAACTGGGGGAAATAAGAAAGGCCACATGGGCATGGAAGGGAGGGATTCCCTTCTGCAGAGACAAAGGGAAGAGAAAGAGTGGCTAGGGAAGTGTAGGACCATATCTGGACAGGAGAAAGACCTTGGACTGGGACTGAGAGGGATCCTATCTCTAACTGGGGAGCTTTCTTCAGACTGGTGCTGGATCCCTGTTCACACACCTGGGGAGGAAGGGAGCCAGGCTTGGGTTAGGTGGTAGGTCAGGGGCACAATCCAAAAGTAGAGAAAGCGGTCCCCTCCCTGGAGGGCTGTACAATAGTACAAAGCCTGCTTGCACCCACCACCTCTGGGTTCAGTGGCTGGGCCGAGGGTGTAGGTCACTGTAGGAGAAAGTGGCCCCTCCCTAGAGTGCTGTGGAAAAAGACAAAGCCTGCCTGCATCTGCCTGCATCCGCCACCCCTGGGGCTTGGTGGTGAGGTCAGCAGTGCAGTTCACAGTAGGAGAAGGCGGTCTTCCCTGAAGTGCAGTGATACAGAAAAAGCCAGCTGGGACCACATATTAGGCCGCACTGAGAGGGGCTTCCCCAGTGCCAGAGTGCATGGAGTGGGACTTTGAATCCTAGCCAAGCGCAGGGTCAGGGGAGTTGGAGGAGAGAGAAGGACCACTACATCTGTGCCCATGGCACAGTAAGGATGACTCAAATGGAGTCCACAGGGTCCAGGTCTGTTGAGACTGGAGTATCACCATTCCCCTCCCCCACCACCACCACTAACGTGGCCTCAGGAATCAGTCCCAGGGCCCATAGGGGAGGTGGGTCCAGACTACACCAAACCATGCCCCTTCGCACTGGGTAACTGTGTAAACTGACAGACCCTGCACAGTTCTCCCAGACCAGTGATGCAGCACTGTCTAGATTAATTCTACATCAATTCTGGATATATGAATATATACTCTCCCCCAAACCCCATTTCTCCTCCTTATCTCTTCCCTCCTCTAGGCTGGTTACTCTGGTTAGCAGTCTGTCTAAACAGACATATTTAATCCATTCTCTTGATACATGTTTTACACCTCCTTCTTTATATTCCTTTCTCTCTTTCTGGAATAATCAAGCCATATAGTCTCTGTCTGGGTAACTTTATCTTCATTTCTTTTTGCCCGCCTCCTTCCTTATTTTCCTTTCTCTCTCTCTCTGGATTAAGCCTTTCTCTCTGCCTAGTCAATGTTTATTTTTTCTTGGTCACTGCTCCTGTAATTTCTCTCTTTGTATGTGCTCTTCCATCAGCACTGCCTCCACCCTGTTCTTTACTTGTAGTAGGTGTTTTTGGTTTTTTTTTGTAAGTTTTTTTGTTTTTCTTTATTGGTTTGGGTGTTTGTGTGTTTTGTCTCCTGTTTGTTTTCCTTTACAGGGTTACACCAAGGAACAAATCAAAGCACATCTGGTGGAGGGTCCAAAATATCACTACAAGTAGGGTAATAAAAATAACCAAAGTCACAACAGAAAGCATGTAACAATCTAAAAAAAAACCACTTCCTGAGGTGCCAGGCCCTGGAGTGTATGACCCCCCCCCCCTTTAATGTATCAGTGCTTGCAGGTGCAGAGAATACAACAAGCTTTTAAAACACATAAGGGACAGAAAACTAGCCAACATGATGAAATGGAAGAAATCTACTGGAAAGAAATTCCAGGAAGTAGCAGCAGCTAATGAATTGATCAAAACCGACTTAAGCAATATAACTAAGAATTTAGAATAATAGTTATAAAATTAATTGCTGAGCTTGAAAAAAGCATAGAGGACAGCAGAGAATCTATTGCTACAGAGATCAAGGGACTAAAAAATAATCATGATGAATTAAAAAATGTTATAAATGAGGTACAAAATAAAATGGAGGTGGCCACAGTGTGGATTGAAAAGGCAGAGGGGAGAATGGGTGAATTAGAAGATAAAATTATGGAAAAAGAGGAAGCTGAGAAAAAGAGAGATAAAAAAATCCAGGAGTACAAGGTGAGAGAGAACTAAATGATGCAATGAAATGGAACAATACCTGTATGGTAGGAATTTCAGAAGAAAATGAGAGAAAGGTGCTGAAGGTGTACTTGAACAGATCATAGCTGAGAACTTCTCTGATCTGGGGAAGGAAACAGGCATTGAAATCCAGGAGGCACAGAGAACTCCCTTCAGAGATAACTTGAATTGATCTTGTGCACGACATATCATAGTGAAACTGGCAAAATACAAGGATAAGGAGAAAATTCTGAAAGAAGCCAGGGACAAAAGAGTCTTGACATACAAACAGAGACATATAAGGGTAGTAGGAGACCTATATACTGAAACTTGGCAGGCCAGAAAGGAGTGGCAGGAAATTTTCAATGTGCTGAATAGGAAAAATATCCAGTCAAGAATCCTTTATCCAGCAAGCCTGCCATTCAGAACAGAAGCAGAGATAAAGGTTTTCCCAGACAAACAAAGACTGAAAGGAATTCATCACCACTAACCAGCCCTACAAGAGATCCTAAGGGGACACTGTAAGTGGAATGTTGCAAAGACCACAAAGGACCAGAAACATCACTACAAGCATGAAACCTACAGATAACACAATGACTCTGAATCCATATCTTTCGTTAATAACACTTAATGCAAATGGACTACATGCCACAATCAAAAGACATAGGGTATCAAAATGGATTAAAAAAAAAAAGACCCATCTGTTTGCTGTCTACAAGAGACCCATTTGAGACCTGAGACCTTTCAGATTGAAAGTGAGGGGGTGAAGAACCATGTATCATGCTCCTGGAAGTCAAAAGACAGCTGGAGTAGCCATACTTATGTCAAACTACACTTTCAATTAAAGGCTGTAACAAGAGATAAATATAAATGTCTATGTACTGAATTCAGAAGCACCCAAATATGTAAAACAACTAATCACAAACATAAGCAACCTTATTGATAAGAATGTGGTAATTGTAGGGGACTTTAATACCCCACTTACAACAATGGACAGATCATCTAGGCAGAGTATCAGTAAAGAAACAATGGCCCTGAATGATACATTGGACCAGATGGACTTGACAGATATATTCAGAACTTTTCATGCAAATGCAGAATACACATTCTTCTCGAGTGCACATGGAACATTCTCCAAGATAGGTCACATACTGGGTCACAAAACAGCCTTCAATAAATATAAAAGTGAGATCATACCATGCACACTTTCAGATCACAATGCTATGAAACATGAAATAAACCACAGGAAAAAGACTGGAAAACCTCCAAAAGCATGGAGGTTAAAGAACATCTTGCTAAAGAATGAATGGGCCAACCAGGCAATTAGAGAAGAAATTTAAAAATACATGGAAACAAATGAAAATGAAAATACAACAATCCAAATGCTTTGGGATGCAACAAAGGCAGTCCTGAGGGGAAAATAAATTGACATCCAGGCCTATCTCAAGAAACAAGAAAAATCCCCAATACAAAATCTAACAGCACACCTAAAGGAACTAGAAGCAGAAGAGAAAAGACACCCCAAACCCAGAAGAATAAGAAGAGAAATAATAAAGATCAGAGCAGAAATAAACATTATAGAATCCAAAAAAAAAAAATAGTAGAACAGATCAATGAAACGAAGAACTGGCATTTTGAAAAAGTAAACAACATTGATAAACCCCTAGCCAGACTTCTCAAAAGAAAAGAGAGGGGACCCAAATAGATAAAATCATAACTGAAAATGGATTTATTACAACCAATCCCTCAGAAATATAAGCAATAATTAAGGAATACTATGAAAAATTATATGCCAACAAAATGGACAACCTGGAAGAAATGGACAAATTCCTAGATACACACACACTACCAAACTGAAACAGGAAGAAATAGAAAATTTGAACAGACCTATAACTAGTGAAGAAATTGAATCCGTTATCAAAAATGTCCCCCCAAAATATGAGTCCTGGACCAGATGGCTTCCCTGGGGAATTCTAGCAGACAGTTAAAGCAGAGTTAATGCCTATCCTTCTCAAGCTGTTCCAAAAAAAATAGAAACAGAAGGAAAAATTCCAGACTCATTCTATGAAGCCAGCATTACTTTGATTCCTAAACCAGACACAGACTGAGCAAAAAAAGAGAACTACAGGCCAATATCCCTGATGAACATGGATGCAAAAATTCTCAACAAGATACCATCATATCAAATTCAACAGCATATTAAAAGAATTATTCACCATGATCAAGTGGGATTCATTCCCGGGCTGCAGGGTGGTTCAATATTCACAACACAATCAATGTGATACATCACATTAGTAAAAGAAAAGATAAGAGTCATATGATCCTGTCAATCGATGCAGAAAAAGCATTTGACAAAATACAGCATCGTTTCTTAATAAAAACCCTCGAGAAAGTCAGGATAGAAGGAACATACTTAAACATCATAAAAGCCATTTGTCAAAAGCCCATAGCTAATGTCATCCTCAGTGAGGAAAAACTGAGAGCTTTCCCCCTGAGATCAGGAACACGACAGGGATGTCCACTCTCACCGCTGTTGTGTAATATAGTGTTGGAAGTCCTAGCACCGGCAATCAGACAACAAAAGGAAATAAAACTCATCAAAACTGGCAAAGAAAAGTCAAACTTTCACTTCTCGCAGACGACATGATACTATACATGGGAAACCTGACAGACTCCATCAAAAGTCTGCTAGAGTGGATAGATCAATTCACCACAGTTCCAGGGTACAAAATCAGTGTACAGAAATCGGCTGCATTTTTATACATCAATAATGTAGCAACAGAAAGAGAAATAAAGAATATGATCCCCTTCACCTTTGCACCAAGAATCATAAAATACCTAGGAATAAAGCTAACCAAAGACATAAAAGATCTGTATGCTAAAAACTATAGAAAGCTTATGAAGGAAATGTCAGAAGATACAAAGAAATGGAAAAACATTCCATGCTCATGGATTGGAAGAGTAAATATTGTTACAATGTCAATACTACCCAAAGCAATCTACACATTCAATGCAATCCCAATCAAAATTGCACCAGCATTCTTCCCAAAGCTAGAACAAACAATCCTAAAATTTCTCTGGAACCACAAAAGACCCCAAATAGCCAAAGTAATTTTGAAGAAGAAGACCAAAGCGGGAGGCATCACAATCCCAGACTTTAGCCTCTACCACAAAGCTGTAATCATCAAGACAGTATGGTATTGGCACAAAAACAGACTCCTAGACCAATAGAATCGAATAGAGACCCCAGAATTGGACCCTCAAATGTATGGCCAACTAATCTTTGACAAAGATTAGTGCAGCCACTCTGGAAAACAGTGTAGAGGTTCCTCAGAAAATTAAAATAGATCTACCCTATGACCCATCAATAGCACTGCTAGAAACTTACCCAAGGGATACAGGAGTGCTGATGCATAGGGGCACTAGTACTGCAATGTTTATAGCAGCACTTTTAACAATAGCCAAATTATGGAAAGAGCCTAGATGTCCATCAACTGACGAATGGATAAAGAAGATGTGATTTATATATACAATGGAATACTACTTGGCAATGAGAAAGAATGAAATCTGGCCATTTGCAGCAACATGGATGGAACTGGAGGGTATTATGCTAAGTGAAATAAGTCAGGCAGAGAGAGACAGATACCAGATGATTTCACCATATTTCCTGAGAAACTTGACAGGCAACTAGGGGGGTGGTGAAGGGGGGGGGAAGTTAGAGAGAGGGACACCAACCATAAGAGGTTCTAAATACTGAGAACTCAGGGTTGATGGGGGATGGGGGGAGAAGGAAATTTTGTGATGGGCATTGAGGAGGGCACCTGTTGGGATGAGCACTGAGTGTGGTATGGACATCAATTTGACAATAAATTATATTTAATTAAAAAAGAATTAAAAATTAAAATAAAAATTTAAAAGTAAATAAAAGTGGAAGTATGAAAAACATTTACCATGTAAATTGAAGCAAAAATAATATGGGATTTTAAGAAGCAAAACAGAAAAACAGTATGGAGTTCACTTAGAAAGTTGAAAATAGAAGTACCGTAAAATCTAGCAATCACACTACTGGTATGAACGCCCCAAGTGCAGAAACACTAATTCAAATGGATACATACACCTCTATTTTTATTTTAGCATGATTTACAATAGCCAAATTGTGGAAGCAGCCCAAGTATCCATCAATAGAATGGATAAAGAAGATATGGTACATATATAAAATTAAATATTATTCAGCCATAGAAAGAACGAAATGTTGCTATTTGTAATGACATGGATGAAGCTGGAGAGTATAGTGCTAAGGGAAATAGGTCAGAGAAAGACAAATGCCATAAAATTTCACTCATATGCAGAATTTAAGAAACAAGACAAATGAGCAAAGGAAAAGATAGGAGCCACGAAACAGACTCTTAACTATTGATGACAAACCAATGGTTACCAGAGGGGAATGGGTAGGGGGAATGACCACTAAGTGCTGTATGGAAGTGTTGAATCATTATATTGTACACCTGAAACTAATATTACACTGTATGTTAATTAATGGGATTTAAATAAAAACTTTAAAAAAGAGGAAAACTATTTTAAAAAATCAATAAAATCCTGTAGAATTCTATAGAATTTCTATATTCCCTGAGGTTTTTAATGTATCTACACTATGGGATTATAGATATGACTAATTGAGGCTTTTTGTGAGGTATAAATGCCATAGTCTTTGTGAAGTGCCTGATACACAGGGTCTATCTATAACAAATAATTGATAAATAAAAATTATGTTTCTTCCATTTCTCTTTTGGTATTTTTCATACACCATTTATTGTAAGATTTCACAAACTAAACAGACTTCTGAATTGAAAAGCTGAGTACTGTAAAATTTATATTTATTCTTCTGTGTTAAATTTTGTTCAGATTTTGTCCTAAATATTTTGGCCTTTCCTATCTAATTGTACCTCTAAGAATTCATAGGGAATACTTTTTCATCAAAATCAATTAATAAATTAAATATTGTTAGGTATTAAGTATTTATATTGATGCTTACTAATTTTTATCTTAGACATTTCTTGTATATCAACCTTTCTATTCAAACAATCTATATAACTTCTGACAGATCATGAATTTATCTTGAATATTTCTGCTGTCTTTACAGCCTGTTGAAAACCTCATTTTTACCTGTGATTATTCTTCCTACTTTGCTTATTATCTTCCCAAATCTCCGTTTGGTTGCACATTAATTTTCAGAATCTCTCTGATTCTCACCTCCCAGAAAGACACTTTAATTATGTTTAGAATTTATTGATACATGTATGGTAGTATTTATTAATATACCCTAATTGTATATCCATTAATTATTACAGTTTTTTCTCAATATTTTCCATTTAACTTGTATATTGGAGTTAAAAGTGGTTTACACATAGGGCACCTAGGTGACTCGGTTAAGTGTCCAACTTAGGTTCAGGTCATGATCTTGCAATTAATGAGTTGGAGCCCCACTTTGGGCTTTCTGCTGTCAGCAAAGAGTTGACTTCAGATCCTCTATCTCCCTCTCTCTGCCCCTACCCTGTTCTCTCTCTTAAAAATAAATAAACATTTTAAAAAGTGGTTTACATATTATTTCCTCAACATTTTTTGTTTTGGGGTAAAGACAATGTGAAAAAAATGTGTCTAGTAAAAATATTTTTTATTTGTATTCCCCACAGCAGAATGCCTTGCTTTAGCCTCTACTCGGTAGTTTTCATTTATGTGCATGACCTGACAATAATGCTTGCAGAAATTAATTTCCACAAATTTACTGCAAGTCACAAAATCTGAGGCAGGGTAGATAAACTTGTTTGAATAAACATAATATTCTTTCTTTTGATTTCCACAACGGAAATAGGTAACAGAGTAGGCCTTATTGGTATAAGGGAACATAATGAAAGTTGTTCTTACTTTCTAGGGACAATTACCTTTTGCTGTAGTAGGGAGTATGGATGAAGTGAAAGTTGGAAAAAGAATGGTCAGAGGCCGTCAGTACCCTTGGGGAGTTTTACAAGGTAAATGTGATAAAAGTGAGCAGGCTTGCTCTGGAAAGACTGTGTGTGTGTGTGTGTGTGTGTGTGTGTGTGTGTGTATTCTCATAGTCCTAAAATATTTTAACTTGAGTAAGTAGTGGTAATTGCTGCTAAATAGTAAATTGAGAGTTACTAATTAGGAGCACAGATTCTTTTACATTTAACTGAATTCTCACTTTGACTATAATTCATTCTCACAGCTTACCAGGTGATGCTTTAGATAAAATTTCTTAGAGGTTTGGTAGAACCTCCTCATTTACCCCAACCTGACATATACATAGTATCTCTCTCTGCATAAACTACTACATTCAGAATGTTGGAAAGTGCTTTGAACGAAAGAACTTTGAACACTATTAAAGTATAAATGCCAGTCTTTAAAACCTGTTACATGAATTAATGACTACTTAATTTGTAAAGCATTTTTAAGTGGCCACCAAAGAAAAAGGATGGTAAGCTATTTAAAAAAAAAAGAAATGTAATTTACTTTTGGAAAATTCATACCTATATACTTATATTAGCTATCTAACATCATGATGAATTGAAATATTCTAATAGGCAGTCATTTATTCTCTGGTTTATATGATTGTAATACAGATTATTGGGGATTGGATTATCTCCACTTATACTAGTTTCAAAAATGTTTTAATTGATATATTAAAAATTAAACTTATGAAACACACTTAAAAACAATATATTTTAATGTATATTAAATTTGGTTACAATATCATGCACAATAAGGTATATATTGTGCCCAGTAGTCTGGATATGACAAACACAGGAAAGAGCCATATAAACTAATTGGTTGATTTTGAATATTGACTAATTTGGTCTCATAAATATGGGGTATAAATAGAAATAGAGAACTCAAACATGCATAACTTTTAATGTTTTCATGTCAGCAGGATTTACATTAATTAAAGTGTTTCATTAGTGAAATATTATATTCTGTGTTAGCACTCAGTGAAATACCTTGGGGGACAGTTTGTAAAATACTAACAATTATTAATGAAAAACTGTGTACACTAATATAACATATTATTTCACTGTTTCTTATTTATTCTTTGACTAATAAACTTAAAGCAACTTTCCTGGTCCAAAAATAAACTCTGCCTATAATAGATATGTCCCATATAATTATAGTTACAAAGAATTATAGCTATTTAACAGAACGATCTCTTAGTTGTTATTTTAAATGTTTTTCATGCACATATCCACTCTAGAATACTGATTGGATGCAAAGGATTGATAATGAGTGTTGTTACTTTCTTATTTTTCTACCTAGTGGAAAATGAAAATCACTGTGACTTTGTCAAGCTCCGGGATATGCTTCTTTGTATAAATATGGAAGACCTGAAAGAACAAACTCACACTCAGCACTATGAACGTTATAGGTGCTGCAAACTGGAGAAAATGGGCTTTACTGATGTGGGCCCAGACAACAAGTCACTTAGGTGAGTAGAGATCATGTCAGAACAAGCTAATGGGTGATTTAGAAACCCCCTACAATGATGATATGCAATCATTTGGGAATGAGAATAACTACTTTTCACATTCTGGGTCATACTGAATTTTTTTAATGTCTTATTTTTTTATTTTTATTTTAAAATATAATTTATTGTCAAATTGGCTTACATACAGTGTGTAAAGTGTGCTCTTGGTTTTTAGGGTCGATTCCTGTGGCCTATTGCTTACATCCAACACCCAGTGCTCATCCCAACAAGTGCCCTCCTCAATGCCCATCACCCATTTTCCCCTCTTGAACACCCTCAGTTTCTTCTCTGTATTTAAGAGTCTCTTATGGTTTGCCTCCCTTCCTCTCTGTTTATAACTATTTTTCCCCTTCCTTTCCCCACAGTCTTCTGTTAAGTTTCTCAAGATTCACATATGAGTGAAATAATCTGGTATCTGTCTCTCTCTGCCTGACTTATTTCACTTAGCATAATACCCTCCAGTTCCATCCATGTTGCTGCAAATGGCCAGATTTCATTCTTTCTCATTGCCAAGTAGTATTCCATTGTATATATAAATCACATCTTCTTTATCCATTCGTCAGTTGATGGACATCTAGGCTCTTTCCATAATTTGGCTATTGTTAAAAGTGCTGCTATAAACATTGCAGTACTAGTGCCCCTATGCATCAGCACTCCTGTATCCCTTGGGTAAGTTTCTAGCAGTGCTATTGATGGGTCATAGGGTAGATCTATTTTAATTTTCTGAGGAACCTCTACACTGTTTTCCAGAGTGGCTGCACTAATCTTTGTCAAAGATTAGTTGGCCATACATTTGAGGGTCCAATTCTGGGGTCTCTATTCGATTCTATTGGTCTAGGAGTCTGTTTTTGTGCCAATACCATACTGTCTTGATGATTACAGCTTTGTGGTAGAGGCTAAAGTCTGGGATTGTGATGCCTCCCGCTTTGGTCTTCTTCTTCAAAATTACTTTGGCTATTTGGGGTCTTTTGTGGTTCCAGAGAAATTTTAGGATTGTTTGTTCTAGCTTTGGGAAGAATGCTGGTGCAATTTTGATTGGGATTGCATTGAATGTGTAGATTGCTTTGGGTAGTATTGACATTGTAACAATATTTACTCTTCCAATCCATGAGCATGGAATGTTTTTCCATTTCTTTGTATCTTCTGACATTTCCTTCATAAGCTTTCTATAGTTTTTAGCATACAGATCTTTTATGTCTTTGGTTAGCTTTATTCCTAGGTATTTTATGATTCTTGGTGCAAAGGTGAAGGGGATCATATTCTTTATTTCTCTTTCTGTTGCTACATTATTGATGTATAAAAATGCAGCCGATTTCTGTACACTGATTTTGTACCCTGGAACTGTGGTGAATTGATCTATCCACTCTAGCAGACTTTTGATGGAGTCTGTCAGGTTTCCCATGTATAGTATCATGTCGTCTGCGAGAAGTGAAAGTTTGACTTTTCTTTGCCAGTTTTGATGAGTTTTATTTCCTTTTGTTGTCTGATTGCCGGTGCTAGGACTTCCAACACTATATTACACAACAGCGGTGAGAGTGGACATCCCTGTCGTGTTCCTGATCTCAGGGGGAAAGCTCTCAGTTTTTCCTCACTGAGGATGACATTAGCTATGGGCTTTTGACAAATGGCTTTTATGATGTTTAAGTATGTTCCTTCTATCCTGACTTTCTCGAGGGTTTTTATTAAGAAACGATGCTGTATTTTGTCAAATGCTTTTTCTGCATCGATTGACAGGATCATATGACTCTTATCTTTTCTTTTACTAATGTGATGTATCACATTGATTGTGTTGTGAATATTGAACCACCCTGCAGCCCGGGAATGAATCCCACTTGATCATGGTGAATAATTCTTTTAATATGCTGTTGAATTTGATATGATGGTATCTTGTTGAGAATTTTTGCATCCATGTTCATCAGGGATATTGGCCTGTAGTTCTCTTTTTTTGCTCAGTCTGTGTCTGGTTTAGGAATCAAAGTAATGCTGGCTTCATAGAATGAGTCTGGAATTTTTCCTTCTGTTTCTATTTTTTTTGGAACAGCTTGAGAAGGATAGGCATTAACTCTGCTTTAACTGTCTGCTAGAATTCCCCAGGGAAGCCATCTGGTCCAGGACTCATATTTTGGGGGGACATTTTTGATAACGGATTCAATTTCTTCACTAGTTATAGGTCTGTTCAAATTTTCTATTTCTTCCTGTTTCAGTTTGGTAGTGTGTGTGTATCTAGGAATTTGTCCATTTCTTCCAGGTTGTCCATTTTGTTGGCATATAATTTTTCATAGTATTCCTTAATTATTGCTTATATTTCTGAGGGATTGGTTGTAATAAATCCATTTTCAGTTATGATTTTATCTATTTGGGTCCCCTCTCTTTTCTTTTGAGAAGTCTGGCTAGGGGTTTATCAATGTTGTTTACTTTTTCAAAATGCCAGTTCTTCGTTTCATTGATCTGTTCTACTATTTTTTTTTTTGGATTCTATAATGTTTATTTCTGCTCTGATCTTTATTATTTCTCTTCTTATTCTTCTGGGTTTGGGGTGTCTTTTCTCTTCTGCTTCTAGTTCCTTTAGGTGTGCTGTTAGATTTTGTATTGGGGATTTTTCTTGTTTCTTGAGATAGGCCTGGATGTCAATTTATTTTCCCCTCAGGACTGCCTTTGTTGCATCCCAAAGCATTTGGATTGTTGTATTTTCATTTTCATTTGTTTCCATGTATTTTTAAATTTCTTCTCTAATTGCCTGGTTGGCCCATTCATTCTTTAGCAAGATGTTCTTTAACCTCCATGCTTTTGGAGGTTTTCCAGTCTTTTTCCTGTGGTTTATTTCATGTTTCATAGCATTGTGATCTGAAAGTGTGCATGGTATGATCTCACTTTTATATTTATTGAAGGCTGTTTTGTGACCCAGTATGTGACCTATCTTGGAGAATGTTCCATGTGCACTCGAGAAGAATGTGTATTCTGCATTTGCATGAAAAGTTCTGAATATATCTGTCAAGTCCATCTGGTCCAATGTATCATTCAGGGCCATTGTTTCTTTACTGATACTCTGCCTAGATGATCTGTCCATTGTTGTAAGTGGGGTATTAAAGTCCCCTACAATTACCACATTCTTATCAATAAGGTTGCTTATGTTTGTGATTAGTTGTTTTACATATTTGGGTGCTTCTGAATTCAGTACATAGACATTTATATTTATCTCTTGTTACAGCCTTTAATTGAAAGTGTAGTTTGACATAAGTATGGCTACTCCAGCTGTCTTTTGACTTCCAGGAGCATGATACATGGTTCTTCACCCCCTCACTTTCAATCTGAAAGGTCTCAGGTCTCAAATGGGTCTCTTGTAGACAGCAAACAGATGGGTCTTTTTTTTTTTTAATCCATTTTGATACCCTATGTCTTTTGATTGTGGCATGTAGTCCATTTGCATTAAGTGTTATTAACGAAAGATATGGATTCAGAGTCATTGTGTTATCTGTAGGTTTCATGCTTGTAGTGATGTTTCTGGTCCTTTGTGGTCTTTGCAACATTCCACTTACAGTGTCCCCTTAGGATCTCTTGTAGGGCTGGTTAGTGGTGATGAATTCCTTTCAGTCTTTGTTTGTCTGGGAAAACCTTTATCTCTGCTTCTGTTCTGAATGGCAGGCTTGCTGGATAAAGGATTCTTGACTGGATATTTTTCCTATTCAGCACATTGAAAATTTCCTGCCACTCCTTTCTGGCCTGCCAAGTTTCAGTATATAGGTCTCCTACTACCCTTATATGTCTCTGTTTGTATGTCGAGACTCTTTTGTCCCTGGCTTCTTTCAGAATTTTCTCCTTATCCTTGTATTTTGCCAGTTTCACTATGATATGTCGTGCACAAGATCAATTCAAGTTATCTCTGAAGGGAGTTCCCTGTGCCTCCTGGATTTCAATGTCTATCTTCTTCCCCAGATTGGGGAAGTTCTCAGCTATGATTGTTCAAGTACTCTTTCCACCCCCTTCTCTCTTTCTTCTTCTGGAACTCCTATAATAGGGATATTATTCCTTTTCTTTGAATCACTTTGTCTAATTCCTCCCTTGTGGTCCAGAATTTTTAAAACTCCCTTTTTCTCAGCCTCATAGTTTCCCATAATTTTATCTTCTATTTCACTTATTCTCCCCTCTGCCTCTTCAATCTTCACTGTTATCACCTCTAGTTTATTTTGCACCTCATTTAGGGCATTTTTAGATTCATCATGGCTATTTTTTAGTTCCTTGATCTCTGCAACAATAGCTTCTCTGTTGTATGTTTTTTTTCAAGCCCAGCGATTAATCTTATGATGATTATTCTAAATTCTTGTTCAGTTATAACGTTTATCAATACTTTAGCTGTCATTTCTTCCTGGAATTTCTTTTGAGGAGAATTGTCATTTTGACTGGTTTTCTCTCCTTTATGTGTTTTAAAAGTTTGTTACATGCCCTGCACCTGCGAGAAGTACTATATTAAAGAGGTGTCATACACTGTCCAGGGTCTGTCCCTTCCATAGGTGTGTTTTGGAGTGTGTTACTTGCTCTCAGTTGTTGTGACTTTGGTTTACTTCATCTCTCTACTTCTCATAGTGATGCTTCAACCCTTCACCAGGTTTACTTTGATTTGTTGATGGAAGTGACCCTGGAAAGGAAAACAGACAAACAAAACACAAACACACAAACAAAAAAACCCCAGAAAAACCCACAGAAACACCAGCTACAAGTAAACAATATGGTGGAGGTAGTGCTTATGGAAGAGGCCTTATCCCATACTAAGAGAGAAATAACAGGGTTGGGGAGAAAGAAAGGAAAATTGACCAGAGAAACTGTATATGGATTAATCCAGAGAGAGAGAAAGGAAAATAAAGAAGGAGGTGTATAACATGTATAAAGCCAATAGATTAAATATGTCTGCTTAAACAAACCAACAATCAGAATAACCAGAATTGAGAAGGGGAGAGATAAGAAGGAGAAAAGGAAGGAAGACTGTGTCTATATAATAAGAATTGTCTGAAAATTAAATCAGGCAATGCAACAGTGCTGGTCTGGAGGAGGGGCTGTCTGGTTCATCAGTGTCAATCCTGCTCTCATAGATACACAGTTACCAGGCACAGAGGGGCATGGTTTGGTGTAGGCGGGTCCTGCTTCCACTCTGGGCTCACTGTTCATTCCCTGAAGCCCCACATTATTGGTGATGGGGAGAAAAATGGCACCCTAGTCTCTCCTCCATGGACAGTGTGTCCCAAAACACTCTGTTCAGGCCGTCTTCACTGTGCCATGGGCTCAAACAAGGTGGTTTGTCCTGCTCCACTGACTTCTGTGCCTCCCTGCATCTTGGCTGGGACTTAAACCCCGATGTCTAAAGGTTCCCACTCTATACACCCTAAGTTTTGGGAAGTGCCTCTTTGCACTGCCAGATATATGGTCTCTGGCTGGCAGGTGCAGGCAGTCTTTTTCCTCTGAATGGCTATATACCTTCTTCCCACACCACTCCAGGGAGGGAATTGCTTTCTCCCTCTGTAGACTGCACCTCTGAACTAGTTACTGAGCTTGGGACTGGCTCTCCTCTTCCCCAGGTGTGCAAACAGGGCAGCTCGTCCAATCCGGAGAAAGCCCCACAGTTAAGAGATTGGATCTTTCTCAGTCCTGGTCTGTGGTTTTTCTCTTGTCCAGATACAGTCCTATGCTTTCCCACCCTCTCTTTCTCTTCCCTTTTTCTCTCCACAGAAGGTGATCCTTCCCCTCCATTCCTCTGCTGCCTGTTTTATCTCTCCCAGTTTGTAATCACACACCAATGGCCTGCCAGTTTGTCCCAGTGGGTCCCTGGAGGCATCTGTGTTACTTGGTCCCCCAGACTTTTGGAGTTCAAAGTCCTTTGGCCTCAACACTGCTGTGTTTGAGAGATGAGGGAACTTCAGATCACCCTACTTCTCTGCCATGTTGTATCCAAATGGATCATCTCAAATTTTGTTTTTTAATCATCTTCAGACTTGGAGAGAGTTGTTAGGAGCAACATAATTAAAGGGCTCATTTATATGCTCAAAAAAGAGTATCCAATGTATCCAATATGTATATATGCTGAAATGTGTATCCAAAAGAAAAACATTATATTGTTTTTATTTTTGTATTTTATATGAAATAGATGTACATGAAGGAGGTTTCCAAATATTGGCAAAGCCTTTATTGATAAAAGCTGGCAAAGAATATTAAGAAGGATGACAAAGGACATTGAATGTTGGATGAAAGAGAGAGGAAAAGCCACAGTGGAATGTTGTAGAATTCAAGTGAAAATAGTTTGAGAGTAGGTGTATTTAGTGATATTTAAGTAGCATAGTTTTTGTGCTGCAAATGATGAGAGTGTGGTATGATCCAGGTATGCTGATTTTTTCAGGTATTTTGAAGACAAACAAAATTGAACTGGTTATTTTAACTGACTTATATTTTGAAAGATGTCTGACTTAATATTTAATTTTTATTTTGGGAGAAGAGGTAGACTTTCTAAGAAAGATGTGAAAACCATGGGGCGCCTGGGTGGCTTGGTCGGTTAAGCGTCTGACTTTGGCTCAGGTCATGATCTCAGGTCCGTGAGTTCGAGCCCCGCATCAGGCTCTGTGCTGACAGCTCGGAGCCTGGAGCCTGTTTCAGATTCTGTGTCTCCCTCTCTCTCTGCCCCTCCCCTGTTCATGCTCTGTCTCTCTCTGTCTCAAAAATAAATAAACGTTAAAAAATTAAAAAAAAAAGTAAGATGTGAAAACCAGATTGTTTTCACTCATAAAATAATTTTTAAAAATTAACTATAGTGATACACGTTACATTAGTTTAAGGTGTACACATAATGACTTGACAACTTTTACATTCTGCTACACTCACTACAAGTGTAGTTACCATCTGTCACCATACAACACCATTATGATACCACTGACTTTATTTCCTATGGTGTACCTTTCACCCACTTGACTTACTTATTTCATAACCAGGAGCCTCTACCCCCTCACTCCCTTACACCCATTTTTCCCATCTCCCATTCCCCTAGCCTTTGGTAGGCACCAGTTTGTTTGTATTTATTTGTCGGTTCCTCCTTTTGTTGTTTGCTTATTTGTTCATCTGCTTTGTTTTTTTACATTCCACATATAAGTGAAATCATACGGTATTTTTCTTTCTATGACATTTCACTTAGCTTAGTACCCTCTAGGTCCATCCCTGTTGTTACAAATAGCAAGATCTTATTCTTTTTTAAGGCTGAGTAATATTATTTACACACACACACATGCATACACACAGACATACCCCACATCTTATTTATCCATTCATCTATTGATGGAAACAGGTTGCCTCCATGTCTTGGCTATGGTAAATAATGCTGAAACACACTTAAGGATTCAAATATATATATTTGAATATATATGGATCCAAATATATATTATTTAGATCCAAATAATCAAATATATATCCAAATATATATTTGATTTCATATATAAATATATTATATATTATATATAATATAAATATATATATTACATAATATATAATAAATATAATATATATTTATATTATATATAATATATTATATATATTTATATAATATATATATTTGAATTAATGTTTTCATTTTGGGGGGTAAATAACCAGTAGTGGAATTACTGGAACCTATGGTATTTCTATTTTTAACTTTTTAAGGAACCTCCATATTTTTTTTCCACAGCACTTGTACAAATTTACATTCCAACCAACAGTGCATGAGGATTCCCTTTTTGCCACATCATACCAACATCTGACAGGTGTAAGATTATGTCTCATTGTGGTTTGATTTGCATTTCCTTGATGATAGTAATGTTGAGCATTTTTTCATGTGTCTGTTGGCCATCTGTATATTTTCATTGGAAAAATGTCTATTCACATCCTCTGCCCATTTTTTATCAGTTTATTTTTTTCTTTTTGGTGTTGAGTTGTGGAAGTTCTTTATATATTTTTGTTACTAACCTCATATCAGATATATTATTTGCAAATGTTTTATCCCATTCAGTAGGTTGCCTTTTAATTTGGTTGATGGTTTCCTCCACTGTACAAAAGTCTTTTATTTTGGTGTAGTCAAAATAGTTTATATTTGCCTTTGTTCCCTTTCCCTGAGGAGACATAGCTAGAAAAATGTTGGCAGAAAAATGTTGACCAATGTCCAAGAGATTATTGCTTATGTTTTCTTCTAGGAGTTTTATGGTTTCAGGTTTTGCTTTAGGTAATTAATTAATTTCGAGTTTCTGTGTATGGTATATGAACGTAGTCCATTTTCATTCTTTTGCACCTAGCTGTTCAGTTTTTCAGTGCCAATTATTGAAGAGACTTTTACCCATTGTGTATTCTTTCCTCCTTTGTCATAGATAAATTGACCATATAAACTTGGGTTTGTTTTGGGGATCTTAATTATGATCCATTTATTTGTCTATTTTTGTGCCAGTACCATACTGTTTTGATAATTATAGCTATGATGATGATAATGATGATGAGGATGATGATGATGCTTCATTTTAAATAAGAATTTTATAAAGTAGAGGTCTCCTGAAATTTTATTATCAAAAGATGTGAAGAGTTGTGATATAATGAAAAGTGTTGATAATAAGAAATCACTGATATAAGTGTTTCAAAATTCTAGTACTCTTTAGGTAGGCTGTCCATATATTCAATACCGCACTCCACTTTTTTACATCTCATGATATAAATTTTTTACATTATATTTTACAGTATATAGTTTATGAACTGTACAGTATATATTTTTACAGGTTTGTTTATATACCATTTTAATATTACAATAATAAAATATTTTTTATAGTTTTCAAGAGATCTATGAAGATAAAAGACAAAAGTTCTATGATCAATGTCAGAGGGAAGAAGAAGAATTGAAACAAAAGTTTATGCAGCGAGTAAAGGATAAAGAAACAACATTTAAAGAATCTGAAAAAGAGGCAAGTACACTGATATAATCCAATTTGTGTTCATTTTAATGTTATTATTAATTTGGAGTTTTAATATCAAAGGTTTAGTTGATGATTTTGGAGGAGACTTGCTACTTTTGAAGTAGCTGTTTACAGTATAGGTTTTGAATACAAGCTTTAAAAATTATAGTCAACAATTTTATTTTTTAGAACATATAGACAATTTGTATTTTTAGAAAAAATGAAAATAATTTTGTAAAACCTATTTACCTTTATTTTATAATATGAATTTTCATGAATAAATTTTAATTTATAAAAAATTCAAGCTATTGATATGTGTGAAGAGTTATTACTTTCTAATGCTACTACTGCATTATAAAAAATTTTCACTTTTATAAATAAGCAGGTAAATGTTGAATAACACACATCTTAATTAGAAAACATTTAATTGGTGAATTATTTGGATTTTTTTTCATTTCATTCCTTTATGTTTCCAAGAAATTGAAAAAAAAAAAGACAACTTATATAGTTTTGATTATTTGCACCAATACCTTTTTAACATAAAATATATTTGGAATCATAAATACCTTTCAAATGATTGTGGTTTTAACTTAATATTTTAGTTTTGAGCAGAAATAGGTACATTGAACATGAACTTCTTTCTCAATAGAAACAATGTAGTGATTAGGTGTTCTATAACAGATGTCTCAATCATGGGCAGTTGAATTATAGGTAATAAAAATTCTTTTAGCTTCAGTATAAAGGTAAAGTTTTGGAATTATTCAAGGGTATCTTATGGAATCCAAGAACAGAAAGCATAACTGGATCTCATGATAACTTAAACCCAAAGTAGGAGGTTATCAGAAACCAAATCAGCCATTTACATTCTCTATTTCTTCCCTACTTTATTCCCCTTAGTTATGGCACTTAACTGTGTACATCTGTTTCATTTTTGTCCTCTGGTCATCAGTTATTCTCCCATTCTTCAGTTATATTTCCCTCAAGAAAAACCAAACATAACTTAAAATTGGTTGTGCAGAGTGATGAAATTCTTAACAGAGAACAGAGATTAATTTTTGTAGAAAAAAAATTAAATTTCTGGTAGAAATAAAATGACCGGGATAGTAAAAGCAACCACAAAGAGTAAAATGAAAGGAAATGGGCCCACCAGACTTGCTCAGAAAAGGAACAGCTTAGTTATTGAAAACATGATAAGTAGACAGAAGTTATGATTAACTGACAAGGAAAGTGGAGACTCACAGAGGTAAAGCAAACTTTTTAAGCACATGTAGCAGATAAATTAGAATTCAAACTTACAACTTTATAATTTTCAAATACTTAAAATTGATGTTTGTACATTTCCCACATTACTAGAGATTTCATCGTCTTTCTTCTCATCTTCTTAAATGTGTTATTTTAATTTCAGTTAGCATACAATGTTATTTTTTAAAATTTTTTTAACGTTTACTTATTTTGAGAGAAAGAGACAGAACATGACAGGAGAGGACGGAGAGAGAGGGAGACACAGACTCTGAAGTAGGCTCCAGGCTCTGAGCTGTCAGCACAGAGCCTGATGTGGGCCTCTAACTCACAAACTATGAGATCATGACCTGAGCTGAAGTCGGACGCTCAACTGACTGAGCCACCCAGGCGCCCCAGCATACAGTGTTATATTAGTTTCAAGTGTACAATATAGTGATTCAACACTTCCATATGCTACCCTGGGCTCACCACAAGTGCACTCCCAATACCCAATCACCTCTTTAACATATCCCCCCACACCCTCCTGTCTCTATCAGGTTGCTCTCTATAATTAAGAATCTGTTTCTTGAACTCTCTCTGTGCTTACTTGTTTGTTTTTTAATAAATTGCACATATGACTGAAATCATATGGTATTTGGCATTCTCTGTCCGACTTACTTTGCTTTGTTGTAGTCTCTAGCTACATCCATGTCATTGCAAATGGCAAGATTTCATTCTTTTTCATGGCAGAATAATATTCCATTGCAATATATATACCCCATCTTTATTTATTAATCAATGAATGGGCACATGGACTGCATCCATATATTAGCTATACTAAATAATGCTGCTGTATGTATCCTTTTGAATTAGTGTTCTTGTATTCTTCAGGTAAAAATCAGTACTGCAATTGCTGGATCACAGGGTAGTTCTATTTTTAACTTTTTGAGGAACCTCCATACTTTTCTCCAGAATGGCTGCACCTTTGCACAGTGCATGAAGATTTCTATTTCTCCACATCCTCACTAACACATGTTGTTTCTTGTGTTGTTGATTTTAGCCATTCTGACAGGTGTGAGGTGATGTCTCATTGTAGTTTCTACTTGCACTTCCCTGATGGTAAGTGATGATGAACATCTTGTCACCTGTCTGTTGGCCATCTGCATGCCTTCTTTGGAGAATTGTCTGTTCATGTCTTCTGCCCATTTTTTAATTGGATTGTTTTTTTTTTGGGGGGATGTTGACTTTTATAATTCCTTTATATAATTTGGATACTAACCATTTAGCAGATTTGTCATTTGCAAATATCTTCTCTCATTCCCAGGTTGCCTTTGAATGTTGTTGATTGTTTCCTTCACTGTGAAGGAGCTTTTTATGTTGATGAAGTCCCGAGAGTTTATTGTTGCTTTTGTTTCCAATGCTTCAGGAGACATATCTAGAAAAATTTGTTATGGCTGATGTCAAAGAGATTACTTCTTATGTTCTTTTCTCAGATTTTTATGGTTTTTGGTCTCACATTTAGGTCTTTAATCCATTTTGAACTGTTTTGTGTGTATGGTGTAAGAAAGTGCTTCCTTTTCATTCATTTTCATGTTGCTGTCCTGTCTTCCCAACACCATTTGTTGAAAAAACTATCTTTTTCCACTGGATATTCTTTCCTGCTTTGTTGAAGATTAATTCACCATATGGTTGGGGATTTATTTCTAGGCTTTCTATTCTGTTCTCTTGATATATGTATCTATTTTGTGCCAGTAACAGAGCATTTTGATCATGGCAGAAATGTAACTTAACTTGAAATCTGGAATTGTGGTATCTCCAGCTTTGCTTTGCTTTTTTAAGATGGCCTTGGCTGTTTGGTGTCTTTTGTGGTTCCATACAAATTTTAGGATTGTTAGTTCTATCTATGAAAAAAGCTGTTGGTATTTTAATAGGGATTGCATTACTGTGTAGATTGCTTTGGGTAGTATAAACATTGTAACAACATTTGTTCTCCCAATCCATTTATTGATGTTATCTTCAATTTCTTTCATCAGCATTAGTTTTCAGAATACAATTGTTTTACTTCTTTGTTTAGGTTTATTCCTAGGTATCTTATTATTTTGGTGCAATTATAAATGGGATTGTTTTCTTTAATTTATTTCTGCTGTTTTATTATTTGTGTATAAGTGCAATAGATTTGTGTATGTTGATTTTCTATCCTGCAACTTTACTAAATTCATTTATTCGTTTATTTTTCTTAGCAGGTTTTTTTCGTGGAGTCTTTTGGGTTTTCTAGAGTTTCATGCAGTCTGCATTTAGTGAAAATTTGACTTCTTCCTTGCTGATTTGAATTCTTTTTTATTTCTTTTTGTTATCTGATTGCTGTAGCTAGGACTTCCAGTACTATGTTGAATACAAGGGGAGAGAGTACATCCTTGTCTTGTTCCTGACCTTAGGGGAAAAACTCTCAGTTTTTCCCCTCTAAGGATAATGTTAGCTGTACATTTTTCTTATATGGCCATTATTATGTTGAAGTCTATACCCTCTATGCCTATTTTGTTGAGGGTTTTCATCAAGAACGAATGTGTACGTTGTCAAATTCTTTTTCTACATCGATTGGGAGGATCATATGGTTATCTTTTCTTTTATTAATGTAATGTGTCACATTGGTTGACTTGCAAATATTGAACCACCATTACTCCAGGTAAAATCCCACTTGATCATGGTGAATTATTCTTTAATGTATTGTTGGATTGGATTTAGCAATATTTTTTTGAGAAATTTTGCAACCATCAGAGATACTGGTCTGTAGATCTCTTTTTTAGTGGAGTCTTTGTCTGGTTTTGGAATCAGGGTAATCACTGGCCTTATAGAATGAGTTTGGAAGTTTTCTTTCCATTTCTACTCTTTTGGACTAATTTGAGAAGAATAGGTATTAACTCTTTTTAAAATGTTTGCTAGAATTCCCCTGTGAAGCCATTTGGCCCTCGACTTTTGTTTGCTGGGAGTTTTCTGATTACTGATACAATTTCTATGCTGGTTATCGATGTGTTCAAGTTTCCTATTTCTTGCTGTTTCAGCTTTGGTGGTTAATATGTTAAGCAATTTATCCATTTCTTCCAAATTATCCTATTTGTTAGCGTATAATTTTTCATAATATTCTTATGTAATTGTGTTTCTGTGGTGTTGGTTGTTATTCCTCCTGTCTCATTTGTGATTTTATTTATATGAGTCCTTTCCTCTTTCTTTTCTTTTTGATATTCTGGCTAGGGGGTTATCAATTTTATTTTTTTTCAAAGAACAAGTTCCCGGTTTCATTGCTATGACCTGTTTTGTTTTGGTTTTAGTTTCTATATCATTTATTTTTGTTATAATCTTGATTAGTTCCTTCCTTCTGCTGGTTTGGGGTTTTGTTTGTGGTTGTGTTTCTAGTTTCTTTAGTGTAAGGTTAGGTTGCTTAGATTTTTCTTTCTCTTGAGGTAGGCCTATATTGCTATAAACAGCCCTCTGGTTCTGCTTATGCTGCATTCCAGATGTTTTGGACTCTTGTTTTTTCATACGTTTTCATGTACTTTGAAAGAGTTTGGTGTTTTCTTAAAAAACTAGTCATGCCCTTTCCAATACAATTCAACAATTGTGCTCCTTGGTATTTACCTAGAGGAAATGAAACTTATGTCCACACAAAAACCTATACACAGGTGTTTAAAAGAGATGTATTCATTATTGCCAAAACTTGGAAAAACTGAGATGTCTCCCAGTAGCTGAATGGTATAAAGTGGGGTGTTAAAGTCCCCTACTATTATTGTATTATCAATGAGTACCTTTATGTTTGTTTCAATTTTTAATATATTTGGGGGCTATCATGTCGGGTGTATAAATATTTACAACTGTTAGATATTATATTTGGAATGTCCTCTGTATTTTGATATTGTGCCTTCTTTCATCTCTTGTTATAGTCTTTGTTTTAAGTCTATTTTGTCTGATACAAGTATTGCTACTCTGGCTTTCTTTGACATCCATTTGCATGAAAGATGTTTCTCCATCCCCTTGTTTTCAATCTGTATGTGTCTTTAAGTTGAAAATGGGTCTTTTGAAGGCAGCACATAGATGGGTCTCGGTTTTTTTTTTATCCATCTGTCGCCCTGTATCTTTTGACTGGAATGCTTAGTTAATTTACATTCAAAGTAGTTATTGATAGATGTGTAGTCAGTGCCATTTCATTACTTGTTTTGTCACTGTTTCTGAAGATTTTTTCTGATTCTTTCTTCTTTGTCACTTTTGGTCCCTCCTTTCCATTCAAAGAGTCCCATTTAATATTTATTGCGGGGCTATTTTAGTGGTCATGAACTCCTTTGGTTTTGTTTGCTGGGAAACTTCTTATCTCTTTATTCTAAATGAAAGCTTTTCTGGATAGAGTATCCTTAGCCACAGATTTTTCCCATTCATCACTTTCAATATATCATGCCACTTCCTTCTGGCTTGCCAAGTTTCTATTGAGAAAAATCCAGCTAGCCTTATGGGTCTTCCCTTGTAATTTAAAGACTTCTGCTTGTAAGATGTTTTCTCTCTATATATATTTTACAAATTTAATTACAATATGTCTTGGTGTTGAGTTGCTTTTGTTGATTTTGATGGGAGTTCTTTGTGCCTCTTGGATCTAGATATTTGTTTCCTTCCCCAGATTAGGGAAATTTTCAGCTATTATTTCCTCACATAAATTTTCTAACCCCACCCCCATTGTTTCTTTTCTTCTATAAGAAGAGAAACTATACAATGCTGATGAAATAGATTCATATCTTTCATAATATGAATGTTATTACATTTGATGGATTCATTGAGTTCCCTGATTCTATTCTTGTGTTGCATAATTCTTTCTTTTCTTCAGCTTCTTTATTTTCCATTAGGCTCCCTTCTAGGACACTATATTATTCCACTGCTTCTTTCAGTCTGCTCTTCATTGCATCAAGCTTGTGTTCTTTGCCTATCTTCTCTCCAGGAGCAGGACAGTGCTTTCAGGGCTCTATCTGAGCCAAACTTCCTGATCTTGAAAACTCCAGGATCTAAGCCTCACAAGTTGTAAGAACTCACATAGTTCAACCCATTTATTTTCCAAGCCAATGGCTTTGAGGAAACATTCTCCTTGTGCATTCCTCCATGTGCTCCCCTCACTCTCTCCCTTTTCCATGACCAACAGCTACCTGTTGGTATCAGGTTGTTGATATCAGGTACCCTTCACAGCACCTGATATCCATTTCTCCTCTAAATCACATCTCCACACTTACTATCTTCTTTGATGTGACCTCTTCTCTCCCTTTAATTGTGGAGTTTGTTCTGTCAGTCTTCAGGTTTATTTTGGCACATTAGGATGATTGGATAGTTAATTAGTTGTGTTTGTGGGAGAAGGTGAGCCTCAGTTCCTCCTACTCCACTGCCATCTTCCTTCCAAGTCTCACCTTCCCATCTTTAAGTGAGTTTTCTCACTGATTTTTGCCATCATTTATAGATACCACACTCTCACATCCCCAGTCTTTTCAATTGTGTGTCAGTATTCATTTCCTTCAGCAGAAGGAATGTAATCTTTATTTATGGGCGCCTGTGTGGCTCAGTCGATTAAGCATCTGACTTCAGCTCAGGTTATGATGTCATGGCTCATGGGTTCAAGCCCCATGTCAGCTGTGCTGACAGCTTGGAGCCTGGAACCTCCTTCAGATTCTGTGTCTCCATCTTTCCCTGACCCTCCCCTACTCTATCTCTCAAAAATAAATAAACATTAAAAAAAAAAACCACCATGGATTTGGGACACCTGGGTAGCCCAGTTGGTTAAGCATCAGACTCTTGATTTCGGCTCAGGTCACGATCTCACAGTTCATGAGATCAAGCTCCACATTGGGTTCCATGCTCACAGCATGGAACCTGCTTGAGATTCTCTTTCTCCCTCTCTGTCCCTCCCCCACTCACTCTCTCTCTGTCTCTCAGAAAGAAAGAAAGAGGAAGAAAGAAAAAAAGAAAGACCATGGATCTCAAACTTTGCTGCACACTAAAATTACCTGGGGATTTTCTAAAAGGACTGATGCTCAGGTTTCATTTCCAGATAGTGTGATGCAATTGATCTGTGGGTAGCCTGTGCATTAGGAGATTTACAAACTTACTGAACGATTCTAATGGGCATCTAGGGTAATATCAACACCATGCTTGTGTTCTTCACAGCCATATAAGGCAGCTAATTAATATTGTGGCAATTTAAGCCCCTAGCCTGTTTTTCAAAAAGTTAAACTGAAAATTAGTTGGTCCTTTATAATTTTTTTGGATTAGCAAAAATTCAAAAAAATCATACCATCTCTGATGCATACAAGCAATCCTTATGTTGAATAATGTCTTACTAAAGACCCAGGCCTGTCTCTAATGGAAACTAAGGTGGTATTATCTCTTTCTTATGATTAATTTGGCTTAAATCCCACAGATTAAAGATCTCAGTAGTAAATAACAAGTAACTTAATGAGGTTTTTTTCTTCCTATAATTGTACTAATCTTACTTAAGGAAATTATCAGACTTTCTTTTGAAATGACTTTATCAATTAAAGTATAGACAAAAAACTTATAATCCATGTCATAATTTAATGTATGTATCTTTACAGGACATGGATCTATCAATTTTTACTCAGAGAGATTAGTGGAAAAGTATAGAGTAAAAAATTATACATTAGTAAAAATTTTTAAATTGAGTATTTTTCATAATTTTGCATCTTATTACATTTGGCTCAATGGGGACACATTTAAAATTAAAATTAAGAAAGAAATTTCATATATGATTTTCTACTTTAAACATGAAATTTAGAGACTGTTACTAAGATCATGCTCTACTCTGATGATTAGGTTATATTTAATAACCAGTAGAAAACACCATCAAGTCCCTGGGAATGTGCTACCATAGTGTGCATTGAGTCACAGCTGCGCATTTGTTTTACAGCTACAGGAAAAGTTTGAGCATCTTAAACGAGTCCAACAAGAGGAGACAATGAAACTTGAGGAGAAGAGAAGACAATTGGAAGAAGAAATAATGGATTTTTATAAATTGAAGGCTGTTTCTGGAACATTACAGACTCTGGTGTGCACCAATATAAAGAAGGAGAAAGATCGTAAGAAATAGCCCTCTCTTACCATTCTGTGTATTATAGAGCCTTATCGCTCTCAAGTCTATCTTTCTGTGAGATTATCTTTATAGCACTTAACTCTTCCCCAATTAGAATGAGAACTTCCCAAGAGCAGGTACCCTGACCATCATATTAGATTTTGTGTCTCCAGTGTTTTAACAAAAACTAACACAGTTTCCACTCAATAAATATTTACTAAATGAAAAAAAATCAAAGAAATGCATAGCATAGTGTAAGTAGTGTGATTAGCTGTTTTTGTTTGTTTTTTTTTAATACCATAGCTCTGGCTATGGGTCCAGTGCATAACTATAACTATAACTAACTATAACTATAACTATAAAACTGTAACTACTATATAACTATAACTATAAAACTATAACAACTATAACAACTATAACTATATATATAGGGGATTTGTTCATGAGCCATTGCCGGAGTCAAGCTCCAGCAGGTCCAGGGGTTCCTGAAGGCTGAACAGCATTGGCAAAAAAAAATGAAAAAAAATAAATCAAAAATAAAAATGGACACAGACAACAGCAGTGTGTTGAACTGGCTGCTTTATTGTGGCAAATGTGGCATTATATTTGTTAGCAATTTCCTTGTAGTGTGCATCATCTATGTTTTCTAGCATTACCTAATTCTAAAAATGTTCCTATGTGTAATCACCTTTTAAGGAATAACATGGTTATTTTTTCATAACATTCCCTCCTGCCCTTTGCTTATTGATTAATTTCTTACATTATTTTCATTATGTATCTACGTTTATCTATAATCTATAAAGCATTTGCTTTGCTGTTTTTATGAAAGGTCATCTATCTCTCAACACCTCAAGTGGAACAGTTACAGGAACATGACCTCTTAGTTGTTTCACTGAACCATTTGTGGTTTGAGGAACAAAAGTGTTCGCCTTGGTCCGAGGTGCCAGGAGGAGGCCAAAAGGGCCTTAGGAACCCAGGCCTTATACATTCTCAGAGAGACAAGGCACCTAGGAAATAATGAACCATTCTGTACTTTAACCGACTAGGTTCAATCATCATCTGGAATGCCTCCTGGGGGCCAAGTGGACCTAGGGGTTGGAGTAACTTGTGCCCATAGATACACTACTTTGTTGCCAGAGTGGGGCTTTCAAATCCATTTGTACTCCCGCTTTTATGTAATTTGGCCTTAATAAAGTACCCGGGGAATTGTCTGTTGGGGAATTGTCCTTGACAGGCCCCTGGGAAAAGAACCTTTGGGAAAGAAATAAGGTTCCTCAAGGAAATTGTGCAGCCCTACATTTAGCCCTTGCCACTCCCTATAAAGATTCTTCTACCTAAAGGAAGGATAGCCTCATACATTCCCAGCCAAGGAGGGACGAATGGATTTAAAACCCCCACTCTGGCAACAAGGAGTGTATCTATGGGCACAGGTTACTCCAACCCCTAGGCCCACTTGGCCCCCAGGAGGCATTTTAGAATTAAGAGGTATTTAGATTAGGATGGGGACGGTCCCGATCCGTCCACCGCCTGGGCCCTGCCATCAGGCTGGTTGGATAGCTTGGGTTCTGGCAAGCCATATGTATAAAAATCTAATCTTATGCTCACTTCCTTTACTAAATTCCTAATAATAATTTCTTGATAGTTATTACAATAAAAGACTGAGTTTTGTTAGAACTTCTATGCTTTGAGGTCAGACCTTGTAAAACTATTAGAATAAAAGTTTTAGAAGTTGGGTAGAGCCAGAGAACAATGGAGCACCATAAGTAATATTTGGATGATGATTTATAGATTTTATGTATATTAAAACTAAAGTTACCAAGCTTTTAGAAACATAAGTTGGATTTTTTTGCTAATTCAAAATTTTCTTTCTGACTGACTATTCTATATTTGTGTAGCTAGCCTCACCATGACTCCTGTTAAAATGCTACTTTTGAGGGGTGCCTGGGTTGCCTAAGTTGGTTAATTGACTCTTGATTTTGGCTCAGGTCATGTTCTCAGGGTCTTGAGGTTGAGCCCTATGTGGTTCTTAAAGTTCTCTCTCTTCCTCTGCCCTTCCCTTGCCCATGTGCTCTCTCTCTCTTTCTCAAAAATAAAAATTCTACATTTGAGGGCATTTATATGTTTATTTCAACAACATCTGGCATAGTGCATGATATTTTCTCATGTTCCTAAAAGAATCTTTGTTTCTGTTGTAATTTTATTACTGCATAATTTCAAAGGACAGAACTTTTTTCTTTTTAAAAGGATATCAGGGTATTATAATTTAGCTTCAGATATAATAATGTTTGGTTATATTTACTTATTGAAAAGTTTATTTAAAAATATGGGGAAAGGGAGGTACATCCACGGATTTTTTATTTTTATTTTTATTTATTTTATTATTTTTTTTTAGAAACAGAGAAAAGAGAGTGCACTAGTGAGGAGATGGAAAGAGGGAGAAAGAAAATCTTAAGCAGGCTCCACGTTCAGTGCTAAGCCCAATGTAGGGCTTGATCCCATGACCCTGATATCATGACCCAAGCCAAAATCAAGAGCTGGATGCTCAAACAACTGAGCCTCCCAGGCATCCCACATCCATAGGATTTTTAAATATGATATTAATCATCTTACAGATTTTATAATTTGGGGGAGGAAAGAAATCTTCTATATGAACTTTCAATAGAAACTCTACTAGGACTAGGGTCTTTTTTTTTTTTTGCTCACTTTTGCATTTTGCTCACTTTTGCTTTGCCTGACCACACAGTGGCCGGCACCTGTTTATTTGATAAATGAATACGTTAACAATACTTTAGCTGTATTATAGGTATGGCTAGTTTAATCTAGATCATTAATCTTCAGAAGATAGACAATGTAACTTATTAGTGCTTTTCAAATGCTGGATTATACTGCTAAGGGACTTTCTCTTCTTACTCTTTCAACACAATCTAATGTTATTAAAAATGGAGTCAGCAAAGTTGAGACATGTATAAAAATAATATTAACTTTGTAAAATTATCATTCTATTGCACATTAGAATGGACTTCTGGTAATAATGTGACAGTCCAAAGGTTTACCTTACATAAACTGTGTTATTTTAAACAATTTCTTTTCTAATGGCATAGAACAAGTTATAATTAGGAAAATAAGGCATACATTTGCTCTTTGTATAAACAGTTCTGTAAAATAGTGTGTTTCACATATATCCTTTAATTTATGATTACAATTACTTTTCTCTTTCAGATCCATTTTTATGTAAACAGAAGATCCAAATTTATGTAGCACAGTTTTCATAAGTCAGAGTTACTAAGACTTATAAGTATAATTTGGCTTTCCTTTTTTTTTATTGCTACACCATTTTGATGTTAATGCAAATTGCCTTTTTAAAAATTTCAGTTTCCATTTGATCACTACTAGTAATATACAGTGCAATAATTTTAATGCAATGATTCTGTATTTTGTCACTTTTATAAAACTTGTTAATTTATCAATAAGTTGAAGTAGATTTTTTTGTAGATTTATTTGGATTTACTAGGTATGTGACCATATCATCTTTGATTCAAAACAGTTTACTTCTGTTTCCTTGCCTTACTGAGTTGACTATGACTTTTATTACATGTTCAGTAAAGTGTGACCTCTTTAATATTAGGAAATAGACACCAAAGTCTATCATTTTTTTCATCTTTTTTGAGATATAGTTAACATAGAACATTGTGTAAATTTTAAGGTGTACAATGTGTTGATTGATACAATTTATATATTGCAAAATAATTACCAACATAGGATTAGCTAAGAAACTTCCTGTCATCATGGAGAGAGGAGCAAGAGAGAAGATGGAAAACAAGAGTGAAAACAACGCAGGGGGATTGCACAAAAAACTTCCCCCAAACCACTGACTGGGAAAAGGAGAGGGTTTTTAAATACTACAAGTTTTTTATAAACAGTAGAGTGCAGAGTCTGAAGTTTCTGCAGTCAGCACCATCAGGAGGGTTCGCACCCAGTGGGCTCAGCAGTGCTGAGTGGGGAAGGAGGGCAGAGACCCAGGAGTGGACAGCATGGTCTGAGGGTTGCATGGGGAGGAAAAAGTTCCCCGCTTGGAGTGCATTTGGCAGAGGTGATTTGGCCTTTCTGTGCCAAAAGACACTGTGGATGCCATTGAGCTGCCCCGTTCAATAACATAAAGATGCTGGCTGAGGACAGCAGCCTTGGCACCAGTTTTGTGCTGCTATGTACCATAAACTCCGAACTGGAGGATGGTTGTGTGACCTAGTTTTGGACAAGACTGCACTGGCCACAGTGCAGCAAGACCCTCCCCAGAGGATCAGCATGGGTCCTCGCCACAAGTGTCTCTGATGTTTGGAGTTTAGAATCACAGCCATGCCTGAGATAAAATACAGGAGTGCTGCTGCCTGGCAGGCAGACAGCTCAGACACAGACAGGGTGAGGGTGGGGATCTGATGGAAGCTGGGGACACAGGAAAGATGATTGCTCATCTGTGAGGCTTCCTGAGGAGTGGCAGGTAAGAGCTCCCTGCTCCAGAGACAAGAGAGCTAGGCTAAGCCATTCACTACCCCCACCCCCAACAACACTGATCCAGTTCAGTGAGCAAAACAGTGCCACCAAGTGGAAGCCAGAGCTACTTCACCAACACCACGGAAGCACCCTGCAAGTGTATCTCCTCTAGGGCAAGTCCACCTGAGAATCAGAGCAGCAGGCCCTCCTCCAGAGGGCTAGGACAAATCCCTCCTATGCGCCAACTCTACTGATTGTAGAGTGCTGCAAATCTTCAGTTCTAGGGGAAACAAGATCTAGTTTTCCTTGGGGATTTTTTTTTTTTTTTGGATACAGAGGAAGCAATTATTTTCATTTTAAATTTTATTTTGTTATTTATTTTTTACTTTATTTATTTACATTGTTATTATTTTTACTTATTAATTTTTTTTTAATGTTTATTTTTGAGAGAGACAGAGTGTGAGTGGAAGAGGGGCAGAGAGAGAAACACACACAGAATCTGAAGCAAGCTCCAGGATCCGTGTTGTCAGACAGAGTCCTACATGGGGCTCAAACCCATGAACTGCAAGATCATGACCTGAACCGAACTCGGACACTTAACTGACTGAGCCACCCAGGCACCCCAATTTTTGCTTATTTTTTGAATCAAGATTCTCTCCTTCTTATTCATATATTTATTTTTAATTGAAATTTTAGTAAATATACAGTGTAATATGGTTTCAGGAGTAGAATTCAGGGATTCACCACTTACATACAGCACCCTCTAGCCCATCTTCCATCCACCTCAGTCCATCAACCCTCAGTTTGATTTCTATTATTAAAGGATAGAGTGATTTGTTTCCTTCTCTTGCGGTTTCCCTGTCTCTTCTTCCCATCTCCCTGCTTCCTATATGTTATCCATTTTGTTCTTAAATTCCACGTATGAGTGAAATCATATGGCATTTATTTCTCTGACTTACTTGAGCTTAGTATAGCACATCTAGCTCCATCCATGTTGTTGCAAAAGGCACGATTTCATTTTTTTTTGATGGCTGATTAGTATTCCAGTGTATATATATATGCCACATCTTAATCCTTTCATCAGAATAGACATTGGGGGGCGCCTGGGTGGCGCAGTCGGTTAAGTGTCCGACTTCAGCCAGGTCACGATCTCGCGGTCCGTGAGTTCGAGCCCCGCATCAGTCTCTGGGCTGATGGCTCGAGCCTGGAGCCTGTTTCCAATTCTGTGTCTCCCTCTCTCTCTGCCCCTCCCCGGTTCATGCTCTCTCTCTGTCCCAAAAATAAATAAACATTGAAAAAAAATTAAAAAAAAAAGAATAGGACATTTTGGACTCTCCCTATTGCTAATGCTGCTATAAACATTGGGGTGCATGCACCCTTAGAATCTGTATTTGAAATTTTTATGTTTTATTTATTTTGAGACAGAGAGAGAAAGAGAGAGGAGAGAGCATGCGTGCAAGCAGGGGAAGGGCAGAGAGAGAGGGAGGCACAGAATCCGAAGCAGGGTCCAGGCTCTGAGCTGTTAGCAGAGAGCCCAAAGAGGGGCTCGAACTCATGAACTGTGAGACCATGACCTGAGCTGAAGTTGGATGCTTAACTGACTGAGCCACCCAGGCACCCCTAGAATCTGTATTTTTGTATGCTTTGGGTAAATACCTAATAGTGCAATTTCTGGGTCATAGGGTAATTCTATTTTTAGTTTTTTTGAGGAACCTCCATACTGTCTCCAGAGTGGCTACACCAGTTTCATTCCCACCAACAGTGCAAGAGGATTCCCCTTTCTCTGCATCCTCACCAACAATGTTGTTTCTTGTGTTGTTAATGTTAGCCATTCTGACAAGTGTGAGGTGGTATCTCATTGTGGTTTTGATTTGTATTTCCCTGATGATGAGTGATGATGAGCATCTTTCATGTGTCTGTTAGTCATCTGGATTTTTTTTTGGAAAAGTGTCTATTCATGTGGTCTACCCATTTTTTAACTGGAATTTTAGTTTTTTGGGTCTTAAAATTTGATGATAACTTCTTTATGGATTTGCAAACTAACCCTTTATCAGATATGTCGTTGCAAATATCTTCTCCCATTCCGTGGGCTGCCTTTTAGTTTGATTGTTTCCTTCACTGTGCAGAAACTTTTTATCTTAAGTCCTAATTGTCATGTTTGCTTTGTTTCCCTTGTCTTCAGTGACGTGTCTAGTAAGAAGTTGTTTCTGCTGCGGTGAAAGAGGTTCCTGCCTGTTTTCTGCTCTAGGAGTTGATGGTTCCCTGTCTCACATTAGGTAGTTTCATCCAGTTTTGAATATTTTTGTGTGTGTATGTTGTAAGAAAGTGGTCCAGTTTCATTCTTTTGCATGTAACTGTCATTTTTTCCCAACAGCAATCTGTTAAAGAGACCTGTTTTTTCCCCATTGTATCTTTTTTCCTGCTTTGTCAGAGATGAGTTGAGCATTTAGTTGTGGGTCCATTTCTGGGTTTTCTATTCTGTTCCATGGATTTATGTGTCTGTTTTTGTACCAGTACCATACTTTCTTGACTACAGCTTTGTAATATAGCTTGATATCAGGGAATCATGATGCCTGTAGTTTTGTTTCTCTCTTGCAGGATTGCTTTGGCTATTTGGGGTATTTTTGTTCCATACAGATTTTAGGATTGTTTGTTCTAGCTCTGCAAAGAATGCTGGTGGTATTTTGATAGGTATTGCATTAAATGTGTAGATTACTTTGGGCGATATAGACATTTTAACAGTGTTTGTTCTTCCAATCCATAAGCATGAAATGTTTTTCCATTTCTTTGTGTCCATCTATATTTCTTTCATAATTCTAGAGTTATCAGTACAGATCTTTTACCTCTTTAGTTAGGTTTATTTCTAGTTATCTTATTCATGGTACAATTGTATATGGAGTCTATTCCTTGATTTCTTTTTCTGTCACTCATTATTTGTGTATAAAAATGCAACAGGTTTCTGCATGTTGATTTTTTTACCCTGCGACTTTGCTCAATTTATCTATTAGCTCACGCAATTTTGCAGAGTAGGCTTTCAGGTTTTTCACATAGATTATCCTGTCCTCTGCAAATAGTGAAAGTTTCACTTTTTCCTTTCCAATTTGGATGCCTTTTATTTCTTTTTGTTGTCTGAATGCTGAGGCCAAGACTTCCAGTACTATGTTAAATAGTAATGGTGGAAAGTTGATAACCTTGTCTTGTTCCTGATTGTAGGGGAAAGGCTCTCAGTTTTTCTCCCCATTGAGGATGATATTAGCTGTGGGTCTTTTGTATATGGCCTTTGTGATGTTAAGATGTTCCATCTATCCCTACTTTGTTGAGGTTTTTTTTTTTTTAACCAAGAATGGATACTGTAATTTGTCAAATGCATTTGGTTTTGCATCTATTGAGAGACTCCTATGTTCCTATCCTTTCTTTTATTGATGTGGTGTATCACGTTGATTGATTTGTGAATATTGAGCCATCGCTACAGCCCAGGAATAAGTTCCACTTGATTATGGTGAATAATTCATTTAATGTACTGTTGGATTCTATTTTCTAGTACCTTTTGGGAATTGTTGCATCCAGGGTCATCAGGGAATTGGCTTTAATTCTTTTTTTAGTGAGGTCTTTGTCTGGTTTTGGAATCAAGGTAATTCTGGCCTCATAGAATGAGCTTGGAAGTTTTATTTCCATTTGTATCTTTGGAACATTTTGAGAATAGGTATTAACTCTTCTTAAACGTCTGGTACAAGTCCCCTGGGAAGCCATCTGGACGAGGAATTTTGCTGGAAGATTTTTGTATGTTCAATTTGGTATTTTGTGAGTGTCTAGGAATTTGTACATTTCTTTCAGATTGCCTACTATGTTAGCATATACTTTTTCATGGTATTCTCTTATAATTTCTGTACTTCTGTGGTGTTGGTTGTGGTCTTGCCTCTTTCATTTGTGATTTTATCTATTTGTGTCCTTTCTCTTTTTGAAGAAGTCTAGTTAGGGTATTTGTCAATTTGTTTATTCTTTCAATGAACCAAGCTCTTGGTCTTATTGATATGCTTTAATGTATTTTATGGTTTCTAGATCACTTATTTCTGCTCTAATCTTTAATATTCCTTTTCTTCTGCTGACTTTGTGCTTTATTACTGTTCCTTTTCTAGATCCTTTAAGTATAAGGTTAGATTGTGTATTGGGGACCTTTCTTTGCTTCTTGAGATAGGCTTGAATCATAATATACTTTCCTCTTAGGGACTGTCTTTCTTGCATCCCAAAAGGTTCCGGACTGTAGTGTTTCCAGTTTAATTGACTTACATGTATTTTTATTTATTCTTTAATTTCCTGATTGAGCCATTCATTCTTTAGTAGGATGGTTTTTAACCTCCATGTATTTGAGGCTTTCCAATTTTTTGTGTGTGGGCGATTTCAAGCTTCATACCATTGTGATTTGAAAATATGCATGGTATGATCTCAATTTTTTTCTACCTATTGACAGCTGATTTGTGACCAAGTGTGTGCAGTCCTATTCTGGAAAATGTTCCATGTCACTCCAGAAGAATGTGTATTCTGTTACTTTAGGATGAAAGTCTGAATATATCTGTTAAGTCCATCCAGTCCAGTGTGTCACTCAAAGCCATTGTTTCCTTGTTGATTTTCTGCTTAGATGATCTGTTAATTGTAAGTGGGGTGTTAAAGCCCTCTACTATTATTGCATTAATTATCAATGAGTTTTCTCATGTTTGTTATTAATTGATTTATATATTTGGGTGTTCCAAGCTGGAGACATAATGTTTACAATTGTTAGATCTTGGTGGATAGACTCCTTAATTATAAAATAATGCCCTTCTTTGTTCCTTGTTATAGTCTTTGTTTTAAAATCTAGCTTGTATGATATGTTTGTCTACTCCATCTTTCTTTTGACATTCATTAGCCTGATAGATGGTTCTCCATCCCCTCACTTTCAATTTGCAGGTGTCTTGGGTCTAAGCTGAGTCTCTTGTAGGCAACTATAGATGGATCTTGTTTTGTAATCCATTCTGATACTCTATCTTCTGAATGGAGCCTTTATCCATTTACATTCAGAACAATTAATTGAAGATACGAATATAGTGCATTGTAGAGCTGGTGTTTCTGGTAATGTTCTTCTGGTTCTTTGTAGTCTTTGTTATGTTGGTTTATTTTCTCCAACCAAAGAGTCCCACTTAAATTTGTTGCAAGGATGCTTTAGTGGTCATAAACTTGTTTGGTTTTGTTTTTCTGGAAACTCTTTATCTCTCCTTCTATTCTGAATGAAAGCCTTGCTGGATAAAGAACGCTTGGCTGCACTATTTTTTCCCTACTGACATGTTGATATTCTGCCACTCCCTCTGGCCTGGCCAAGTTTCAGTGGACAGGTCTGCTACTAACCTATATGTTCTACCCTTGTAGAATTTAAGAGCCTTTTGTCCCCAGCTGCTTCCAGAATTCTCCTTGTCTTTGTATTTTTGAAAGTTTCACTGTGATATATCATGGTGTTCACCTGTTTTTGTTGATTTTGTGGGGGGGGGTTCTCTATCCTCCTGGACTTGAAATGCCTGTTTCCTTCCCCAGATTAGGGAAGTTCTCAGCTATAATTTGTTCCAATAAACTTTCTATCCCCTTTTCTCACTTTCTTCTCGGAATCCCTGTGATATGGATATTGTTTTGCTGGATTGAATCACTGAGTTACCAAGTCCCCTTTGGTGATCCAATAGTTTCCTTTCCTCTCTTTTCAGCTTCCTTGTTTTCCATTATTTTATCTTCTTCTCATTTATTCTCTTCTCTGATTTTTAAATCCTTCTTGTGACTGTTTCTAGTCAATTTTACATCTCAGTTATAGCCTTCTTTATCTCAGCCTGACTAGTTTTTAGGTCTTTGATCTCAGTAGCAAGGGTTTCTCTGGTGTCTTCTATGCTTTTATTCAAGTTCATCTCATAGTCTTATGACTGTTTTTTTAAGTTCTTGTTCACATATTTTGCCTATATCTGTTTTGAGCAAGTCCCTGGCTGTAATTTCCTTTTTTAAAATTTCAATTCAGGTTAATTAACATATAGTGTAGTATTGGTTTCAGTAGAATTTATTGATTCATAAACATATACTTAGATATAACACCCCAGTGGTCATCCCAACAATTGCCTTTCTAATCTGGCTGTGATTTATTCTTGACCATTCTTTTGGGGAGAAATTCTCTGTCTTGTGATTTTGGCTAGGTTTCTGTCTTCTGTATGTTTGGAATGTTTTTTATTTATATTGAGAGAGAGAAAGAGTGAGAAAAGAAAGGGGCAGAGGAAGAGAGAGAGAATGTGAAGAAGTGGGGAGGCTAATGTGAGGCTCGATTGCATGACTGCAAGATCATAACTTGGGGAAAAAATTCAAGAGTCAGACGCTTAATTAACTGAGCCCCACAGGGCCTGTTTGCATGTTTTGAAAGTTTCTTAGGTTTCCTACACCAAAGAGCAGTGCTATATTAAAAAACTTCATACATTGTCCAGGCCTGACACTTTAGGAAGTTCTCCTGAATGCTGTATGCTGTGTGTGATCCGCTATTGTGTTTTGGCTGCTCCTTCTCACTGGTCAGTCCACTGCAGAGTTCTCCTTGCTTGTAGTTGGGAGTGTTTGGACTTTAACTAGGTGTTCTTTGATTTGTTTGAATAAAAGGGGAAAAAGTAGGGAAAAAAAAAGCCTGATCCAAAAATAAAGAGAAAAGGAAAATGAATGAATAAAAAACCAATCAAAAAACGTATAAGCCTGATTCCAAAGAAAAGAACAGAAAGAAGCAAGAAAAAGAAAAACAACAAGAGGAGAAAAGGAAATAAAAAAAAAACAAAAAAAAAGAAATAAAAAAAAAAAACAAACAAAAAACTATGAACCTGATTAAAAAATTAAAAAGAGGAAGAGGAAGAGAGAAGAAGAAGAAAGGAAGAAAGGAAAGGAAGAAAGAAAGAAAGAAAAAGGAAGGAAGAAGGAAGGAAGGAAAAAGAAAGAAGAAAGAAAGAAGAAAAAAGAAAGAAAGAAAGAAAGAAGCCTGGTTCTATTTCCACCAAAACATCAAGTGATGCCTTGAAGGACTCTATTTTCAGTACACTTGGTGAATAGGTGCACTACCTGTGATGGTCTTCTGGAGAAGAGGCTCAGAGTCAATCTTGTCCCAGTAAATAAGCAGTTACCAGGCACGGGGGGGGCAGGTTTGGAGTATGTGGGTCCTGCCTCTACTGGGGGCCACTGTGTTGCCCTCTGAAGTCCTACCATGTTGGTGTTGGGGGACAATGGTACCACCCTTATCTCGTTCCCAGAAAGGGGTCTCAACCCCTCCATTTTCTAAAAGTAGGGAGGGCAGTCAGCTGACTCTGTGCCACAGCTCTCGTGTGCTTTTTTCTTCAGCGTGTGGCTGGGATTTAAAACTCAAGATCTTAAGGACCAGAACTAAATGGACTGCCCTCCTCTC